>NC_057358.1:17248750-17856875 GCF_016509475.1 Prionailurus bengalensis
GGTTCTCGCTCTCCCTCTCTCTCTGGCCATACCCCACTCGCTCTCTCTTAAAATAAACAGTTTTTTTAAAAAAGTCAATGAGGATGATACCACACTTCTACAAATGCCTTGTGACATTCATATGGTTTTAAAAATATGCTATGAAATGATATTGCAGAGATGGTGAGATTAACTCTTCAATGTCTTTTCTTGCTTTTTTTTTTTATATACAACATCCTTGTATGACATGTGCATCTAATGCATAGACAACAATGCTGAAAATTTGCTGATGATGTTCCTAAATGTGAAACCAGGTTAGTGGTAGACACAGTTTTCCTATTAATATTTTGACAAACAGGAAAACCATTTCCAGAGAGTTGAACTGGAAAAGTAAGCAACAGCAACTGGAATAAGTTTCAAATGCATTACTGTGGTGATGGGTGAAAGCTACTTTTACAGAAGTACAAGACTAGAGGCTACACTCACATAAAACTTGCTTAAATATCAAAATAAATAACAACACATCAAGAACAGCAATAAAATCTGGAATTCACGCAAGCTCAAATATTTCTATTCAAAGTTGTTCATTTCTGCTGGCGGCCCACTATGGGGGAATTGCCTAACTCCAACTCAACTCTCCACATATCCCCCACCCTTTGGCACTCACCTTGCAGTCCCTTGCCTTTCCTACTTGAGCTGAGCCGTAGGACTTGTGTCAGCCAATGGGAGGACAGTAAATGTGATACAAACAGAGCTGTGGAAAGGACTTGAACAGGTGGCTTTGCTCTCTGCTTTGCCCTCTGTGCTCCCAACCTTCAATGTTTGCCCTCTGCTGGGCTAGTCCCCTGACTACCCCCTAGCAGGTAGATAAGAGAAAGGAACCAGCAGCAGGGTACCCTAGTGGTCTCTGCTGAGGTCACTTTAGATAAGCCAACACCAGACAAATTCAAGTGAATGAGCCCACCCAAGACCATGGGAACCCCTAGCTGGCCTGCAGCTGATCAGGTGCACAAGCAAGCCCTGCAGGGATCAACTGAATCCCAGACTCCTGAGCTGAATAAATGTTTAGTCGTAGGCTGCTAAGGTTTGTGTGGTCGTTTTTACACACTAGAAAACGGAACAACAAAACATGGACACACTTAAAATACCCAGATTCTCTTTGAAATGACTTCTTATTAGAGAACATAAAATATCTGTGAATAAATACTTCTAAGCCAACACAATAAATATCATATACCATAAATTAAGGGGGGGGGGATTATGATTACTTCTTCAAGGCATATCATAATCTTCACAATTAAGATTTCAAGGAATCTAAAAAAGGATCTACATTTACACACCACAACTCCATAAAATGAATCTTGTTCTGCATTTTACACTCTGGTGATATTTAATGCATTTTTCCTTAAAGTTTTTACTGTTACCACTTTAAATTCTTTTTGGATAAACAGGAATATAAGTAAACAGGCAAGTATATCTCCTCTAATGAACCCAGAGTATTAATTCCACAAAATTTAAACAAGTATCTTTTTCTTCCTTACTTACCTTAAGGCCACTCACTGAGGTTATACTAGTGTTACCGCAAGTGTGTCTGTGTGTGTAGGGTACCTGTGTACAGAAGGCATACATATACACACGCAGTACGTATATATACAGTGCCTATATATAGTGTTTATAGATACACACATACAGTGCAGAGAGAGATTTTAACCTTTCAGTGTAATTATTAAAAATATAAACTTATACATGTTTTATCCCTCTGTGACACAGTGAATGTTTCAGAAGTTACGACAGTATTATATACTAATATGCAAGCAATGTGAATTTTCATCAGAAGTCTTTGGATAAAATGATTTGCACTAATGAAAGGGAAAAGTTACAATTTCACCTTGACACAGTAAACGTTCCTATTATTTTCTGTGCAAGATTGCTTGTAAATCGCTTAAGCATCCTAAAAACCATCAAATACAGATCAAAAATGATCACCTGGCAAAGTCCAACACCTGGCACTTTGGGGAGTGGGCAAATATTACTTCTATGAAGTAAATCAGCTAGAGCAGAAGGGCTTTGGTAAGCCTTACGGACGTGTATTTCTATGCAGAAAGTCTTACACCTCAGGTAGGTAAGTTTTTATTTATAAATTAGTACTGTGACAAAAATTGTTGAGTTTTCTAGGTGCCTAAGAAATCCTCCCACTGAAGAAATGTGAGCTAATTCAGAAAATCAAGAATGGATCCACACTGCCTCAGTCTTTTACTGTCCTGGCTGTGCTCCTCACCCAGCTTAGATTCCACATGACATCAAATCACTCTCTTCTACACATGCTTTTGTGTCTTAGATGTAAGCGTGGCAAAAATGCTGCTGTGGTTAAGCTCCATTCTTCACCAACCTCCTGTCTACCCCCAGGCAGCTTAAAAAAAAAAAAAGCCCATCATTATCCCAACTAATCCTGCCTCAAATTCATGACCGTTGTCTTCAGGGAGCCCACAGTGCTAACTGGATTCCTATGGCGTGTCCACACCCGTCCTCACTTCCACTTCCTGGACTGGTATTTCCTACCTCCTAGCTCTTACCGCCTCCTTCCCCATCCCCATTTTCAGCTGATGACCTTGCTTCCTATTTCACTGAGAAAAGCGAAATGATCAGAAGAGACCATCCAGGTCCTCCCACACTGACCAGCCCACCAACAGCTGCACCTAGGTACTCAGCCTCCCTTCCTATTTCCATGGGATAAACTGTCACAGGCTACCAACTAAAGCCACTTGTGCATCAAATCCTAGCCCATGTCACCTCCTCAAAGATACTGTCCAGGAATTTTCCCTGCTTTCTCTGGTGTTACATGTTTCCCCTTTTAATGCATCTCTCATTAGCCTATAAACATTATCATTTCTCTCATCCTAAAAAAAGTATTCCCTGAGTTCACCTCCCACTACTGCCCCATTTCACTGCATTCTTTTTTTTTAATGTTTATTTATTTTTAAGAGAGAGAGACAGAGAGAGAGAGAGAGAGAGAGAGCATGAACAGGGGAGGACAGAGAGATAGAGAGACACAGAATCTGAAGCAGGCTCCAGCTGAGCAAGAGGTCAGCACAGAGCCCGATGAGGGGCTCGAACTCACAAACTGCGAGATCATGACCTGAGCCGAAGTCGGACGCCCAACCCACGGAGCCACCCAGGCGCCCCTTCACTGCATTCTTGTACAAATAACTACCCTCACCACGACCAAAAGAGCTGTTTTGATTCACTTTTTCAGATTCTTCTCATTCTCAATCGAAGCAAGCATTTCCACTCACCAAAACTGCTCATGAGAAGCTCACCCATCACCTACGTGGTGCTAAGTCCACTGGTACGTCTTAGTCCTCCTTTTACGGGCCGGCAACAACATGTGACACAGTCGATCTCTCCATTACCTTTCAGTGCCTTCCTTCACCTAGTTTCCAGGGTAGCACACTCCTCTGGTTTCCCTCTGACATAGCTGGCCACGCCTTCTCCTTCTCCCAGCTTCTGAATGTTGGCCCATGGTACCCAGGCAGCTCAGTCTTCTGGCCTCTTCTACTCTCTACTGCCACCCACGCTAGTTTTATGCCTTTACGCACTGTCTATATGCTGATGAGGTCCAAATCTCTATTCCGTATATGTTTACGTTTCCAATCCAAAGTTTTATTTCCAGTCCAGGCCTCTCTCCTGAACTCCCGGCTCAAATACCCAATTGCCTGCTCAACGTCATCCTCTGGATGTCTGACACTTCACTTTATTATCTCCAAAACTCAATTCTGACTTTTCCCTGCAGAACTTGCTCCTCCCAGTCACCCCCACCTAGCTCTCTCTCTCCATTTCCTCAGGCCCAAATCTGGAGGAGTCACCCTCGATTATTTTCTCATGTCCACAACCCACTTCCAGTGCGTCTGCAGCTCCTTACAACCTCACCTTAAAAGCCACGCCAGAACTTCCCGTCTCCATGACGCTTCCCTGAATTACGGTCTCCTAACTGGTCACCCTTGCCCTCTTACAGCTTCTCTTCAATGCAGTGGCCAAAACGATACTTGAAATAGTAAGGCTTATGCCACTCTCTCTTCAAAACCTCCAACGACTTCCCATCACTCGAGTGCAGGTGAAGTCCTGACACACCCTGCAAGCTGCTCTACCCAAACGTCCTCCCCTGGGCCCTCCCTCTCCGAGTGCTCTTTCTCTACCCGTCCTCCTCAGCAAACTGCAGAGGCTCCTCAAACAAGTCAGGTGCCCTCCAGCCTCGGCACACTTGCACTTGCTGTTTCCTCTCACTGAAACACGCGTTCCACAGACCTCCACATTGCTCAGCACCTCCCAGTCTTTCCTCAGAAGCCGCCTTCCCAGTGTGGATCTCCCTCCCCACCCTCCTTCAAACTGCCTCCTCACTCTCCCACCCCCCAAAAACCCCGATTCCCCTCACCTTCCTTCACTTTTCACCGTAGCCCTTGTCGCAATCACATATGCCAGACCCTGTACTCATTTAGTTTAGTATCTGTCTCCTCGCAACTAGAATGCAAGCTACATGAAGAAGGTGATTTTGGTCACTGTGGTTTATTGCTACACACCCAGTCCCTGGCACATGGAAGTACTAATTAAATATCTGTTTAATCAACCGAACAATCAATTAAAATCTGACTTCAGATCAAAGTAAGTGAAGACACTAGCATGTCTCAGTGTTTTAGGAACCACTTAATTGTATGGAATTTGAAATAAGAAGAAAGATGGCATCAGCCAGCCGTATCCTCTTGAGCTGAAGTACTGCAATTGCAGTATAGAATGGTTACAAGGTCACACTGAGTTCTAAACAGGTAAGACTAACCCATAATGAAAGAAAACATACTGTCAAATACATACACACGGAGGTAGAGGCGGTAAAATGTGAGATAAAGCTATCCACGACTTACTCTATCTTGTGACAATAAACCAAGCTTTGTAATTAAGACAGATCATACAGCTTTTATAAGTCTCAAGATGTGTTTGACGTGTATCATCTAAGTACATATGTATGGGTGGATGTATAATTCGATACTGCAGTAATGTGCAGTCAAATTAACTCAGTGGCAAAATTGAATAGTTTAAAAAGTATCAAGTCTTATACTTAAGAACATAAAAAATCTCTTCAATGTTTCATTTAAATGTATATTTAAGAAGAAGACTTCTACTTTACAAAGGTACTAGCAAATTTGGGATTTAAGAAGATCTTCAAATGGTGTTTACAAATGATAATTATATACTACACTCAACATGTGATGAATCCCATCAGTGAAGAGTCTTCACTTTGGATGAATCTAAAATAATTCAGATTATAAATGTCTGCATGTTTCCTAAGTTATATGTAGTGCTACTTTCAACACTGAAATACGTAATATGTTGAGAGTAGTGTTTGCTGTGAAGACAGTCTTACCTGATCACGCATTAATGCTGCAATGTGTGTAGTTTTGCCTCCGGGTGCTGCACACAAATCTAGAATCTTCTCTCCAGGTTGAGGATCCAGAACATGAGTTACGACGGCAGATGGCAAATTCTATAAGGGAAAACAAAAAGTCAATTACCAATGACTCTAAATTTTTTTTAATTATTATTTTATTATTTTAATTTTTTAACATTCATTTATTATTGAGAGACAGAGGATGAGCATGGGAGGAGGGGCAGAGACAGGGGAGACACAGGATCCGAAGCAGGATCCAGGCTTTGAGCTGTCAGCACAGAGCCCAGCGCAGGGCTGGAACTCACAAACCCTGAGATCATGACCGGAGCTGAAGTCAGACACTTAACCAACCGACTGAGCCACCCAGGTGCCCCTCTAAATCCTTTTTTTTTTTTAATTAAAAAAAAAATTTTTTTTAACGTTTATTTATTTTTGAGACAGAGAGAGACAGAGCATGAACGGGGGAGGGGCAGAGAGAGAGGGAGACACAGAATCGGAAGCAGGCTCCAGGCTCTGAGCCATCAGCCCAGAGCCCGATGCAGGGCTCGAACTCACGGACCGCGAGATCGTGACCTGAGCTGAAGTCGGACGCCCAACCGACTAAGCCACCCAGGTGCCCCATTTTTTAAAGTAGCCTCCATACCCAGCGCAGAGCCCAGCATATAGCCCAGTGCAGGGCTTGAACTCACAACCTTGAGATCAAGACCTAAGCTGAGAACAAGAGTGGGGATGCTTAACCAACTGAGCCACCCAGATGCCCCTAATGATTCTAAATCATTTTAAAATTAAGAATCACAGAACATAAACACATCTTTGGAGGCAGTCCAGTACAGCATCTTCCACCAAAATATGGTTTCTGTAAAAATACTAGTGTCAGGAAATTCACAATTTCCTAGATTATCCTATGATCTCATAGGACCTTCACACGCAAGACACACATGCACAGATGCATTTCCCTAATCAATTTAGCAAATCATGTTTTTTTCTCAACAATTCAATATTTTTTTAAGTTTATTTATTTTGAGAGAGAAAGAGAGCAGGGGAGGGGCAGAGAGAGAGGGTGAGAGAGAATCCCAAGCAGGCTCTGTGCTCTGAGCACAGAGCCTGATGTGGGGCTCAAACTCATGAACCGTGAGCATCATGACCTGAGCCAAAGTCAGATACTTAACTGACTGAACCACCCAGGTGCCCCAACAATTCTCAACATTTTTAAGGTCAAAGCCCTTTTAGAAATGTAAGAAAGCTCTAGGTTTTTTTCTAAGAAAATGTATAAAATTTTGCAACTTCAGGTGCTTCACCATCTAATGCCCACTTAAGAATTCTAGTTTTATGCTAATGCCAGTCAAAGACATTTGGATTCCTATCTCCCCACCATGACCACATTTCTGTAGGAGAAAAGTAAAATGTAAAAAAAATCTTATTGTTTCTGATTGGCACCCAGAAATGTATTATGAGGCTGGACAACTCAGATACCGCAGTAGTAAATTATACTGCAGTAAGTTATACCTTACCTGATTATTAGTATTGATCACATAAGGACTGCTACTCTAGGATAACAGTTTGCCTCAAATAAAATAGAAGTACTGGGGCACCTCGATGGCTCAGTCGGTTAAGCATCTGATTCTTGATTTCAGCTCAGGTCATGAGCTCATGGTTCACAAGTTCAAGCCCTGCATTGGGCTCTGCGCCAACAGCACAGAGCCTGCTTGGAATTCTCTCTCCTCTCTCTCTGCCCCTCCCCCACTCATGCACACATGCTCTCTCCCTCTCAAAATAAATAAATATTGCTTAAAAGCTAGAATATTACAAAGTAATGCATTTTCTTTAAAGTAATGCAGTTTTTAAATTACTTGGCAAGCACAGAGCTATTTAAAGTTTAAAGGTGTCCATTCGTTCTCACATCGGAATTGTATCCATTAGTATGTTCTCAAGAACTGGGAGAAGGTTACAATGCTCTCAAGTGAATCCAAGATTACCACTTGAAAACAGAAAATCAACGTGGAAAGCAGACACAAATGAGCAAGTACTCCCCCTATGGAAACAGGAAGCATTAAAATCAATGCAAATCATTCAGGCATCTGAAGACCAGTCCCTCCACATTAAACACTAAAAACAGCTTAACCTGTTACAGATTTTCTCTTCAATGGTCTAATTTATTCCAAAAATATTTAAAAATTGAACTCCAATATGAAAACACTAAAACATGTATGTGGCTACTGGAGATCTGGTGATTCCTTATCTGAAGACAACTGGTTATACTTGTCTCCTAATAACATTAATGTATGGGTCAAAAATGACAGAAATCTGCAATCAAACATAAATAATACATTAAGAACCTTCTGGCCATGCAATAAATTGAAATTGTCAAACAGTCCAAATGAAAAGGCTTCATTAAATATTTAAATAATGACAAACTTTTCTTAAAATAATTTAGTCTACTACCTTTCTCTACAGTATATCCCAATCCTAGCTACACAAGAGAATCACCTAGTGAGTTTTCCAAAAAGGTTTAGTCCTGATCTAGAATAGTGAAACCAGAATTTCTGGCAACAGGGCCTAGGCATCAGTGTTTTCAACACTGCCCCAAGTGACTCTAACGTGCAGCCAGATGCACCCCATTGCTATGCTATAGTGATTCTCAACCTTAACTGCACATGAGAATTGCATGGGAGAGCTTTTAATTGTCCTGACCCAGGCCCCACCCCAGTCAGACCAACTAAAACCAATTCTGGTGCTAGTGCCCAGGCAATAGTATTTATTTAAAAGCTCCTTAGGTTGTCCAACCTCATCTGGCTCTTAAATTAATTATTTACAAGGAACGAGGCAATGAGAAAATTAAGTTTCAGGCACTGTGTTTTATTCCAGTTAAACTAAAATGTTATTAGAATATAGCTGAAAGCAGTTCTTGAAAGTATTTAACTGCTAAACTTTTAACTGACAATTATTTCAAATGTGAAGGACATCTAAGATTATTTTGAGATTCTGTGGACTGTGTTTAAGCAATTCAAAAGTTCCCTTTTGACTGTGAAAAGCCAAATGGTATTACACAGTTGTAGTTTTAATGATTGTATACAACACTCCAATTAACTCTGAAAAGTATATTCTAGTATATAACTTCGAGTGCTAAAATGAAAAATAATCAGTTATCAATAGCCCCTTACACATACACATACCCCAGCAAAACAGTCTCCAATGCAAAGCTTTTGCATTAGCTGTTAGAAGTAACAAAGAATATAGATTTGGGGATAATGCCAAGGCCAAGAGGTATCCAAAAGCGGGAAAGAGAAAGCGAAAGAGAACCCCACAAATTTCCCCAGGAATTTTGCAGCAGCTCTATAATTCCACCCATTCTATAAACTAACCTCACCAAGTAGGTAGACAAAGGCTACCAGTTGCCAAACTCTTATGCTTATGAAATATGATTTCTTCAAGGTGTAAATTTCTTCAGCCAGTCATCCTATGAACTACCTTGTGTCCCAAGTTAAATGGTTATTGAACATCATTCAATAATGTGTTCAGTATCAGCTGTCTTAAATTGTAAGCCAGTTAATGCTTGTGGTAATATATTCCAAGCACCTAGCGCAACTCCAAATTTTAAAACAAAGGCGGGGGGCGGGGGGCTGGCACAAATTACCAAAGAAGAATTTGAATAATAGTGTGTAACTATATAGTAGGTTATATACCCTATGTGTTACACCATCACTATTGTAGAATCAGATAATACACATAAATCTTTTTTCCTGTTTGTTCCCATTAGAAATAAACTTTGGGTTTATGTCTTTTGATTAAACACTGGGCAGAGCAGAAAGTAAATGGCATGTGCATTTAGGTCAGGGTTCAGACATTACTAATTATGAACTGTATATGACCTTGTCCAAGAAACCTAACAGATCTGATACTCAGTATCTTCATTACATATTGGGAGTAGTAACAATAATACCATCTAACCAATGAACTGTAACAAATCAAAAGAGTTACCGTCTGCAAAAGTATGCAATAAACTGGACATGGCAAAATAAACTGTCATATCACAGCAATTGATAACCACCTGACAAAAATGTGTTAGTAGTAAACCATCTGCATCTCACTCAAAGTTACAAATACACTTATATGTATATCAACACATGCATTATTTAGACATTAATATTTTGAGATGGAAAATAATGATTATAATGAGCTGTTAAAGCGCCTTTGGGCAACAGAGGGTTAAAAAAAAGTTTAAAATTCAGTTGAGGGGCACCTGGGTGGCTCATCGGTTGAGCACCCAACTTCGGCTCCAGTCATGATTTCATGGTCCATGAGTTCGAGCCCAGCATCAGCAAGCTACTGTCGGCACAGGACCTGCTTCAGATCCTCTGTCCGTCCCCCCTTCTCTCTGCCCCTCCCCCACCTATGCTCTCTAGCAAAAATGAACATTAGGAAAAAAAATCAATTGAGAAAAAGAGAGTACGTACAAAGTTTTTTCTTACTGCTCATTAACAAAAGGTAGATCAGAAAAATAAACCACAAAAAATATGGTAATAGAAAAAAACCACTGTATTTGAAATAACTCACTGAAGTTATGTTTCAATGTTAATAAATATTTTGCTTTCACAAATACTTACCTGTAAAAATAAGTAGTTGGGCAGTACATTGTCAAATGAGGGGCTGAGGTATATCGGTTCTGTCATTCTTATGCCTATACCTCTGAAAAGCAGAAAATCTGACATTAGTCTGTATAAAGTCCATAGTCTATACAAACTCCACTTCTGGGAACATACCCAAGCAGCCCAATAAATATAGGATGTTCTGCCTTTTTAAAACCTCTTTAACTCAACACCACAATCCTTAGGATATTCCTGTGAATTGTCTATGACTCATTCCCTGCAGTAGAAGGCCATCAGGAAAAGTAAAAAGGATAAAGTTACATAAAATTTTCATTTAGGCACAAAGGAGTTTTTCAGAGATTTGAACACACTGAAAAAAGCAAAGAATGACTTGAATCTTTAAAAAAACAACACACAGTTATTTAATTAAAAATGTTATTTACATTAACATACAATAGTTGTATTGTTATTTTACCTTTTAATTCCAGTATACAGTGCTGTATTAGTTTCAGGTATACAATATAGTGATTCAACAATTCTATACATTATTCAGTGTTCATGAGAATAAATGTGCTCTTAATCCCCTTTATTTCACTCATCCCCCCCACCAACCTCCACCTCCCCTCTCATAACCATCAGCTTGTGCTCTATCTAACCAGGCGCCTGGTTTTTGGTTTGTCTCTTTTTTTCCCTTTGTTTGCTTGTTTTGTTTCTTAAATTCCACATGAGTGAAATCATATGGCATTTGTCTTTCTTTGACATCTGAGTCTTTATTTATTGATTTATTCTAATCTTTCTGGTAACAGATCCATGATCACTGTTAACAGCAATCAACAGTTTCTGAATCCTTCAGTCTGGAAGGCACTATGCTAGGTACTTGTATGAAAAACAAAAATATACTTGGGGCGTCTGGGTGGCTCAGTCGGTTAGGCCTCCAACTTCAGCTCAGGTCATGATCTCACAGTTTGGGAGTTCAAGCCCCGCATCGGGCTCTGTGCTGACAGCTCAGAGCCTGGAGCCTGCTTCAGATTCTGTGTCTCCCTCTCTCCCTGCCCCTCCCCTGCTCATACTCTGTCTCTCTCTCTCTCAAATAAATAATATACATTAAAAAAAATTTAAAAAAATATATATATATACTTAAGAGTCATGCCGATGCTAAGAAACAACAAACATGCCACACAACTCTCTTCTCAACTCTTTAGAGAGTAATTGCCCAGTACTGACACAATCCTTACAATGAGCTCTGTCCCATTTTATAAGGGGCAGGGGAAATGATCAGAGCAGGAAGTGCAAGGGCCCAGGAGAACATGGTGGATGGTGATTCATCAGGACAAACATCGCAATCTGACAGAGGCTGTCAGAGACTATCAAAGGCAAGAGGAAGTACACAAATAGTTAGAGAATGCCAAACATGGCCTGGCGTATCAGGCCACACCACAAAGAGGAAGAAAAAAAGCCAATCAACACCATGTTCCAGGGATCTAAGGGGCACAGAAAAAGCGCAATCTAATAATAAAGGCAAGGATGAGAACAGGATTGAACCCAGGTGCAGGAGTACACGTATAGCATCTAAGTATGGACATCGAGAACAAACTCACAGCTTCTGAACCAATCCTGGAGCAGAAGCATCCATTCCAATGATCTGCACCCTGCCTGACATAGGTAGTTGGGCTAATTTTACTCACAACACTCCTGCCACCAAATGTGCAAGGTTTTCTCTCAAACCACCCAGGGGTCCTGCAATTCAGTTCAGTTCTGACTCTAACTGCCTGGGATTATCGGGAGACTGCATAGGCTCAAAGGTTCAATCCAACAAGACTGGTCTCACTCCAGATGCCAGCTGCACATCCCAAGGTGCCGCCTGGACTTCCGATCAATTGGCTATAAATTTGGGGGTTTCCACAGTGCCCTCCCAGGTTTGAAAATTCGCTAGAACTCACAGAACTCAAAAAAGCACTTAGTATTACTAGTTTACCATGGAGGATTCAAGTTAGTATTGGCCAAATCAAAGGAATGCGCAGAAGGTATGGGAGAGGCGCATGCATCACCACCACCCGCCCCCCTCCCCCCAGCACCTCCATGTGTTTACCAACCTGGAAGCTCTCTGAGGCCCACCATCTAGGAGTTTTTATGGGGGTTTCATTACACAGACACGATTAAATCACCGACTGCTGGATATTAAGTGAATCTCCAGGCCCTCTCCCCACCCTGGATGTCCAGGGGTAGAGCTAAAAGTTCCAACCTTCTTACCACGTGGTTGGTTCCTCTCGCTAGTGCCATCTAGATGCTACCTAGGGACCCCCAGCTACCAGTCTTCTCATTACCATACAGAAGACACTCATCGCTACGGAGATTCCAAGGACTTGGGGAGTTGTGTGCCAGGAACCCAAAGACCAAATTATTATTATGCCTCAGAAGGATAAGTTTATACTGCCCTTTGAAGTGAAATAATTGCTGTAGCTATTCATGGACTGCCATCGCAGTGAGATGACTATGATGTCCACTCAGTTCTAACATCCTTTGTCATACAGTAAATATGAACTCCTTTCTCCCCCTTCCCATCCCTTTTATCCTCCCTCGATGTGTCTGCATCTCTCCTTTTAATGAGAGTTAGTTAATCAGTTCAGTCTTTGGTCCTTGCTCCAGCTGGGATCAAATCTAGCCACTTCCTGCACAGTTGCTGTCCCTGACAAGAAAAAATACAAAGGAACCTTCTGAAAAGTCACAGCCTCACATTCAAAAGTCAGTCATTTGTTGGTATAACTGGTATACTGACCTTGATCAACACCTCAACCCCTGCCCAGAGTCCGAATCCATTATGGAACACCTTGAATGCCACAACCCACCTGCTCACTCTTTTGTAATTTAAATGAATTTGTGACTCCCAGGACACTAGTCCTCTGAAAAATACTCAAAACATTAGCATTTATAGGCCTGCCTTTCTAATCCAGTTCCCACCTAGTGTTTCAAGTTCTGCTATTTGGGTATCCCCTTCTGACCACCAGCACAAGTACGTTCGTCCATACAGTATTTAACTTAAAGTACAACTTTTTTTGTTAGGTGTGTCTCCATATAATAATGCAACGCACCAGATCTCATCAAAACAGGCTGTTAGTAAATTAATCTACCTCTATGAAGTCTAAGACTCAACTCTGCTATAATTCAAGAAGCCAAAGGGTGCAAACTTACCAACCGAATAACAAAGTGCTACTAGTTGACGTAGTTCTAAAATTCCACAAGAAACATGGTGTATGTACAGTGTTCCTTGGTTATGGAAGCATGCTTTTCCTCACATAGGCAGAGAAAGAAATCCTAACAGCGTAACTGGATGCGGAGTTTAAAAGTTGAGTTTACAAAAGAGTTTTCTGTAAGATGGCTGCCTGCTACTCCCACCAAAAAACATTACTCAGAAAAGTCTGTCAGTGTAGTAGTTCTGAATAATATAAGGGAATGAAGAGTGGAAGAAGGTTCGAGATGGCAGAATAAAAAGATCCTGAGCTCACCTCCCCCCACAGACACAACAAATGTGCAGCTACATATGGCATAATTCATTCTGAAGGGGACTTAGAGATTGGATGAACAGAGCCCCCACAACAAGAGACAGCACCAAGATGGGTAGAAATGGCAGAGATACATTCCTGATAAGGAAAAAAGCCACACCCCAGGAACAACATTCCATGGTCAGAGGGGACCTCAAAGGAATCTTATCTCCCTGAAGAGAGATCGAAGCTCCACATCAGGCAACCCAACCCTTGGATCCTGCATGGAGAGATGAGCTTCCAAAACAGCTGGCTTTAAAAACCAACAGGGAGTAGGTCCAGGAAAATTACAGAACCACAGGGAAAGGAAAACCCACTGAAAAAAGCCTTCCACACAGACTCAACCCAGAACCCAGTACAAATGGTTTCAGATCAGATTAAAAAACCACATCAAAAAGAACAAAAAAGATCAGAGCCAGATCAAAAAGCACATGCACCATAGAAGTAGACCTACTTACTAATCTCGGAATAACTGCTGAAGGGGATGGAGGGGACTCGCCCTGGGGGGTAAGACACTGGGGGCAGCCCTGCTGATGCTGGGATGAAAGGCACCATTTGGAAATTTCCCTCTAGACCGCTGAAGCCACGGTGTGCATCCCACTGAGAACCCCATACGACCCCAGCCCTCAGCAGGGCCTTGCAGTCTACAGGGTGATAATTCCACCCACCAGCACACCTGCAGCCATCAGGGATGGGCCTCCAGCTAACCAGGCAAGGGAGGGAAGAATGCACCTGGAGCTACTGAGGGGCTGCCACAAGAGTAGGACACATATAGCCCACCCAGGGAACACCCCTGAAGCACCTGCGTCTGGTGGTCGGCGCGAGGGAATCGCACTTCTGGGCCCTACAGGTCATTTCTTACATAAGGCCACTCCTTTACGACCAGGAGATGTAGATGAACTATGGAATACATGGAAATAAACATAGAGTTAGGCATAACGGGGAGACAAAGAATATGTTCCAAACAAAAAAATAAAACAAAAGAAAAAAAAACTAAACGGAGATAAACAATCTACCCAAGAGAAAGTCCAAAGTAATGGCCATCAAACTGCTCATCAAACTCAGAAGAAAAATGGATAAACACAGAGAGAATTTCAACAAAAATAAAATATAAGAAAGTTCCAATTAGAGGTGAGGAATAACAAATAAAAATACACTATAGGGAATAAACAGCAGATTACTGATATAGAAGAACAGAGCAGTGATCTGGAAAACAGGGTAGTAAAAGTTACCCAAACTGAAAAAAAAAATGAAAAAATAATTACAAGTGTCAAGGATAGTTTAAGGGACCTGTAAGCCAACATCAGTGCACTAACATTCCCCTTCTTGGGGTCTCTAGAGGAAGAGAGAGCGAAAGGGGCAGAAAACTTATTTGAGAAATAGTAGATGAAAGTGTCCCTAATTTGGCAAAGGAAACAGACATCCAGGTCTAGGAAAAACAAAGAATCCAAAAAAAGATGAACTCAAAGATATCCCCACCAAGACACATTATAATTAAAAATGTCAAAAATTAAAAACATAAAGACAGAATCTTAAAAGCAACAAAATAAGAAAAAAAAAAAAGCATTAGTTACATATAAAGGAACCCAACCCCTACCCTGCACATCACACTATCAATTTCTCAGCACAAATTTTGCAAGCCAGAAGATAGTGAGTGCCACAATGTTTTCAAAGTGCTTACAATCAAGAATACTCTACCCAGAAAGGGTATCATTTACAATTGATGGGGAGATAAGAGTTTATCAGAGAAGCAAAAGCTAAAGGATATCATCACCACTAAATTAAATTTATAATATTAAAGGGACTTCTTTAAACAAAAAGGAAAAGGCCATAATTAGAAATAAAGATATATGAAAGAAAAAAAATCTCATCGGTAAACGAAAATATATAGTAAAGGTAGTGGATCAACCACTTATAAAACTAGTCTGAAGGTTAAAAGACAAGAGTGTAAAATCACCTATACCTATAATAATTTAGATAAAAAATACATAGGATAAAAAGATGTAAAATATGATGGCATAAACATAAAATGCTGGTGGGTGGGGGTGGGGAATGTAGTGATTTTGGAATGTGTTCATAATTAAGCAATCACCAACTTAAAATACACTGTTATATACATAGATTACGTATGAATCTCATGGTTACCACAAACTGAAAACCTAGAATAGGTACACACACAAAAAAGAGGAAGTAATCCAGGCATAATATTAAAATCATCAAGTCCCAAGAGAAGAACAAAGAATTACAATCAGAAAACAAGTAACAAAATGGCAATAAGTACCATATAAATGATCTAAGCAATGAGTGGGGGCGCCTGGGTAGCTCAGTCAGTTAAGCATCCTCTTGGTTTCAGCTCAGATCATGATCTCGCAGTTTCATGAGTTCTAGCCCCATGTTGGGCTCTGCACTGACAGTGCTGGGGAGGCTAGTTGAGATTCTCTCTCTCCCTCTCTCTCTGCCCCTCCCCCACTCGCACTGTCTCTCAAAATAAATAAACTAAGGGGCGCCTGGGTGGCACAGTCGGTTAAGCGTCCGACTTCAGCCAGGTCACGATCTCGCGGTCCGTGAGTTCGAGCCCCACGTCGGGCTCTGGGCTGATGGCTCAGAGCCTGGAGCCTGTTTCCGATTCTGTGTCTCCCTCTCTCTCTGCCCCTCCCCCGTTCATGCTCTGTCTCTCTCTGTCCCAAAAATAAATAAACGTTGAAAAAAAAAAAGAATTAAAAAAATAAATAAATAAATAAATAAACTAAAAAAATTTTTTTTCAAACACATAGCATGAGTGAATGGCTAAAAAACAAGACCCATCTATATGCTAACTACAAGAGATTCACTTCAGACCCAAAGACAAATACTGACTGAAAGTAAAAGGCTACAAAAAAATATTCCATGCAAATGAAAACTAAAAGAAAGCTGGGGTAGCAAGACTTATATGAAACAAAAAAGACTTTAAAACAAAAAGGCTGTAACGAGACAAAGAAGCACATTAAATAATCATAAAGAGAATCATTAATAACAGTAATAATAGGGGACTTTAACACCACACATACATCAATGGATAGATCATCCAGACAGAAAATAATCCAATAACAGCTGTTAAGAACACATCAAACCAGATCGACTTGATACAGGATATTCCATCCCCAAACAGCAGACTACACATTTTTCTCAAGTGTACATGTAACATTTTCCTAGATACACCACGTTAGGCCACAAAACAAATCTCAATAAATTTAACATTTAACAAGACTGAAATCACATCAAGCTTCTCTTCCTACACAGCAGTATCAAAGTAGAAATCAGTTGCGAGAAACTAGAAATCAATCACAAGAAGAAAAGTGCCCACTGATAGATGAATGGATTAAGAAAATGTGGTATATATACATATACACACAGGAATATTAGTCACAAAAAAGAATGAAATCTTGCCGTTCATGACAACATGGATGGCCCGCAAGTGTACTATGCTAAGCGAAGTAAGTCAGATAAAGACAAATACTGTTATGATTTCACTGTATGTGGGATCTAAAAAACAAATGAACAAACGAAACAAAATAGAAACAGAATCATAGATACAGAGAACTGGTGGGTACGACAGGCAAGGGGGTGACAGTAATGAATAAAATAGGTGAAAAGGATTAATTTTCCAGCTATAAATCAGTTACCAGGATTAAGTTATGGGGGTTAAATAAGTTACAAATAAGATTAAATAAGTTATCAAAAGTGGTGCCTGGGTAGCCCAGTTGGTTAAGGGTCTGACCTTGGCTCAGGTCATTAGCTCATGGTTTGTGGGTTCCAGCCCCATGTCGGGCTCTGAGCTGACAGCTCAGAGCCTGGAACCTGCTTCGGGTTCTGTGTCTCCTGATCTCTCTCTCTCTGCCCCTCCCTCGCTTGTACTCACTCACTCTCTCTCAAAAATAAATAAATAAACCTGAAGGAAATTTAAAAAATAAAATAGTTATCAATAAAACATGGGGATGTAAGGTATGCCATAGGAAAGATAGTCAATAATATTGTTACAACTCTGCATGACCACAGATGGTAACACCCTATTGTGGTGACCATTTTCTAATGCATATAAATACTGAATCACTGTGCTGTATACCTGAAATACAATATTGTATGTCAATTATTCTTCAGGAAAAAAAAAAAATGAAGCCAGTCACACACACACACACACACACACACACACACACACACAGAGGATGAGGCGTGTACTAACAACAGAACTGAAGGAGGCAGTCAAAGCATTGATTCCCTATTTCAGACCCAAAGAAAAACACAACATACATATGCTTTATCTTCATATTCATAAGCCATCTAAGAATAAAATATTTGCTCTTGGCCATTTGGAAAGTGCCTGCTTTCCAGAGTTAGCTAATCCAATAATCTGTTACTTCTGAAGAAGTAATTTCAATCATAAACCCAAATCACTGCAACATGAAAACTGTTCCAGGAATCAGGGACATGGTCCAGTTCTCCGCGGATAAACGCACAGCTTTCAGTACCTCTACATCAGCTGTCAGCGGTGGGGTAATGGAGCTGTCCACAGAACTCCTTAAACAGTTTAGGCCGAAACGTGAAGCAAAAGCAGACTCTGGACTGCCCACAGATTTGATGTGTTTAGAGCCAGGAGCAACCTGAGATGATTTAACAATAACTGTATCTTAATTTGGTTTGAGTAAATCCAAACACTAATCCTTGACCACAAGTAGCCATGTGGCTTTCTGGTAAAAATTTCTTTTCATATAAATTTTTTGCTTTTTAATTTTTATTAAAATCATAAGCTTTTCCTTTCACAAAGTCAGATTGTTTAAAAAGCTCTGGATAGGTCACAATTTATCCTTTTTCAAGATGAGTACTGTTCCCCCAAAGATGCAACAATTTTTAAATCAATAAAATTCACAAGGAAAACTGAAAATGACAACTACAGTGTGACTATGTGATTACTCAGGGCCCTTTAATCTAAACGCCTACTCTTTCACCTAAAAGCAATTTTTCAAAAACCATGGAAATACGCACTCAACGATTATTTTCCAGTTGAATTTATACCAACAAAATTTTATAATGCAACTAGATCTATTTTTGACATTGTTTTTATTTTCCTTGAATCACCAGAAAGGATGTACATTTCCCCCAAACAAAACTTGACGACATACTTCAGTTCAGGTAGCCCATTGAAGATTTCTTTGCGGCTTAGCTCAGAAATCCCATTGCCAAGAAATACTTTCGTTCCATCAAATTCTTTGGCTCCTTTCTTACATTTGCCTTTAATATCAGAGTATACAGAAATAACATCTCCAGCTTTCATAACTAAGAAAGAAGAAAATCAGATGATACTAATTAAACTCTGTTTTGGTAGGAGAATAGTGAACATTCTTTAAGCTGGACTAGGGACATGAAAGGGCATCACGAGTGGGTATGGAGGTCTAAACTGGCTCATTATCTCAAAATAACCCCTTACAGAAAATACTGCTTTTTGCTTTTAAATGTTCTGTAACAATAAATCTAACTGAAGACTTTTTTCTAGGAAAACAAAAAAACAAAAGTCTTCAAAACATTCTATCTAAATTGGAAGAATTTAGCTAAGCAGAAAAGGAAGGTATCTCCTACTTGAATTATTTTCTCCAAACCTAACATTCCCTAAAAAATTTCATTTAAATTTTGGTATCTTTGGCTCAATCCTCAAAGTTCTAAGGTTCCTTTAAAAAGATCCCAGGGCACCTGTTGAGGGCCTGACTCTTGATTTCGTCTCAGGTCACGATCTCACGGTTCATGAGTTTTAGCCCCACGTTGGGCTATGTGCCAACAGAGCGGAGCCTACTTGGGACCCTCCCTCCCTCCCTCTCTCCCTCTCTCTCTCTTTCTCCTCCCCTCACCCCACATCCCCATTCCTCTCCCTCCGTTTTCACTTTTTTTTTTAAACGATTCCTCAAAAAAGTATATTAAAATCCCTTAAAGAAATTTTTCTAAATCCCACAACCCTGTTATTTCTTTGCAGGTTTCCTATTATAGCAGTTACAGCAGGGATATAAATGATAAGCACAAACATTCATTCATATATATATATATATATATATACATGTGTGTGCATGTGTGTATATACATGTATGTGTGCACATATACACGCACATACATATACATGTGTATATACTCACAACACCTTGAAACTACAGAGTACAGAATTTATTTCTATGGTTAAGTCTAATTTTTATAGTCATTTCATTAATTTCAGTAACACATCCTGATGACTTTCAAAATGGGAAATTGTATTCCACTTCTTCTTAGACCTAGCCTGCCACAAATTTGTCTAGCCCATTAACTTGACCACAGTAGTGAGTAGCAGATCAGCTTGAGCTAGAACTGTTCACACAGATCAGGGGTCAGTGACCTTTTTCTGTAAAGGTGGTAAGCAGCTGAGGCTTTGTGAGCCACATCAAGTCTACTGGCATATTCTGCGTTTTAAAACAATCTTTTAAAAATGGAAAAACCATTTTCAGTTGTGAGCCACGCAAAAGCAGACATGGGCCAGACTTGGCCAGTGGGCAGTAGTTTAGCATACACTAATGTAGGTCAAGTTATTTATTTCACAGACAAGATAACTGAAGCCCACAGACTGAATAACTTACCAAGAGATCAAAACCCCTGTCTCTTGATTTCAAGCCCAATAAATTAGGACTGAACCACAGTGACTAACTTACTAAGCATAATGTAACAGGTCATCAACTGAGTGAGTAAATTAAGAATATTGACTTTTACTCCAATATTAAAATTCCAGGTACTGAAGGTTACCCACACAGTGACAACAGAAGTCTGAGGGCAATGGACTTAAGAATACAAAATAAAATCTCACTGACATCTTACACTCTATTAATCAGTAACAGTCCTCTGAAGATCATCTCACATACCCTTATAAGGAAAGGAAAAAACTGGCAGACCTTACGTGGATGCCAAATTTGTTACACCGTATCAGATAAATCTCTCGCTGGCTATCCCAAACGTAAAACTTGGAAAATATCCGATAAACTTGAAATGCATCTGAGTGATAGTTAAATAAAGTTTCCATTTGATCATGTACACGGATTTTAAAGAATCTTTTATTTTACAGAGACGCTTAAACATTATACTTACATTTCGAAGCTGACACAATTCCGGGAACGTAGACATGGGCTCCTCTTAACACTGCGTTGCCACACTGTGCTCCCACAACTGCTTCACACTGCTGTTTTTTTATATTCCTCCTAGGGATGTAAGAAGAGCAATTTAACAGAGTAATACACCCCCAACCAAACTATTTAATGTCTCAATCTAAACCCTTAAAACCTCTTTAGTCTTGACTGTCCTAAGATAATCCCACTAATGGATAACTAAGAAAAAGCAAGCTAAAAAAAAAAAGCTGAATACAGAGAAAGTAGTTTAGAGAGCGGGGTGGGACACACTTGAGAAAAGAAAAAAATAGAAAGATGTCCATCTGGTGGAAGGCAATAAAGTGGCACCAAAAACTGCTTACTCATTTAATGAGCATTGCTGTTTTCATAACAGCATTAGGAGGGAAGAAAAATAAAGTCCCTGTCTTCAAAGACTAAAAAAGGCCCTAAACAGACAATAAAGCATTTCTAAAATGATATACTGCTGCATGGTAAACCGTTCGTATTTTAAAACAAAGATGTCTTTTAGTCTTCCTTTACTGTCCAACTTTTTTGAGTGTTTTCCAATTTCTCACTTCCCATGCACTCCTTAGACAACTAACACCTGGGGGTCACTTCTAACACACAGAAAAGACTTTTTCAAAAGTCAGGGGGTGCCTAGGTGATTGGCCCCAAATAAAAATCGTAAGCACTGAGTCTCTGATGAGCGACCCTGGTTGGCAACATCTCACAGGTGTTGTCAAAACTCCTTGCAGCATAACTGTGTGTGTCCTGTCTTCCTTCGATAATCTCCCGATGGTCAAATCTCACTAAGCTTCTCAGCTTTATTCCACTCCTGTCTTACATTCTCACTGTTCATTTTCGATCTACGTCTTGAAGAGGTCTATTCCCCACATTCCAAAACATACTGCATTTCTTCTCACCTTGCATTCTACCCCTTGGCAATCTCAGTATTTCAATAATCACTTACAAAAATGACCTGTGTACTCGTATGTTTGGGCTTTCTAGACCCTGGACTGGTATTTCTCATCACCTGCAGGTAACTGTATGTAGGTGTCCCCTAGTCACTTCAAGCTTACCAAGTCCTAAACAATGTTACCTTTCTCTGAATCACTCCTTCATCCTTAGCACATCCCAAATCTTCCAATCCTTCTGTTGCCAATCTTGAACAGAGTGTCATCTGCCTCAATACCCAAACCGGAAGTCTCAACATTATTTTAAATCCCTTTTTTCCTAAACCTCCTTACTCGACATATATTGCATTACCAAATCATGCCACCTCTAATTCTCCGACAGGTCTTCTGGACCCATCCTCCAACACTGGACCTACATCAGCTCTTGACTTAATTACTGAAATAGCTTTTTGGCTTTTTCACCCTCAACTATTTTCAGATCTTCTTTATGTCTTTGGCATTCTGCAGTTTCATTCTGAAGTAGACATGGAATTATTTTTATTTTTGGCTTCAGACTCATTGTACTTCTTACATGTCTTTTATAAATCCTGGAAAATTCTTAGTATTACACTTTTGAATATTGTCTTTCCCCCATTATTTCTATTCTTTTTTTTTCTTTAACATTCATTTGAGAGACAAAGAGAGACAGAGCACAAGCAGGGGAGGGGCAGAGAGAGAGGGAGATGCAGAATCTGAAGCAGGCTCCAGACTCTCAGCTGTCAACACAGAGCCTGATGCAGGGTTCAAACTCACAGACTGCGAGATCATGCCCTGAGCCAAAGTTGGATGCATAACCAGCCACCCAGGAGCCCCAAATCTATTTTTTTAATATTTATTTATTTTTGAGAGAGAGAGAGAGAGAGAGAGACAGACAGACAGACAGACAGCGTGAGCAGGGAAGGGCAGAAAGAGAGGGAGACACAGAACCCTGAAGCAGGCTCCAGGCTCTGAGCTGTCAGCACAGAGCCCCACATGGGGCTTTAACCTGTGAACAGTGAGATCATGACCTGAGCCGAAGTCGGATGCCTAACCAACTGAGCCACCCAGACACCCCTAAAAACTCTGATTTTAAAGTTGCTACCTGGGGCGCCTGGATGGCGCAGTCAGTTAAGCGTCCGACTTCAGCCAGGTCACGATCTCGCGGTCCGGGAGTTCGAGCCCCGCGTCAGGCTCTGGGCTGATGGCTCGGAGCCTGGAGCCTGTTTCCGATTCTGTGTCTCCCTCTCTCTCTGCCCCTCCCCCGTTCATGCTCTGTCTCTGTCTGTCCCAAAAATAAATAAACATTGAAAAAAAAATAATAAAATAAAATTAAAGTTGCTACCAGAGGGGCGTCTGGGTGGCTCAGTCGGTTAAGCATCCAACTTTGGCTCAGGTCATGATCTCGCAGTTTGTGAGTTTGAGCCCCGCGTCGGGCTCTGTGCTGACAGCTCAGAGCCTGGAGCCTGCTTCAGATTCTGTGTCTGCCCCTCCCATGCTCATGCTCGCTCTCTTTCTCTCTATAATAAATAAACATTAAAAAAAATTTTTTTAAGTTTCTACCAGAGAGCTCTACTCTGCTAAAGTTCAGGGGGAAATAGGATCCTTCAATTTGCTGTATATGCTGTTCTCACTTATGGAGGTTTGAATCTTAGTATATAGCATTCAACCATGAGAAATGTGTATGGCCAGCACTGAATGTGTGTCACTCAAGGGTGGTTTTGCCTGACTTTTGCCAAGCACCTCATGAACTGGCTTGGGATCATATTTTTATGTTAATTTCCCAGACTGCAGGTTTCAAGACCACTTGGGTAGTATGAATTTGAATTCCAAACCTTTATGAGGTATGAACCATAGTTCCACATTCTCAGATTTGTCTTCTTCAACCCAGATCCTAAGACAAGAGAGATCAACTCCTGATTATTGCCTTGCACTGACTGCTGGATACTTCTCAGCTCCTAGGGTTAATAGCCTCTTATTAAAATGAAAGGCCCTAGGGGAGCCTGGGTGGCTCGGTCGGCTGAGCATCTGACTCTTGATTTTGTCTCAAGATCCCAACATCATGGGATCAAGCCCCATGTGGGGCTCCGTGCCAGGTGTGGAGCCTGCTTAAGATTCCCTCTTTCCCTCTCCCCTGCTCGTGCTCTAACACACACACACACACACACACACACCAACAAAAGAAAAAGGCCCTAGATTTAGGAGACCAACTAACTACCTCCCCTCCCACATCCCCCAACCCTAAATATGAGCTCACATGCTTTGTTTTCAGTTACTCTTCATTCTAATCCCTGAATATCTCACTCACATTCTCAACCACCCAGGTGTGCATCTTCTGGCCTATTTTTTATTTAGTATTCCTAGGTTGTGTGTAGCAGAAACATTTTCAGGTTATCTAGGTCACCATATCATTGGAAATACAACACTCTGAAATGGTTGGTTTACAGTCTTGCAATTCATCTGCTTTCAAAAATTTTTTCAAACTTTTTGGACTGCAACCCAATGTTACAAATGCACTTATTATCACAACCCAGTACACATATGTAGGTGTGTGTGTATCTATCAAATGTTTCATGAAACATCTTCACTGTGTGCAATGCACTAGGATACGTTACAAAATAATATCCCATTTCTTTTATAAAATACTAAAAAGACATTATATTGATTTTACAACCTACTAATGGATCGTGATCTGCATGCAGTTTGAAAAACAACTTTATGCACCACCAAGATTCTTTAGCTCCTATGTTCTGCGCAAAACAAAAACAAAAACAAAAACAACCTAAATATTCCTTAGTTGAAAAAAGCTTTTTACGTTTGACAGCCAGCCTCCCCTAACTTTTTCAACCTCATCTTTCACCAACCTCTCTGCAAAAGCAACTGAATAGACAAACCTGATCACTTTTGTCATGAGCCACCTTACATTTTCACACCCCCATACTTCTTTCTCTCCACCTTGCATACCCTTCCCCATCTTACCTCATCAGCCTACTGCCTGCTCACTTTCAAGTCTCCAATGAAATAACATCCACTTGCAGAAAACCTTTACCAATTTTCTTTTACTCAGTCATTCCTATTCTGTGCTCTGATGGCACTTCATGTACACCTTCACTGTTAACGGTCTGACTCACACCAAAGTTTTCTGTTTTTAAATGAAACAACTACGTTTCATTCATCTTTGTAAAACCTTGGGTCCTCCACATAGCACCAATTCAAAAAATGTCTTGTGGCATGGAAACTCGTAGTGTGAATCACAATATTTTATGGGGATAACCACTTCACGGAGAGGACAGAAGGAAAGACTATGGAAAAAATAATGAAATCCTGCCATTTGCAATGACATGGATGGAGCCAGAGTGTATTACGCTGAACAAAATAAGTTCAACCAGAGAAAGACAAATACCATATGATTTCACTCACATGTGGAATTTAAGAAACCAAACAGATGAACACAGGGAAAGGAAAGAAAAAAAAAGAGAGAGAGGGAAGCAAACCTTAAGACACTCTTTTTTTTTTTTCTTTTTTTTTTTTTTTAATTTTTTTTTTTTTCAACATTTATTTATTTCCGGGACAGAGAGAGACAGAGCATGAACGGGGGAGGGGCAGAGAGAAAGGGAGACACAGAATCGGAAACAGGCTCCAGGCTCCGAGCCATCAGCCTAGAGCCCGACGCGGGGCTCGAACTCCCGGACCGCGAGATCGTGACCTGGCTGAAGTCGGTCGCTTAACTGACTGCGCCACCCAGGCGCCCCAAGACACTCTTAACTATAAAGGAGAAACTGAAGACTGCTGGAGGAGAGGACAGTGGGGGATGGGCTAAATGGATGATGGGTATTAAGGAGGACACTTGTGATGAGCATTGGGTGCTATACATAAGTGATGAATTACTAAATTCTACTCCAGAAACCAATATCATATTATATGTTAACTAGAATTTAAATTAAAACTTGAAACAAAGAAAAAAACAGAGTTAACATAGCAAGCCTGAATAGCTAGCCTTCCTTGGGAAGGCATGGCTATAAGGTTGGTCCTTGGCTGGCATCTGGGAACTTAGATTTCAGGCAGGTACTCACGGTTACCTGACAAGAATAGCTCACTATGCTTAAATTGTCTGTATAAATAATAAGGTTGATGGCCAACACTGACTTTTCTTCTGGGGGACCAGAATTTCCTTCTGGGCATGTACCAGGCAGGGAGTGCCTACATGATCACCCCCGAATAAGAATCCTGGTCACTGAGCCTCTCATAAATTTCTCTGGCTGGTAACATCTCATGTTGTCAAACCTGTTGCTGAGGGAACTGTTTCCTGTGTGACTCCACTGGAAGAGAATTCTGTAAAGCTTTCAACTGGTTTACCCTGTACTTTTTCCCACGTGCCCCCTCCTTTCACTGATTCTGCTTCAGATGACTTCACTGCAATAAATCATAGTCACAAATAATGCTGAATCCTAGGAGTCATACTAGAGAGTCATCAAACCAGGGAGTGGTCTTGGAGATCCCTCAACACTAGGACCAACTGTACAAAAACAAGTATCAAAGTGTAATTCAGCTTTCCTGCAGGGGAGAGTTTTAGGCAGGAAAGATAAAAGGACATGTCAAAGTTGATGCAGGGCCATAAAACCTGCCAAAAGCTTGACTTTTTATTGCAATGTTTACAAATAAAGGAATAAATCAACACCATTGAAGTGGATTTTCTGATCGCAGAGTCATACAAATAAAAGGGAAAATAGAATGAAGGTACTCTGATTAAGAAAAAAATATTAAAATAGCTTTAAAAATGAGGGGTCTATGAACTAAAAACTGAGATTATGAGAATGTCCCACTAAAACATAAATGAAAACATAAACTTATTTATTTGGCACTTTTTAACTGCACATATTAGCAACTCTACACCAAACAGGAGATAATGAATATAATTTTAAGATGTTACATATTACTGCATTCCAACAAATATTTTTCAGCAGGGTTGCCATCTGTTTTCATCATAAATGTTTGTGCAATTGCTGGAGTATTCTATTGCATGTACCATATTATTTCATATAAATAGTAATTGAAATATTAAAGTGCTGATACTAGCAAGATAAGAAAGATAGAAATCACGCAGGCTGAGAGAGGCAAATCTGGCCTCCTTTGGATCTCCAGAGATTTATGCTACTGGATTAGTTATTCAGTTGTGAAGGAAAGAAAAAATTTTCATAACTGCTAAAAAATATTTTGTTGAGATTTTTGTCAAAAAGGGAGGTACACTATTAAAAAAAATGGAGAGGTTCTTAAAAATTATGAACTGAATATTAACCTCAAAAATTCTACTAATCTAAATGCAGTCTTTAGAAAATGCTGTTTGGGACAGGATGTTAAAACACTTTTTTAAAAATAAGTTTATTTATTTATTTTGAAAAAGAGAGAGTGAGAGAGAGAAGAAGGGGCAGAGAGAGGGGGAGACAGAGAATCCCAAGCAAGCTCCTTGCTGTCAGTGCAGAGCCCTATGTGAGGCTTGATCCCAGAAACCGTGAGATCCTGACGTGAGCCGCAATCAAGAATTGGACGCTCAACCAACCGAGCCACCCAGGTGCCCCTAAAAACACTCTTATATCAAGTGAAGGCTGACATTCAATTTTCTTCTAGGTTTTTCACTAAAGTTGACATGGATACCATCAAATGCAGCATGGATACCATCAAATGAACATCACCATAATGTTCAATTTCATTATGTTGCGAATGATAAGATCTTCCCAACATTAAAATATACTTCATCAGTATTAAGTATCATGTTAAGTATCCTGTTAAGTAACCTGAGGGAAACTGAATTTATGGTGAGAAATTACTTTTAAAATTGCTCACTATCTACAAACAAAGTTTAACCTCTATGTTTTGATTTTTTAATTTTAAATGCTTATTTTTGAGAGAGAGAGAGAGAGAGAGAGAGAGAAAGAGAGAGAGAGTGAGCACATGCACACAAGCAGAGGAGGGGAAGAAAGAGAGGACAGAGGATCTGAAGCAGGCTCTGTGTCGACAGCAGAGCCCAATGTGGGGCTCGAATCCATGGACCGCAGGATCACGAGCTGAGCCAAAGTCTGACGCTTAACCGACTGAGGCACCCAAGCGCCCCTGTTTTGGTATTTTCAGTAACTGTATGATATCTTGTAAAAGAGTAGGAAAAGAGTAAGTGTGTGTATTTCTGTTTCTGAAGTCTGCAGAAATGGAGAAAAACAAATCAATCCGAGAAGGACATGCCGCTTATAATAAAACTAAGGAACAGCTAGCTATATTCCCAATGAGGAGGAATAATTGCCTGACAAAGGGAAATGTGGATCAAACCTAGTTCCTCAACAGGGTATGAAAAGGAAAGGCTCCTGGAGGCCTAATCAAGTATTTACTACTCAGAACCAGGACAGGGGGGTCCAGGTGGAGAAAAGACGATCTGAGAAGGTCTTGTCAGTACCCCATTCACAGCATATAAAGCTGAAAGAGGAACAGGACTGTCAACCCTGGCAAGCAGGTGTCTGTGTTTCCCTGAGAAATCTGGATAAACTTCCTGGAAGAAGCTAAGGGAAGGGGAAGAGCAACCAAGAGCAATGCTCCTCGCCAGAGTTAACGAGGCAGAAACACAATTTAAAGCCCGTACAAAAAAAGCTGTGAGCTAGAAGTCTTCACAGAAAGCCTCAACCTTTATCAGCTCCACTCACCAGGACTAGAAATTTGCTGCTAGGGAAAACTTGGTGAAAGCATTTCCAGAAAACACATCTGTTTAGTCGTCTAGGGACACATTTTACCCCGTTCTGTAACATTTTTATGCGATCTGAAGAGAAACCAGAGTATTCTATAACATTTTTGAGCAAACTACAAAGGAGATGAAGCTACGTGAATGTAACTGTTTCTACTCAATGAATAATAAACAGAAAAGATTCATTCAACATGGGACCTATACATAGGTAGGAGCCAAAACAATATTACAACACCAAAACACAAACAAAAACCCAAGGAAAAAAACTCCAAATATGTCTTTGTACTTTTAAAAATAAGTAAAAGGAATAATTCAAAAATGGTATATAAGAAAAACAAGATAAAAAACAGAAAATAGTGGGGCACTTGGGTGGCTTAGTTAAGTGTCCAACTCTTGATTTTGGCTCAGGTCATGATCTCATAGTTTGTGAGTTCGAGCCCTGCGTCTGGCTCTGTGCTGATAGCATGGAGCCTGCTTGGGATCCTCTGTCTCCCTGTCTGTGCCCCTCCCCTGCTCGTGCACTAGCACTCTCAAAATAAATACTTTCAATCCGTTAACGCAATGTTCTTAATTTCTGTTGTGTAACCGAGATAAGAGAGGGTTTAAAAAAAAAACAAAATAGAGAACTGGGAAATAAAATAATAAAGCCTCTGAAATAAGAACACAACAGGCTTCAGACGGCTATTTTTAGAAAGGCCTGTTTGCAAGGTCCGCCCTTGGTTGGCATCTGGAAAAGACTGTGAGAAACAGTTCCCAACACTGATTTAAAACCTTCCCTACTAAACTGTTTGTTTTTGTTGTTGAAAAAATTTATATTTAGATTTAGCCAGCTGGACTCAGTTTAGATGATCCCAATTTTGTTGGCAACATCCAAAGTATCATAGTCAGGAGCCAATGGAACATATGCTTTCTTTTCTCCATTGGGCCTGATCAGAGTGTTGACCTTGACAATGTCAATGTCATAGAGCTTCTTTACAGCCTGTTTGATCTGGTGCTTGTTGGCCTTGACATCCACAATAAACACAAGAGTGTTGTTGTCTTCTATTTTCTTCATGGCTGACTTGGCAGTTAGGGGAAACTTGATGATGGCATAGCGGTCAAGCTTGTTCCTCCTGGGGGCGCTCTTTTGAGGATATTTGGGCTGCTTTCGGAGATGCGGTGTCTTGGGCCATCGGAAGGTAAATGCCGTGCGGATCTTCTTTTTTTTTTTATGACTGTGGACACCTTTCAGCACTGCTTTCTTCGCCTTCAAAGCTCTTCCTTTGGCTTCAGCTTTGGGAGGAACAGGAGCTTCCTTCTTCACCTTCGGCTCCATCTTCGTGATAGGGCATTCCTAAACTGTTTGTATAAGCAATGTGCTTTATTCTGAACACCTGTTTCCCTTTTGGGAGCCTGAAATTTTGGTACATGCTGGGCAGAGGGTGATCACATGACCAGCGCCCAATAAAAACCTTGGCCACTGGGTCTAGTCTCTAATGAGCTGCCCTCCTGGGCAACTATTTTACTCGTGTCACAATTTGTTGCTAGAGGAATTAAGCATGTTCTAATAAGTCCATCGGAGAGAAGACTCTTGGAAGCTTGTGCCTGACTTCTTCCAGACTTTGCCCCATGCACCTTTCCCTTCTAGATTTGCTTTTGTATCCTTTTGTGTAATCAGTCTTCCCCAGGAGCACTACAACATACTGAATCCTGACTCATTCTTGTCAATCACAGCACCTGAGGGTTGGTTGTCTTGGGGTGCCCCAACACAGGAATACCTGCACTGGAGATCCAACCTACAGAGTCCTAGGGTCCTTATAATAGAGAATACAGAAAAGTACAACAAAAATATTCACAGAACTACTGGTGGACTTGTAACTAAAAAGTTATACTGTTTGACTAAAGAGCAAGAGAGAACAGTGAAAATCAAGCTATATCCCAGCCCAGTTTCTAAAGTTCAATGATGAATTCATAGATCTCCAAGTAAAAACTACTCTTGTGGGGGGCTGGGAGACAGGATGTTTTTTTGGCCTCTGAATTTTTTTTTTTTAATGTTTATTTTGGAGAGACAGACAGAGTGTGAACAGGGGAGGGGCAGAGGGAGAGGGAGACACAGAATCTGAAGCAGGCTCCAGGCTCCCAGCTGTCAGCACAGACCCAATGTAGGGCTCAAACCCACAAAGCTCAAGATCATGACCAGAGCTGAAGTCAGAGGCTTATCCAACTGAGCCACCCAGGTGCCCCGGCCTCTGATTTCTTCACAGCAACACTTGACGCCCTGACGCTGTAAAAGCAATGTCTACAAAGTGTTAAGGGAAATAACATGGGACCTGAAACCACTATCAGTCAACCTATTGTTTAAATATAAAGGCAACAGGCAATTCTCAAGCAAGAAAGTAAATACTTTGGAGAGGAGAATACTTATTTTGGAGACGGGAAGCAGACGGGCTGCACACCTGATAAAGGACTGTACTTGCTAACCAAGAGAGCAATCAAGACAACTCAGAAATGAACTATTAGAATTAAAAGTAAGCACTGCATCCATTTGAATTGTGCTTCTAGAATAACAATGTTATAAACCTCCACAATGCTAAAGAACACAGTAAATAAAAACTGGCTGGTGGAGGTTTTAGGGGATAAAATTTAAGAACTTCCTCATTTTTCATAGTGGAAACTCATAAGGTAATAATAGTGATAATGAATTTTAAAAACAAAAAAGAATGGATTTGCTCCTTTTAGAAGTGAAAGGTAGGTATGTGAATCTATTCTCCTAAATGACTTTTGAATACTTTCCTGTTGTAACTCATCATTTGTGTTTTTTAGTTCACAAATGTTCTGATGAGTAGCCTAGATCACTACAAGGAACAGGATGAAAGGGTTGCTAAATTCAGAAAATAATTAAATTATCTGCACATTTTAAAAGAGCTAACATAGCCAGTATTAGCAAGAATAAAAGATCTGAGGGGCACCTGGGTGGCTCAGTCGACTGAGTGTCCAACTTCGGCTCAGGGCATGATTTCGTGGTTCGTGGGTTCAAGTCCTGCATTGGGCTGTCAGTGTGGAGCCTGGAGCCTGCTTTGAATTCTGTGTTTCCCTCTCTTTGCCCCTCCCCTGTTCACATTCTGTCTCTCTCTTGCTCTCTCTCTCAAAAATAAAGAAACATTAAAAGAGAGAAAAAGAATTAAGATCTAAGAATCTCTCATATATTGCTAGAAACATTAACTGGTAAAACTTATTTTTTTTTATTTTTTAACGTTGATTTTTGAGAGAGAGAGAGAGTGAAAGAGCGAGCGAGAGAGTGTGCACGCGTGAGCGCACAAGTCGGGGAGGGGCAAGAGAGAGGGAGACACAGAATCCAAGTAGGTTCCAGGTTCTGAGCTGTCAGCCCACAGCTCAACTCGGGGCTGGAACTCACCGGCCATGAGATGAGATCATGACCTGAGCTGAAGTCAGACACTTAACCAACTGAGCCACCCAGGTGCTCCTGACTGGTAAAACGTTTTAGAAGGCAATAGGTCTCAAACTAAAATATGCACAGACCAATGAACCAGTGATTCCATGGGGTACCAATTTATCTTGTAGACATGCTTATGCAAGCCCACAAAGAAACATCTTAAGAATATTTACTGTTGGTAATAATGAAATGTCCATCAACAGAAGGATAAAAAAATTTTTTTAAGTATGCAGCTATTAAAAAAGAATGAAATAGCTTTATATAGAATTAGGGACAATTATGGACATCTTTCTATCTTGATTGAGGTGGATCTTAACCACACAGCTATACAAATTTGGGAAAACTCAGCCAATGATACACATAATTAAGATCTCTCCATTTCACCGCCTGCAAATTTCACCTTAAGAAATAAAATAAGGAACTCAAAAACTCCTTCTTTTTAATGCAAAAGAAATACATACAGTATTTCTTACAGTAAATATACTTGCAGTAAATATAACACAGAAATGTTACAAGTGAAAATCTCCTCTTGCCACTTTTCTCCTAATCCAACCTCATCAGAGTTAACTACTCAGAATTAACCTCTATTAACAGTTGGATATGACGGCACCCGGGTGGCTCAGTCGGTTAAGCATCTGACTCTCGATTTCAGCTCAGGGCATGATCTCATAGTTGGTGAGTTCAAACCTTGAGTTAGGCTCTGTGCTGATAGTACAGAGCCTGCTTGGAGTTCTCTCTCGTTTGCTCTCGCTCTCTCCCCCACCCCCCGCCTTAAATTAAATAAACTTAAAAAAAAAATAACTTTATGAAAAAAAAAAAAAAATAGTCCAGGATGTGAGTTTAAGCCCCACATCGGGTTCTGTGCAGAGAAGTACAGAGCCTGCTCAGGGTTCTCTCCCTCCCTCCCTCCCTCTCTTTCTCTCCCCTGCATGCTTGCTTGCTCTCTTTCTCTCTCTCAAATAAACTTAAAGAAAGTAACTTTATTTAAAAAAAAAAAAAGTTGGGTTCGTTAAAGCCTCCAGACTTCTAAATGTAAATATACATAAGTGTATAGTTGTTTTTGTAATTACAAAAAAAAAAAAATTTGTAATTATCCTATGCATGGCAACCTCCATTTGATAATTGTGAATTCTTCTCTTATTGATACATATAATTCTCCCCCATTAAAGGCCATGTTTCACTGCACAGATAAATCTTAACTTACTAAACCACTGCCTTACTATTGACTGCTTTACTAAATTACTTTAAAGCTTTCACAAAATAAGCATTTTTCTATTTAATAAAACTCATAGGGGTACAAAAAAATTAAACCATAATTAGGGATTTAAAATGTTCTGGGGAAATGAATTCCTATTATAATATGAAAAGGCTTTTTTCCCCCAATTTTCAAACGTGTCTTCCAAATACATAAATGAGTAGAACATTGTTCTACAGAACATACACAATGTAACTGTGGATTAAGGAATAAAATTTTACAAACATTTCACCTATGAATGTAGCAAATATGTTGCTTTGTATTTTTGTGTAGCTCAAAAAAAAAAGTTTTATATTAGCAGTGGAAGCTCTTTGTTTCTTTGTGTTTTTTTTTCAATTTATTTATTTTGAGAGAGAGAGGCAGAACTGAGGAGGCTCCACACTGTCATGACGTGAGCCAAAAACAAGAGTCATACATTTAACCAACTGAGCCACCAGGCGCCCCTTTCCTCCTACTTTCTAAGTCACTTCATTTGTTTACTTATAGTATTAAGAGAATCCACAACTGGGGTGTCTGAGTGGCTCAGACGGTTAAACACCTTACTCTTGATTTCAACTCAGGTCATGATCTCCTGGTTCGTGAGTTGAAGCCTCGTGTCGGGCTCTGGGCTGTCAGGCTCCCAAGCCTGCTTGGGATTCTGCTTCTCCCTCTCTAAATAAATAAACAAACAAATTAAAAAAAAAAAAGAAAAAAAGGAGGAGGAAAAACAACCAATCATTGCACCAAATGGACATAAAATGCATTACTTTCAAGGTATTTGGGCCCATTCCTAGTCTTTTTTGTAACATCTCCCACGACACAGTATGAAGTTGGCATTTTTGAACTTGTGAATTCTTGTCTATCTATACAAAGTGGCTAATAATACAGAAACTCAGTGTTATCATCCAACAGTAAGAAAAAACCTGTGACAAATTTTTAGAATTTAATTGGAAATGGAAAAGTTACAAACCTAGGTCCAATAACAGGAATGAGTAAGACGTCCTGAAGGTCTGGATGTTGAAGAATAGGAACACTTAATCCATTAAATTGCTGTTAAAAATAAACAGAAGTATGAAGCAATCAATATAACTGATAAATTTCAACTTACAGAGCTTTTCAGTGTCATTATCTAGCAGAGCATGAAGCTTGGTTTAGGCTATTCTCACTTTATTCCACATAATACTATGGAACAAAGACTTCAAAACAACTATATTTTCTGCATATTTTCTTCTTCTCTATGCTTTCCTAAGGTTCAATTTTGCTTACTGTTTGGTTTTATAAAAGCCAACCCGTATTTACCTTAAATGACTTATTTTGAAAACATATATCCAATATAGAATTGCATGTAGTACTCTTTCAATGAAAAACTCTAAACAGGACATTAAAGATTAGGATTAATATTATTATATACAATCAATACAGGATGTCATGTCAGTTTTGGTGAGGAAAAGAAATGCTTATTGGCAAAAGTTCAGGATTTTCAGTATCCTCTATCATACTTGGGTCTTCAGACTAGAAGTGGGTGCAGGGCCAGGAGTACAGGTGCTGAGGCCAACTCACACAGTCTCAGGAGAACCAGTTATGTGCATCTCTCCCCAACCGTCTTCCAAAGCCAAACCATTTGACATTCTCACCTATAACGTATGAAGGTTCCAGTTTCTCCACATCCTCACCAGCCAGATGAAATTTAAATTATTAAATTTAAATTTAATGAATTGAAATGAAATGAAATGAAATGAAGTGAAAATGAAAATTAAATTATTAAATCCCAATATGGGGCCCAGAGAACTCTGGGGAGACAAAGCACCCACTTCTCCATAATCCCATAGGAGACATCTCTTTAGGACACACATGAGTTTTGGATCATGGAAGGAGAAAGAAAATAAATAGTCTGAGACCCCTTTCCCGCTAGAAGTAGGTACTGCTCTAGGCCTATATGCTATAGGCCTAGATGCTATAGGCCCACTGGACTGGAATACTAGAATATGTAGACTCCAGGAAGAGTTTGCTAGAAAAGAAAATAATCTGGATCTGCAGGAGTTATAGACAGTTGTGATGGGCCTCAGAACACTTTCCTTTCTACTACCTGAAAACATACACATGACTGCATAAGAGTATTAATTTTAGTTGTTCAGAGGAACTGCTTATATTTTGTTATTTGTTAATTTAGTTGCTTAGAGGAACTGCTTACTGTCATTACTCTCAATAAAATTATCACTATCAATATTCAAAATCGGATTACTTTTTCTACAAGTCTTATTATTACACTAGTTTGGGTCTCATACACTCAGATCCCATAACGGGTAGTTCTTACACATTTTCTCACAACTTGAAATTTATAAAACTGTTCTTACAGACAATATAACAAACATTCCATAAATCTAATGAGATTAAAGAACAATAAGTAAATCAACATCAGTGATAATTTTCTGAAGATTTCTTAATGTTACATCTTCATTAAACTAATAACACAGCCTATAATAAATATATAAATAAAAGCCCTTTGATTATGCTTGCATCTTTTAATTTACACACTAATCAGATAACTTATTACAAAACCAGACTTTTAGGGTTAGAACGGATCTCTTCATATGTATTTTAATGATGAAGCAACTGAGGCCAGAGGAGCTGAGTGACCTACTCAGTCACTATAATAAATTCTGAATCACAAGTGCTGGGTTCTAACATTACGTCTAACATTACCACTTAACAACTGAACATTCATGATCTTCGACTTCCTTAGGTGTAAAATTGGAATAGTACATTATGTTCATAGGATTTTAGTGAACAGCAACATGACATAGACTGTAGAATATCATAGACATAATGATAGAAAATTTGCACATACCTTCCGAAGCTCATCCAACAACAGATTTTTCACATGTTGCACTGAGGCGAGATGTGTGTTTACTCTGACAGTTGTGAATGATGGAGGGTGTGACAAGTGATTTAACAGAGTTTCAAATCTCCTTTCTGCTTCTTGTTTGCCTAGAGCAGATACAACCTGAAAAAGAGGAAAATAACAAGTTAATGTTTCAACGTCCCTTAACAAATGAACTAAAAATTTTAATAACATGAACACCCATTCGTTCAACTAACGAAAGACTCAACCAAGTTCCCTGTGATGAACTGAAGCTTTACGAGACATGTATTTTCCCATTTTTGTCATCTTTTCTTCTTAATGTTTATTTTTGAGGGTATGAGTGGGGGAGGGGCAGAGAGAGAGAGGGACAAAGGATCTGAAGCGGGATGTACACTGACACATGAGCTCGATGTGGGGCTCCAACTCAAGAACCACAAGATCATGACCTGAGCTGAAGTCGGACGCACAACCCACTGAGCCACCCAGGCGCCTCTCATTTCTGTGATCTCTGAATATACCCTGCCCCACAGCATCTTCATAAACCACTTGCCAGCCTACTAACCCACCAGCCTCATAGTATTAGCACTTTCTCTAGTGTATTAAAACTGACCTTTACCTCCAACACTTTTACAAAGTAATGGCTTTTCTTTTCGTAAAATCACTTACAGTTAGCGGGTTTGAGGCAGAGATGGTGTCAGAGACGGACATTTGGATCTTCTTTCATAAAAGCAATATTTATTTTTTTTAAAACCGCTGGAAAAATTTTCTGAATGCCTCTATTTCTCTTAATATGCTCCTTATATTTTAAGTTCTCTGAAATCTAGAGAATGTCTTTTCTCTTTCCATGCTGTCTAATCCCGTAAAATAATCTTTGGAGGGGCGTCTGGGTGGCTCAGTCGGTTGAGCATCCGACTTGGGCTCAGGTCATGATCTCGTGGTTCGTGGGTTCCAGCCCCGAGTCGGGCTCTGTGCTGACAGCTCAGAGCCTGGAGCCTGTTTCAGATTCTGTGTCTCCCTCTCTCTGACCCTCCCCGCCCTCCCCACCCCCCCCACCCCCCCGTTTATGGTCTGTCTCTCTCTGTCTCAAAAATAAAACGTTAAAATTTTTTTAAAAATAATCTTTGGAAATAAAATGCAGAAATCAAATCTAACAAGTCAGCTTCAGCAATATCTTCACGCACGATTAACATTTAGATGGCTTTACTTTGAACAGAAAAGCAAAGACTTATAAGTACAAAGTTGCCTAGAGGCCGGATCGTAAAATGTAAAGAGCACAAGCTTGGCAACCAAAGACAGCATTCACTGAGGACTTCTGTGCGAGGCACCGCGAAAAGCACAGAGAATGAGTATTTGTTGAGGACTGTGTGCCGGAACAACGCCAACTGCTTTCTCAGGATTAATATTCCAAAGCAACCTTGTAAGGATATGTATTTTTAACATCCCCAGTTTTCGCAGAGCTAAGCGCTCTGAAATGATTCGTTCAAAGCACAGAGACACAAACCCAGGACTTGGGACTCCAGATCTGGATTTTGTCATTGTACCTGAGCTCTTCAGGCTTCAGATTTCAGTCCTGCTACTTCATAGCGGTGTCACTTTGGCCTCTTTGGACCCTCCGTCCTCTCACCTGTTAAATGGAGAGGCAATCTCCACCAAAAGGGAGAGCGAGCGAGAGAGCGCGAATATTAAGATGTAAAGGTCTGCAAGCCACCTAGCACAACGGGTGGCATTTGAGGCATGAACAACTTCTAGCATCCCTTTCACCAGACTGCCACACTCCAAGAGTGCAGCTGTGACTTCTCTGCAGGACTTAAGTTCTCGAGAACAGGAATCTTTTTGCGCTCATTTTGCAACCCCTTCAGTGCCACGCCTACTGCCGGGCACAGAACCGCTTTGTTCCCCTCCCTTCTTTCACGTTCCTAAGGGTAGAAACGTGTATACCTCATTCACCTCTGATCTCGAAAACACTAAATCCCTACGGGGAAGATACCGGCCGTTTTTACATTCGGAAAAAAACCAGGCAGAAACAACGGTGTCAAGACGAGGTTTCGCTTTAGGCCTCTTTTTTTTTTTTTTTTCTATTTCTCCAGAGTGTGTAAATATTTGAGTTTTTGCAAATATCGTCTACCAGGTTTATTTGACCTACCTCCTTATTCATAAAACCCTCCTTAAGGTACCTTTCAACCTCAAGTCTCAAAGATATTTTAGGGAAAATAGACATTTTGGCGAGAGTTTTGTTCTCCTCCAAGAAAAATGCTGGAAAACGGTGATTTTTCTGTTTCCGAGTGAACAGTGAGCAGCGTGTTGTCAAGTGAGTAACCACCCACACGCGCCGGGACCGCCAGATGGCCAGGAAAATCGCGCCGCTCTTTCCAAGTTATATTCGGCTTTTGCGGAGGTACATCCACGCTTTCTCGAGCGTCGCCAGTTCAGAGCAGCTTCCTCGCCTCCACCACACCCGTCCTTGGTCCTCCTTTAGGGACGCTCACGGAAATCACTGTGAGGCCACGTCACCCACGTTGCAAAAACACCACAAGAAAACTAAACGGGGGGGGGGGGGGACGGGGAGACAAAAACCAAACAAACAAAAACCCTGACGGGCGAAACCGTTGCGAACAGGCCTGGAAAAGCGACCCGCACCCGCTCTAGCACGTTCAGCCCTCTGAACCTAATTTCCAAAACCGCGCCCCCCAATTCCTCTGCCGAAAGCCGCTTCCGGCCTGCGTCACTTCCGGCGACGCGGCCCACCCTCCCTGGTCCCCCAATCCGCAGCCGCAAGTTGCCGCTACGTCACGTCTCCGGAGTTTCCCAGCGCGGTGGGTGGCGCGTCCACGTGCGGGCGGTTGGCGCCGGGAGGGGCGGCAGCCCCGGGGAGCACCTGGGTCCTGCGCCTGCGGCGGGTGTCAGGGCAGACGAGGAAATGGTGTGGGTTAAGTCGAAGGCTTTGCTGGCCTGAATAAGTTGGGAGGGCCAATTAGTTACCTGCTGGGTGACCTGCAAAGAAAAGAGAAAGGCAGTTTATTTGAACCTGTAAGTCACTCTTTGATTTCAGAAACGCATACTAGTCTGACTTCAGCGATGAATGAACCACGTTATTCAAATTTTCGGAAGCTGGGTTACTGGTGGGTTCATGTCCATGAATGATCAGTTAAAACTTAAAAACCTACACCTAGCATTTACAGTTAGTTGAGTGAGGCTAGCAGTTACCTGTATCATAGTTGATTTATACTTGAAGGCTCTGAGAACCTTGACATAATTTATGTGTTACAGATGAAGGAAAGGATTCAAAAGGAGGAGGTACCTAATGAAAGTCAGACATTTTATGATTGAATAGGTAGCTAAAAATAATTGTCTCCTTAGAAAGTCAGGATAAAGACCACAGCCACCTGTCATCTAAAACGAATACCAACTCTTTTCACCATGGTATACTTCAGTAAGTTCATGGGATTTTTCCGTGGCTAAATCATCTAAAAGTTATTAGAAAACATGTCTAGATCGAGCATTTCCAAAGGAATTTTTGCAGCCTGAACATTACAACCCTAGCACCAATAATGGTTGGAATCTGTATTTAGGAGATAAGGGAGAGGAAGGAACGAGTTGGACTAGATTGTAAACTCCGCGAGGGTAGAGACTTCATCTCACCACTGCATACCCACTGCCAAAACATGTAATAGGCACTTAAATGTTGAATGACTAGATGAATGGATAGGCATCTATGTGAACTAGAGAATGAAAACTGTATTTCATGTATTTGCTGGAAGCATGTATTTGCTGGAAACTAGTTTACTAGTGAAGCACATATAAACAGTGCTGAGGACTTTTAGACTATCTTTGTCTAGACACTATTGTAGTGACAGGTTGATGAAGATGCCTCTTAGTGTTCTAAGCTTGGGTCCAAGACAAACATACACCAAATCTGAAGTTGGCATAGTGCATACATATCGTCTAAGCAAAGGAAGAGCCCTATAGGAATATACCCATACACGGGTCATTTAGGTTGTATTTGCTCCATGGGATAATATGGCTGCCCATGTGGAGGAGCAAAAAAATCTTAGGTACAATCTTATAATCTTAAGTCTTAGTTTGTAGTGCTCCAAAGCTTAACCTTACCAAAAACCAAGCATATTCCAGAATATTCAATTTCATGAAGAAGGTATGAGGGGATTAGGAAAAAAAGTCTATAAAGGCAGGAAATCTATCAACTCATCTGGAGGCTAAAGTCAAAGTGGACATAATCTTAATAGTGTAGGAGAGTTGTTTGTTTTTGAAAAGTTTCATTCCTAGTTGGCAGAACATGCTGTCCTGAACTCTTCGTTCAAGCCATGCATGCAGTTTCTCTTAGTTAACAGTAATAAATTGAATTCAGTTCCTGCTGTAGCCAACTCTTCTAAGTACTATCTAAATTTGGATAATTAGTTCCTTGTGAGGAACAGTAGTTACAGGTTGTTGTTTTTAATTCCCTAGTTGTTCAATGTTTCATTTTTTCCTGAAATTTTAATTTGTTTTGCTTTATGTACAGTACTTTTATCTTTTTCTTAAAATTTAGTGAACTGGAGAGAAATATTACTGGCATTGGGTTTTAATTAAAGGAAGTTATTTCCAACTAACACTTCAGAAAGTAAGTTATAATCCTAATGACAGTATTATCACGTTCCTTTTTCATGATTTTTTTTTCTTTCATGAATTCAAAATATATTCAAATAGTAACATTTCATAGAACAGTGATACCTTCTTTGGATTAAGGCTACACTGAAATTAGTTTTTAGAAGTTTTTAAAGGAATGTTTTCAGAAAAAAATTAGCAAAGGTGTTTTTTAAGTTTAAAAAGTGTATTCAGGGGCGCCTGGGTGGCTCAGTCGGTTAAGCGGCCAACTTCGGCTCAGGTCATGATCTCGCAGTCCGTGGGTTTGAGCCCTGCATCGGGTTCTGTGCTGACAGCACAGAGCCTGGAGCCTGTTTCAGATTCTGTATCTCCCTCTCTCTGACCCTCCCCTGTTCGTGCTCTGTCTCTCCCTGTCTCAAAAATAAATAAAACGTTAAAAAAAATTTTTTTTAAAAATGTATTCAAAATATATTTAAAAAGTGTATTATTCAAAACTCTTTAGTTTGATTAAATTATTGACAAGTATTCCTACTATAATATATATAATACAAATATACAATATGAACTAAATTGTATCTTTTGTAAAAGATAATACTGGTATGCCAGCATGAGTTCTGTTTAGATAATGCAGAACTCTATTTTTGTTAATCAATTATATTCGCTTTTCAGTTGTGAGTGGTTTTCTTTTCTTACAGTTAATAAAAATTTCAAATTCCTAAATCGGCAAATAACACTTTCTAATGTGAAAAAATATTTTAAAAATATTTCAGCAGTCCTGTTGTCAAGGTAAATTGTAGAGAAGATGATAAAAATTAGAACAGTTCTTTAACATAAAAGTTTCAGACATTTTGGAGCACCTGGCTGGCTCAGTTGACTGAGCAGGCAGCTCTTGATTTGGGGGTTGTGAGTTCGAGCCCCACATTTTAGAGTAGGTATTACTCTAAAAAAAAAGTTTCAAACATTTTGAAAGAATAGCACCAATAGAAATATCAACAGCCTTGCTCAAATATATTCATTCCACCACTGAATTAAAAGTGAAAAAATACTTCAAATTTACTTTCTAAAGTATCATTACATCATCATAAAAATATTTAAGAAATAAGTAATTTTTTTCCTTCGAAGCTCTGCAAAAAACAAAACAGAACTGCTTTATTTCAGAAACTGTTTATTGGAGATCCAAAAGCCAGAAAATAGTGGAATGTAGTTTATATATATATATGTATATATATATATATACATATATATATGTAACAATTTGAGAGGCTAAGTTACAGTATCTAAAGGGTTTTTTTTTATGAATAATGAAACTATGATTAGAAATATCCCTTTAAGCCTGTTTACACAAACACAAAATCATTTATATTGGAGCCAATTCATGATCCTGACAGATAAACTAATTTACATAGGCTCAGTACATACCTTTTCCTCTACATGGGACGTTATAACTTGTCTTTAATATGAGAAAGTTGGAGTACATTATCCCATATAAAAGTCTTCAAGAATCTTTGTGGGTTTTTTTGTTTTGTTTTAAATTTTTTTTTTTAACGTTTACTTATTTTTGAGACAGAGAGAGACAGAGCATGAACGGGGGAAGGTCAGAGAGAGAGGGAGACACAGAATCTGAAACAGGCTCCAGGCTCTGAGCTGTCAGCACAGAGCCCCACGCGGGGATCAAACTCATGGACCGCGAGATCATGACCTGAACCTAAGTCGGCAGCTTAACCCACTGAGCCACCCAGGCGCCCCCAAGAATCTTTGAATCATAACCCTAGGAGGATTTCACAAGTCATACATTTCATTTCTCTTTCTACAGCTAAGGAAGGTTTGGCCTGTTAAAAGGCCTTGTTACCTGGGTTAAAATCTACCACCTGATCGAAATCCAGTTCAATTAAGTTCTCTCCTTTACTGATTTCAGGGGCATTAGGTTTCATGCCAGGTTATGCAGCTTTTAAATTTGTTGGAACTTAACAAGGCAAAGAAGGTGGAATTGTGTAATAGTGTACAATGCAGTGACAGATTGTAGTTACTTGTGTGAGCATATAAGACAGAGATGTTGAATCACTATGTTGTACACTTGACGCCAATGTAACGTCGTGTCAACAATAAAAAAATGATTACAAAGTGGAATGGAAACGCTTAAGTAGAGAATTGGCTTTTTGACTTAAAAGGTTAGCCAAGAAATAAATTGAATTCAACTCCAGCTGCAGACAGTTCTTACAAGTATTAATATACATATTTTTTAAATTCCCTAGTTCAACCTTTTCCTTGAAATTTCAGTTTCTTTGATCTAGGACAGCACTTGGAGCTTTTTCCTCTATTTTGTTGAACGGGAGAGATTACTGGGATTCCATTTCAATCAAAGGACGTTATTTTCAGTTAATGCTTCAGAAAAGTTTTGTTTTGTTTTGTTTTTTATTTGGGCTCCATGAAAATTCCGAATGCGTGGCAACTAGGCGGCTTAAAGTTAATCACACAACCGAACTTTGTGGCTACCGGCAGTCCATGGATCGTCTCCCAAGCAATTCTATTTCGAATTAAGAATCACGTTAGAACACCAAGCTCGCCTGCCGGCCCACGATGACAGTTGCGAAGAAACACTCCTCATTTCCGTGCAGTAAAGGGCAACAAACGGCAGCTTTTCGGTTAGAGGAGCTGCAGCTGCCCCTAGATTTAGACGGGGGAGGGCGCACTTGCCCAACAGCAGAGACTCAAGAACTGGAACGTGACCAAAGCTTACAAAACGCGCCGAGTTTAAGAGCTCACCTAGGGAAACTCCCGACTCCCACGACCCCTAACCTCCCACTCCGCGGGCAGTTTGAAGCCCGCCCCCCGGAAGTGAAACCGAAGGAAACGCCACGTCGAAAGCGTGGGTAAACGCAAGCGCGCCGACGTCAGTCCGCGTCCTTCCGGCGATGGGTGGTGGGGAATCGGGAGGGGAGGCGGAGCGGAGGCGGGGCTTGGGGCTGGTAGAGGCTCTGGTGGGTAGGTGGGTTCAGACCGAGGGTACTACGGGTCGGCGTTGGGCTCAGTTGGCTCGAAACAAAGGACTATCCGGTAGGGACTCGGCGCGGTGCCTTCTGACCGGTAGCTGAGCGGCCGATCGAGGCTCCTTGGCCAGCCAGTGCCGTCGCCGCGCGGTCTCAGTAGGCTTCTCCTCGGTTCCCTACAGCCAGCGCCGTGGTGGGGGGCCCGGCGCAGCGGCACCTGCTGCTGAGGGACCCCGCGGCCCGCCCAGGTGCTCATGATGGGGCTGATCTTCGCTAAACTGTGGAGCCTCTTCTGTAACCAAGGTGAGAAGGATGGAGCTGCGCAACGGCTTGACTGCTAGGAGGAGAGTCTGGCCGCCTTAGGGGACAGCCGGAGGCTGGGCTGTCGGTGGACAGAGGCGCAGAGAAGTGCTTTTCTCGAAGGGGCGGGTAGAAAGTCGGTATTTTAGGCTGGGAGAAGGTGCAGGAGGGACAGGGTTTGTGGGAGAAGTGAGGAGTGAAAAGAGGAGGCATTTGAGATCCCAGAGTCCAAACTAAGAATTTTTGGATTTTAGCAAAGCAAAGAGAGAAGCACCTAGTGATACCTGGAGGCATTTTGCAGGCCTGTTCTATCTCTAGTTAAGCATCCGTGTCTTGCCCCATGAGTGTGCGCCCAGAAACCCATCAACTTTTTTTTTTTTTAAATTATTATTACTGGTGCTACTTTGTTTACCGCCCAATTCTTTAAGCCAGTGTGCCTTCACGTTCTGATTTCGCCTGCTCCATCAGACTCGGGAATGAGTTGTCTCGTGAGATACACGGGTTTCCGGAAATCTGCATCCCAAACCCTTTTTTCCTTTCTTAGGTATTAGAGAACTAAATGCTTTTGGTTCTGTATAGGAGGTTGCGTGTCCCTAATTAGTCTGGGACAGGTTATGAGACATGTGGAAGTTGGAAGTCCAAAGGGCCAAGAAGTTGTAAAACCTGTTCTGACTCAGAAAGAATGAGATGTGATGTCTTCTGAAGAGAGAAAACACCCAGACCAAAAAAAAAAAAAAGTGTGTGTGTGTGGGGGGGTGCTGATAATAGGTAAAGTCTTAGCCATTTCTTTGAACAGAATGCTTTTCTTAGCAATTGGAACTACTTTTTAAATTCAGTTTCGTTTTCTGTTTAATACCCAGACATAATAAAAACCGGTGTTTTATAATGATACCAACTGTTACTGCTCACGTGGGTTTTTTTTTTCCTGGATTTGAGAAGTGAAGAGAATGAAATGGCTTTAGTTCACTTGTTCCATAGCTGAGAACACTAGTCTTTTCCAAGATTATAAGTAAATGTATACACACACACACACACACACACACACACGCAATTACGTGTATGTTTGCAGTTACCACAGATACCACATTTCAGGTAATTTCAGAGTGCTCGGAATTTAATTCTTTAACGATATCATCTGTACATTTAACATGTGATTTTTTTTTCAGCAGTTTATATTTTCCAGTCCTTGTTACTTGAGTTCACTACTATATGTAAAGCAGCATTTTAAGACATGCTAAAGACTGTAAAGGTCAACACAGTTATCCCCTGCCTATCTTTTCGCATAGTTTAAGAAACAAAACAGTACCAAAGTCTTTGTTTCTCCTTGTATAACCCATCCTATTCCTCTTCTCCACTGTTTTATTATTATTGTTTAATCATTTACTTATCAGACCTTCCTTAATCAGACTAGTGGGGAATGGAGGGTGTAAGGGAAAGATTTAGGAGATGAGGAAAAGCATTCATAGGCTGCTTCAAGTCACAGAATTTGTCAGGCCTCCGCAATCCCCATTTACTACTTAGAATTTTTCTTTTCCTTTAACTTTCCTGTTGAAAATTTAGAGCTAGTGGTCCTCCTGTCATTTTATACTCACTCACTCATGCAACTGACATTTAGTCATGGGCCATAAGCCAGTCTTCAGTTAGGCATAGCAGATAGGAAGAGGAAAAACAGAAACAGTAACACAGTTAACTTGTTCCCAAAGTACTCAAAGATCAGTCAGTGAGACCTATGGGGGAAAATGCAGTGCAGTAAATGGTTTAACAATGTATAAAAGTGTGGTGATGATTGCCAAGAAGTAAGTGATTAATTTTTCTCAAGTGGTTCCTGGCAGACGGCGGGAAAAGGTATACTTGTACTTTAATGTAACAAGTAGGAGTTTATAGGGCATGCTAAGTAGACTGAGTAGAAGGGGCATATTATTCTAGGCTGAAGGACTAATAATATGCAAATGGGAGAGGAATCAAATACTTTGGTACATTGAAGGAAGCTGAAAATAGTTTAGTTTGGCAGTATCTTAGTTTGCCTGTGGGGAGTTAGAGATGAGGCTGGAGAGGTAGCCCCTGGAGCCAGATCACAGAGGGCCTTGTGTGTGGACCAACTAAGACATTAAACTGTATGTACAGAGCAAGCCATGGGAGCCGTTGAAGTGTTTGCTCGTTTTATGTTATTTTTTAAGCAGGGGAATAATGTGAACAGACTGCTGCTTTAGTCCTGTATTTTTTACTTTCTGTATCAACAACACTGACAGTCTCAGCATTTTCCATTTTCACCACTGTCATACAACTAATCCAGAGATACTCAAATGACTCAATCTTGGTTTCGTGTTAGAATAAATAAGCCCAAGGCTGTACCTTAGACCAGTTGGATCAGAATGCGGCATAGTATCCTGGGCATCAATGCCTAGGTGATTCATATTTGCAGCCAGGGTTGAGAACTACATATCTTACTTTAAGGACTCCTTTCCCCTGTCTTTTTTTTTTTTTTCCCCCAGTATTTGCCTCCCATCTTTTCTTCCTGTAGCATTTTACAACACAAAGCATCTTCTCTTAAATTTGATATCTTTCTGGGAATAAGTACGCTAAAGCGTGTTTGACTAAATGAAACTATGACAAAGTACACAGGTTCGGCAATTTGTGCTAGAATACATTACTGGGATGCAGTTATCAATGAAGGAAGTAATTTCAGATCGGATTATCTTACAGACTTGTGTGTATATCTGTTTCGGTACACACTTCCATATTTTTGAATAGTATGCCTATGTGGAAACTTGAAGCATTATCATTTGTCCTTTGAGATGTAATGGACATAGATTTTATTAGTTTCAGGTGTACTAAGCATTTGTCTTAGGTAGAAGAGCTCTTAAGGCCCTTTTCCCTTATCATCCCAATACAGTGTTTTGGTTTGATACGCACTGTCTTTTCATTTTTAGTGATTGCAAAATTTAGTCGCTCCTGAGCCACGGTGTAGGTTTCCCTTTTTCCTATAACTTTTTCCCCCTAGAGTAAATAATTACAACATCCCATTGCTTTAGTTTGCTTTGTATGTTTGACTAAGTCCTTTCATTCCATCCCAAAACTCCCCATACAAGTTTCCCCATAATACACTCAGTCACATGATTTAGCCTTCCTCGCAGCTGCCTCAGTATTCCCTCCCGCTCCAAACTGCTCTTGCTTCCCTCTGCCTGCTACACAGCTGTGCTGGATTCGTCTGTACAGTCGTTCCAGGAATTTCCTTTGCTTTTCTGTTTTATTAGGACTTATGTCTTTCTTGCGTTCCTCTTATTTATGAAGCACATCCTACAGAAATGTCCTGCGAAGGTGTCCAAAGCAGTCACTTTTTTTTTTTTTTTTTTGCGATTCCAAATGCATGAAAATGTAGTAAGTCTGTCCTGAAAATGTATTTGTCCTCATTTTTGATTTATAATTGGGCTGAATATAAAATTCTGAGTCGGAAAACCTTTCTTTCAGAAGGTATTTGAAGATATTGTCATTGTCCTCTAGCTTCTAGTGTTGTTGAGGAGACCAGTATCGTTCCTCCTCTGATCTGTTTTCTCTTTCTCTTTCTAGTGGACTCTTGGACTTTTCCGATCTTCCCTGGCATTTTTATTTTTTATTCTATTTTTTTAAGTTTATTTACTTACTTTGAGAGCAAGAGAGGGGAAGAGAGAATCCCAAGCAGGCTCCATGCTGTGAGCATGGAGGCGGATGCAGGGCTCAAATCCATGAACTGTTAGATTATGACCTGAGCCTAAATCAAGAGTCCAATGTGCGCTTAACCGACTGAGCCCCCCCAGGAGGCCCGTTCCTGGTATTTTTAAATTTGAAATGCACATGCCTTGTTCTATGTCTTTTTTGGTTCACTGTGCTAGGCCCTCTGGACCTTTCCAACATAAAGTTGGACATTTTCAGGTCTAAGAATTTTTTTTTTTTTTAAATTTCTCTTAGGATTTCTTCCTCTACTCTTTTGGAAATATTACTGATCATATCGTGCTACTTGATTATCAAGTATTCTTTTCCATTTTACTGTCTTGTCTTTTTTTTTTTTTTTTCTCCCAGTTCTGTTTTCTGGGATATTTCCTTTGTCTTCCAATCTTCCTATTGAGTATTTTGGTTCTGCTATCATATTTTTAATTTATAAAAACCTTTTATTTGCTAAATGTTAACTCTAATCGCTTTTATGGAATTGTTGCATAATACTGTGTCTTCCAAGTTTCTCTGAAGTTTTCTTCTCCCTAATTTTCTGTTTCTGCTTCTGTTTGCATTAGCCTTTCCCACTGGAGGCTTTTCCCTTAGATCTGTTTATCATTTCATCACGTACATAGACCACAGTTTGTTTATTCATTTGCATCATGACTAGTTGTAATACGTGAATAGTCTAATGACTTTTTGTAGACATGTTTTCATTTCTTTTAGGTAAATGTATAGAAGTGCAATTTTATTTGTTTTAAGTATATGTATAAATTTATTCAAAAAAATTTTAATGTGCTTTTAGTTTTGAGACAGAGAGACAGAGCATGAGTGGAGGAGGGGCAGAGAGGGAGGGAGGCACAGAATCCGAAACAGGCTTCAGGCTCCAAGCTGTCAGCGTGGGCCTCGAAGAACTCATAAACCGGGAGATCATGACCTGAGCCGAAGTCAGACTGACCCACCCAGACGCCCCTAAAGTTTATTTATTTTGAGAGAGAGAGAGAAAGCATGAGCAGGGGAGGGGCAGAGAAAGAGAATCCCAAGCAAGCTCAGCAGTTATCAGCACCAAGCCCTATGTGGGGCTCAAACCCATGAACCCTGAGATCATGACCTGAGCCGAAATTCAGAGTTGGATGCTTAACTGACTGAGCCATCCAGGCACCCCTAGAAGTGCAATTTTTAAGTCATAGAGTAGATATGTGATTAGTTTTATAAGAAACTATTAGATTGTTTTCCAGAGTGTTAAACCATTTTTATACTCTCACCAGCAGTGTTTGAGACTTCTTTTAACATCCTCACCAACATTTGATGTCACCAGTCTTTTTAATTTTAGTTATTTTGTTAGATGAATAGTGATATCTCATTTTGGTTTTAATTTGCATTTCTCTGATGACTTTTGGGTATTAATGTGCTTTTTTCATGTGCTGACTGAACATTTGGATTTCTTTTGCAGAACGTTCAAATCCTTTCCCATTGAATTTTTTTTCTTTAAAAGAATTATATATAATTATTTATATCATCTGGAATTGAGACCTTTGTTAGATATGTTTTCTGAATAGTTCATTCCAGTCTTTGGCTTACTTATTCATTTTCTTAATGGGGAGTTTTTGCTAAGTGGAAATTTTTAATTTTGGTGAAACCTGATTTTTTTTTCAACATTTTTTTTTTTTAAATTGTTGTTGCTTTCTGTGTACTGTTCCTTTCACCTACAAGCTTTGGCTTTTATGCTTAGGGCTGTGAGCCATCTCAAGTTATTTTGCAGTTATGACGCAAGTATGGGGGTTGGAATTCATTATTTTTTTTTTTTTTTTTACATGGCTATCTGCTTGTTCTAGCATAATTTACTTGAAGACTTTCCTTTCCCAATGGATTGCCTTAGAGCCTTTGTCAAAAGACTGGGAGTCTTCTCTCTGGACATCCCTCTTTCATTGATCTGTATGCCCATCCCAAAGCCATACTACACCATCTTGATTATTGTCCTACTTCTCTGTAAATTTTGAAGTGTGATAGTGTCAGTCCTGCGACGTGTTTGTTAATCTTTTCAAAGACTTTAATTTTCACCGTTGTTTTCTGGTTTTTATGTTACTAATTCCTGCTTCTTACTTCCTTTCATCTACTTACTTTGGGTTTACTTTAATTCCCCCACCCTTATGGAGACGGTGTGTGTCATTGTTCTTGTCCCTTTTTCCATTCACATGTAACAATTTTTTTAAGTTTATTTATGTACTTTGAGAGAGAGGGAAAGCGCAAATGGGAAGGGGGCAGAGAGAGGGGCAGAGAGGTTCTCCAGCAGGCTCCATGGGTCAGTGCAGAGCCCAACTAGGGTGGCGAACTCATGAACTGTGAGATCATGACCTGAGCCAAGATCAAGAGTCAGATGTTTAGCTCACTGAGCCACCCAGGCTCCCCATATATATAACGTTTTAAAGCCATAAGAATTTCCTAAGAAGTGTGTTAGCTTCATGCCACAAATTTTAATATGCTGTATGTCATTCAGTTTGAAAGGTTTTAATTATTTTGTTTGTGATTTCTTCTTTGACTTATGGATTATTTATAAGTGTTTAGTTTTCAAATATTTATTTTTCTAAATAGCTCATTATTGGTCCCTAACTTAATTCCATTGTTGTCAGAAATATCCTCTGTAAGATTTCCATCTTTTGTCAGTCTTATTGAGGCTTTTTTATAGTCTATCCAAATGATCTCTTTGGTGCATGCACCATTTGTGCCTGAAAGAAATATGTAATCTGCAGTTGTGTGCAATACTCTATAAATGTTTATTCGGTTATGGTGTTTGTTAGCATTGTTGCGATATTCTGTATCTTAATGTGTATTTCTGCCAGAGAGCATAGGGTGTGATCTTGTGATTTTTTTAGTGTAGTGTGAAACTCTGTCTCTTTGAATTGGAATGTTTGGGCAAATTTATCAATATGGTATGATTTATGGTACAGTCAGATATTAAGGTGCACTATTTTATTATTTCTTCTTTGTCCCATCTACATTTGTTATGTTTTGTTGTTTCTCTATTCCTCCTTTCCCGCTTTGCATTAATGGTTTGGTTTTTCTATTTTTAGAATTCCGTTTTATTTACTGGCTTTTTCAGTGATCCTTTTTGCATTCTTTTTATGGTTCTTCTAGGGATTGATTACAACATGCATTGTTACCTTTTCTCAATCTACTTAGTAATGTAACACTTGTAAGGTGTAAGAAATGGTATGGTTATACTCTCTCTTCCCCTAGTCCTATATAACCATACGGGTTAGATGCTATATGTGTGGTATCTACATTAGTTATAAATTATACAGTACAGTGTTTTAATTTTTGCTATAAACAGTCACATATTCTTCAATATTTTAAGAAAGGGTAAAATTTCCTCTTATATTTACTTACATTGCTATTTTTGATGTTTTGAATTTCTGTCTAGTATAATTTCCCTCCAAATTCAAGAATTTCAGCATTTTTGTTGTGTAGCTGTGCTGGTGATGAATTCTTAGTTTTCTTTTATCTGAAAGTGTCTCTATTTTGCCTTCATTCTTGAAGTATATTGTTAACCGAATATAGCATCTTGGGTCACTATTTTTTTTCTCCCTTTAGTGCTTCAAAGTTGTCATTCCATTGTCTTCAGGCCTCCATTTTTTTTTCCTGTGACAGCCAACATTCATATATTAACTTCCCTTATGTAGCCTGTCATCTTCTCTTGCCACCTTCAGGATTCTTCCTTTATCTTTGGTTTTTAGCAGATTGACCATGACATACGTAGCTTTGCTTTTCTTTGTATTTACCCTCTTTGCATTTTGCTGAGCTTCTTGAATTTGTAAATGTTTGAATATTTTTATACTTACCCAGTTCACTTGTATTTCTCAAATATGGTTGTTTCCCCAAATTGCCCAACATAACCCATTACTAAGGTATAGAGTCCATTTAGTGAGGATCAGCCTTTAAAAAAGAAATGAACAGGGGCATCTAGCGGGCTGAGTCGGTTAGAGCATCAAGCCCCACACTGGGCATGGAGCCTACTTAAAAAACGAAAAAATAAGTAAATAAAGGAATGATATTCTACAATAGAAACTATCACGGTGTATCTCAGTAAAGGTACCATTTTGTGAAACTTTTGTTTCAGTTGTGTGCATCCTGGGTCATCAGGCAAAATGTATTTAACTGTGGTCATGGTCCCACAAGTTCGAAAACCGTGCATTGTCTCTGCCCCTTAACATTTGCCTTCCCGGGCGCCTGGGTGCCTCAGTCGGTTAAACATCTGACTTTAGCTCAGGTCCTGATCTCACCACTGGGTTTGTGAATTCGAGCCCTGCATCGGGCTCTCTGCTGCCAGCATGAAGCCTGGTTGGGATCCTCTGTCCTCCTCTCTCTCTGCCCCTCCCCCACCCACTCACTGTCTCTTAAAAATAAAATAAAACCATTAAAAAAAATTTGCCTTCCAGAGTTTAACCTTCCCCTGGGCAACATTTGAATTCTCTAGAAAACTGTAGAAGTTAAAATCAACTTCACTATTTCCTTGTCGAAGCCTTTCTTCTATTGCCTTCGTGTAGCAAGTTGGAATCTTTGGGCTTAGGCCCTTCACTGTGGTCTGTGATGGTAGAGTGTTCTACCTATTAGACTCTTTGATGTCTTTCCTTTTTATCGGTATTTAATCCCCTTATCTACCAGAAGAGTGTTTTTCTTCTATCCAGTAAGCTGTTCTTATTTATTATTCTCTAAGACTCAATTTTGTCATAAAGATGGGGAGGCATCACACTGGGAGACCATTAGCCAAACTTCCCAGCATGTTATTTAGCCTAGGGCTCAGTTTTCTCATCAGTAAAAGGAATACCACCACTTTCTTATGGAATGATGGTGAGGATTAACTTCCACAATGCCCAGAAAACAGTCATACCGACACTCTGTAATATTCCTTTTCACTGTTGACATTTATTTCCTCGGCTGAGAGTTGGATTCTAGATCTCACTTATCCTTGGGAATATTACCGTAGGATTCTTCGGTATCTGTTGCTTTGTACTAATGATGGTGTATTGTAAGTGCTTATTTACATATCTGCCTTTAAGATTTTTGAGGGTAGAGAGCTTGCCTTGTTAGTCTTAAATGTTACAGTCATGCATAAAATGAACTCAATAAATGTTGAATTGTTGCCTCATCAGATTTATGTAGCTGCTCTTGACGAAATTTAGGCATCCAGGAATATGGATACTGTGGGGGAGTGGGAGAGACTGAAGAATTTGGAAGGGGAATTAATGCTTTATAGCAAAAAGAGTGGGGCAGCAAATGCCGACTCTTACCAGTGTTTACTAGAACACATTACTTAAACTCATAGGACCTTAATTTCTTTTTTTTCTTTAATGTTTACTTATTTCTGAGACAGAGCATGAGCAGGGAAGGGGCAGAGTGAGAGAGGGAGACACAGAATCTGAAGCAGGCCCCAGGCTCTGAGTTGTCAGCACAGAGTCCAACGCGGGGCTCCAACTCAAGGCTCCAACTCACAGACTGTGAGATCATGACCTGAGGCAAAGTCTGTCGCTCAAGTGACTGAGCCACCTGGGCGCCCCTATAGGACCTTAATTTCTTATCTAGAATATCAGCAAGATGGCCCAGGTCAATAGTTAACATGTTTTTGGAGACCTTGGTTCCTCAGAAATGCCTTTATAGGTGGCACATTTGTAGGTGACGAGGTGGGAGAGAAGGAATAAATCTCAAATTCTGCAGTCTGTTCCAAGCTATAATGTTTTATGATTCTATAACCAGTATAATATAAGACAGAGTTAGTTTATACGACGTTTCCTTTTTTTTTTTTTTTTTTCCCCCAAGAGCAGACTTCCTCGGGTGCTCATCATTGCTGTGCAGGCCTTCAGGCCTCCGTTGGTGACATCCTATCTTCTGACTTGTTAATACCTACCCCTTGCAACCATTCAAACTCATTTTCTGTATATGCGATACCCGAAATTTGCTGAATCACCAAATTTGGCATGGAGCATTTTTACTTGTTTAGTTGCGAAGTTGTTTACATACTCTGTGTTCGTATAAGGCTCTTGTTCAGTGACAGTGTTGGTGCAGGTATATATCTAGAAGGTAGCGATCCCTATTTCATGATATCTTTTGGGCTTTCTTGTATTTTAAAAACACAAGTCGATCATTTTATCACACGAGTTTCTTTGATATTTCCTCCACTTATTTTTTTGAAGTTTCTTTTTCCATGATTTTTCTTTTTAGCCATCCTTTACCTGTGTCTGTCTACAAGCAAGGACTCTTAATAATTTTGTTTTGAAACCTCATTCTGTGTAGGCTTTATGTCTTTATGCCCTGCTTACAAAATAGTATGCGCCAGCTTTTAAGGAGATCCAAATACCATAGCCAAGAGTGCAGAGAAACTTTTGTGCAAACACTTGATGAAAATTAAACAAAAGCTGTGCAATTGGACCTTCATTTAGTGTAAATAAACATGCTTTGTGTTGACTCTGGACAGGCATGGATTCCTAAGTAGAACTGGAAATGCTCTCCTCTCAGCCCTCTATTCTGGGAAGAGGTGCAGCCTGGTGTCCTGGAAGAGATTTCTAGTAAAATGTGGTGTCAGGGTAACTGTCTCATGGTGTGCAGGCACATTTCAACATTTGGATTCATTGTAGCTCTGATACTTAGGGTGATGTTTTAACCCAGACTTATTTGGCTGTCCAAGAAAGTGTGTGAGTTGCACCCACTCTGTCCCCAGCATACACATTTCTGGCCCCAAACAGGGGCAGCTCCTTCTCTGTGATAATATACTGATTTTAATAACACTACTGAAAAACAATAAAGAGGGTAAACTTCTAATTACATTTGCAAAAATCATTCTAAATAAAGAATGTAGTATTATCTGTGTTCATAGTTTTCCCTGTTAGAGGTTAAATGAGAATTGATTATGTCTCTGTCTAAATTAAATACTTCATTTTCATGGAGAGTAGTTGGGCTTAAAAGAATATACAGTTTACATATCCACGTTGAGGATCAGTTGAAATTATAAAAGCATACAGTTGTATGGTTTTCTCCTCACAACTTGAGACATTTCAATTCTGGTGAATCAGAAATTCCCACTCCTGGCTCCGCAAGTAAAAGTGATGTTAAGTGTCTGACGTTCATCTGATTGGCAGCAACTCAAAATCTGACTGTTAGGATAGATTCTTTCCCCACTTCACCGGGACTGAACTGAACTAGAATGACACATTTTGAAAGTTTTTTTTTTTTTTTCAATAGGTAAACAACAAAAATTGTTGGGTGACATAGTACAAACTTACAAGCATCTTTAGTATCTGCTTTAGTTAACTATGATAGGTGAAGGAAATCATTTTACCATGACTGCAGGAAATCACTAATAGTTACATAATTTAGCTGATATTTTTGTTTCTGTACATAAAACAAGGTCTGTATGTTGGCTGTTGATTCCACGCAGCTGAAAAGCAGTACAGAACAAGTACCTTAAGCCATGTTTTTTTAACGTCAAGTGGTATCAGATGATTTATACTTTATTAATCTAGACACCACTTGTGGACATTTAGAGCAGCATATGAATTTCCTTTCCTGCTGACAGTAAAGGTAGGTGCCGTCCGTGTTCTTCTTGAATAGGTAAAAGCTTGACTAACTAGCATTTGTGAACTCAGGCCCTTGGTCATTGGCATACTCAAGTAGCAGCAAAGTACAATGGAGGCCTTTGAAGATGGGAGGAAGAATTACAGTTATGCCGCAGAGTACAAACAGCTTTTATTTTGTACTTGGCTTTTTAGTAAATGCCCGTTGAACTTGATTTCCCTCTTACTGTACAGATGATGTTCAAGAGGTGCTTTTTCAAAGAAGAGATTTAAAATACACTCTGTTGGGGCTCCTGGGTGGCTCAGTGGGTTAAGTGTCTGACTTAGGCTCAACGTCGTATCTTGGCGGTTCGTGGGTTTGAGCCCCGCATTAGGCTCTCTGCAGTCAGCGCACTGCCCCAACGAGCCTCTGTCTCCCTCTCTCTCTGCCCCTCCCCTGCTTTCACTCAGTTTCTCAAAAATAAACATTAAAAAAGTACAATACAATACATTCTTGGGGTACCTGGGTGGCTCAGTCAGTTAAGTGTCCAACTTTGGCTCAGGTTTGTGGGTTTGAGCCCTTCATCAGGCTCTGAGCTGACAGCTGGGAGCCTGGAGCCTGCTTCAGATTCTGTCTGTCTCTCTCTCTGCCCTTCTCCTGCTCGTGCTGTCTGTCTGTCTGTCTGTCTCTCTCTCTCAAAAATAAACATTAAAAAAATTAACAAAAATAAAATATAATACACTTATTTCATGCTTTTATTGTTTATTTTTGTTATTTCATACTTTAAAAAAATATTTAGCTTTTTCCCATTGATGATGTTTTGTTAGCACGTAGACTCAGGTTGCACCAGAAGGTAGGCCTCAGTTTAACTGAAGGATTGATGTAATACCTTTATTATAAGACTGAGGTGAAATTGTTTTGTCTTAATTGCTAGAATTCCCTATTACTGAGGGGAAAAGGAATCTGAAAAAGTCCTGAAGTTAATCACTCAGTTGAAACTGTAATAAAACTCATGTTCTCTTCGCCTTCAGAGTTCGTCACCTCTGACTTAGTTCCAATTGGGACCAGTCTTTCAGAATGATGCATTATGAGGGCAGGGCGCCTGGTGGCTCAGTCATTAAGCATCGGACTCTTGATTTCACCTCAGGTCACGATCTCACAATTCGTGCTTGGGATTCTCTCTCTCCCTCTCTCTCTGCCCCTCTGCTCGCTGTCTCTCTCCCTCTTTCTCTTATTTAAATAAACTTTAAAAAATGATGCATTATTTATGACTTTTGCTGTCGCAGGCCTTCAATACTCTGATCATTATCATACAAAATGTGAAGCGAGGGCAGGGCTGTTTGAAAATGGCCCCGGGTGTTGGTTCACTTTAGTGGCCTCAACAGTGAACCACGTGGTACTACCTTCTGTTTTCCTTTCCCAGCAGAAGTGTCCACGCCCAAGTTTAGCTTACTTCCAGACTAGTGGCTTCCTTCTCACTCCCGCAGGGACCCTTTGGTCTCCAGATGCTGGGCAGGTGGTTTCCAGCTGTCCCCAAAATTTAGAATGCTTGTTCCTCCCCTGAAAGAGGGTTCTCATTCTTGGACTGTAAAGGGAGAAAAATAAAGATTGGCTCCTTTAGAAATTAGGGGATATGAACCAAAGAGAGTCAAATAAGGAGAATTATAGTGAGTTATAATAAGCGAACAAGTTCTGTTCTTTTTTGCGTTTTACAAAGCAGTTTCTGCCATAGTGAAAAAAGCCCTTCGAGAGAACCATGTCCTTAGTCCTGTGGTATTACAGGCAGTACAGACAGGGTTCAGGTCGTTAAAGATGCATAAAGATACATAGTTTGTCACCTAAGAACTTGTCTGTGAACAATGGCCTCTCTTTTTGACTGATGCAGTATAAACACTCTCGAGTAGGAATACGAGCTGATGTCTGATGAGGTGTATAATCCGAGTTTTGATATTATCACAGGTTAACAAGGGGAGCAGGGTTCTGATAGGAAATACGTCAAATCGTTGGCTAGACATAAATCGATTGTGTCGTGTTTCTTACGAAGGTTCCCTGGTAGCTTTTTAAGCCTTCTGCCCTGGGGAAGAGAGGTATCTTTAATATGTTCTGTAAAATCTAGAAAAGATGACTCGAAGTGTCTTCTCTGCGTTCAAAAGAGGTTTCAGAGTATGTACCCCTTAACAGAATGATTAGATGGGCCTTAAAATCTATCAGTGAAACAAATGTCTGTTTTGTGCATGGTGCCAGAGGGAGAAGACCCAAGAGGTTTTTGTTGCATGAGGAGCAGAAACAGTATCTACTCAGAAGAGCTGTAAAATCCAGATTGAAAAAGCCTTGAGAACTAAGCAATTGCTTATTTATCTTTAAGTTAATGGAAGGAGGGGCACCTGGGTGGCTCAGTCGTTTAAGGGGCTGAGTGTCCAGCCCTTGATTTCCGCTCGGGTCATGATCTCACGGTCTATGGGTTCAAGTCCCACGCCCAGCGCCACACTCACAGTGTGGAGCCTGCTTGGGATTCTCTCTCTGCCCCTCTCCTCTTGCGTGTGCACGTGCACGCGCTGTCTCTTTCTCTCAAAATAAATAAACTTTGGAAAAGAAATAAGATGACGGAAAGAATGAGAAACTGATGGAGAGAATACGTGTGTCCTGTTGGTGACAGGGAAACCTTTTCAGTTTTGTGTTTTAAATTGGATTTCTTCGTGAAAGGAAGAAACCGCATGTAGGTGGGAAAACTTCCAGGTGTAAAAACAACTTGCTAAAAAGCTGATTTGATTAGCAGAGGTGACAAGCAGGTGTGTAAAACAATTTTTTTAAACTTAGGTTGTACGTCGTAGTGCCTTGTCAGGATCAGAATTTGTGTTATTCCCCCCACACCGCTTCTCTTGAACTTCCCTCTAAACCCGGATCTCACATTCGTTTATAAGACAGCCAGGTGGAGAACATCATACTAGATGGCCTCCCTTAACGTAGGTAACCTTGACATCGTGAAGCTCTGTTTACTCTGTGTTTTAACAATCCAGTAATAAGAATCCGGTGAATGATCCTCATTAGAAAGCTAACTAATAATCATTGTTGCAAGCATGTAATTGTAGTAGTGTTAAATGTTTCTGGTTTGTTTTCTTTTTGTAGAACACAAAGTAATTATAGTGGGACTGGATAATGCAGGGAAAACCACCATTCTTTACCAATTGTAAGTATAGTTATTTATTTAAACAGTCTTCATTATTTAAGTTACCAGAACCAATTTTGTGTAATTAATAAGATACCATTGTAATATCCCGCAAAAACCTAAACGTATGGTTTTGTATTTTACCGAGCACAAAATTTGTTTCAAAAGTGAATAAAAGGGCTGTATGTTTGGTACAGCCTTCACAAACCCTCGTCTTTTTCTGGCCTTGAAAGAAAGACTTAATATTAAACTAAAATAAATAAAGCATCCATCATAGTGCTGCAGTGAGGTGATAAAGTGCATTTCACTTCATTCTTCCCACACTGCGGTTCACACAAGGAGACCAGTATCTCTAGGAAGCTCATTACTACTCTCTTGACTAATAGCTCTGAATTGTTTCAACTTAGGCAGACTTGTCAAATCAAAAGAAATGAAGATCACCCCTGAAAGTCCTGCTTTTGTCACTCGCAGCCAGGAAGGGCTGGAGGCTTCCAGAGAAATACATTAATACTTGAAGGAAGTTTTAACAGCCTGTCAGTCCACTTGTCAGATCAGAGTAGCTCCCATCATCCTTTCAGGATTAATGAAATGATCCACGTTAAACAGTGGAAATGGATCTACGTCCCAAGCCTTTTAACAAGTAGTTGTAAGATACGGTGCTCGATTGTGTGGCTCTTGCCTCTTTCCACCTCATGCTAAGTCTGTCACCTGACAGCTGTCTGGAAACACTTCACTTAAGCAGTGCCTAATGTGTTTTTCAGCCCCTTTGCTAAAAAGCTGCTAACTTGTGGCTTGTTGTTTCACAGTAGAACAACTACTTGTTTTACTTTAAAACATTCATCCGTTATCGATTGTGTGTTTTAATGCGACTCTGCCTTTAAACATCAAATGTAAACATTTCAGAAACCTGTCAGTTATTGAAATAATGTTCCACATAGCTTCAAAAACATGTAAGACCCAAGAGACAGTCGGAGACTTCTTTCAACACAGTAGCAGCGTATCATAGGCAAATACATTTGTTGAATGAATGAATTAATGTGTCTTAATGCATAATTATGATAAATGTGGTATGAGCCTTAGTATTCTAAATATATTTACAGTTAATTTTAATTAAAATTTTCATTTGCCTGTGGCCTTATCTTTTTAAGGCTGTGGTTTAGGTTAATAGGCCTGAACTGATTTTTATGGCCGACCCAAGTCTCAATTTTCTCACGTGGACAGGCTTCAGGATTATACACAGCCTGCTATTCAGTGGTTGCTACTTTGCGAGCATTGATGTCACAGTCACCTAGAAACTTGCTCTTTCGGGAAAGGGCCCTGGTTCTGCTCCGATAACAAGGACACGGTGGTTTGGAATTTTGGCCACAGGAATACAAACTCACACCACAGTGTTTCCATCTCTCCAGATCAAGCCTTTAGTTTATTCCATTAAAAGAAAAAAAAAAGTCTTCCTTCAAGGCTTGTTCTTTGTCTAGGTGTTTGCATTAAATGTCCTCCCAGGTTCTAGTTTTGATGCTGTCGTTGGTGGGATAAAACTTCCCTCCGATTCTCAAGATTTACAAAAGATTTGTTATGGTGTCTTTCAACAGCTTAATGAATGAAGTGGTTCACACATCTCCAACCATAGGAAGCAATGTTGAAGAAATAGTTGTGAAGAACACGCATTTTCTTATGTGGGATATTGGTGGTCAAGAATCACTGAGGTCGTCCTGGAACACGTATTACTCAAACACAGAGGTATACTGAGCCACTTTCTGAATGTTGATAACAAGGACCACAGAGTCAACCCAGAAAATAGATAGGCAGTCCCCAGAGGCATGTTGGCAGTTGCTTTCCAATAAGATCCTTTTCGGTAAGGAATTTGAGGTTTTCACATACCAGAGGAAAGGCAAGTAGAAAGACTAATGTCCACTGTTGGTTGCACGCCTGCTGCAGGGCGGACTGTATCCGGATAGTTCGTCCTCCCAGTGCTCCCGTCAGGTGTCTGCTGTTGGAGAAAGTGGAGACCGGGATCAGTTAGATAACCTGTCCCAAGATCTCACAGCTGAGAGAGGCTCTGGTTAGGGAGGAATAAAATATTTTAAGCGTAATTGAGTACAAGATTTTCAAATAACACGAATTGAGCATTCAAAATTTTGGTGAGATTATAGTTTAGTTAAAAAAACAAATGGTTTTGCAGCACCCGCCCCCAACTTCTCTGTCACTTATTTCGCTACTTTACTGCTTCCGAGCCAACCCAGGAAACAGTCTGGACTAGCTTCTATTTCTGTGTTTATTTCTTGTTAAGCAGATTTTTTTAAAACCATGCAGTGCTATCGAGACAGATTTATCTTTGAGTATACTGATGTACAATTGCATCCGTAATTTTTCTTTACAGACAGGGACGTCTGACCAATTATTTTTTCCTAAAATGAAGCCTATTAAAAATTGAGTGGCTTTTTTGAAGGGTGTGTGCAGAGGAGGTGGGGAGAGGCAAGGAATTTTTGGTGAATAAGTTTCCTTTTTAAATAAACATCTATTCCTCTAGATTTATACTGCGATAGCATATGTATCTATGCATATATATTCCAGTGCAGTTTGTGATTGGTCCAACCAAAATGGCACATCCTAGGTCTTTAACGGTTGTAGTAGCACTTAACTTTTCTTATTTGAAGCGGGGGATGGGTCGGTAAGCAAATACGGTTCAAGGTTAGCTTAATGTATACTTCTATAGTAAAATATTCTGAAACTAAAAATGTTAGAGAGAAACAACCTTTTACCATATGGCTACAGTTGCCCCTTGAATAATGCCAGTGTTAGGGACACTGACCCATGGTGTGGCCAAAAATCCACATATACCTGGACTCCCCAGAAACTTTACTAATAACCTACTGTTGAGCAGAAGCCTTACAGATAACAAAAAGAGTGGATTAACACACCCTTTGTATGTTCTATGTGTTATATGCTGTATTCTTACAATAAAGTAAGCTAGAGAAAAGAATGTTATTAAAAAATCATAAGCAGAAAATACATGTACAGTCCTGTACAGTTAAAGAATCACATTTAAGGGGATCTGCTCAGCTCAAACCCATGTTGTTCAAGGGTCACCTGTATTTAAGCAGCATAGCTCTTGGCGCCCTGTCAAAGCTCACAGTTAACTGCAGTTGTGTGGGAGAGGAGCCGTTACTTTTGATGAAGAGGTTAGAGTTGCTTCTAGCTGATCCGTGTATGTTGATAACCTTACAAGAGGGTAGTTTTTGAAGTTGCAGAAACTCTAGAAGACTCCGCATGGATCCAGAAAGACATATGTTATTAATGACACCGTTTGCATGAAATGTTTTTTATAATAAGCTATTTTTCTTATTTAATTTTTTTCTTCCAAATTTTTATGTAAGGTCTAGTTAGTTAACAGAGTGTAATAGTGGTTTCAGGAGAATTTTAATAAACCATTTCTATAAGAATTTCACAATTACTACAAGAACCTATGGCCTTTATCACAGCACACCAGCACGGCACCTAGCATTTGCAATCTTAGATTCTATGTCACGGGCCTGCCCATGTGACGTTTCCCCCATGGCCTTCTTCACCGTTGTCGTCATCTTAACTTCTTCTCCGTAAGGAGTCCTCCAAAAGCCCAGTGTCTCCATTATAATACAAGGAGTTCAGCTGCTGATGAATTCCTGCCACCTTCCTCTCATTAAGTTCCCTATGTTCTGTCCATGCAAACTTGCCATGTTTCTTACCTTGATTCCTTCCATTTTCTTCCTTGCCCTTCACAGTTTCTAGGCAGATTTCTCCACTTGTCTCTTTGCCTAATGTCCAGGTCATCTGAACAATCTGGTTTCACCCTCCTCCTCTCCATTTATTCTGAGCCAGTCTATTAAAACCTTTAGCATCGCTTAATCTCACTTTTTAACTTTCTTCTTCTAAGATTCGATTAGGGGCCCTTTCACACTGTATCTTATTTTTCTTACCAAAGATGCTTTTAGGGGCGCCTGGGTGGCGCAGTCGGTTAAGCGTCCGACTTCAGCCAGGTCACGATCTCGCGGTCCGTGAGTTCGAGCCCCGCGTCAGGCTCTGGGCTGATGGCTCAGAGCCTGGAGCCTGTTTCTGATTCTGTGGCTCCCTCTCTCTCTGCCCCTCCCCCGTTCATGCTATGTCTCTCTCTGTCCCAAAAATAAAAAAAATAAAAAAAATAAAAAAAGATGCTTTTATTTCTAATGTGTAAGACCCCACGTTTTTCATATACACCTTTACCAACAGTTTTCTCCAGCTCTCTTTGCTTGCTGCTCTTTAATTTCACCTACACCCACTCTAGCGTGTTAACCCCTAAGTGGGTATGTTTCTGTTTAGCACATTTTTTCTGGGGCTCTTACTGTTGGCATTGCTATGTAAAAATGTCTTGTTCATTAGTCTGTGTGTGTGTGTGTGTGTGTTTCTCTTTTTCTTTCAGACTAACTTGTGTGTCCCTAGTAGGCAGAAAACTGTCTCAAACATAAATAACTAGTGATTGCTTAAGTCAGCAGTATAGAGTTTTAGTGGAAGTTATTTAAGTTACTGTGACTTTCTTTTTAAAAATTATTTTTTATTACCTGCATCTTAAAATAAATCCTAGTGTTACAGCGTATTGTGAATTCAAATATCACCTTTTTAAAATAAACCCGGGCGTAGTTTTTCTTTCTCGAAATGATGAGTTCTTTTCTGAACATGTGGATTTTACAGTACAATACAAACTCTTCATGAAAAAGACCATTTTAAAGTAATGATGACATCATGAAACTATTCCGTCACTGGAGAGTAGTTTTGCAGAGAACTTCAACATTCCATTCAATTTTCTTTCTTTTTAATTGTCTTCTAGTTCATCATTCTCGTGGTTGATAGCATTGACAGGGAACGACTAGCGATTACAAAAGAAGAGTTATACAGAATGTTGGCTCACGAGGTAAATTTTGAAAGCAAACGTAAACAGTGGAGTAAGGTATCTGTGTGCTGGTTTTGCTTTTTTACAAAGATGATATGCTTTGCCGTGGGTTATTTCATCATCAGCAAAATGTTGTATTTTGATGGACGTCTTGAAGTCAAAAAGTTGCATTATGTTTTCAGATTTGAAAACAACTCAGCACGTTAATTTGTAGCCTATTATTGTTATTGATAAGATTTTTCAAGGTTAAAACTATTCATTCATGTCTTAAAGAGTCCAATAAATTGAAGCAAGAAAGAAACTTGAGTGTTTTTTTCCAAGAGTTTATAGTCACTGAAAATTCTTTAGTGAATAATCTGAGACCACTTGATTCTAACAATTTAAGATAGACAAAAAAACTTAGGTAATAAAACACATCCATCCACCTACCATCCAATATAAGATACTAAATATCTTATGAGACCCCCCCCCCCGTATCTCATTTCCTTCCTTTCTCTCAAAGAGTCCTAAAAGAATTACATTATCCTAAAAGGAGTGAGAATCAATCCCATGTATATTTTTATATTTTCCCTACATTTTTATTTGTCAGTTGTATAAAATACTATATTTCATTGTTCATAAAATCTTTTTTAAAAATGTTTATTTTTGAGAGAGAAAGAATGCACATGGGCACAGGAGAGGCAGAGAGAGAGGGAGACAGAGAATCTCAAGAAAGCTCAGCACAGAGACAGACATGGGGCTTGGACCCACGAACTGCCAGATCATGACCTGACACTCAGGCAACTGAGCCACCCAAGCGCCTCATCATTGTTCATAAAATCTTATATATATATATATATGTAACTCCGTTTTGGGGGTTTTGTGCACAGCATTGTGATTATCCACATCAGCACATACAGCGTTGGTTTCATTCCTTTCAACAGCTATGTAGTATTATTTTGTATGAATCTATCACAGTTGATCTGTCCTTCTATTAATGAACATTAGATTATTTCTGATATTTTGATAATATTAACAGTTCTGCAGTGAGCATAAATGAATGTGGTTACCTTATACCAGTAGTCATAAGCATTGCCCAGCCCTTCACCTTCTGCGCTCTTCTTTAAATTTGGAGAAATTCTTGGGGCGCCTGGGGGGCTCAGTCAGTTAAGTGTCCAACTCTTGGTTTCGTCTCAGGTCGTCATCTCATGGTTTGTGAGTTTGAGCCCCATATGGGGCTCTGTGCTGATAACATGGGGCCTACTTGAGATTCTTTCTCTCTGCCTCTCCTGTGTGTGCGTGCATGTGTGCTCGCTTGCTTGTTCTCTCTCTCTCTCTCTCAAAACAAACAAACTTTAAAAATAAATTTGGAGAGATTCTGTACTGTTTGGCAACATATTACCGTATTTGCCTATTAGAATATTGCTTATATAGTTTTTTTTTGTTGTTTTTTACATTTATTTATTTTTGAGAGATACAGACAGAGCACTAGTCGGGGAGGGTTAGAGAGAGAGGGAGACACAGAATCTGAAGCAGGCTCCAGGCTCTAAGCTATCATCAGCATAGAGCCTGACACGGGGCTTGAACTCACAAATCGTGAGGTCATGACCTGAACCGAAGTCAACTGCTTAACTGACTGGGCCACCCACGTACCCCTGCTCGTATAGTTTTAAACCGATGTTTAAGATGCATGTTTATTTTACTTTTAGTCTGACCCCTTTGGCCCAACAATATAAAAATGACTTTTGATGATCTAGCTTATGTTAATTAGCCTATCTTTGTTAGAGCGAATCATTAAATTACTATTGAGAAAATTTATTTTTATCTCGATACAATTTCCATTTATTCGTTTGTTTATTTAATTGAGGCTTTATTTTTTAAGTAAGTTCTACTTTTGGTGTGGGGCTTGAACTCAATGGCCCTGAGATCAAGAGTCGCATGATTTACTCACTCAGCCAGCCAGGTGCCCCTCAATAAAATTTTTAAGTTAAATATTACTGCCTAATCAATCATTTTAAAGTAGAGGGATTTCATTATAACTGTCCAGTTGGACGTATTTGACCTTCCTGCTTCATTAGTTTAATTTGAATTGTGCTATTTCATGTTTTAGAAATATTTCATATTGATTGCAGGATTTACGGAAAGCCGCGGTCCTGATCTTTGCAAATAAACAGGATATGAAAGGGTGTATGACAGCAGCTGAAATCTCTAAATACCTCACCCTTAGTTCAATTAAGGATCATCCATGGCACATTCAGTCCTGCTGTGCTTTAACAGGAGAAGGGTAAGTGCTAAACAATATGGGGGGAGGTATGACTTCTGTCAAATTTCTGTTTTTTAAGGCAGTTGTTTCTTCTTTGATGCTGTTTTGGGTTTTTGTTTTTGTTTTTTGGGTTTGTTGTTGTTGTTCTTAAAGATAGTTTTTGTATTTCAATTTTATAAGGTAAAAATAATTTTAGTCGGTTACTGTTGTTAAATTACACTTTAGCAAAGTTACTGACACATGTTTTGTAACTTTTAATATAAACAATATTTTAGCATAAAATGTCAATAACAAACTTTTGAATTAAGTTTTCACAATCCAGATTTTTAGTGGATATTCATTTCTTGTATCATTTACTAACTGGGCGGCGGAGGTGGGGGACTGTAGTGTTGCCTGAATTAAAGAGGAAGCTTCAAAGAAATTTCACATTTCAGTAAAGGCATAATTAAACCTGAACTTTCAGCTTTCCACAAGAGTACATCTCCTTTATTATTCGGAGTCCTTTGGTGGGACATACTTCAAGAGACTAAACATTTAAGACAAATGCTTATGATGGTGTATTCTTCTCTCCTCAAAACTTGAGTTTGGATAGAGTAGGCCAAAGAGAACCCAGTGTGCCACCCATGAATTATCCCATTCATTTCCAGGAATTTATTTATCCTCCAATCACCCTGACCTTCTTAGTTATGCTCATATTAGAAATCGCTTGTAATATAATAGCCGTGTAATATAATAGACTTTTTTGACCTATACTTTTAAGACTGAGCTGTAAGCATTCCATTCTTTAGAATTTAGGAGGGTAGGGCAGAGTTCCTGTTGCCTTTCTATAGTGGTTTCAGTTTTAATCTTACAGGGGGGTGAGGAGTATTTGCAATCTTGATGGCAAAACTGCCAGAGCTGTTATCTTCAAGATGAGACTGAAGCAATTTCCCAGTGACTCAACTGATGAACATCATTTTTTCTAAGTGAATCTTCCACTTAAAGATTCCGCTTCATACGGTGTTACCTCCATCTTGTCACTTACCTGTAAAAATAATTATCGTAGTACCAACAGTTGGGGAAGACTTAAAAATAATAAGTGTGCTTTCAGTTAGAAAGTTGAAATATTTTCGTTTTGAAAATACTTCTCTCCTTTGTTTCAGGTTATGCCAAGGTCTAGAGTGGATGACCTCCCGGATTGGTGTGAGATAACTTTTTGCCTGAAAAGAGACTGCTCTATTTATTCTGTGACATGAACATTTTCCTAGTACCTTTGGCTGCTAAGGCAGCAGCATGTTTAATTTATAACAACACAAACCTCTATGAGCAACACTTGAATCAAGTGCAGCTGAACTGGAACATAAAAGATTTTTTCTTAACTTTTTTTTAATGCACTAATCTTCAGTTGGATGAACATAATGTATAACGGTGTTTTCGGCAACATAATTCTTCTGACTGCTGATTCTGATTATTCAATAACTGCCTTGTAAGAAATGTTTGTCATATGTTTAATGTTTTCTGAAGTATTGTAATAACTTTAATGACCAATTTCTTTCATTTCTTGACCACCTCCTTTCCCTACCAGACAATTCCTGGTTTCACAAAGTAGTAGTGGAAATCATCAGGCACTGCTTGCAAAATTAACCAGCACTAAATATTTGCTCCCTCTTTAAACCACTTCTCTTTTGGACAGAACTTATTATAGAGAAAGGAATCAGCCTCGAAGATATATCTGTAAGGAAAATTAACCATCATGAGAACTGCCTTCACAGAAGTTAATTTCACCCAATTATTACAAGTCATGGAATAATTTTAAGCTACTATTAGCATGGAAATTAAGTAGGCTATTTATCTAAAAGAATTAAATTTACTTTTCTGCCTCCAACACGAGATTAGTTTTTGGCTAAAATCTAATCAAGGAAAAATACTTGAAAGCCCAACTTTGATGGTTAATATTTTAGAGGAATCTGATATTTCAAAAATGTCACGCATTATTCAACATGCACATTAATTATCGGAAGTTACTAAAGCATACCAGCACTGATATCAAAACAAGACACTTGGAATATATATCTTACTATCAGTGATAAACAAGTGTATTATCAGCAGAAACTTCAACTATTCCATCTGCAAGGGAGAGTGCATCTGCTTGGGGCAGTAGCCAAAGCAGAAGTATAAACATTTCCTTTCTTAAAATTTGAAATTGCGTGTGGATTTTGAACAGTGTTTCTACCACCAGCATTGTATTACTTAGAAAGCCATACGGCTTTCCATAAGTCCATCTGAGGTTATAGTGTGATAGGCTTGAAATACTTGCCACCTCTCTTGTTAGTTACCCCTCGTGTTCTAAACCTTTGGTGAATTACAGGAAACTGCTGAATCTAATCCTAGCTTTCAGAGCGTGCCATGAGACCCAGTGTCAACACTAACATAAGTTAAAAAGTAGGAAGGAAAAGAGTCCTAATCTATCAAAAGTTCATTGCATATCATTAAAAAGCTTTCCAAGGCAGTGGTCTAATATGAACAGTAATCTAGGGCATACTTAAGAGGGAGGACAAGTATTCTAATTTTGATCCCCTATTTCAAGTGTGGGATTTTGCGATAATGAAAGGGATAAAATGCATCCCTAGAGAATAATACTTCATTTTTGCAGTATTTTTTTTCATGTGGGTCAAAAATAGGATTCAGTGTTGATACGAATATCTAAATACCTATTCAAAAATGGTATTTTAATTTTAATATTTTTTATTGTAAATTGGTTTTAATTTTGCTCTGTTTTCAGGTATACTTGATCTCTTATATTTAGTCTAATTTAGTTGAATGTGGTAACATTTTCTATTTAGTGGTAGCACACCCTAGAACTGAAAAATGGCCAGAGGAAAGCTTTCTGGACTTTGGGAACTAGTGGTTTATTAACCTTGTTTTGAACCTTTTTCTTAGTGACTCTATACTGGGTAGAGGATAAATGTTGATTTTAATAAAATCCATAATCCTAGAACATGAGAGGAAAGCAAACATAAATCAATACGGATGCTTTGCGGTATGTTTGGGGGCAGGAGGAAGTACAAAGATACAATTTACCTGAAGCACACTTTGCCAGAATATCTATCTTGGTTCTAGAGTTTAGCCATAAATTCTGAGGATAATTCTCTTAACCCCATCCTGAGAAAACACATTTAATAGTCCTGTATCCATTCTTCTTGTGAAATTTGTCTTCTTATCTCTAATAGGATTGGCTGCCTCAATTTTCTTCTATCAAATTACACGGTTTTGGTGGTTTTGTTTTGTTTTGTTTGTATTACCACATCAGCATTATATTGAAAGTGTTTTTAATAGTTAATTGTATTTTGTCAAACATCTAGTATAGATTCAAGTTTGCTATTTAATTTTTTAAAACACAGTTTATTTTCTTTTCTAAATTTTTTAAAAAAGCATTTTGTTAGTTTTGGATCAGAAATGGTTATGTTAGCTGTGTTGAAAATGAAATCAACATCCCACTAGTTTCTGTGGCAGTGACTGGGAAAAGTTCAAATAGGAAATTCATGTAAGACTTTTTAAAAGTGTTTTATAGGTTCTCGTTAGATATTTCCTGTTACAGTAATATGAAAACTGATTATCCTTTACTCCAAGAGAATGTTTTGACCCAAGAACTTATCTAATGCTAAAGCATTGATTCTGACATTCTTTGTAAATCAACTGTAAGATACTGTCTGATGAAAAATGTAAATTTGTGATTCGTGCCTTTATTCACACTTTGAGATGAGTTCTCAGTTTTGTACTCTACCTGTTCTTTAGAATGCAGATTAGCAGCTAATTAATTTGACAATGACATAAACTCGAGATTCACTCTCCCTGCCACCCCTTCAGTTGCCTAGCAAAGTTTCTAGTAAGTGGTGGAAAGCAAAGGACCCACCCACATTACTTTTAGGAGAATACTCTGTATTCTGTTTTTATTTTGAGGATAAAGAAACAGAAGTTTAACAGATCTTTTCAGTATTTTATTAGAACTAAAATGTAACTGCTACCCAAATATGGATTTCTCTTCATTTTGAACATGTCACATTCTTATTTAAACACATGGCTTTCATTGCAGCCCATTTGGGAACTCTTAGAATTAACCGGCCCTTTTATATGGGAATATACTACATAATATGTATTGTTAGTGTAATTTAATTCTTTCAGATCTGAAATGACATATTAGCTATTGGAAAACTAATGATTAAATACATAATTTCTGCTTTTACATTCTGTGTTAGTATGCTTAAAGGTAAAATTTTATTCTATATTCATTAGAGGAAAGATAATAAATCCAAGCTTTGTTGTTAAAAATAATTTTTAAATGGGCACTACCCCTATAGCCATAGTCATTCTGATTAAGCACAAAGTAACTTTTATTTTCTGGAGCATAAGAGAAATTATTTTCCTATGGAAACAGTGAGTGATACAGGCAGTGCTGTAAACACTGTTCTCTGAAGAGTTATGGAAAGTCAACAAAGCAAAGAAATTTAAAGAAAACAATAAATCTTTATATTTTTAAAAATCTTTTTGGTGTAGTATCCTAGAACAAATTCTAAATGGAATTGTTTGTGACTAGCACTCTTAATTCTTAACTACGTAACATAAAACTATATCAGTAGAAAAATGTACTGGTATTATGCCTGTAGATGGGCAAGTTCCTTTGACATTTATCTTTGAAGAGCAACTTCATGAGGCTAACTTTTCATCTATGGCTTTGGATCCAAAATATTTCATATGCAGTGCAATTCTAAAGGATCTTTTATATTTTGCTGGCATAAAGTCACTTTGAGATTCCGTCTGATGAGTTGGATCTAGTAGAATATTGTGTTGGCTGTCTAAAGAAGTGGTTTTGAATCTGAATTTGGCCCTTGTGTGTCTCGTGACTTTAGACAGTTACTGTTCATGGTCTTTCTATTTTTTCCCCCCACACTGAGGAACTTAAGCCCACTAAAAAAACTCCACCTTATCTTTTGGTTTTAAAGTCCTGAATCCTTAAACATTATATTAAAGTTGAAAAACCAAAAAAAAAAAAAAAAAAAAAAAAAAAAAAACTAGGAAAGGACCTGAAATATGAAATTAAATTCACTTTTATCTATGGTTGGATTCCCACCTCATTATCATTTTGTTTAGTTTATGAATACAATCAAATAAAACAAAGTAGCAACTAGTCACTGCCACTCAGCTTCACTAAGCTAATGACAGTGCAGAAGAGAAAATAGGCCATATTGCCAAGGAAATGATTTTAAGCTGCCGATAAAACACCAGTGTGTGTTTAAAATACTCTCTTCTGGAGAATACCTGGCTTTCCTGGCTTTTACTAATTAGAAGTGGTTAGTTTGTTCAGAGTTTATTGGCTTTCGATGCCACCCCAAACTCCAATTCCGTTTGACTTTCCAGTGTTGAAAGGATAGTGCAGTCAGGCCGTCAATATTTTACAGACATCTGTATAAATCTGAGAGTAGTTTATATTCAAGGTTAGTTCCTTCAGTAATGTCTGTCTTATCCTTATTTATTTAGTACTACTGTGAAGACTGTAAATCCAAGTCAGCTTCCCCAAATACTTTTTTTAGGAGTGCCAGGTGGCCAAAATTAAATCGAGAAGGTCAAAAAAAATTTTTTTTTCAACTTCTCCATTTTAAAGTAGAAGTACTGTGTTCAAGAGATCCAAAATCAGATACCAAATCATGCAGATGATTTGGTAAAATGTTTGGGAAAAGTGAATTTGGAGGTATCGAGTCATACCTAGAAACGAAGGTCAAAACAGTTGATAGTAAAGATAAACATGAGGTAGAAAAGTCTTCAAAAGGATATTAAGTAATAGAAAATGTGAATGAAAACAGTGAATTTCCCTCGTTAAGGCACTTAAAATTACTAGAAAGAAAGTACAGTCTTTTACTCTAGAGCTAGATCTCTTTTAAAGTGGCCATAGGACCAAAGACTGATGAGATTTTTTTTAGAATTTGTTCGTGTTTTCAAGTCCCATCTTTCTTATTTTTCCTTAAATGATAATCTGCACGGTATCCTAGAAATAGAGAAATAAAAACACTGTGCTGTGCCTATCTTTTGAAATAGATAACAAAGTTCTAGAAGAATGGAAATGTTCTCCTGCACAAACTTTGTAATGTCTTAATTAAAAAATTACCTCATTTTTCAATCCATAAGGTGCTTTGCTCAAGCTTGTGGGATGCCTCACCCATCAATACCCCCTTCACCCAAACTGTGTTTGAAATACGCCAAGTTCAGAATGAAGGGGTAGCATTCCTTGGAGGTTTTGTTTTGTTTTATTCTTATTTGCCGCCAGCAGGGTTAACACGGTTTTGCAGATTCATTAAAGCTCACAGGCCAGTGCTCAGCCGGTACTTGGTTTCATTAAAATCAAGGGCAAGGACAACCCTAAAATTTGATCGATTATATACTGTGACTATATTTCCACCGGTGTTGGGGAGATATCAAATGACTATCATTTATTTGCGTATTTTGGCCCTATTCACTTGAGGCTATTGTCATTTTAATCCGCTTACATTTTCCCTCAGGAAGTTCAGGGAGTCAACAAGCCTCTTACTTTATTCTCTTGGAGTAAACTGTTCAGTCTAGCTATGAAAGTTTTGATTTAAAAAGAAAAGTGTAGCTGCTATTTCATTAAAAGTGTGAAATAAAATGATGGTTATGATTTTTTCCAATTATGTAATAGTTTTAAATTTTGCCCTATTTATTGCACAGAGCATGGTTAAAAAAAAACAAAAGCAATTACAACCTTGTTCCTGTATTTCTCCTACTCAGAATATAATGATTATAATCACACATTGCCATCTTGACATAAATTGGTGCTTTAGAGCATTAAAGAGGAAACAGCAGGCCCTGTCTAATACACTTTTTGCCTCAGAAAATAAAACTACTTTAAAGTATATTTATGTTCCCTTCTTAAGGTTTCAGTACACACTGTTACCCATCAAGCTTCAGGCTTTCTACAAAAGCTGTAACAATATCGGAGCTCATCAGCTTGGTCCAACAGGTGGTAGTACTATTGACAAAAGTCTGAATTGGATCTCTCTGTGGGTCCCACCCTATTGCATAGAGGGCAAAAAAAAAGAATGTCTTTCACGCCACAAACCGTGCTTCTTAATCCCAACCAAGCAACTGAAGTGTGTGCTGTTGGTCTAATGTATAGCATCAATAAAATTCAAAGAGCAAACCAATTACTTAATGCATTCACACCATCACTCCTTGCAAATGGTTCAAAGCATGTTCTACTAATGGTGGGGCTGTTTAAAGACATGTTTTAACTTTTTCAATAGCTTCATTACTGTTGTAAAATGCTTCTTTGTATGTGTTCAGTTTAGGTTGCTTGGTACTCATGATTTTTTTATTTCTGCAATTATACTGAGTTGCTTGCATGCCTACTCACCCAAGTAAAAAGGATGCTGTTTGCTCTGGAATGTTCATCTTTCAGACAGGTTTTTGGCTCATTTGCAATCATGGTGCAATACAGTGTAACGTTCATTTGTTTTCAGTCAACAGTTTTATTTTTGTCATAATAAATAATTACTTTTCCAATATGTCACGAACCCGGTGGTTTCCTTTAAAGATGAAAATCTGTTTGAACAATCTTTTTGTTGCGAGAGATAGAAACCCACCTAAGATAATGAAGAAAGGAATTTGTTATAAGGGTGAGAGGTCAGGTTGTGGGTGCTCATGGAACCCAAGGTCAAGGACACAACTGGGTTTTTGAATAGGTTAGGACCAGAGACCCAGGGACCCTGAAGAGAAACCAGAGTCCTTTATCTTCTGCATCTCTTCTTTTTCACTTGTCTCCTAGGCAGTCCACGTGGCGGGAAATGCCCGAAGCAAATTGCTCCTGTAGCTCAATCTTTGTACAAGGGAGAAGTCAGATGGTCGTTAGGTTCTTAGTTACGTTGTCAGAAGCCGCCCTCCATGCTTCTGAGTCAAAATATAACGTGAAGACAGGGTTTGGGATAAAGAGGAGCCATAGCTTTATTGCTTTCTGGGCGAAGGAGGCTGCAGCAGGCTAAGACCTTCCAAAACTGCCAGCCCAGGTGCTGAGGAATTTCACAGAGAAATACAGGACCTAGCCAGTTTCAGCAGGAGCCGGGGACTTGGCTGCCAGCCTTGTAGGTCAGGTGTGCGGGGTGATACGGGGTTCCTCAAACAAGAGGCTAAGAAGGAAAGGGTGGTGGGCGGTGGAGGGGAAAAAGGTCACTTAGTTGAAAAATCGAGCCTAGCTGAAGCCTTAATGCAGCCATTTGTATTTTTGTTCCAGTTTATGCTTTTAGTGGGTTTCGGATGGTTCACTTCCCTGCATTGGGTCAGTTTCTCCTGGTCTGAACAACCGTGGCTTGGGGGAAGGTAACACTTAACAGAGACGGGGAATCCCTGAGCTGTTTTAAGGCAGTCCAAGTGGGTGTGTAAGGGTATAAGAGGAAATCTATTTGGTCTTTGTACCGTGGTCCGGAGACAAAACTCAGCCCCTTGGAATTTCCTGAGTGGTTAGAGTGTCTTTTGTCATTCAGAAGAAGGCTCCTTTGAGCTTATGTTAATGACTCATGATGATGATGATGTTTATTATTATTATTATTTATTATGTTAGTGACTCAGCGTGGACCCCTAGATAGGCTGAGTGTAGCTGGTCCAGAGGAAGACCAAATGAATAGAAGGTTGGAACTTGTCTACCCATCAGCCTCTGGGAAGGGAAGCGGATGCTGCTGATGAAACTGGGAAATCTTGAACAAGATTGATAAGCTTCCTGGTTAGTGAACACATCCACATGCCCGGATGGTGGTACACCCGTTATATGGGGACTCTCAGACCTTGCCGTATATACCTCTTCATCTGGCTCTTCTGTATCCTTTATAGTAAACTGGTAACTATAAGTAACTGTTGAGTTCTGTGAGCCACTCTAGCAAATTAATCAAACCCAAGAAAGGGATTTCGGGAACCTCCCCTCTATAGCCAGAGACACAAATGACAATCTGGACTTGGCATCTGAAGTGGGGAGGGAGGGGAAAGTACAGTTTTGTGAGAGTGAGGCTTTAGTCTATGGGATCTGACCCTATCTCCAAGTGGATAGTATCAGAATTGAGCTACGTTGTAAGACACCCAATCAACGTCTGCTAAGAATCGGAGAATTGCTTGGTGATGTTGCAAAAACACATTGGAATGTGTACTCCACTGTGAGGTGTAATTGGAATCTTCCACACATTGTATGTTCTTTAAATTGTGTTCTTACAAAAAACAAAATTGAGATGTAATCTAATATTGGTAGGACCATACGTCTTCATTATATTCATTAATTAGGTTCCTGAAGGGTAGTGGCTTAACACCCTCCTTTTTTTCATAGTCCTCTTTGAGAATGTGATGAAAGATACCTACATTGAAAAATTACACCTACATACTCATGTGAAACGTTGGGATCCGGGAATGAACAGTCAAGACTTCTCGAGGCGTCTTTGGTGCAAAAATGGTGGTTTTATTAAAGCACAGGGACAGGACCCATGGGTGGAAAGAGCTGCACTGGGTTTGTGAGAAGTGACTGATTACATACTTTCAAGTTGGAAAGGGGTTAGGGATAGCATAAGTCTCTAAGGAATTTGGAAACGAGGTTTTCAGGACCTTGAGAGGCTAGCTGTTAGGATAAGGTCACTTATTACTGTCTAGTAAACCCTTAGTCACGAGACCCTTTTGTTATATGTCAGTGGGCCATAAGTTTGGAGGATGATTACTAACATATAGCTTGGGGGGGCAGGTAGAGAGAGATAAAGGAAGTTTCCAAAGGAATGAAAAAAAAAATATATATATATATATATATATATATATATATATATATATATATATCAGGCTAATGTCAAGCCAAGGTTGCCTTTTGCCTTTAGCAAAGTATTCACATTGAAACTGCTGAGTTCCTAGAGGAAGGTCACCCTGCCTGTCCTAAGTATTTGTCAATGGGCTGCAAAGGAAATTTAATTCTTTTCATGCCTTTGTTCTCCACATCACACACAAAGTTACAATTTTGTAGAGTGTTAGGAAAGCCTCAGTTTTAAGAGTTCTCCTACACTATAGGACTTCATTAGCCAAACATGCCAATTTCTTACGAGAAGCACTCAACCTCCATAAGGTTTTATCGTGCCTATTTTTTAACAGCTTTATGCAGGTATAATTAACACATAAACTAGACATGTTGAGAATGCACGATTTGAAAAACTCACGCGTATACACTCATGACACCATCAAGATAATGAATTCTCTTGATTATTCCTCCAATTTTCCTGGTGTCCTTTGTAATTCCTCCCTTCTGCTCAGATCCCAACGTCCAAGTTTTCTGTTGCTATATTTTGCTTTCATAGAATTTTATAACATCACTCAGCACAATTATTCTGAGATTCACTCATTTCATTGCGTAGATCAACGGCGCATTCCTTTTTCTGCTGAGAAGTATTCCATTGCATAGATGTGCCGCAATGTGTCCACTCCCTGTTAGTGGACATTTGTATTGTTTCTAGCTTTTAGCTATTACAAGTGAAGCTGCTAGACCCATAGAACATTCCTATGTAAGTCTCTGTGTAAACATTTGCTTTCATTTCCCTTGGGTAAACCACACAAACTAAGAATGGAATGGCAGGGTCCTATGGTAAGTGTGTGTTGCACTTTTTAGGAAACTGGGACACTTTTTCCAAGTGATTGTCCCTTCGGTTACATTCCCACTGTTAGTGTGTGAGAGGCACAGTTGGTTCACATTCTTGCCAGCCATTGTCCTGGTCACTGATTTTAGACATAAGGGTCTTATTGTAAGTTTAATTTGCATTTCTCTAATGACTGATGAGGACCATCTTTTCACGTGCTTGTTTGCCATCCTTCTATCTTGGTGAAGCGTTTTGTTCAAATCTTTTCTTCCTTTTTAATTGGATTTGCTTGTGATTTGAGGTTCAAGAGTTGCATAGTTTGCATATAAGCCATTTATTAGATACGTTGTTTACAGTTGTCTCCCAGTCTGTGGCTTGCCTTTTCATCCTCTTAGCAATGAACCCTAACCCTAACCCTCATGCCATTCCTCATTTATAGATGGCCAAATATGGGGACATCGATAGGGGAGTTCTGGCTAATCACACGGTTAAATTGACTTAACAATCCTCTGTAGCCTCCACATATAATTTGTGTATAGTTTTCTTAATATCCATGTAGCTTTGTCATCACTAGCCCAAGCTTGCTTAGAACATGCTTCATGGGAGTGGAATTTTTTCTTTGTTTTCTAAACAGAAAAGTCTGATATCAGGGTATAATTTTTAGAAGTATAAAACTCTTCTGTAACTATATAGTGAGCATCTGTCAAAAATTTTGTTTAAGTCAGTAGTTAGGGTAACAGCAGGCTACAAATCTGATTCAAAGAAGTACACTTCAGAAAAACTTACAGGGGCGCTTGAGTGGCTCAGTCAGTTAAGCGCCTGGCTTCGGCTCAGATCATGATCTCGCGGTCTGTGAGTTCAAGCCCTGCATCAGGCTCTGTGCTGACGGCTTAGAGCCTGGAGCCTGCTTCGGATTCTGTGTCTCCCTCTCTCTCTCCCCTCCCTTGCTAGTGCTCTGTCTCTCTGTCTCTTAAAAATAAACATTAGAAGAACTTACAAACTTACTCGTTTCTACCTGTTTCTGCCTAACTTTATAGCGTGAGGGTCCTTCAGCAGACTTGGAGGATGATGCCCTAGGATGACTTTGAAAGGGCATAGTAATCTTTCTGCCTTCTTTCCGAGTCTTGGATAAAATTTTCAAAGCAGGAAATAATTTTTTTTCATTTTATGAAAACCCTATCAACGCATGGAATACAAAGTGGACTGCAGGGAAGGGAATCAGACAATCAAGAGACAGTACTTTTCTGGTGAAAAAGTGTGAAATCCAGTGTAAATATTGAACTAGTGTTGAACAGCCTCTCTGGTTTGCTATCTCAAAGCCGAGGATGGTTTAAACCAGACTAATTAGGCGGATAATCTCCTGCAACCAATAGCTACGGGGGAACCAAACTAGAGGGCCCTCTGGGCAGTGGCTTGGTAGCTACCCAGGATTTGCCCCAGATTACAGTTGGTTCAGGAAGCGGCCATGTGCTGGCATGAGAGATTGTTTTGGTTCAGGACCCTTTAGCTTGGGAGGCTGGGAAAGGCAGGGGAAAAGATTGTCCCCCCAAGCCTACAAAGAATGCAGCCCTACTGGCAACTGGGTTTGAGACCATAGTTCTGGAATACATGTTCTTGCAAGCCACTAAATCCATGGTAATTTGTTACAGCAGCAGTAGGAAATTATTACAAGACCATATGTGTTTTCCTAAACTATTAAAGATCAGTGAACTAGAGAAAATCTAGCAGAGATTTTATTAGGAAAAACAATTTGTGGTTTCCGTGGCTATTCCAGGCAGAGAAAAACTACGTATTAAATTAATTTGAGCTTTTTATAAATTTTTAAATCTAATTTTTCCTTACAGGTTTAAGTTCAACTTTTTTTTGTTTCAATTTTATTAGACGTAGTTGACATAAGTTTAAGGCGTACAACATAGTGACTTGACTTACATTGTGTAATGATCACCACAATAGGTTTAGTTAACATCTGTCACTTCATACGGATACAAAAGAAAAAAAGGGAAAGCAAGTTTTTTTTTCCTTATGATAAGAACTTTTAGGATTTACTCTCTTAGCAACTTTCGAATACACTTTTCACCAGGGTTGATTATAGGTAGATAGTTAACTATACTTCCAATCTGTCTAAACCTTCCCATGTACTTGGATAATTCTAGTAAATCCAACAAGTGTATTAAACAATAAATCCTAGCTCTCTTAAATATCCACCCTTAGCAAATTTTCTTACAACTTAATTTTTTTTTTAATGTTTATTTTTGAGAGAGAGAGAAACAGAGCACAAGGAGGGGAGGGGCCGAGAGAGAGGGAAACACAGAATCTGAAGCAAGCTCTAGGCTCCGAACTGTCAGCACAGAGCCTGATGCAGGGTTCAAACCCGCAAACTGTGAGATCATGACCTGAGCCGAAGTTGGACACTTAACTAACTGAGCCACCCAGGCACCCCTCTTACAACTTTTTTTTTTTATTTACTTATTATTTAATTTACATCCAAGTTAGTTAGCATATAGTGCAACAATGATTTCAGGAGCAGATTCCTTAATGCCCCTTACCCTTTAGACCATCCCCCTTCCCATAACCCCTCCAGCAACCCTTTGTTTGTTCTCCATATTTAAGTCCTTATGTTTTGTCCCCCTCACTGTTTTTATATTATTTTTGCTTCCCTTGCCTTATGTTCATCTGTTTTGTATCTTACATTCCACATATGAGTGAAGTCGTATGATATTTATCTTTCTCTAATTTCAGTTAGCATAATACCCTCCAGTTCCATCCACGTAGTTGCAAATGGCAAGATTTCATTCTTTTTGATTGCCAAGTAATACTCCATTGTATCTATATACCACAGCTTCTTTATCCATTCATCCATTGATGGACATTTGGGCTCTTTCCATACTTTGGTCATTGTCCATAGTGCTGCTATAAACATGGGTGTGTGTGTGTGTCCCTTTGAAACAGCACACCTGTATCCCTTGGATAAATGCCTAGTGTGCAATTGCTGGGTTGTAGGGTAGTTCTATTTTTAATTTTTTGAGGAACCTCCATATTGTTTTCCAGAGTGGCTGCACAAGCTTGCATTCCCACCCTCTTATTACTTTTTAACTTAAAACCAACAAATCTAAAATCATTCATGTATTTTAAGTTACAATGAATCATAAGTTAGTGTGTTAGATTCTTTAATGTGACAAATATTAAATATTACACATATTCTATATACTAACTGCGCATAAGTTATTCTTAAACATCACACAAAAGCATCATACTGTGGGTTTGACTCATTTTTTTTATGTTTATTTATTTTTGAAAGAGAGAGAGAGACAGAGTGTGAGCAGGGGAGAGGCAGAGGGAGGGAGACACAGAATCTGAAGCAGGTTCCAGGATCCAAGCTGTCAGCACAGAGCTAGACGTGGGGCTCGAACTCACAGATGGCAAGATTATGACCTGAGCCAAAGTCGGACGCTCAGCCAATTTAGCCACTCAGGTGCCTCTGTGGGTTTGACTTAGTAACCTCCATATATTGATTCTTGGTTTAAAAGAGCCTTTGTTTAGGGGCACCTGGATGGCTCAGTCGGTTAAGCGTCTGACTTCGGCCCAGGTCATGATCTCACAGTCCGTGAGTTCGAGCCCCACGTCAGGCTCTGTGCTGATGGCTCAGAGCCTGGAGCCTGCCTCGGATTCTGTGTCTCCCTCTCTCTCTGACCCTCCCCCGTTCATGCTCTGTCTCTCTCTGTCTCAAAAATAAACGTTAAAAAAATAAAATAAAAGACCCTTTGTTTAAAAAGGACCCTTCCCACTGAGAAAACAATTATGTAGTCCTAAGCAAAGTTGACTTCTCACCTTAGTAGGTTGAGATTTTTGAGGGGATTTTGAGACTTAGCTCTGTAGTTATCCAAGAGGATTCTTCTGGCTCAGAAACAAATACAAGGTGAATTCTATAACGATAATCTGTCTTCCAAATGGGTTGGTTATTCTGTCATTTCTTTCTAATTAATTACCTTATTTTTTTGGTAGATGACATTGTATGTAACTGGAACTCAGGAAACTTTATACTTGATAGGAATTGCCTAATCTATTTATTGCCTGATCCTATTCGGAATTATTTTAATGTTCTATTTTTATTTTTTTATCATTAAAATTTTTGTTGCATTTATTTATTTATTTTGAGAGAGACAGAGACAGTGTGAGTGGGGGAAGGGCAGAGAGAGAAAGAGAGAATCTCAAGTAGCCTCTGCACTGTCAGCGTGGAGCCTAACATGGGGTTCAAACTCCCGAAACTGTGAGATCGTGACCTGAGCCGAAACCGAGAGCTGGATACTTGACTGACTTAGCCACCCAGGTGCCCCTTCATAAATAAATAAAGAAAGAAACAAACAAACTTAAATAAATAAACAAACAACAAAAAAAAAAGAATGTGTTTGAGAGGATCAGAAAACTGTCTTGAGTTAAAGTCACATCTACCATTTTGAACATTCCACATTCCAGGCCCTTTGCTAGCCACTCTATTATTTTAACTCATTTTGCTACAACAACCTTAATGAAGGCAAAAGGAAGTAGATTCTGAGGGGCAAAGTGGCCTGTCCAAAGTCACAAGGTTACTTAGTGGTAGAGCCAGGATTCAAAACAGGTATCTGTCATTCTACAGCTGCTAACTATCATGGAGAAAGTTCTAGAAGCTTAGCACTGTTTTCATTTTCTCCTGTTAATAGAATGAAAGGGAAATTAAAAACTCCCTATAAATACACTTTGCCCAATAAGGAGGCACAGGGGATATACAGGCATAATGGAAGTCCCCTGGCTAACAAAGACGGTTTGGATTCTGAACAGAGACCCTGTGCTCAGAAGAGGCAGACAGGGCTGGGAGAAGGATTCTCATTCTGCGCGGAGTCCGAACTATATGCCTGACTGAACTAAACAAGAACTCTAAATACCTCTGCTTAAAAACAAAACAGAACTAAAAGCAAACAAGCCCAGTGGCGCTTCTCTGAAACCTGTTCTTTTCTGTTCCTTCCTCATCAGCCTTATGATTTCCTCGTTTTTGTGAATTTGTAACTTACATAAAGTGCAAAAACAATGGTACAACTTAACAAAGAAAGTGAACATATGCACTCACTACTTGTCAGTGTCTTCTCAGACTGCACAGTGCTCCTCCCTGGAAACGGCCACCTTCATGTGTTTACGGCTTCCACTCCCGTTGAACATTGTGGAGACCGTCTTCCGCCTTCAGAGTGAGGGCCTAGGGCTGTGACTGATTCGCCCTGAAAGAGCCCACAGAGCTCCTCAGAGATGGGTACACACATTATTGTGATAGGGAGAAATCTGTCAGGGAAAAAGTTTTGACATTATTTATTTATCTATCTATTTTTTAGAGAGAGACCGTGCGAGCGAGCATGAATGGAGGAGGGGCAGAGCGAGGAGGAAACAGAGAATCCGAAGTGGGCTCCACACTGTCAGCGCAGGGCCCCACATGGGGCTCTAACTCACACGCCATGAGATCATGACCTGAGTCCAAGTCAGACGCTTAACTGATGGAGCCACCACTACCCCTGTCTCTATTATTCCCTGGATCCTGTCCATAGAGATTGCTCAGATCTGAGCTAATAAGGAAAAATAAAGAGAATCAAAATTCGGCACTGATCAGTGTTCCTGAATGAAATTTTACTGTACTGAAATCCTCAGCAGCAATGGATGTTAATGCCGATGACTTCCAATGACACCAGTGAACCACCCCCCCCCCACATTAGCAGAGAGGCCCCCGCATTTTTAGTGACTCTCCCTTGGTGATATCTTCTGCTAAGAGACAGATGTTGATAAACTTTCTTGTGGGAGAAACTGAATACCCCTGCTTTTGAAAGGGGAAGAGCAATCTAACTATGTGCCTATAAAGGTGAGAATAAAAAGGTTTTATACTCCAGATTCAGGTAAAAGAGACTGTCCTTTTGCTATAATCCCACAGGTAAGCACAAAACTAAAACCAGTCCCAGTCCATCAATGACAGCCTCACATCAGCATATACGCCTCTGACAGTTGTCAGGGATGGTTCAATGCTTTGGAAAATCAGCCAATCAATAACAATCAGTGACCATGCTTCCACTTTGGGGGAATTTGATAAAGAGCCTAAAATTGTCCCAATCTCTGGATTCCATCCAGACAGTATATAAGATAACCTTATGCTTTGTTCATAGAGGCTAACCCTTATCACAGTGGTTCCCAGTGCCTAGTATTGGCATCACCTAGGAACTTGTTAGAAACACAGACCCGTTAAAGTAGAAACTCTGGAGGTCAGGGCCCAGTAATCTGTGTCACTAAGCTCTGTAGGTGACTCTAAGGCATGTTAGAGAACCACCCAGCTTGCAAGTCAGATTCTTCCTTGCTTTGGAAGAAATATGTTTCAGATATTGACGGATGACCTCTTCCTTTGACAAAGCGTGACTGTCAAAGGCTTTGTCAGTCTTTGTCAAAGGCTGAGAGAGTGGATAGAGGGGAAAGGGGCGGAGCTCATCTTATCAGAGATGGGGTGGGGGGGTCCTGGAAAGGGAAAAGAAGGGTTGCTCGGTAGTAACGTTAATTGGGAATCCACGTTGAAAGCATGAACATCAGGCAGCACAGTCCAAGCTTGCTGGGGTCACTACAGGAGAGAGAGTTAGGCTGGCAGACCCTAGTGTGAGAGCCTGGAAAAGTACAACGTCTAGGCTTTGAGGTGATTGTGTATCCCCAGGCTAGTGGTGAGAGTGAATGAGACGCAGACCTTACCCAACAAGTGGAGTGACAGACCCCCTGAGAGTGGGCAAAAGCCTTGTGTATTCCTAGCAAGCAGGCATGATAGAATGCGGGATCTACCCACTGCCGAAAGCAGCGCTTTTCTGTTCTCTTGGGCAGATTTGTTGTGGTTGTCCCTAGTTCCCGGACGGCGTGTTCTCACTGCGTCCTTACACCGCGGGAGCAGTGCAGGAGCTCTCTGGGCTTCCTAACGGGCACAAACTGCAAATCCCATTCCTGGGACCCCCCGGGTGGCTCCGTCAGTTAAGCATCCAACTCTTGATTTCGGCTCAGGTCATGATCTCATGGTTCGTGGGATCGAGCCCCATGTCAGGTTCTGTGCTGACAGTGTGGAGCCTGCTTGGGATTCTCTCTCTCCCTCTTTCTCTTTGCGGCCCCACCTCCACTCATGCACCCGAGCCCTCTCTCCCTCAGATAAATAAATAAGCATTAAAAAAGAAAGCACAACAAATCCCATTCCTGAAGGCTCCGCCTTCATGACCTACTCATCTCCCAAAGACCCCACCTCCTTATACCATCACATATGAATTTGGTGAGTGAGGGTGGGGGTGGGGGGAGGACACAAACATTCAGTCTCTAGCACCATCGGTCTTTCCTCCTCCAGGACGGCTAAGTATGGAAGTGCAGGCAGTGTACTGCCCAACTCCAAGAGATGCTGCTGACATGGACCCCTATCCCGTGGGACTTGTCTATCGCCATGGCACTGCTGTCACATGTGGCCTCTTAATGGGTCTCGTACTCAGTCCATTCTTGCCTCCTTTCTCTCTGTCACTCACCGGATCCACAGCAATCCTTCGAAAGCACAGATCTGATTAATTCTCTCTTCTTGAAACTCTTCATAGCTTGCTCATTGTCTGTCGCCTGTCTCCAGGTGATTAGACCCCAGGCAGCCTCTGCACTCTCATCCGTACATGTCCCGCTCATCTTTTAGTTCCACAACAGCATCATGCTGCCTCCCATCACCAGGCCTTTCTTAGTCCCCTACATTTTTATAATTTTATATAAATGTAATGTTTCATCCCCAGCAGACTATTCATTCTTAGACAGCAGGGACGATGTCTCCCTCATGTGTCATTTCCCCGTCGGTGCCTATCACAATGCTTAGCCCATAGAAGGCATGTATTAAATACTTGTTAAATTAATGCATACGTGAAGTGAAAAAAACCGGACTTAGATTGGGCAACGTGGGTTGTAGTGAAAACTCCAGTAACCAGTGTGCGACGTTGAACAGAGCATGGACTCTTTGTTGACCTCAGTTTCTTCCATGGAAGTGAAGAGATTGAAGATGATCTTTACTGTCCCCTTTGGTTATGAAGTCCTTTGATGATATGGATGACCCTCTGTTTCCTGATTTTTGTAAGTATATATTATGTAATGGTATACTCTGCTGAGAGTATATATATATATATATATATATACTGAAAAGCAAATACTTCATACCTATAAAATGTCACTTTGCAATTTATACTACTACTTAATGCTGGGTATGTATTAGGTAAGGTAATTTAGAAAATCTTAAAATGTGAGACTAAAAATTTCAGTGGAAAATATCGTGAAAAGACCATCAACAATAACTGGTCCAACAACTCCAAGATGGGGTTCTTAGGAGATGTACCCAATGTGGGGTTCTGCCTTTGCAAGTGGCCAAAGCCTTGGAGGCCAGATGGGGCCAAGCAAATTTGGCAAGGTGTAAATGTCAAGTTGATACATACCTAATCCACAGTTTTTTGAAAAGTGGTTTTTAAGATAAAGTATTTTTTCTGTGTGGGGAAATCAAATAGTGTCAGAGAGAAAAAGACCAATCACTTTCACAATTCTCCCCCCCATATATACCATATGTCATATGATATATACATATATATATGTATATATATATATATTTAACAGAGTATCTGTATATTCTAAACTTCAGGGGCCATTGAAATTTAAAATATTTTCTAGGCAGTTAGTATGTGTCCTCTAGATGGCAGAACAGGATTTCATTTTGCCATATTGAATCCTCTTGGCCATTTAATTGAAGGTTTCCTATTGCAGAAAGTTCTTAGTGATTTTGCAATGGAAAGACTCGATATATGTTTAAAAATTTCTTTTGTACAGATAACACTTGACCAATCCAGAGTCACAGGAAGAAGAAGAAAGGTGTATCAGTAGAAAATCTGAACAATGAATTTTTTAAAAAATCTAAAATGTTTAATGTTCTCAAGCTACTATATTATATTGAATAAATTGCTGATTATTTTGCCAAAATGTAGATCTTGCTGGACTGGCTTGAATGGACAGATGAGACTTGTTGTTAATTGACTTTTATTGTTGATATTTAATAAATGTTTCTGGAGTTTCTGAAAATTTTGGAGTCCCTACATAAGAGTAGGTTAAAAATACTGTTACATTTCCCTTATGTTGCAAATTTGCTTACTAACGTATTTTTCCCAAAGAAATTTCGAAAGTAAACTTTAGAATAGACTTGCCTTAGTTGTTAGGAATTTTGGATTGGTCACATCTGAAAGATGGGGTTCATGGGTGCCTGGGTGGCTCAGTTGGTTAAGCGTTTGACTTTGGCTCAGATCATGGTCTCACAGTTCGTGGGTTCGAACCCCAAGCTGGGCTCTGTGCTGACAGCTCAGAGCCTGGAGCCTGCTTTGGATTCTGTGTCTCCCCCCATCTCTCTGCCCCTCTCTGACTCATCCTCTGTCTCTCTCTGTCTCTCAAAAATAAATAAATGTTAAAAAAAAATGAAAGATGGGGTTTATATTAGCCCCTTAAGCAATCATTATATATAAAAGTTTATGATATTATGAAATGTCGTTTCTGAATACAATTGCCATCAGGGATCTATTAGCTTCCTTCCATCTGTTTTAACCAATTCCTTCCAGGTAATGCCTTTTCCACAGAGCAGACATTCAGTAAATACTTATGAATTTGAATGGACTTGAATACAGGTCACATTCAAAGCTTGGATGTAAAACATCTGAAGAGATGTTGAATCCTTCTAAGATGAATCATGTTCCCGCCACAGGAAGCTTGTATTTCCTGTCTCCAAAATGAAGATCACTCTATCCACTGATAACGGCTAAAGTAACAAAGATTACGTTTTGGATCCGAGGTTTGCTTGTATTGAGGTCCAAGTTCTGTATTTTTTGTTTTAGGTAGCAGACAAAAGTAGTCATCTGTGCTTTCTCAGTCTCTGCTAACCTTGCCTAAGACTAACAAATACAAGCAGCAATGACAAATAAATGCTGTCAGGAGTATGGGCGGTCATGACTTCAAAGAGAGACTTGCTGAGGATTCTGAAGTAAGTCCGTGTTTGGAGTGAAAAACACTGTGATTGACGAGCGTTTTCTGTTCTGATGGAAGAACAGGCAAGAGGGGCCGCACACCAGGACTTTGCCTTCTCCTCTGGGGTCTGGCTGTGATGTCAGAGGGATCTCGGGGTCATTTCTTCAAGGGGATTCAGCGATACAGAGCTTTTACACTGCATGATTAGACGAGTTCCACTAAGAGGTCTGGCTTTCTCCAGTTAACATGTTTTTGTTTTGTTTTTTTTGGTTGGCATGCATTAGAAGGTATTATCAACTGAGAAAAAAGTATTTTATTACACATTTTAAGAGCATCAGTAGCATTAGGGGCGCCTGGGTGGCTCAGTCGGTTAAGCGTCTGGCTTTGGTTCAGGTCATGATCTCGCCATTCCGGAGTTCAAGCCCTATGTCAGGCTCTGTGCTGACAGCTCAGAGCCTGGAGCCTGTTTCAGATTCTGTGTCTCCCTCCCTCTCTCTCTCTCTCTCTCTGCCCCTCCCCTGCTCGCACTCTTTCTCTCTCTCTCTCTCTCTCAAAAATAAATAAACATTCAAAAATTTAAAAAAAGAGTATCAGTAGCACTAACTCTCTTCAATGTAGACATTTATTCATTTGTTTCAACTGCAGATTCTTCTGTAAGGACTATTACACAGCACAGCACTTTGTTAGGTATGGGGTTTACAGTGTTGGGGAAAGGACATTCTTACTCTCTTGGGGTTTCCTTTTATTTTATTTTTGTTAATGGTTTTTTTAAAATTTAGTTTTGAGAGAGAGAGCAAGAGAGAGGGAGGGGCAGAGAGAGAGGGAGAGAGAGAATCCTAAGCAGGCTCCATGCTGTCAGCACAGAGTGCAGTGCGGGGCTCGAACTCACAAACTGTGAGAGGGTGACCTGAGCTGAAATCAAGAGTTGGACGCTTAACCGACTGAGCCAGCCAGATGCCCCCTGGGGTTTCCTCTAAAATTATCTTATTGGAAGGGGCTTCCAAGTCCAGGGGACTCCTAGAATGTGCCAGCTGTTATTCCAGGTGCCCTGGGTGCAGCAGTGACTAAAACCCAGTTCCTACTTTCATGAAGCTTGTATTTAACGAGGAGGAGCGCGTGAATAAATACACAGCATAACGTCAGTGATGTGTGGTACAAAGGAAAGCAGAAGGAGGTAATGGGAAAGGAAAGGCTGGTCAGGGAAAGTCTCTCTATAGATTTACTTTATTTATTTATTGTTTTGAACTTTAAGCAGAGCTGTGAATGAAGACCTTTGTGAAGACCCGTAGGTAAAGAGAAGGGAAAGCTCATGAGGTTTGCTCTTGGTGAGTAGAGCGCCCATGGGATTTGACCAGTGAGCCCCCAACAGGAAAGGGGTAAGATAACGAATTAGAGATGTCGCCAGATACAAATCCGTAGTAAGGACTTCAACTTTTCTTAAAAGCTTTGTGGGAGATATTGAAGGGTTGTGAACAGGGCAATGATGAAATCTGAATTTATGTTAAAATATTCCCACTGATAGAATTTAGGTCAAGGAGGAAACTACATTAGGCACAGAGACCAGAAAATAAAACTCTATTGTAAAGAGTGATAAAAATTATGATAAAACGATATATTTTGTCTTTATATTTTATTTATTTATTTTTAAATATTTAGTCATTTTTGAGAGACAGAGGGAGACAGTGCGCAAGCCGGGGAGGGACAGAGAGACAGGGAGACACAGAATCCAAAGCAGATTCCAGGCTCTGAGCTGTCAGCACAGGGCCCGACACGGGGCTCCAACCCACCGACCGTGAGATCATGACCTGAGCCAAAGTCGGATGCTTAACTGACTGAGTCACTCAGGCACCCCTGTTTTTATTCTTTATATGCAACTATATATATTGTTGTCAAAATCCTTAGATGTTAAAACTTTATATATTTTAAAAGAAATTCTAGGCTAGTTAGTCCTGTCTTCTATTGTTTAATGTAGCTCAAATATCTATATATCATATAATACTTGAGAATTTAGAGAACATATAAAAACCAGTGATTCCTTTATTTGGATATTAAGAGACACAGAAGAAATACCCCGGCCCCATGTACCAGACTTTGCACAAATACCAATGATGCTTAGTTTGAGATTACTGATGACAAAAGCAAATATGTCTAGGCTTCATCAAACCCGGAAGGTCCAAGCAGTTTGATGGCAGTTCCAAGAATACATAGGGTATTAAGAAAGAATATAAATTGTTATGAAGTGCCTGGGTGACTCAGTCGGTTGAGTGTCTGAGGGTCTCAGTCACCTCAGGTCATGATCTTGTGGCTCATTTGAGTTTGAGCCCTGCATCATGCTCACTGCTGTCAGCACCGACCCCACTCGGGATTCTCTGTCCCCCTCTCTCTCTGCCGCCTCCTCAGCTCACGCTTGCACTCTCTCTGTCTCAAAAATAAACATTAAAAGAGAAAGAAAGAATATAAATTGTTATTATCACAAACCCAAATATGAATATGTTAATAGGATTATTTGACCTTCAACTTGAAAATAAAGAAAAGGTTTCCTCACGGTGGTATTTGATAAGGTTAAAGGGGGTGTGGGTCATTAGTGTTGTTTGCAAACATTTCTGGTTCTCCTCCATTGTGGACATATGGAAACATTGAACTTCCTGACGCCTCACGAATGGGAAGCTATCCATGTAAGTCCATTTCACTTCTCCAAAGATACTTTAATTGACAGAGCAGTAACAGATGAAATTTTTAAAACTAGCAAGTCCTGTGGGGGATTAATTAGGAAAATATTAGGATTAACTAGGAAAGGTGAGAAACTAGGAAACTAGGAAAGTTAATCCTAGGATTAACTAAGAAAGTATACACAAACACAACTAACTAGATTGCTGAAGAAAGGCTATACTTCTTTCTTTTTAGATGGCTGTACAACTTGGATCTACTATAGTGTTCAGAGATGGATTGCTCACAATTTGCATCTTCTATAGGCCATATTCAACATCATGGCCTGAGAAGAATACCAAAGCCAACGTTCTAAATACTATTTGACTTACAGCACTAAAGTAACCCTATCAATCTGAACTTGGGAAGAAAATAAGAAACAAAACAGTTGAAATAGGATGACCAAAAATAAGGTGGCCTGGAAGAAACATCAGTTGTAAGTACTCTCTAAGATGACCCCCAATGATCCCTGCCTCTTAGTATTCATGTCCTTGTGTGATCCCTTCCCCCTGAATGGGGGCTACACCTGGAGATTCACTTCTAATGAATAGAAGACAGCTACGAATGCCACTTCTGGATTAGGTTACAGAAGATTGGTTTCCATTTATTGCTGCTCTTGTTTTCTCGCTCCCTGGGTCTGAGGGAAGCCAGCTGCCATGTTGCGAGCTGCCCTATGGACAGGCACTTACTTGTGCAAGGCCTCTGGCCCATGGCCAGTGAGGGCTTGAGGCCCTCGGTCCAACAACCTGTGAGGAAACTGAGTCCTGCCAGTAACCATGAGAGCGTGCCAAGAAGTGGATCTTCCTCCAAATGAACCTTCAGTTGTGTCCTCTCCCCAGCCAACGGTGTGCCGGCAAGGTCAGGAAAGACCTTGAACCACAGGTACAGCTAAGCCACATCCCAATTCCTGATCCCAGAAACTGAGATAATAAATGCTTTCTGTTTCAAGCTGCTAACTTTTGAGATGATTTGTTATATGGAAAAAAAGAACACGCTACCTTAAGTATATCCTGGAGCACACTGCCAAAGCATACAAATGCAAAGCTATGGGCTTCTGAGAGTATATTCAAAGAGCATCTGGGCTAAATTCAGTTATCATGAAGGAAATAAGCCTTTTAGCTAAGTCATCAAGACCATGTGTCAAAAAGCAGAACTTCTTATTGAGACCACACTACACTGTGGGAGAGACTGTCTACACTCAGCCACATGTGTGTGTACGTCTTTGTTTCTCATCTTCGCTTACGGTTAGATTCACCATGTGGCTAGTTTTGTCCAGTGGAATGTAAGTAGAAATAAACTGTTTTACTTCTGATTGACTTCTTCCTCCAGTGTCCTGGCTAAACTTGAACCCAGTGGATGGTGAGACCCCAAGATGGAAGAGGCGTTGTGGCAAGAGGGAGAAATGAGTTCTATGGTATTAAGCCACTAAGATTTCAGGTTTTATTTGTTACGATAGGGTAGCCTACCATAATTTAGCTCTATATCTAGCAAGAGTCAAAATGCGAAGGGCAGCCCATCCATTGAAATAACTTTTTAAACTTCCTAACTGGTCTATATCTATGGAGACAATATCACTAGTCTCATATGTAGGGCAGTTTCTTTGTATATTTTCACTTCCTTCCCCTGGTGAGGAGAACACTTTTCACTTCCCCCGCAATGGTCAGGTGACACAGTCTAGAGGGGACCTGGATGCAATCTGTGACATGGAAATCAGTGCCTCTTGTGTATTCCACTCACGTTCCATTTAACCTTGATAACCAATTTACCGGGATGTGAAACTTGTGTATTTTGGGTAGTATTTTGTGTGATTGTTTTTTCTTTTCCTTTTTTTTTTCTTTTTTCTTTTTTTTTTAGGATATAGATACATTTTTGGATTCCTTCAGCTCTTTAGAAACTGGCAAATGGCAAGAGTACGTGCCTTAATAAAGAACAGTCTGCTTTAATGAAGAACAATTTCTTAGTCTTTGTTAAAAGTAATTCTCTACGCCCAATAGTGGGACTTGAGCTCATGACCTTGAGATCAAGAGGCACGTGCTCTACCGACTGAGTCAGCCGGGCACCCCATAATTTCTTAGTCTCGATTGGTGTGGCAACATCCCAGGACAAAAGGTGGGCTTTTGGTTTCACTTTTCCCTCTTAGGCTGCATCTACACACCATGTGTCCAGGCATGGAATACTCTGTGGAGACTCTGAAAGCCCTATGATGTCATGTTTGGAAAAGCAACAGCCTCCGGTGCCAATCCATGCCTTCCCTGTAAAAGTGCGTCAGAATGCCTGAATTTATTCATTCATATGGTATCAACTAATCCAACAAATACTTATCGAGTACCTAAAATGCGACAGTCCTCAAGCTAAGTGTTAGGGACACCTGAAGGGCATTACCAAGGAGTCAGGGGGCATTAGTGGTAGTGTAAGGGTGTGAGGGAAGGAAACCTGGGTCAAGGGGACATGGTGTCTGAGACGATCTCTATGAGAGAATGACGTTTAAGTTGACATTGAAGGGTAAGCAGGAGACGGGGAGGACGGGTGTTCTCTCTGCCCTGAGAGAACAGCATGTGAAGGGTCTGAAGTGAGGAAAAAGTGGGTGAGGTAGTTGTAGGAGCTGAACTCAGACCAGTGTGGCCGGAGGCAGGTGTCTCTTTCAGGGCTTAACTTTAATAACACATCTTGGAGTCAGAGAAGCTTTGCAGAAATGATGGATTCCCTATAACTAAAGATTTCAAAATTCAACAGGGAAAATCAGAGAATTTCTTCCTTTCTGATTCTGACTGCTTTCTTCCATATCCTCCATGTTCTGTAAAATAGACTTGAGCGAAAGCATTGTTTTCATTTTTTTCAAGTTCACTGACGGTTGAGCTTATGGTACGTGGCTCAAGCCAAGTGCATTCCCGGCCATTTTCTTTTTTTCGGAATCATCTGTGACATAGTAACATACTGGGGAGGCTGAGAGGTTAAATGCTAAAGCTTTAAACAGCTGTAGAATAAAAATTCGGTGGTAAAGATGATGATACATTTACAGCGTAAATGTTAATCAAAGGATTCACTCAAAATCCTTGCAAAAAATACCATTATAAAGTTGTGTATGTGTGTGTCTACCCTGTGACCCTGGAAACTCTCATTCTCAATCTTTCATCAAAACACAGTCTGTGGTTTTTTTCCTAATTTTATCTCAGAAAAATGTGAGCTACCAACGCGTTCTATTATTCTGCCCGCACTACGTGATTATGTTTGCTAGTGGCTTGGAAATTAATCAGTTGGCCTGTTCTGGAAAAGATCTCCTTAAAAGCAAACCACAGAATGATATTAGAGCGTATTGTTTGATGACAGCCAGCGGCTGGCACGGCCGCGTGCCCTGAAACGAGGAGACCGCCAGGTGCCATCCACCCGAGTCCCAGGTGCTGAGGGCTTTGTGGAATGACACTGTTTCCCCTGTGCTCATCTACACATCCTAGCGGGACACCCTGTGCTCATTTATCAGGAAGGAGCACCGTTCGCATTGATAATGTCTGCAATTAGAGCCTATTAGTCCTGATTGAAAGTGAGGCATCGAAGGTGTTCTGTGATTTGAGGAAGCAGAAACAACATCTGCAGTCCCGTCATCTTGGTGGGAGACAGGAATGAAATCCTGGGGAAGAGTAAAGGCAAGCTTTTGTAAGCAAGAAGTTTTGGGGCCATTGCTTTAGGGATGGGTCCCATATACCTTTTAGAGATATTTAAGCATGCTCGTTGGCATCTATCGAGCGCCACAAGGATTGCGCTCGACGTGTGCTTGTGCGAACTCTGCAAACTCGCCACAGCCCTACGAGACGGTAGTGTTACCGCTGTCCCTTGACGTCTGGAGCTCTATAAACAGGGATGCAATGAACATGTCAAGCACCCATACCGTGCCCGAGGGCAGTGATGCTGGACTTGAGCTCCGAGTGCTCTGCTTCTCCACCCACGTCTCTTTAGGCTACACCACGTATCCAGCTCACCCGCAGAAACCCAGGGGATGACTGACGCTGAAGTTTCATGAAAACTCCGAAGAAGAGCTGGCTTAATATAAGAGGTCGAGGTGCTCATCGATGTGATTTATTAAGGATGAGATGCTTGGATGTCCCCAGATATTTTCTGTTATTTGCTAACTGATGCCTGAAATTCCAAAGCCTTAAGCATCAGGCTCTAATCCTGTCAGAGCATTTCCCCCCTTCCTGTTAACATGCAGAAAGCCTGGCTCTTTAAGCTCTGAATCAGTAGTGGTGTTTGTATAATATGAATGAAAGGCAAGAGATCTGGTATTTCCAGGATATGGGGGCACTGTGAGACCACCTAATGGAAGACATTCCAGCAAGAAAAGAGAAGGAGGAACACAGGAACACAAGATAGGAGCATTTATTTAGACTTTAATATGAGTGGTGTCCCCAGAAGTATTCAGCACAGTGGTGGGCACGGAATTGGGGCAGTGTGCGTGCTGTGTGTGTGTGTGTGTGTGTGTGTGTTTAACTGAATAGGAACTGAGGACGTACTTTGTTTTTTGGTCAAATACTTCTTGTACCAACGCATTTCCTTGCTCAACTTTATATATATACATTTAATTTATTTGAGAGAGAGAGCCTGAGTGGGGGAGAGGGAAAGAGAGAGACTCTTTTTTTAATTTTTTTTTAAAGTTTATTTATTTGGGGAGAGAGAGAAAGCACGAGTTGGGGAAGGGCAGAGAGAGAGGAGAGAGAGAGAGAATCGCTCCACACTGCCAGTGCAGAGCCCCACATGGGGCCCAAACCCACGAACTACAAGATCATGACCTAAGCCCAAGTCGGACACTCAACAGACTGAGCCACCCAGGCGCCCCACCTCCCTGAACGTTAAAATGTGCCCTTCTATCACACGGCGCTGAGTTTAAGGAGGTTTCTGCAACCTGAACTGACCCATTTATTTCTTAAAGTCAAAGTGACTTTACAACTTGTCTCTGTGACTACAGAGAATGTATGTGACATCAGTACTTGGTGTTATCCCATTCTGGTTAAAAAATGAAAATTAGCAAACCATCAGCTTCAGTAGTTCATAAATATTTTATTAAGCTTTGATTGTAATGGGAAATTTTGAAAAATTTGCCTAACATCGAAGTTATAAAAAATTAGTCTTTTCAAAATTGTTCCTACAGGCAACCTGCTTTGAATTATTACTAAGCAGAAAAAAAACAAAAACAAGGGCCGTGTTAGGGCCAGATGATAGAAAATGAAAGCTACATGTGGTTTTTCTAGCAAGCATTCCCGAAGGGGCCCTGGTGGCTAGGTACATGCTTTTGATTAAATTCACTGAGTTTCCTCTATTGTGGTTACAATGGCTGGGCTGGTTACCAAATGCGTGCCTTTCATGGGGATTTGTGCATTAAAAATCACAGAAAGGTGCTTTCTGAAAATGTCATATTATATGAATGTTTTATAATACTTTGTGAATGCTGACCATCGTGGCTAAGGTTTTTGAACTTCAAGACAACTACACCCAGTGTACTTAGTGTGGGCATCCAAAGGTTAGCAGGATGGAAAGTACATTGCATTTGCCCATTCCTGAAGGTCCCTTCTCCCTGTGGTTTGTGTGACGTACCCCTTTACTGAGCTTTATGTTACTGACATGTGTACGTTAGAGCCAAACTGCCCGGGTTGGGGTTCTGGCCCCACCGTTCCTCACCTGCTCAACTTGAGCGATTTGTTTGACTCCGTGTCTTGGTTTGCTTCTCCGCTAGGAGGAGAATGACAACAACACCTACTTTGTCAAATTGTGAAAATCAAGTGAGAGAATGTATACAGCGGGCTTGGAATTTGGTGGCCCACCATAAATTCTTAAATATTTATTATTACTCTTGCCCTTTCTAATTTTCTTTTCTTAACCTTTTTCCTCAATCATTCCTGCATCAAACCTGTCTTGACACCCCATGATATGTCCCATTTCATCTCTCAGTTTCCTTCTAACTCTGAGTTTCAGATTCTAGGATTCTTCTACAGGTCAGGCATTGCCGTAAATGTGTTGGGGAGTACAAGATGAAGAGATGCGGTCTCTGCTCTCAGATTCCAGCCCAGCAGGGGAGGTAGGTCCTAGTCTCAGCTCATTGGCCCATCAGGTCAGAATGTGCGAAGGGCTCTTACGCAGGTATAAAATGCACTGGTAACACAGGAAAAGGGAGGAAAGGAAAACTTCAAATGGAGAATGAAATGTGTTCTGGGATAGCTTTTTGGGCCTCTTGGCGTTTGCATTCGATCTCGAATGAGGACATTCAAAGATGTGGGAATATGTGAGGCAAAGGCTCGGAGGCCGGAAAGTGAAGAGTGAGTCTGGAGACCTTGAGTGCTTCTATGGAACTGGAACCTAGGGACTCATGCCTGGTAATTGCAGCCTAGGAGTTAGTGATTCCCAAAGAGCTACCGTGGCACGTGAAGACTTTGGAGATTATTGTACTGATAATAAGAAGAATGTGCAAGTTTAAAACAAGGAGGGGAATATCAATCCTTATTTCTTTTTTCTGTTCTGTTCCTTCTCCTGTTCATTCTTTATCTTCATTTCTAATTTAAAGATTGCTTTTCATTAAAGCAGTTGGTCAACCCTACCTAGCCTTTCCCTTTGCCTCACATTAGACTTGCTATGGCTCCCTCTGGACAGGGGGTACTGTGTTTTAAGGTTATTTATTCTCCTCTGGGATCTTAATTTCAATTGACATATCCTAAATGACAGATGCAAAGAGAGCATTCTTTTAATTTTTTAAATTTATTTTTAATTTATTTTATTAAAATTTTTTTAAATGTTTATTTATTTTTGCAGGAGAGAGAGAGACAGAGTGCAAGTGGGGGAGGGGCAGAGAGAGAGGGAGACACAGAATCCAAAGCAGCTCCGAGCTCCGAGCTGTCATCACAGAGCCTGACGCAGGACTCGAACCCACGAGCTGTGAGATCATGACCTGAGCCAAAGTCAGATGGCTAACTGACTGAGCCACGCAGGCACCCCACTTTTAATTTTTTTTTAAGTTTATTTTGAGAGAGAGAAAGCAAGCAGGGGAGGGGCAGAGAGAGAGAGGGAGAGAGAGAGAATCCCAAGCAGGCCCCACGCTGTCTGCACAGAACTTGATGTGGGGCTTGAACTCACAAACAGGAGATCGTGACCTCAGCTGAAACTAAGAGTCAAATGCTTAACTGACTGAACCACCCCGGCACCCCAAGAGAGCATGCTTTATAATATATATTCTGATAACTTGAGCTTCTTCTGTAATTAGCTGTGAATACAAACACTGTAGATCAAACTTGCCTTGGGTCAAATGTTGATAACGTAAACTAATCAGTGGATGTTGGCTTATAGTAGCACAAAATAGGCATTGTTTTGAAACAGTGCTCCCCTTTTCAGTACTTGCATCACAAATCTGTAATAAGCATAAGATTAAGGTAACATATATGGAAACAATTTGCCATCTGAATCCACAAAAAACAATGTGATTTTCCATTGAGACTACTGTACTTCCATGTAAATTTGATTCTTCAGTCAGGTTTACAGGTTAATATAAGAAATATCAAATTTGGGGGGTGCCTGGTCGGCTCAGTTGGTTAAGCGTCTGACTCTTGGTTTCGGCTTAGATCAGGATCACAGGGTTGGTGAGTTTTAGCCCCATGCTGTCAGTGCAGAGCCTGCTTGGGCTTCTCTCTCTCTCTCCCTCTCTCTCTGGCCCTTCTCCACTTGTACACATGCTTTCCCTTTCTCTCTCAAAATAAATAAATAAACTTAAAAAGAAATACAAAATTTCATGTTGCATGTTGTAAGTAAGGCTCTAATTCCTCCAAATTTAGCTATATTCTGTTAATAAACAAGGAGACCATTAGACTGAGGTGACTCTGATACCTTGGGGGCCGATGTAAGCACACTAAAACCTAAGCCAGAGTCAATGCACCCAAATCTGAGGAAACAACTCAAGAACCACTACGTACAAGCAGCCAGCTAGGTTTTCCCCAATAAAGCAGCCAGTGGAGCTATAGCCAATCAGATTGCTTTGCTTTGTTTCTGCATCTGCCCTGTAAAAAGGCTTCCTTCTAGCTTCTGTGCACAGAAAGCTCCTAACCACTTTCAGTTTGCTGCTGCTTGATTTAAATGGATGTTTGCTCAAATAAACACTTATAAATTTTAATGTACCTCGGTTTCTGTGTTTGGTTTCCCCAGAAAGTAAGAACCAGACTTTCCCTGGCGCCATGTTTTTCTGTCTTCTCAGCAAGTATCTTAAGCTCCTTGCGTCTGTTTCCTCACCTCTAAAGGAATAATTATAAAAGTTGCTACCTCCGAAATGTCGTGATTATTCGGTTATGTATACAAAGCTTTTGGAATATGTCAGACACATAGCAGATGCCGTGTTCCAGTGAATGCACTATTTTATCAATAAGCATGAAGTGGTTTTCTTTACTTGGTCAATTTTCTTCATTCATTACCTTAGGACAATCTTTTTTTTTCCTTAAATGTAAATTTATTATTTTAGAGAAATATTAGATTCAAAAGTGAGCACAAGTATAGACAGGGTCCCCCAAACCCCCTTCCCACACATGCACAGCCTCCTCTATCAGCATATACCACCAATGTGATTTATTTGTTACAGTTGATGAACCTACATTGATAGGATTTTTAAGGCATTGAAATACTTTAGTGATGGATACATATCATTACATACTTGTCTGAACCTTTAGAATATACAACACCAAGAATGAGCCATAGGGCACCTGGGTGGCTCAGTCAGTTGAGTGTCTAACTCTTGATTTTGGTCGGCTCAGGTCATGATCTCACAGTTCGTGAGGTCGAGCCCTGAGAGGGGCTCTGAGCTGATGGTGCGGAGCCTGCTTGGGATTCTCTCTCTCCCTCTCTCTCTGTCTCTCTCCTGCTTGTGCTTTAAATAAATAAAAAAATTTACTAATTAACAAACCCTATTGCATACTATGGACTTTGGGTGATGGTGATATGTTAATGTAGGTTTATGAGTTATAACAAATGTTCCACTCTGGTGGGGGATATTAATGGTGGGGGAGGGTGTGCATATGCAGGGGCAGCAGTATATGGGAAATCTGTGTATCTTCCTGTCAATTTTGTTATGAACCTGAACGTGCCCTAAAAAATAAAGTCTATTAAAAAAAAATCCTCTGAGCTCCACCTTTTCATCTTTTCTTTCTCCTCAGTCTCTGGCAACCACTGATCTATTTACCGTCTCCATAGTTTTGCCTTTTCCAGAATGTCATACAGTTGGAATCATACAATATGTATGATTTTCAGATTACCTTCTTTTACCCAGTAACATGTATTTATGGTTCATCCATACCTTTTCATGGCTTGATAGCTCATTTCTTTTTAGTACTGAATAATATATGCAATTGTATGGAGGTCCCACAGTTTATTAATGAATTCATTTATTAAGGACACCTTCGTTGCTTCCAAGTTTTCGGCAGTTATGAATAAGGCCGCTGTAACCATCTGTGTGCAGGCTTTTGCGTGGTTGTGTTTTTGAGTCTCTTGAGTAAATGCTAAGGACTATAATTCCTGGATTATATTGTAAGGATATATTTCATTTTATTAGAAACTGCCAAACGGTCTTCCAAAGTTTGTGTTCCCACTAGCGACGAATCAAAGTTCCTGTTCCATCACATCCTTTTCAGCATTTGGTGTTGTCAGTGTTTTGGATTCTAATAGGTATATAGTGGTGTGGCGTTGTTGAAGTTACAATTGCCTAACGATGTATGATGTTGAGCATCTTTTCATAAGATTATTTGCCACATACCTCCTTCAGTAAGCTGTCTGCTTCTTTCGCTCATTTTTTAATTGGTTGGTTTGTTTTCTTATTGTTGAGTTTTAAGTGTTCTTTGTATATTTTGGATAGCAGTCTTTTATCAAATATGTCTTTTGCAAATATTTCTCTCAATCTGTGGCTTGTCTTCTCATTCTCGTGACCTAGGTCAATCTTTCAAAATCAAGAAAATTGTGAAGTAGAGAGAAAATTTAATTAGAAACTGATAGCAGAGTCACAAGAAATAGCATTCGAGCAGCTAAAGAAGATTGTGGGTTTCCTCTTTTTCCACTGTAAAATATTAAGTGACTAGATTGTTTTTCTAGTCCTTTAAAGAACATTTTCATTTTGAAATAATTTTGGATGTACATAAGTGCAAAATTAGCACTGGGAGTTCTCTTTTTCCTTTCCCCCTGCTTCCCTTTCCCCCTGCTTCCCTTAATGTTAACATCTTACATAACCATGGTACATGATCCCAGCTAAGAACTAAACACTGGAACAGCTCACTTCGCTAAACTACATTCTGTTGAGATTTGACCAGCTTTCTGCTAATGTCCCCATTCTGTTCCAGGATCCAACACAGGGTATCACATTGCATTTAGTTGTCATGTCTACTTAGTATTCTTTAGTCTTTGGTGCTTTCTCTGTCTCTTCCTGTTTCTCATGATTTTAACACTACTAAAGAGTAACAGGCAGGTATTTTACAGAGTATCTCTCAATTTGGTCTGTCTGATGATATCTTATGATAAATTGGACTAGAATTATGAATTGGGGGAGAATACTTGCCATCGTGACCTATTAATGGGTATAGGATATCAACATGACTCATACTGAGGATATTAACCTTGATGGATTTGGTTAAGGTGGTTTCTGTCAGGTTGATCGCCTGTAAAGTTATATTTTTTTCCCTTTCCATGTTCTATTCATTAGAAGTCAGTCACTAAATCCAGGCCACACTCAAAAAAAGGTAATTAAATTCCACCTCCCAGAACCACAGTAATTAACAGGTACCACAACAATGACTAAATATTCTGGCTGATGTTTGAAGCTATGCTAATATCCTATTTTTCTTTAAAGTTCTGACCACTAATTTAAACATCCATCAGTGGAATTTCCCTGTGGCAATAATAACTGCTGTAAAATTCTAATGATTTTCTATTTCTCTCATTCCTCCTACATTTATTATTTGGAATTCTTCCATACGGGGCGCCTGGGTGGCGCAGTCGGTTAAGCGTCCGACTTCAGCCAGGTCACGATCTCCCGGTCCGTGAGTTCGAGCCCCGTGTCAGGCTCTGGGCTGATGGCTCAGAGCCTGGAGCCTGTTTCCGATTCTGTGTCTCCCTTTCTCTCTGCCCCTCCCCCGTTCATGCTCTGTCTCTCTCTGTCCCAAAAATAAATAAACGTTGAAAAAAAAATTAAAAAAAAAAAAAAGGTGTCCCCATTGTATATTGATTCAATCGTTTACTTACATTATGAATATTTATTTTATTCTTAGAATCCTCTACTACTGTTTGTTGCATTGACCAAATTATCCCAGCTCTGGTTACTGGAAATTCTTTACGGTTGGCTCCTATATCCCATTCTCTCCCTCCTCCCTCTCTCTGCTCCTCCCCCACTGAACTGTATCTGTCTCTCTCAAAATAAATAAACTTAAAAAAAAAAAAGAAATCGGGAGTTTACATTGGTAACCCTTATTTCAATTCAATACCTGAGTTCTCTTTTTAAATTTTTTTCTTAAAAAAGTTTTTTTTTAATATTAATTTTTGAGAGAGAGAGGGAAGAGAGTGTGAGAGAGGGAGGAGCAGAAAGAGAGAGAGGGATGCACAGAATCCAAAGCAGGCTCTAGGCTCTGAGCTGTGAGCACAGAGCCTGATGCGGGGCTTGAACTCACAAACCATGAGATCATGACCTGAGCTGAAGTCGGAGGCATAACCGACTGAGCCATTCAGGCACCCCAACACTTGGGTTCTTTATGGCCTTCCAACTTTCTGCATCTGTAAATTCTTTGTCCAATAATGAAAAACCGGGCTTCCATTAATCCCAATATATTGACTTACCAGCTCAAGCTTCTCTGTAATCTTAGACTGCCTGACTAGACTGTCACCTCAGCTTGCCACTTCTACACCTCTTTCCTTAATGGCCTCAGTGCTGCTAACTTCCCACAGGAAAGGGAAAGGAGGAGAAGAGCAACCTGTTATTTTGAAGAGGCACGTTATAACATTCAGGACTCCAGACAGGCCCAAACGGCCATCTTGGGACTCAGTCTTGGGGACGTAAAACCACCTAAGGAAGGCATGTTTCCCATGAAAACTCTGTTGATTATATTTTGTATCTGGAGCCTCAGGATTTCTCTTATCATCCCACCCTAAGACACTTTTGCTTATAGAGGCAGGTGCTACTTCAGAGGTATGGAGCAGGATTTCCTTCAGTCCAAAATATCATTCTCACTTGACCAATGGTACCTGAAGTCGCCTCTGTGTGGGTGGAAGAAAACCTTTTATCCCAAGCATCATCTAAAATGCATATAATCTGTCTCACATTGACCCCTTTTTTGTTTCACCAAGTAGCTCAGACTTGTACTTTGACGTCCTGAGTAGGCCCAACTCTGCCCTGTGTTTTCGATATCTTCTAGCTGCTTCTGGGGGAACCAGTGACATTCCCCCCTCCTTCAAGAAGCCCTATTTGACTTGACTGTGAGAACAGGCCCTGTTGAGCGAGGCCTGGCTTTCCTGCCTGGCTGGTCTTCTTTGTCACCAAACCCACATCAACCCTGGCTTGGAAGGGTGGGGCCCGTGACAGTCTACAGTCACAAACGTGGCTGGAAAGTCAAAACTGAGCATAGAAGTCTGTTCCTGAGAAAACCAGATCTCGGTGGAGTCAGCAAATTAGCATATTTGTCTGAGTCAGTTTCACTTAAACTAATTAAGTTTCCCTTTGCTCACAGCCCTTTGTTGGATTTTCTTAAGCTTTTTATGACTCAGTGAAACACAAGCTTGTGGATTTCTTTGCATGTTGCTTAATAGATCAGCATGTCAGCAAATAACTTCTTTGCAGGGAGCTGGTGAAATGCAGGGGTGAGTGACAATTGTTCAATGCCTAGAAAAAACACATCACCAAAGAGGGCAGCTTGGGAAATGAGTACAGAGACATGAAAGGCTTAATCTGCAATTCTAGGTTTTAATGCAGAGTGGATTCATATAAAAATGGAGAGTGTTCCTATTGATTTCTGAGCAAAAAAATATATCAGGCTATTCCTTTTATGCGGTTTATTCATTAAGCATTGACAAAGACACCATTTCACCATACTTTGGCTTTTCTTATCTGTCATCAGAGACAGAAATTGATTTTTTTTTATTTGGGCTTGTCAAATCTGAATGATGAGAATAGCTAGTAAATTAGCTAAAAAAAATGTATGGTGCTGAATGGGTGCCTTTTGCTGTTTGGCACAGTAAGAGTTGAGGTTTTAGAAAGAGGATCTGTGGAAAAGGCCTGGGTAAGAGGAAGAAGTCATTAAAGTTACAAAGGCTTGGCACTTTTACAGAACATTGAACTGCAGGGAAGAAAAATCTGGTGGTATTTGTTCCACGGTTGATTCTCCTCCAGCTGGACGATGTTCAAACAGCGAGCATCTTCCATGTGTGGGAATGATAGGGCAATGGTGATCGATAAGGTAACTTTCCATGTGGGACGAACGTTGGGCTTTAGTTATAGGATTTGTGCAGAGCCTGAGGGCCAGCCCGCATCACTGGGTTTCTAAAACATCCAGTGATGTCTGCAGTTTCTCCCATTAGAATGACATTTATAGCTTTGCATCCTAATTTGGGTTTCTGAATGTCTGTTATCAGGACAGAGAAATATCTTAAACATGAATAGCCATCACCATTCTAGATTAATTGCTTCCCTCCTCGCAGTGAGAAAAAGCCACTAAAATAGAATGCGGGTGCCCTGGGCAGTGGACAGTGATTAAAAAGGTGGGACTAGTTGTGCTGATAGTGGAAGGAAGGGCAAAAATGAATATGCTGAACATTCTAGAGCACGAGGTCATGCCGTGGCTCTGGGAGATTCAGATATTCAGGGTGATGCATGAAAAATAGGTCTTTGTATCATATCAACACATTTTGGTATTTTTTTCTTTTCTTTTGAACTACTAGCCAGACTTGCTGCTCCTTCTGTTTAAAATGCAATTAACATGATTGAAAGCTTAGTAATAGCAGGAGAAACCATTTTACCCAGATGCAGATCCCTGTTCTGAATAATTACCAGGCGACTCCAAGAATTTGTAACCAGTTTTATAGTATTATAAGCACTATAATGTTACTTAAAACTTCAGAGCTCTGGTCAAAACACAACTATCATATTATGTAAGTTTCCTCTCTCTCTCTCTCTCTCTTTCTCTCTCTCTCTCTTTCTTTCTTTCTTTCTTTCTTTCTTTCTTTCTTTCTTTCTTTCATTCATTCTTTCTTTCTTTCTTTCATTTATTTTGAGGTGGGGAGGGCCAGAGAGAGGGATAGGGAGAATCCCAAGCAGATTCCATCCACACTGTCAGCCCAGAGCTCGGGGCAGGGCTCAAACCCACAAACCTGAAACCACAGTACTACCCAACCCTATATACATTTTGTTTCTTTTTTCCCTCTATACGTACACACAATAAATTTAACTTATAAATTAGGCACGGTAGGAGATGAACACCAGTAATTAATAGTAAAACAAAACAATGATAACAATATGCTGTAATAAGAGTTATGTGAATGTGGTCTGGATAAGGAGGGACTCTTCTACTATGTTGTGATTTCAGTTGGACGGATTTGTGTTGTTAGGAGGCCCCAAAAGACCGAAACCACTTTTCAAAAATTGTGTGAGGAATAGTAGTTTCTCCTCAGCACAGAACACTGATGGTTGATTTTTCTTTCATTTTCTGCTTCTACTCTTGGCCCATTACATTCTATTTGCAGATAACAACTGGAGTAATCTTCTAGCAATGTAAATAGGATTATTTCACCCTCTGCTTAACTTTCCGTTGGTTTTCTTGTATTTAAAGTCTAAACTCTCTTGCTCGTGCTATGAAGCTGAAAGGAATGAGCCCTTTCTCACCAGCCTTATCTCGTGACACTTTCCCATTTGCTCACCAGGTTCCAATCACACAGACATCTTGCTGTTCCTAGATAAATTGCCTGCTTCATTCCGACCTTACGCCTCTGCCATTGCTGTTCATACTGCCTAGAGAGCTCTGCTCCCCGATTTTTGCATGACTGGCTGCTTAATCAGGTTCCACTCAAATGTATCTCTTCCCACCACCCCTCCCCAGTAAGGTGTTCCTTGTCCTCCAAACCTAAGGGTAACTCTGATCCCAGCCAAAGTCACATCACCTGGCTTTTTTTTTAATGCTTAAAAAAGCTTTTAATAAACATACAAAATAGCAGGTGAAAGAGAATGCAAACAAGGCCAGAGGCCCCTAGTCACTTGCAAGTGTAGCTCTCCAAGTTATTTTTCTTTTTTTTTTAAGTTTTTTTAAATTTCCTTTTATTTTTTTAATTTACATCCAAGTTAGTTAGCATGTAGTACAACAGTGATTTCAGGAGTAGATTCCTTAATGCCCCTTACCCATTTAGCCCTTCCATCCACCCACAACCCCTCCAGTAACCGTCTGTTTGTTCTCCATTTTTAAGAGTCTCTATGTTTTGTTTCCTTCCCTGTTTTTATATTATGTTTGCTTCCCTCCCCTTGTGTTCATCTGTTCTCTGTCTTTAAGTCCTCATATGAGTGAAGTCATATGATATTTGTCTTTTTCTGACTAATTTTGCTTAGCATAATACCCTTCAGTTCTATGCACGTAGTTGCAAATGGTAAGATTTCATTCTTTTTGATTGCCGAGTAATACTCCATTATATCTATATACCACAACTTCTTTATCCATTTATCCATCGATGGACACTTGGGCTCTTTCCATACTTTGGCTACTGTTGATAGTGCTGCTATAAACATTGGGGTGCATGTGCTCCTTTGAAACAGCACACCTGTATCCCTTGGATAAATACCTAGTAGTGCAATTGCTGGGTCGTAGGTACTTCTATTTTAAAATTTTTGAAGAACCTCCAGACTGCTTTCCAGAGTGGCTGCACCAGCTTGCATTCCCCCCAGCAGTGCAAAAGAGATCCTCTGTCTCTGCATTCTCACCAACTTCTGTTGTTGCCTGAGTTGTCAATGTGAGCCCTCCTGATAGGTGTGAAGTGGTATCTCACTATGGTTTTGATTTGTATTTCCCTGATGATGAGTGATGTTGAGCATTTACTCATGTGTCGGTTGGCCATCTGGGTGTCTTCTTTGGAGAAGTGTCTATTCATGTCCTTTGCCCATTTCTTCACTGGGTCATTTGTTTTTTGTGTGCTGAGTTTGATAAGTTCTTTATAGATTTTGAATATTAACCCTTTATCTGATATGTCGTTTGCAAATATCTTCTCCCATTCCGTCAGTCGCCTTTTAGTTTTTCTGATTGTTTCCTTTGCTGTGCAGAAGCTTTTTATTTTGATGAGGTCCCAATAGTTCATTTTTGTTTTTGTTTCCCTTGCCTCCGGAGACGTGTTGAGTAAGAAGATGCTGCAGCCAAGGTCAGAGAGGTTTTTGCCTGCTTTCTTCTTTAGGATTTTGATGGTTTCCTGTCTTAACATTTAGGTCTTTCAATCCATTTTGAGTTTGTGTCTGGTGTAAGAAAGTGGTCCAGGTTCATTCTTCTGCATGTCACTGTCCAATTTTCACAGCACCATTTGCTGAAGAGACTGTCTTTATTCCATTGAATATTCTTTTTTGCTTTGTCAAAGATTAGTTGGCCATACATTTGTGGGTCCATTTCTGGGTTCTCTATTCTGTTCTATTGATCTGAGTGTCTGTTTTTGTGCCAGTACCATACTGTCCTGTTGATTACAGCTTTGTAATACAGCTTGATATCCAGGATTGTGATACCTCCTGCTTTGCTTTTCTTCTTCAAGATTGCTTTGGCTATTCGGGGTCCTTTCTAGTTCCATATACATTTTACAATTGTTTGTTCTAGCTCTGTGGAGAGTGTTGGTGTTATTTTGATAGGTATTGCATTGAATATGTAGATTGCTTTGCGTAGTATTGACATTTTAACAATATTTGTTATTCCTATCCAGGAGCATGAAATATTTTTCCATTTGTTTGTGTCTTCTTCAATTTCTTTCATAAGCTTTCTGTAGTTTTCAGTGTATAGATTTTTCACCTCTTTGGTTAAATTTATTCCTAGGTATTTTATGGTTTTGGGTGCAATTGTAAATGGGATTGATTCCTTGATTTCTCTTTCTGTTGCTTCATTGATGGTGCATAGGAATGCCACCAATTTCTGTGCATTGATTTTATATCCTGCAACTTTGCTGAATTCATGAATCAGTTCTAGCAGTTTTTTGGTGGAATCTGTTGGGTTTTCTACATAGAGTATCATGTCATCTGCAAAGAGTGAAATTTTGACCTCCTCCTGGCTGATTTGGATGCCTTTTATTTCTTTGTGTTGTCTAAAAGCTAAGGCTAAGACTTCCATTACTATGTTGAATAACAGTGACAAGAGTGGACATCCCTGTCTTGCTCCTGACCTTAGAGGGAAATCTCTCATTGAGGATGATATTAGCATTGGGTCTTTCATATATGGCTTTTATGATCTTGAGGTATGACACTTCTCTCCCTACTTTCTTGAAGGTTTTTATCAAGAAAGGATGGTGTATTTTGTCAAATGCTTTCTCTGCATCTATTGAGAGGATCATGTGGTTCTTGTCCTTTCTTTTATTGATGTGATGAATCACATTGATTGTTTTGCGGATATTGAACCAGCCCTGCATCCCAGGTATAAATCCCACTTGGTCGCAGTGAATAATTTTTTTAATGTATTATTGGATCTGGTTGGCTAATGTCTTGTTGAGGATTTTTGCTTCCATGTTCATCAGAAAAATTGGTCTAGAGTTCTTTTTAGTGGGGGTTTTGTCTGGTTTTGGAATCAAGGTAATGCTGGCTTCATAGAGTTTGGAAGTTTTCCTTCCATTTCTATTTTTTGGAACAGCTTCAAGAGAATAGGTGTTAACTCTTTCTTAAATGTTTGGTAGAATTCCCCTGGAAGGCCATCTGGCCCTGGAGTCTGTTTTTTTGGGAGATTTTTATTACTAATTTGATTTCTTTACTGGTTATGGGTCTGTTCAAATTTTCTATGGGTCTGTTCAAATTTTCTATTTCTTCCTGTTTCAGTTTTGGTAGTGTATATGTTTCTAGGAATTTGTCCATTTCTTCCAGATTGACCATTTTATTGGCATATAATTGCTCATAACATTCTAATCATCGTTTTTATTTCTGCTGTGTTGGTTGTGATCACTTCTCTTTCATTCTTGACTTTATTTATTTGGATCCTTTTTCTTTTTGATCAAACTGGCTAGTTGTTTATCAATTGTGTTAATCCTTTAAAGAATCAGCTTCTGCTTTCATTCATCTGTTCTACTGTTTTGTTTTGTTTTGTTTTTTTGAGGGGGGAGTTTCTATAGCATTAATTTCTGCTCTAATCTTTATTATTTCCTGTCTTCTGCTGGTTTTGGGTTTTATTTGCTGTTCTTTTTCCAGCTCTTTAAGGTGTAAGGTTAGGTTCTGTATCTGAGACCTTTCTTCCTTCGTTAGGAAGGCCTGGATTGCTATATACTTCCCTCTTATGATCACCTTTGCTGCGTCCCAGAGGTTTTGGGCTGTGGTAGTATTTTCATTGGCTTCCATGTACTTTTTAATTTCCTCCTTAACTCCTTGGTTAGCCCATTCATTCTTTAGTAGTATGGTCTTAGTCTCCAGGTATTTGCTACCTTTCCACAACTTTTCTTGTTGTTGATTTGGAGATTCATATTGTTGTGGGTCTGAAAATATATGCATATATGAGATATGCATATATGAGATTGATCTCAATATTTTTGTACTTGTTGAGGCCTGATTTATGTCCCAGTATGTGGTCTTTTCTGGAGAACATTCCATGTGTACTAGAGAAGAATGTGAATTCTGCTGCTTTAGGATGAAATGTTCTGAATATATCTGTTAAGTCCATCTGGTCCAGTGTGTCTTTCAAAGCCATTGTTTCCTTGTTGATTTTCTGTTTAGATGATCTGTCCATTGCTGTAAATGGTGTGTTGAAGTCCCCTACTATTATGTTATTATTATTAATGAGTTTCTTTATGTTTGTGATTAAATGATTTATATATTTGGGTGCCTCTACATTTGAAGCATAAGTGTTTACAGTGTTAGATCTTCTTGGTGGATAGACCCCTTAATTATGATATAATGCCCTTCTTCATCTCTTGTTACAGTCTTTATTTTAAAGTCTATATTGTCTGATATAAGTATGGCTACTCCAGTTTTCTTTGGTGACCATTAGCATGATAGATGGTTCTCCATCCCCTTACTTTCAATCTGAAGGTATCTTTAGGTCTAAAGTAGGTCTCTTGTAAATAGCATATCGATGGATCTTGTTTTCCTATCCATTCTGTTACCTTATGTCTTTTGATTAGAGCATTTAGTTCATTGACATTTAGAGTGAGTACTGAAAGATATGAATTTATTGCCATTATGTTGCTTTTAGAGTTGGAGTTTCTGGTGGCATTTTCTGGTCCTTTTTAGTCTTTGTTGCTTTTGGTATTTATTTATTTATTTATTTGTTTATTTATTTATTTATGTCTTTTCTCCCACAGTGAGTCCCCCTTAAAATTTCTTGCAGGGCTGGTTACTGGTCATACACTTCTTTAATTTTTGTTTGACTGGGAAACTTTTAATCTCTCCTTCTATTTTGAATGACAGCCTTGCTGGATAAAGAATTCTTGGCTGCATATTTTTCTGATTCAACACATTGAATATACCCTGCCATTCCTTTGTGGCCTGCATCGGTCTGCTGAGAACCTGATCTGTCTTCTCTTGTAGGTTAAGGACTTTTTTCCTCTTGCTGCTTTTATGATTCTTTCCTTGCCTGAGTATTTTGTGAATTTGACTATGATATGCCTTGTTGATGGTTGGTTTTTGTTGAATCTAAGGGGAGTCTTCTGTGCTTCCTGGATTTTGATGTCTGCATCTTTCCCCAGGTTAGGAAAGTTTTCTGCCATGATTTGCTCACATAACCCTTCTACCCCTTTTCCTCTCTTTTCATCTTCCTGGACCCTTATGATTCTGATGTTTTTTCCTTTCAATGTTTCACCAATTTCTTTAATTCTTAAATCGTGCTCTTTTGTCTTAGTCTCCCTCTTCTTTTCTGGTTCATTATTTTCCATAAGACTATCTCTATATAGCTGATTCTGGGTCGGCCCCATCCATCCTTGCCACCAGGGCATCCATTCAAGATTGCAACCCAGTTATAGCATTTTTTTATTTCATCTTGACTAGCTTTTATTTCTTTTATCTCCACAGAAAGGGATTCTAATCTATTTTCAACTCCAGCCAGTATTCTTATTACCATGATTCGAAAATCTGGTTCAGCCATCTTGTTTGTATCTATGTTGGTTAAGTCCCTGGCTGTCCTTTCTTCCTGCTCTTTCTCTTGGGGTAAATTCCTTCATTTCATCATTTTGAGGGAAGAAAAGGAACTAATGAAGTAAAAAAAATTAAAATTAAAAAAATTAAAACAAAAAAATTAAAATTAAAAACAACACACACACACACACATGCATATGCACACAAAATCGAATAAATGATGCTAGATCCTAGGTGTGTTTTGGTCTGGGTGTTGAAAGGTGCTTGATAGATTAGAGAAAAAAGTGGAAAGAAAAAAAAGAAATCATTTGAAAGTTTGAAAAATAGAATAAAATGAAATGATGGAAGCAAAATAAAATTTGAAAAAATTTACACAAAAGTAAAAAATATAGTAGAAAACAAGTTAACGAAAAATATTTTTAGTAAAAAATTGAAAGTAAAAATAAGTTTTTTCTCTTCCTGTATTCAAGAAAAAGAAAAGAAACAAAAAAGAGAAAAAAAAATTGAATAGGGGGACCAGTGAACAGACTGAAATACAATTGAAATTACTTCATTTTCCCCTAGAAGTCAAACTATAAAATGCTTTATAGTCTGTAAACTAAGCAGGCAGAGAGATTTGTGTTCCTGGAGAGGGAGATTGGCCCACTTGGGTGGGGTTTAGTGTAATGGCTCTGCTCCCCACTAGATGGCGCTGCTTAGCTTACTCCGGTGGATTGTTGTGGCGCTTGTAGGTGCGTATGCGCATGCGTGGGATTGGTGAACATGGCATCACCCAGCTACCCTAGTATTGGAACTCTATTCTCCCTGATCAGTAATAGCGCACCTGTCCTTTGTCTTCCTCTTCCCTCCACTCCCAGCTTTTACGCCGTCCGTGACCAAGCCCCAGGCAGCACCTCCCTCCTGAGTTTTATCTCAGATGCGGCTGTTTTCCCCGACCCTTATTTCAGAGGAACTGCAGCTTTGACCCGTTCTGCTCCTCTGCGGGAGGGTCTCACCGAGCAATGGCCGGGTGCCGGGTGCACCCAGAAATTTTCGCAGGACCGTGCTGCTGCTGATGCCCAGAGACTGCGGCCGAGTGCTGGCCCGCCCCTGAAAAGGTTCATTTGATCGTTTAGCAGCAGCATTTCAGGGATTATGGAAAATCACAACACACATCTGGCACCAGGCTTCACCCCCAACGACCTTGTTCCAGCACCAGCGACTGTGGTTGTCCTCCCAGGTCCACTGGGTCCTTTGCCTGTGTGGTGGCCACACAGCCTCTACCAGATGTCCTCCCAGCAGGGGAACCGCCTCTCCCCATGTGGCCCGAAGCCCGACCCCACTCTGCTCCTGGGGATTCACCCTTCTCTCCAGAGCTCTGCCAGGTAACGAGCTGCAGAGTTTCAGACTCTGCACTTCCCCTGTTTTTAGAGTCTTAATGGAATTTACACCCTCTCCTTTCTCCTTCTTTAGTTCAGTCCCTGCGGCTGTTTCCACTTTTCTACTTTCTCTCCAGCTGCTTCTGGGGGGTGGTGCTTTTCCCGTATTCTCCCGCCCCCTGTCTCTGTCCTCTCTCCACACGCAAAAACAGCTCCCTGCGTCCGCGGCTTCTCGCTCCCCAAGTTCACCTCTCCGTGCCGCGGACCTGCTGAGTTCTGTGGTTCAGGTTGTGCAGATTGTTGTGTTAATCCTCAAATCAGTTTTCTAGTGTGCAGGATGGTTTAGTGTGGATCTGGCTGTATTTCATGGAGACGAGACACGCAACAAAACTTTCAGGCTGTTCTACCATCTTGGCTCCTCCCTGGCTTTTTTTTTAAATAGTGGTTTTCATTATCTGAAATTATCTTCTACGATCCTCTGTTTATCCCCTCACAAGAATGTAACTTCACGGAGGAGAGGCATTGTCTGTCTCTTTTCCTTCCACACTTCCAGACTGATAACAGTCTGGAGCTATGTAAATATTTCTTGAGTGAATGAATTAATTATTTCTTCTTTTCCTCGTTGGTTAAGTGACAGCCCGCAGAAACTGCCCTGGAGTAAAGTTGACGTATTTCAACTAGTTTGTATACACAGAGAGATTGGCAATTACAGTTACCAGCTCCTAGGAGATTAGTTCCCCTGGCCTTTGACCTAATAAGAGTAGACCTTTGTGTCGTGGAAAAAAAGTGCTACTGGTTCATTAAGAATGGGATCTCTAGGTTAGTCTATCAGACAATAAAAACTACTAGTTAAGAACATACAATACAAATTAAAAAGAGGGAAGAGAAGGGAGTTCAACAGAGGTTGGAGGGTGGACATAATATATAGATTAGGCCAGAGAATTCTTATTCTCCTTGTCGATGCCAAGAGATAGGCCTGTGACCTGAAAGGACATTGACAAAGGGCCTGACAGTGACTCTCTGATGCTTTCTAAATGTACTAGGGTCATTTGTAACTATGTGGGTAGAACGGTAGGGTAATATGCTAAGTGAAATTAGCCAGTCAGAGAAAGATGAATATCATATGATATTGCAAATATGATTTTTCACATATCATATGATATTTCACTCATAGGAGGAATTTAAGATACAAAACAGATGAAAATAAAGGGAAGGAAGCAAAAATAATATAAAAACAAGGAGGGGGGTGGCTTCTGGTTGGCTCAGTGGGTTAAGCATCTGACTTCGGCTCAGGTCATGATCTCACAGGTGGTGAGTTCGAGCCCCGAATTTGGCTCTGTGCTGATAGCTCAGAGCCTGGGTTCTGCTTCAGATTCTGTCTCTGTCTCTCTGCCCCTCCCTGCCCACACACTGTATCTCTCTCTCTCTCTAATATAAATAAACATTGAAAAATTAAAAAAAAAAACAAGGAGGGGACAAAATATAAGAGACTCTAAAATACAGAAAACAAACTGAGGGTTGCTGGAGGGGCTGTGGGAGGGGAATGGGCTAAATGGGCAAGGGGCATTAGGGAGGACGCTTGTCGGGATGAGCACTGGGTGTTATGTGTAGGGGATGGACCACTGGATTCTACTCCTGAAATCAGTATTGCACTACATGCTAACTAACTTGGATGCAAATTGAAAAGTAAGTAAATTTTTTTAAATGTCCAAAAAAAAAAAAAATGTACTAGGGAAACCAGAAATGTGAAGCACGTGGTGAGGAAGCCAATCTGTGTTTTTAACCAGCATTTACTATTGAGTCAGGAAAAAATTTTTGACAAAAGGAAGGGTTGCGGATGCAGTGAGAGGGCAATGTATGGAATGTGGAGGAGCGAGTCTCTGTGTGCATAGCCTACAGGGTCACATATGGGCTAAAACAGTAAGCGTCCTCCGAAAGGGAGGAAAAATTTCTAAACATTTGGGTTGTGTGGAGAGGCAGAAAAGAACTAACGGAAGCTTTGTCCTTAAGGAAGGGGGGGAAACGGAATATGGTGCCGGGGGCTGATCTTAGGGAAATAAAACCTCAGCCATTTTGGGACAGCGGTTAATAGAGTCAAATGTTTTCTGTCCGCGGGTCACCATCTTAAGCCACTGTGCAGCTATGGGTGGCACAGAACGAACAAGCAATCACCGCCCTGGCGACTGAACCCGTTTCAAAAGCCTCCGGCAAGAATTCTAACCTGGGGTCCGTGACTGAGCTCCGGAAACGTGACAATGCCTGAAACCACACACGTGTTTGTGGTTATCCCCACGTGTATTTGTTTCTGGGGACACGATTCTAACTTTTTTCCGGGATTCTCAACGGGGGTCTGAGATTTCTAAAAGGGCAAGAGACGCTGCTGGATGGCTTTGCTGATGCTGCCTGAACTTTTTGTGAGAGAGCTCGCTCGCTCTTCCCTCCGGTAGTGACAATCAAGAGGTTTCAGCAAGGGGGCAAAAGTGGTGCGAAAGGCCTCTCCGCGGCTTGGTAAATTTGTGAATGATCCTGCTCCACTGAAAGTCACTCTGGCTCTCCAGACACTCCAGAAAGTTCCTGTTGCTCTGTGAATACGACTATGTACACTTTGGCTGATGGACAAACGACTCCTTGCCCTGGAAAATACTATGGAAGGGGCACCTGGGTGGCTCAGCCAGCCAAGCTTCCGACTCTTGATTTCGGCTCCGGTCATGATCTCACGGCTTTGTGGGTTCGAGCCCTGCACGGGGCTCTGTGCTGACAGTGCGGAGCCTGCTTGGGGTTCTCTGTCTCTCTCTCTGTCTATGCCCCTCCCCCACTCGTGCTGTCTCTGTCTCTCTCAAATAAATCAACAACAACAACAAAAGAAAATACTATGGAAAAGCTATGCTCTGCACCTGTCTTGGGTGTAAATTTGCATTTGATTGACGTTGTGATGGAAAACAATTTAAGGTAAAGAAAGACAAAACGTCATGTTTTGGGGCAGATGGTAGTATTAGATGTCAGAAGTGTGAGGGAAGTGCTTTGAAAAACGTGTTATTTCTCTGTGGTCTTTAGTCCCACTGTAAGCACAGGAAAAACATTTTTGTTCTTACTCTTATTTAAAAGTCAGTGACTGCAACATTATTGTAAGTGAAAAAACCATTGTCAACCTGAATTTTATGGTGGGCATACAAGGGTTTGGTGATAAATGGTTTAGGGGGCCCCGTAACTTTAGTTACTGTCGCAGTTTCAAATAACTGAACAACGACTCTTTTTTGGCGAAATATTAGTTTGTGAAAACTCACAAGTGGTTTATTGGAAATCCCTCATAAAACCTCAGATGCTAATCGTTCTGGACCATTGGGCTCAAATTCTTTAATTTATGGGGTAGAATGAATTGTTGTAGCACCAAGATGGCTTTGTGGCTCCTTTAATTCAGTTAGTGTATTTGGTACATGCCGACGATATATTAATTTTAAAAATCGTTAGGGAGGCTTTTAAATAAGTATTGCCATGTAGGACTGAAAGCGTCCATGCCTCCTCTCCCAGGGAGCTGCCTTGACACTGGGCAAATCAGATTTCATGAATATAACTTGATATTATCCTTTATTTGGAAAGATAAGAGGGGAATACAGCCCAATTCAATAATAGATAAGAAACACACACTTTTTCTTTTCTGAGAGCTGTGTAACCTTTGGGTCAATTTGGATGTTTAGAGGATTTTTCTTTTTGTACTTTGTGGGAATTTTAAAGAAAGATACACATATATAGCAACGAGTTTACATCAAACAAAATGGCCTACTTAAAACAGAAAAAAACCCAACAAAACTGAACCACTTCCATTCATCTGAGCCAGCGGAAGCTGAAAACCCTTGATACTGTTCTTCTCTCCTAACTCTCTTACTTCATAGCCTCTCTTTTGATTTTCTCGACACTTCATTTCGGAGGGGCTGCGACATATCAGCAGGAACACCCCCTCAAATGTGTGCCGTGATTCTCTCCAGCAGACCTCTTGGACTCTTCACTCCGTGTTATTATCTGATAAGAAAGGACCCACATCCAGAAGCCAACTGTCATTCAAGCTTCCTCCACATCAGCTATCATTGAGAGTGACCTAACAGTGCAGATCTGTCCCCGCTGCCCCTGGGGACACTTCTGCTCCCTGGCTCAGTGGATCCACAGCGAGACTGTGCTGTGCTCTGTGACTCAGTTGCCATTTGGCTTTTGTTGATCTCCAGGATTCAAGATTTTGTCACTTTCTTAGTCTCAAGTGCCCGCACAGGCAGGTCATTCTCTGCTTCGCTTCAGCTACTTATGCCTCATACAACCCAGAGACAATTGGGAACGTGAAAAGTTTAGAAAGGTCTTCAAAAAGCTGGATAATCTGATTTCCAAGAACTTTCCTACTCTCTAGTATTTATTTCTTTGAGAACTTTTTCTGTTCTTCTCCGGATCCTACATGGCTAATGTGAGAAAAATCCCCATTACTTACTTTCTAACAAATTCTGAATTGAGTTGAACAGACATTGAACCTATTGCTAATTAATTCTGCTTGTTTTCTCTGGGAGACAAGAGGGAGAAAGAGGAAGAGAGAGATGTGTGTGTATGTGTGTGTGTGCATAACCTCATACAGGACCATCCATGAGGAAACAGTGTCCAGAATTCCAGAATGATACCGTCTTTTTTTTTTCCATTAATTTTTTTAATGTTTATTCATTTTTGAGAGACAGAGAGAGACAGACCATGAGTGGGGTGGGGCAGAGAGAGAGGGAGACACAGAATCCCAAGTAGGCTCCAGGCTCTGAGCTATCAGCACAGAGCCTGATGTGGGGCTTGAACCCATGAACCGTGAGATCATGACCCGAGCCGAAGTCGGACATTTAACCGACTGAGCCACCCACACGCCCCATGCCATCTTTTAATTGAGACATAACTGACATATAACATTGTATTCGTTTCAGGTGTATGACATAGTGATTCAATATTTGTATATATCATACAAATATATGTTCACCACAGGACGTCTTGTTAACATCCCTCACTGCACATATTTTTCTCTAGTGATTAGAACTTTTAAGAACTACTCTTATCATCTTTCAAATTTGCAGCACAGTGTTATTAACTATAGTCACTATGCTGTACATCCCTAGGACTTCTCTATTTATAACTAGAAGTTTGTACCTTTTTACCACCTTTGCCCATTTTCCCCACCCCTCACCCCAGAATTCTAGAATTTAAAGTTTTTTTAAATTTTGTTTTTGTTTTTGTTTTTGTTTTTGTTTTTTTTTGAGAGTGAGAATGCAGGGGAGGGGCAGAGAGAGAGGGAGAGAGAATCCCAAGCAGGCTATGCATTGTCAGAATGCAGAATCTGACGCAGGGCTTGAACTCATGAACGGTGAGATCATGACCTGAGCCAAAACTAAGAGTCAGACACTTAACTGACTGAGCCACCCAGGCACCTCCCAGAATTCTAGAATTTAAAAACCTGTTTTGTACATTCCAAATTATTGTATCAGAAATCTCTAGTTCCTTTATGCTTTTTTGAAATGAAAGTTTCAGTTTAAAACATGATATCCTTAATCATAGTCTTACCTTTTTAGAACATTTTAATCTTAGAAAGCTTGCACTAATTTATTGATACACTAAAAATTCAATAATCCTATGAGATCATGTTATCAATTATGATTTTTTGAATAGGTGTAGGAGGACTTTGTCAAAGAAGAGACGGCTTTTCTAATACCATTCTCAATGTGACTAGACTCACAGAGAGTCTTTTATAGGAACTGCGTACCTCTGCAGGCAGATGGGGCAAAGTAGGACAGAAACCTGCTACCTACTCCAGTGTCTATTAGAAACTAACTCCATTTAAAGTGGCAAATTTAAGAAAAGAAATTACAGGGATTCAGAATCCATTCAGAAATATTAAAACTCTACAAAAAAAATCTTTACTTGAAAGATCTCAAGACATGGAATTCTATCAGTTATATTTTTCTCCATATTAGGACTGGGAGTAATGTACTCATATTTGGAAGAAGTGACTCTGTCAGGCTGCTAGGGTGTGAATTTTCTGTAAACTAGTATTGTGTCCGAGTCACGATGTGCTTACTCTGTGCCGGAACCCTCTGATGATTGAAGTTGTACGTGAAAAGTATCTGAGAGAACTTCATGAACTTATTCTGTGTTTGTTCCTCTCAAATCCAAAATTTTAATGATGATGTTCAGAATTAGGCAGACAGATTATTAGGAAATTCTCAAAAATAAGTGGACTTTCCTTCCAGCATGAGAATGCTGACCTGAGTCTTGAGTAAACCACGTACGAGAGTGGTCTGGTCGGAGTGCTTAACCACTCCTCTAATCACTTGCCAAGATATGATGTACAGTGAGGAACCAGCGAATAGTAATCAGATCAATGTTTATTCACTGTTGTAATTCTGAAAGTTTATACAGATTTTTTTATTTAAAAAAATTGTTTTATTTGAGAGAGAGAGAGCAAGGGGAGGAGAGGGGCAGAGAGAGAGGGAGGGAGAGAATCTCAAGCAGGCTCCACACTCAGCGTGGAGCCCCATGTGGGGCTCAATCCCATGACCCTGGGATCATGACATGAACTGAAATCAAGAGTTGGATGCTCATCCAACTGAGCCATCCAAACACCCCATGTAATTCTAAAGATTTCTAAATGAAAAGCTCAGTAATATTACAAAATGATTTATTATTAAAAAACGAAAACAAAATTATTTATTATTAAGCCAGTATGATTTTGTACTTCATAAATATATAAGCATGTGTAGTGAAATTCATTTTGAGAGAAAATTCATGTCTTTTTCGTCAGAAAATTGATGTCATTCATTATACCCCAACTGTCATTCTATTATTCCTTTCTATCATATCCACGTGAAGTAAGTTGATCAAAGAAAAGAGCACTACATTACAAAATGATAAATTTTAGGTCTGTTTGATATGAAAGGAGCTATGCTGTAAAATGGAAAAAAATAAATGCAAAAAAAATGCCTTTGTCTTTGAAGCAAAACTTTAGTAATGATTCCCATACTCTTAGCAAATTAAAAGATAACATCTCTTGATCAAAAAAAATCACTCCTGGGGCCACTTTTCCTTACCTCGGAGGATTTTTGTGAGGGTAGGGTGTGACAATGTAAAACTGCTCATTTAGTCATTCCTTCAAAATATTTTACTGAACACTCCTTTTCTGAATGCTTCTAATAGCTAATCTAATCTATAAAATATGTAATCCGTAAAAGCAGTTTACGTATCAATGTATTAGGTCTGTTTTCTTTCACGCAACATGGTGCCTTTTTAACTAGTACATACAACCATGCACAAAAAAGGGAGGGAGGAACTGCTGACAGATATTTTGTTTGTAACATGACCACAAAGTGTTTTTCATTCCTTTTGCTGTCTCTTCAGCGCAGTCTCTAGCAACTTGAGAATGGAAATTATCCCCAACAAGTGGGTGATTTCCCTAAATTTGGAAGTGTCCTTTGGAATGGATGATTTAAGTTACCGAAGTCTTTTTTTTTTTAAATCAATGTTTATTCATTTTTGAGAGAGACAGTGTGAGTGAGGGAGGCACAGAGAGAGAGAGGGGTACAGAGGATCTGAAGCTGGCTTTGTGCTGACAGCAGCAAGCCCTATGCGGGGGTTGAACTCACGAACCATGAGATCATGACCTGAGCTGAAGTCAGATGCCCAACCGACTGAGTCACCCAGGTGCCCCAAGTTCCCAAAGTCTTACAGAAATCCCTCCATCCCTAGATGGAATTAGGACTGAATTGAAATTCTGCCTTAGCGTTTATTTCACTGGTGCAGCCTTTATTTAAATTAAGAAAGTTAATGTCTGTTCGTAGGGTTGCTGAAGGCTGTTCTTAAAATTTTTTTTTAACGTTTTATTTATTTTTGAGACAGAGAGAGACAGAGCATGAACGGGGGAGGGGCAGAGAGAGAGGGAGACACAGAATCGGAAGCAGGCTCCAGGCTCTGAGCCATCAGCCCAGAGCCGGACGTGGGGCTCGAACTCATGGACCGCGAGATCATGAGATGAAGTCGGACGCTTAACGACTGAGCCACTCAGGCATCCCTGAAGGCTCTTCTTAAGCAGCAGCAGTTATATAAAGCACCTGGCATCTTGCTTGATCGTGCAGGGCCTCCTGACCAAGAGTGTTGAGGGTGTTTTCCCGACACAAGCCCCCTGGGGCTGTCTTTTGTGGGATGGGGTGGGTGATCATAGGGTGGTCTTTTAAACGGAGTTCCCCAGATTTGCACTGGAACCACTTGGGTGGGAAAATCTCTTGTGCTTTAGCAAAGCTGCTGATTATAAGCGTTCGAGAGTGTTTAACAAAGGAAACCTCTCAATGACATCAAGACACTGTCGATGCCCTTCAGCCAAAGCCCACCAAGAACACACCTATAGATGGAACCAGGGACACACATTTTGGGGACAGTGAGGTGTTTCAGTAATAAGTAGTAAGAAAGGACTTACAGCATTTGGGCCTGTGCTAGGCAAGTGGGGGATGGTTTCAGAAAGCAGAACTTTATTCTAGATTGGATGCTGTGAGGAAGAGGGTGGTGGTGGAAAGAGGTAGGTAAGTCTACGACCAGGTTTTGTGTTAGTATTCTAGGGCTGTCCGAAACATTTGCCAACCCCACCAAGTAATTCTCCAAGTCCCAGTGGACACAAGCCGGGTGTCCTACAGATTTAATTTAATTCTAACATCTTCTATGTAGAAATAGCATCAGATCCCTCAGGCTAAAGGCTCAGTCCCACAAGGCTGCCCCCACCTCAGATGCTAATTCAAATTGTCACCTATATTTCTGACTGACTGGCAATAAATTGGTTTCCCTCAACTTCCTCCTACTGTTTGATAATTTGCTATCATGGCTCACAAAGCTCAGGAGAACATTTACTTACTTAGCTTATCAGTTTATCATAAATAATACCTATGAACATCCAGGTGAAGAGATATGTGAAGTGAGTTCTGGAAGGGTCTCAAGAGCGGGAGCCTCTGTCCCCATGGAACTGGGGTGCACCACCCTCCAGGCACATGGTGTTCACCAGCCCAACAACTCTTGTTGTTCAAGAGTTTGAGAACTTTAACCTCCAGCCCACCATTCTCCTCTCCTTCTAGAGGTTGGTAGCTGGGGCTGAGATTTCAACCCTCTAATCACTTGGTCTTTCTAGTGACCAGTTCCATCCGATGGCCATGTAGGGACCCCCCCTGCCCAAGTCATCCCATTAGCATAAAGTCAGGTATGATACAAAGGGCTTGATATGAATAACAAGACACCCCTGTCACCTCGGAAATTACTAGAGTTTATTGGCTCTGTGTCAGAAACCAGGATGAAGTCCAAATATATTTCCCATTATACAACAGTCTGCTATAATAAATTACCACAGACTCAGTGACTTAAAAAAACATAATTTATGTCTTCCCAGTTCTAGAAACTAGAAGTCTAAGAGCAAGATATTGGCAGGTTTGATTTCTTTTGAGGCCTCTCTTCTTGTCTTGTAGATATCCATCCCCTCTGTGTGTCTTCTCATGGTCTTCCCTCAGTCTGTGTCCTAATCTCTTTTAATAAGGACATAATCATATTGATCTAGAACCTACTTTGGTGACTTTTTTTTTTTAAACTTACTATCTCTTCCAAGATTATACCTCCAAAATTAGTCACTTCTAGGGTTCTGGGGGTTAGAGCTTCAACATGTGAATCTTGCTGGGCAACAATTCAGCTCACATAAGATGTCTTAAATAATCTTATCTAGAAGGTCAGACTAGGGTAAGGCATTTACTCATATTAGCTAGGATAGGGATGTTTGGTCATTAATGTGGCTTTGCCAGTGTTCATGTTTCGCCTGTGTTGGACACACACAGTGATCTTGTTTTTGTCTTGATCCATCATGGCCATGGAATGTCTTTATCTGAGGTTGATGTTCTGTAAAATTGTTTGTGTTCACCAGCAGTACAGCAAGTCCTACCTGTGAGTGCCGGGTCAACTCCTAAATGCCAGGGACTGCTTTTCTCTTTCTCAGCATTATTTAAAAAAAATAAAATAAAAAGAGGGCAAGGTTGCCTGGGTGGCTCTGTCAGTTAAGTGTCCCACTCTTGGTTTCAGTTCAGGTCATGATCTTATGGTTTGTGAGTTCGAGCCCTGCTTCAGGCTCTGTGCTGACAATGTGGAGCCTGCTTAATCTTCTCTCTTTTTCTCTGCCCCTTCTCCACTCAGGCTCTCTCTCTCTTTCAAAACAAATAAATAAACATTAAAAAAAATCCTGAAATACACCACCAGTTCATATTGTTACCCTTACCAATTTAAAACTATGCGTTTTGGCCAATAGAACATAGGGAGCTTTTCCAAGTAGGCTGGCACCTAAGAAGTATGAATAAAAGCCTTACTCCCTAAGCAAGATAAATGGATAAATAGAAAGTTGAAATGGAAACTGTGATGCTAAACCATATCACAAGACTCTTGCATAAAGCGACGTATTAAAAACTTAAATAAGAAACAAGATGATTTTGTGATTACTCAGCAACAGGCTGAGCACGTACTGTCCGAGTGAAGGGTAAGCATGCAATACCATAGAAGTGGTAACAGCATGAGAGTCAGGGATATAGTGGGAGGAACTTGGGCTTTAATGGCAAGACTGAATTTAAATCTTGATTTTTCTCCTAATTAGCTGGGCTACTGAGCTTCTCTGAGCCTCTGTTTTCTCACCTGTAAAATAGATACCATAAAAATACTTAGAGGGTTATTGTGAAGAAGAAGAAGAGGGGGAAATGCATGCAGAGGAATGGACTTAGCATCCTTCCTGATGCATAATAAATATAATATTAGCCATGAGGATGAGGATGATGATGGTGGTGGTGGTGGTGGTGGGGAGGAGGAATCTTCCTTACACTTTTTCCTTCTTCATTCCCCCCAGATTCGATCTTTCAGCAAATCTTATGAGCCCTACCTTTTTAATTAATTAATTAATTAATTAATTAATTAATTTAGAGAGCAAGCACAGGTGGGGGGAGGAGCAGAGAGAAGGAGAGACGAAATCCCAAGCAGCCTCCATGCCATTAGGGCAGAGCCAGACACGGGGCTCGAACTCACAAACTACGAGATCATGACCTGTAACTGAGATCGAGTTGGATGCTTTAACCAACTGCGCTACCCAGACGCCCCGTCATGAGTCCTAACTTTAAAATTTGTATTGAATCTGACCCCTTCACCATCTTTGTTACTTCCGGGTCCAGGTCACCCTAATCCCTGGCATGAACTTTGCACACCCTTCCTAGGTGGTCTGCCTACTTCCATTCTTGCCCTTCTGCTCCTACACCGTATGTGTTATCCACTTGGAGTACAATTGAACGATGGTACATCACTATTTGTCCCAACCCCCAGAATAAAAGATGTACAGATGATTTAAGCGTGTGAATAGATGCTCAACATCGCACCTCGTTGGGAAATCACAAATGACAACAGCAATGAGATACCACTACCCACCCGCTAGAAGGGCCCAAATCCAGAACACTAAGTAGACTGAATGCTGGTGGAAAACTAAACATACTCTTACCCTACAATCCAGTAATTGTGCTCTTCAGCAGTTACCTGAACACTCATATTCCCACGAATGAATGCATATGGAAATTTTTTTCACAATTGCCAAAACTTGGAAGCAATATGTCCTTCAGTAAGTGAATGGATAAATAAACTGGTGCATCCCGATAATGGAGTATTACTCAGTGCTAAGAAGAAGTGAGCTATCATGTCATGAAAAGACATGGAGGAAACTTAAATGCATTACAACCAAGTGAAAGAAGACAGTCATGCATACTACTAGTTGTATGTATTAAATGTTTCATTATAAAGATTTAAAAGTGTTTATCTTTATGTATGTTATTACACTTGCCTTATACAAATTTCAAAATTGACCATGTGCTCAGGCAGAAACACTTAAATATATTTAAATATCAGGAAGCTGTCAGCTCCTAAGCTCAGTGAATTCTGAGGTCTATAGTGAGGTCACTGGTTGTCACCTTAAAGTTCTATTTAAGAAAACCTTCCCATCTGGGGTGCCTGGGTGGCTCAGTTGGTTAAGCATCCAACTTTGGCTCAGGTCATGGTCTCACGGTTGGTGGGTTCGAGCCCCGTGTCAGGCTCTGTGCTGACAGCTCAGAGCCTGGAGCCTGCTTCAGATTCTGTGTCTCCCTCTCACTCTGCTCCTACCCCAACTCATACTCTGTTTCCCTCTGTCTCAAAAATAAATAAACATAAAAAAATTACAAAAAAATGTGCTTCCCTGCAGTACCTTCTCTACATGTCTTATTAAAACAAAAACAAAAAAAAAAAAAAAGAAAAAAGAAAACCTTCCCATCCTTAATAATTGTCATGAAAGTGGTAATAGTGAATGCTATCACCTGGGGACATTATAAAAAGGAGATTTCAAGGATATTACAACTGTATTAAAGTTTCCTGTATGACTGTGTGAGATGAAAAAAAAAGTTTAAAAAGCCACTTTCTAGTTTAGCATCGGGGTCTGAAGGAGAAAAAGATATAAGGACTATGTCAGAACAACAGCAAAAGTCTGAGACATTTGTTTTTGTGTGGAAAAGAATTCTCATCACTGTGCAGAAATCTCTAGAAATGTTATACTCTAGGGTTTGTGAGACTGAGATGAGGCTATATATATATATATATATATATATATATATATATATATGTATATGTATATATGTATATGTATATGTGTGTATATATGTGTACATATATGTATATATATGTATGTATGTATAAAAGCTCTCTCCTGGAAGAAACCCGAGCTGAAAACTGATACAGTAAGAACAGTGCCAAGGTTCAGCCACATTTTTACCTCACGTGCTCACCTGCATTCAGGTTTGACCAGGTCGTGAGGTAAAATGGGTTTGTCTGGTCATGCCTGGCGGCCATTTATCTCCCTAACAAACCCACTCGGTGCCACTAAAGGCAAGGATAGTGTAAATCAGGCCATTTCCAAATGTGATTTTCTAATTAGCCTACAAGCCTGAGACCCTGTTTGACAATTGACTAGGTAATTCTACTGACAAATTAGGTTAATAATTATATGTATTTTATTTCTTACTAATTTATATGCCAGCATGTTCTGCACATAATAAAAAGCAGCACAATTAGGAAATTTATATAGTTCCTCACATTTAATGTGTTGTAGTAGGTTTTGTCAATTCTCAGAGTAAGGCTGTGAAACCAGTATCAAAGGACCGCTTCTGCAGCCGGAGGAACTGGGGTCCACAGAGTAGTTGACCTGCTCAGTCGTGAGGTAGGTGTTGGTATTGTCTTCTAGCTAGTGAGAAAGTGAAATTTGGGGAAAAGAAGTTGATTGATTAGTCTGAGGTGGGATTTGGAGGTGGGATTTCAACTCACATTTACTGACCCCAAGGATTGTCACCCACCACTGTGGTATATTACCTCCTTAAAATGTTGTTTTTCTGATGGTTTTAACCGATTAAAAAAAAAAAGAGTCATTGAGTTGATTCGTATTTCCAAATACTATTTTTTAGAACCTGAATGCAATGTAGAATAGACTTCAAATTCTTCTGATAATATGAGACAAGCTATCTTTATTTCTAAAATATTGGTCCATCTAGAGATTTCTGCTTATATTCACTCATGTGATTTCACCCAGTAAATTCTAAGAGAAAGTCAACCTTGGTAGAAAAACATCTTCTGTTTCATCTGTGGAAAAACCCCGAGTCATTGCATTTGATTTCCGAAAGAGTTCAAAACAGTGTGTTAACCTTTAGTGTTCATTTGGACTTCTTGGGGCACCTGGGTGGCTCAGTCAGTTAAGTGTCAGACTCCTGATTTTGGCTCAGGTCATGATCTCACGGTCGTGAGGTCGAGCCCTGCGTTGGGCTCCACACTCAGTGTCAGCCTGCTTGGGATTCTCTTTCTTTCCCGCTTTCCCTCTCTCCCACTTGCATACACACACTCTCTCTCAAAATAAATAAATAAATAAACTTGAACAATAAAATAAAATAAAATTGGGAACTTCTTTTAGTTATGAGGAAAAGCCCAACGTTGCTTTCGGAGACATTTTCTGAGAGCTATTTACCATGTATTTAGTCGAAGAAAATACATGAATGAACTTCCTGCTTTTTGCTGAATACAAAATAGCAATAAAATATCACTGTCCTTTTTTTGGGAGGGGGTAGGAGCAGAGGGAGAGAGAGACTCTTAAGCAGGCTCCGCACCAGGGCAGAGCCCTATGCAAGGCTTGATCTCAAGACAGGGAGATCATGACCTGGGCCAAAATCAAAAGTCAGATGCTTAACTGTCTGAGGCACCCGGGCGCCCCTAAATATCACTGTTCTAATACCGATTTCTCCAGGTCACAAGATTTTTGAGACTAAGAATCAGGTATGGCTGAAGCTGGTACTCTGCAGTTCAACTCATCCTCCTCCAGGGGGCACTGGAACCTAGCCTCTGTGTAAAGTTCTTTTTCTGCGTGGCAGTGGACTAGATGGGCCTTGAGATGCTACGCTAGCTGCCGTGCATCTTGTTTGTTCCACTTGATAGCCGGCTGTCTCACTTCTGAAGTGCTTGCCTAGGGGGTCCCCTAAGAGTCTGAAGCCTGGAACTTACTGCCAGGGACTCGCTAATCTTGCTCTGATGCCAGGCTAAGCATCTCTCCATCGCCCAGCTGCTGATACCAGGGCCACATGCGGCTGTGTGGGTGCCTGAGGCTTCAGTCTCCTGCCGTGGGTGATGATGACCTTTATCTTTCTCACACCCTCCTTCTGCTTTGGACACTCCTTTCGGTATGTTAAAGTGATCCTCCCGCATGCGTCCTTGAACCATTCTGAGGGGTCTCAAATACTGTTGAAAAACTTCCATTGTGTGTCAGCCCCATATCTCTGGATTTGGGTCCTTTTTTTCCTTTGTATTTCTGGCCAGTCACCTCCCTAGCATTCTGTCAACATATTAAACATGGGTCTTGTCAAAGATTTTTTTTTTTTTTTAGTATTTATTTATTTTGAGAGAGAGAGAGAGAGAGAGAGAGAGAGAGAGCAGGAGTGGGGGAGGGACAGTGAGCGAGAGGGAGAGAAAGAATCCTAAGCAGGATCCTCACTGTCAGCACAGAGCCTGATGTGGGTCTGGAACCCACAAACCATGAGATCATGACCTGAGCTGAAATCAAGAGTCTGCTGCTTCACCAACTGAGTCACCCAGGCGCCCCAGTCTTTTTCAAAGCTTTTACAATACGTAGGTGACAAGCTTTTCACTTACTAATGTATAATGTAGATTTCTGCAAGTATGTTGTGGGGAATTAAATTGGGAATATTCTATAACAACTAGAGAAAACTTACAAATTAATTATAAACAAATTAAACATGAAACAATTAAAAATTGGGAAAAAAACAAAATGTAACATTTAAACTTAAGGATGGCAGGGGCCCCTGGGCGGCTCAGTTGGTTAAGCGTCCAACTTCGGCTCAGGTCATGATCTCACGGTTTGTGAGTTTGAGCCCCGTGTCAGGCTCTGTGCTGACAGCTTGCTCAGGGCCTGGATTCTGCTTCGGATTCTGTCTCCCTTTCTCTCTGCCCCTGCCCTGCTCACACTCTGTCTCTGCCTCTCTCAAAAGTAAATAAACATTAAAAAAAATTAAAAATAAATAAAAATTAAAAAAAATAAACTTAAGGATGGCATACCAGCTTCCAGTTATAAGATAAGTAAGTCCTGGAGATTTAATGTGCAGCATGGTGACTATAGTTTATAGTCCTGTGCTGTATGTTTGAAAGCTGCTAAGAGAGTAATTCTTAAAAGTTCTCATCACCAGGAAAAGAAATTTGTAATTATGTGTAATGACATGTTAACTAGGCTTCCTGTGGCAATCATTTCACAATATATACAAATATGGACTCATTATGTAACACACCTGAAACTGATATAAAGTTTTATGTCATTTATATCTCAAGGAAAAAATACAATAAAGGTAAGAGTGAGAAAGATAACACGTAACAAGCATTTCTTTAAAACCCAGTAGTTTCAGGTTTATGCCTAGGCATGTTGGAAGTCTGGATGACTCACACAGAATATTGTCTTTAAAATTGGCCTAGTTTACTAAGAATGTATTGGATGCAACTTTTGCCTAATGATTGGGAAATGGATATTCATTGTGAGAGCCCAGTCGTCAATAAGACCTTCATGAGCTCTTGAGGAAGCACTATGCTCAGTATTGACTTTGCTTTAGGAATCTAGGACACAGCTGAAATTGCTTAGCGCCAATGACTGACTGTCTCATCTGGAGCAATCTTTTTCACAGTCTTTTTTTGGCCTGATAGATATTTCAACCTCACACATTCCCCAGACATCAGCTCCCTCTCTTTCCATTGTTTTCTTGAAGAGAACTGATGGTTCATTGAAATGAGAAAACAAAAACAAAACAGCAAACTTTCCTTCTAAAATATAGTATAGAGCTAAGATTACAGTTTAATATGAGAGAACTTGCCCATATACCAAACTTTAGAACCTTTGTTTTGTGCTCATAAATGGCCTAATTGAGCACTGAAGAGTAATAGTTTTGTTTATTTGTTTCTTAGTGGAAGGACATTTGGGTTATTTGTAGTTTTTTTAGCAATTATGAATAAAGCTGCTAGAACAATTCATATGCTAGTTTTTAACAGAAAATACATCAGTAGTTACCAGGGGCGGGAGTAGGAGTAAAAATTAACCACAGAAGGTAAAGGGGAGTTTTTTGGGGAGGAAGGAGGGTTAATGCAACTATTCTAGATGTTGATTGTGGCGCAGATTGGACAACTTTATTACTTGTCAAAACTCAGAGAGCTGTTCACTAAAATGGGGGTTTTACAATATGAAGATCATGCCTTAATTAAAAAAAAAAAGAAAAAGCAATGGTTTTTACTTAATTGTTCCCTTAGTGCATCTTACTTCCTTTGTGAAAGAGTTCTGAAAGCCTCAAGGACGTAGAGAGGAAGAGTACAAGAGGTTAAGAAGGGAATTATATAATTCTCTCCTACAAAGGATGATACAGATTGAAAGCATTTACAGAGAGTGGGATAGAATCGCTTGCTCTCTTGTTAAGTAGGATGGTGGGGCATTGTGACTGACATTGCTATGTGCTTTTTAAAACCATTTTATCTACCTCCTGGGCTCACTATCAGATGGTAATTTCCGGCCTCCCTTGCAATTATGTCTGGCCATCTGATGAAATCCTGTAGAAACACTTTCATGCTTGGCCCAGAAACACTCATAGCCCTCCATTCTTTCTCTTCCCCCAAATTCTAGATAGATGCAGATCGAGCAACAAATTTAAGTTCCTATGGACTTAAATGGAACCATTAAGGGGAAGTTACTTGGGTCCCTGAATGACCATATGGAAGAAAATCTTCAATTGGATTGTAATGGGAATAAAAAAGAAACTTTTATTTTGTTTAGATAACTGGAATTTAGTAAGTTTATTTGTTATAGAACTCTGTGTTATTTTTCTTAATCTGAACAAAAACAATCCTATTTCTTTGCCTGTTCAGGCATATTAAAAGCTTGGAATTTTGGTAAGAGAATAATGAGATGATAAATCCATGAGGGTGGAGGGCTTCAGATATTTTGTATGTGGTATTGTTGCTGGGAATATTTTGAGTGGGTTTCTTTTGACCTATGGGGTTTAAGGACACTTTTTGCATTTTCATTTGAGCTATATTGTTACATGATACCTGATTTGTCTATTATTAATGGGAAGGATATATTTAAAACATTCTACTACGTTGGTAGATGTTTTTCTTTCTCGTTGTGTTTATTTAACTTTTTGGCTTTATATTCATTGAATTTATGTTATTAGTTGCATATAATTTTAGGCCTGATATTCTTCCATGTATATTGAAACTGTTTTTTGAAACTTTTATCATTATGAATTGACCTATTTCTAGTAATGATCTTAGTTTATAAGTGAATTGTTGGTATTAAGGGAATTATGCAAGCTTTCGTTTGGTTAATATTTGCTTAGCATATAAATTTCCTTAAAAAATTTTTGAGTTTATTTATTTATTTTGAGAGAGCGAGAGTGGAGGAGGGGCAGAGAGAGAGGGAGAGAGCGAGAGAATCCCAAGCAGGCTCTGCACAGTCATCATAGAGCCTGATGGGGGCTCAAACCCATGAACCATGAGATCATGATCTGAACCAAAATCAAGACTCGGATGCTTAACGGACTGAGCCATCCCGGTTCCCCTTAGCGTATAAACTTCTATTTTTATGCTTTTTTATTTTCTATATCTCTTTGTTTTTTATATATTTTCCATAAATAAGATATACCGAATTAAATGTAATTTCATTTTTCTTAAATTGAAACATTTAGTTGATACGTAATTTTAAATTAATAATGTATTTAGAATAATCTGTATTATTTTATTTTGTGATTTCAGGGAGTCTTACCCATAAAATGGTTTTAGTGAAAGGATAGATATGTAGATCAATGGGACATAACTGAGAGTCCAGAACTAAACCTATTTCTATGCAGTAACTTGTTTTCAACAATGGTTATGAGGCAAGTTATTGAAGAAAGGAAAGTCTTTTCAACAAATACTGGTAGAAAAAATGGATATCCATGTAAAAAAAAATATCAATCCTTACCTTATACACAAAATTTAACTTGAAGTAGATTATAGACTTAAATGGAAAATTTAAAAGAAAAAAAAGCTCCGGAAGAAAACATAGGATAAAATATTTTTTGCAGCTTTGCGTAGGAAAAGTTTTCTTAGATACCTTGCAAAAAGCATGAACTGCAAAAGAAAAAAAAATTGGTAAGTTGAACCTTATCAAAATTACAGACTTTTGCTCTTCAAAAGACACCAGTAAGAAAATGTAAGATGAGCCACAGAATTGAATAAATTCTTTGCAATACATATGTTCTTTCTTTTTTTAATTTTCTTTTTTCTTTTTTAAAATTTACATCCAAATTAGTTAGCATATAGTGCAACAATGATTTCAGGAGTAGATTCCTTAGTGCCCCTGACCCATTTAGCCCATCCCCCCTCCCACAACCCCTCCAGGAACCCTCAGTTTGTTCTCCATATTTATGAGTCTCTTCTGTTTTGTCCCCCTCCCTGTTTTTATATTATTTTTGTTTCCCTTCCCTTATGTTCATCTGTTTTGTCTCGTAAAGTCCTCATAGGAGTGAAGTCGTATGATTTTTGTCTTTCTATGACTGACTAATTTCAGTTATCATGATACCCTCCAGTTCCATCCACATGGTTGCAAATGGCAAGATTTCCTTCTTTTTGATTGCCAAGTAATACTCTGTTGTATATATATATATACCACATCTTCTTTATCCATTCATCTGCCGATGGACATTTGGGCTCTCTCCATACTTTGGCTGTTGGAGATAGCGCTGCTATAAACATGGGGGTGCATGTGTCCCTTTGAAACAGCACACCTGTATCCCATGGATAAATGCCCAGTAGTGCAATTGCTGGGTCATAGGGTAGTTCTATTTTTAGTTTTTTGAGGAACCTCCATACTGTTTTCCAGAGTGGCTGCACCAGCTTGCATTCCCAGGCAATACGTATTTCTGATAAGACTTATATCTAGAATATATATAAAGACTTCCTTAATTAAGAGGCCTCTGGGTGGCTCAGCTGGTTGAGTGTCTGACTCTTGATTTTGGCTCAGGTCATGATCCCAGGGTCATGGGATTGAGTCCCACTTTGAGCTCTGTGCTGAGTGTGGAGCCTGCTTGAGATTCTCTCTCCCTCTGCCCTTCTCCACCGTTCATGCTTTCTCTCTAAAATACATACATACATACATACATACATAGGAACACCAACTACCCAACTTAAAAATGGGCAAGAAACTTCAATAGATACTTTAGGAAACAGTGGTCAACAAGACATAAAATGATGTTCAGCATCATTAGGAGAATGCAAATCGAAGCCATAAGATGCCACTACTTATCAGTAGAACACTGACGTTAAAATTACTAAGAATACACATATTCTTGAGAATGTGAAGCAACTGGAATTTTCATACGATTACAACTACTTTGGAAAATTAACACTTACTTTAATAAGTAAACATATACTTACTGTATGGTCCAGGCATTTCACTCCATGTGTGAAATGAAAAAATTTCCACACTGGGGCACCTCAGTGGTTCAGTCAGTTAAGCATCCAACTTCTGCTCGGTCATGATCTCATGGTTTGTGAGTTCCATCCCTGCATTGGGCTCACTGCTGTCAGTGCAGAGCCTGCTTCGGATCCTCTATCCCCCTCTCTCTCTGCCCGTCCCCTGCTCTCTCTCTCTCTTTCTCTCTCTCTCCCTCTCCCTCTCAGAAATAAAAATAAACATTTAAAATAAAATGTTTACACAAGGGTAAATGTTTGTAACAGTTTTATTCACTATAGCGAAAAGGTGGAAACTGACATGCCTGTCAGTGAATTTTAAAAATGTGGCATATATATTCAACTAAATATTACTCAGAAATAAAAAACAATGAATTACTGATTCATAATACAACATGAATCAACGTATGCTAAGTGAGAGGGTCCACAGAAAAAAATGCATTTTGTATGACGCCATTCATGCTAAAAAGAATAGAAAATGCTACCCTGGCAAAAATATTTATCTGTGGTTGTCTAGTGGTAAAGGGTGGGATGTACCACAGAGGAGCCTGAGGAAATTGTACACATTAAATGCCTGCAGCTCATTTTCAATACATTATATACTGATACATTTGGTTACATGTTTTTAATTGGGTTTAGAATGCTACTAGTTAATTTTTTTCAGCATATATGTAATTCTACCGTCTTCTGGTTTCTACTGTTACAAATGGTGATCAACTGTTAATGTAATTGTTTTTGAAGTTTATTTTGTTTATTTTGGAGAGAGAGAAAATGTGAGTAGGGGAAGGACAGAGAGAAGGGGAAAGAGAGAGTTTCCCAAGCAATCTCCGCGCTGTCATTGTGGAGCCCCATGTGGGACTGGGGCTGAAACACATGACCCATGAGATTACGACCTGAGCCCAAATCAGACACTTAGCCAACTGAGCCACCCAGGCACCCCTGCTAATGTAGTTATTATTCCTTTAGGGGTAACCTGTTATTTTTCCCTCTGGCTCTAGTTAGAACTTTTCTTTTTCTTTGGTTTTCAGTAGTTTCATTGTGATATGGATTTCTCCTTCTTTATTCTGCCTGATATTTGTGAAGCTTATTAAAATGTGGAGAGGGGTCGTCTGTAAATTTTAGAAAGTTGAGGTCATTGTTTATTTAGTTATTTCCCATAATGCATCCTCTTTCCCTCTCCTCCTATTAAACTCTTATTTGTGCATGCCTTGGACATTGTTTCCTGTTCCTGCACTTTTTAAGCAATAAAAGCCAAAGCTTAAAATTCCTGAGCTCAGAAATTGGCTTTCTTCAAGGAATCATCTATTTTAAATTCTTTTTTTACCTTGCTGGGTTTCTGCCCTCACTTATATTTTGGCATCTGAATATTACTTTCTTGCTAGATATAGGCATTTGAAAAGATTCACAAATATATCTGAGTTAGCATTTTAATTTGTTTTTCATTGGAGGATCAGTTATGGAACCCAGCCTGTACTGTCAGAAATTGGAACTGTGTGGTACGGATGACTCCATTTAAAAAATTTCATTGTGGTATATCTATTACAATTAAAATTTTTTTCTTTAACAATTATCCCTTCATCACTACATAGCTCAGGGTCTAAAGCTGTATTTACAAACTAAAAAAAAAAGAAGAGTTTATAAATACAAAGCATGTCAGAAGATCCTGGTGAGATTTTGTTCTGGTGGTTTTGAATATCAGGTCTATTTGCAATGAGATTGCAATGAAACCAAAGAATTTTGCACGGAACAGAAGATTATATTGCAAAGAGTAGATGACTTCTTAACAATTCTCATTAGAAATTGTATCTTTATTTCGGAATGATCTCAAATTTCAGGAAGCAAAATTTGGTAGCTGTGAAGAAAATCTTTTGAGACACTTGTGATATAAGAATAAAAAGGGACAATTTATTTCTCTAGGTTGGTGAAGTAATATTTCAGAAGCAACAGATCTTACAGATTGCAAGTTTTAACTTGATCATTATTCAACTCATGGCAATTTTAAGCATATTCAATAGAATATTGATACCTAGAATTCCTAGGATGGAACTTGATATCTAGTTTGACTTCATAATCATTTTGCTTTATTTGATGACACCTTTAGATATCAGATAAGATGGTGGTGTTAACTGGGTTTAAGCCTTAGAATTCCTAATGTACGTTGGCCAATGTCCTATCTCCTGCTTATAGATACCAATTTTAGCTGTTTTCCAAATCTCTCAGGCAAATAACTGTACTCTTATCTTTTAAAACTGATTACACACACACTCACACGCATACATCAATGAAATAAAAAGTTTAATTTTAGGTCTGAAAGATTCATATGAACATTTGTAATGAACTAATTTGTATGTCTATATTACTTTTGGTACTGCTATACTTTCCTAAATATATTTGTTGTTCAATGTTTGTTAGTAAAGAAGGAGATTTTGAATTTCTATGTTAATATGGGCCATTCCAGATGAGATTCTTACCCTTTTTTGAATAAAACATTTCTGAGTTGTCACCTCTTACAATGCACTTTAAAGTTTGTTAGCTATGGGGCGCTTGGGTGGCTCAGTTGGTTAAGCGTCCAACTCTTGATCTTGGCTCAGGTCATGATCTCACAGGTTCGTGAGTTCAAGCCCCTCATCAGGCTACACATTGTCAGTGCAGAGCCTGCTTGGGATTCTCCCTCTCTCTCTCTCTCTCTCTCTCTCTCTCTCTCTCTGTCTAATTGCCTCCATGGCATTTGAACATGGATCTTAAACTTTTTATTTCTTAAACTGAGTTCCTAATTTTCTCCAGGACCTGATACTCTGAGTCTTTCCAGCCTCAGATAAATGCAATTCTATCCTTGTGGCCACTCAGGCCAGAAATATTGGACTGCTCTTTCTTTCACCTTTGACGCCTCTCTTAATTTCCCATTCCGAATATAATCTATGAGTAAATTCTACTGGCTCATATTCAAGCCATATCAAGGTTCTGTTTCTACCATTGTTACCACGTGTAATATTTTACCTGGATTACGGCAATAGACTCGTGTGTTACACCAACTGCTGTAACACAACTCTAAAATCTCAGTGGCTTAGTGCAGCAAATGTTGGTTGTTTGCTCACACGATAGTAAGTAAACGAAGGGGCTCTGATCTACATGGTCATTTAGGAACCCAGGATTCTTCCATCTAGTGGGTCCATCTTTTTCTATAATGTGGAATTCTCTACTTAATTCTCTGCATGTGGCAGAGAATGTGGGCAGCGTGTGAATTTTATTACCTCCAGCACTGGAGGTAGCATACATCACTTCTGACGGTTTCCCATTGGGGAAGTCAGTCACATGGTAGCATCTGCAAGAGAAACCTGGAGACTGCGCTGAGCTGTGTATACGGGGAGGAAATACTGGGTGAGCACATAGCAGTCATGGCCATCCTATTAAATGTAAGCACCAAATTGCTTTATTGCTCAAAACTTTCCCATGCCCTAACTTCCCACTCAAAAAACAAAATGAAACAAAACAAAACACAAACAAACAAACAACCCTACATCTGTACCATGGGGAAGGGGTTTTCCATGATCTGGTTACCATTACCTTTTTTGCTTTATTTCCTATTCTCTTCCCCTTAGTCACTCCTCTCCAGTCACACTGACTTCTTTGATGGCCAGACACGCTCCCAGATCAGGGCCTTTTCCACTTGTTTCTTCGGTCTGCAGTGTGTTTCCTGTAGCTATCTATATGGCTTTCTGCCTTGTCTTTGTATCCTGGCTCAGATATCGTCTTCTCAGGGAGTCTGTTCCTGCTCACCCAAATTGAAATGGCAACCGTCAACCTCAGTACTCCTGTCCTGCTTCCCTGATTAACTCTTTTCATCGTTCTTATCACCTTCTATATTATACTATATGTTTATTTTGTTTATCATCTCTTTGCTAATAGAATGTATGTTCCAACAGGATAGGGATCTTGTTTGTTGTGTTCATTGCTATAGCCTTGGCTCCAGGGGTAAGTACTGAATAATAATTATAATAACCATAATTATGCAAATATAACAACTAATGACAATGATAATAGTTTTTTGAATAAATGAATTTTCCATTCCTAAGGATTTTTTTTTTCATTCTCAAGGATTTTAAATCAAGCTAGGAAGATAGACAACTGTAACATCTCACTACAAGACACAGGTATCACTTGTTAAAGAAACAAAGAAAAGGTCAACTTGTGCTGCCTGGAACCCTGGGTCCTCACAGTGAGGACAGTGTTAGACCTGGGCATTGAAGAATGATTAGGAGTTTTCCAGGTGTTAAGGGGCATTCTAGGAAGAAAAATAGCACAAAATAAAGGCACGAAAGCAGAAACATTATGACTTTTGGGTAACAACTGAGGAATTGGAGGAGTCCGGAGGTGGATATGTGTGTGTATATTTAAGAAGGGGGATATAAAGCTAAAGTGTTAGGTTAGTACAAACACGTCTGGTATTTTAACACATTTGGATTTTAGTCTATTGGCAGTGGAGAAACTGGGCAGGCTCTGATAGGAGTACAGTGAGTCCAGGTACGCATGTGTGAAAAATGAGCTTGGTACGGTGTGTCAGAAGACTGAAGGGCAATCGGCAGGGATGTAGGTGAGAGGCTGCTCTGATAGTCCAGACAGAGACGATGAAAACCTGACCTCAGGTACTCAGCATGGGCTCAGACATGCAAACGTAATCAGTCACAGAGATCTCATCTAAATTGCTTGCCTGTCCCCAAATGGCAGGGGTGAGAAATCTGCCCAAGTGTGGATAACCCTTTAGAGGATAGAGATCACTAGGAACACCGGTTTTGACTGATCCTGTGTTCTATACCTCCATCCATGTGAAAGCCCTTTCTTTCTTTTTTTCTTTCTTTCTTCCTTCCTTTCTTTCTTTCTTCCTTCTTTCTTTTCTTTCTTTCTTTCTTTCTTTCTTTCTTTCTTTCTTTCTTTCTTTCTTTCTTTCTTTCTTTCTTTCTTTCTGTGTTTATTTATTTGAGAGAGAGAGAGAAAGAGAGAGGGGGGGAGGGGCAGAGACAGAGAGAGACACAGAATCAGAAGCAGGCTCCAGGCTCCGAGCGTCAGCACAGTGCCCGACGCAGGACTCAAACTCATGAACTACGAGATCATGAACTATGAGATCATGACCTGAGCTGTAGTTGGATGCCTAACCAACTGAGCCACACAGGCTCCCTGACAGCTGTTTCTCATGCTGTCCATGGCCATGATAGCAAAGGTCTCGAAGTCTGGCTCTCAGCCATCTTCTCATGAAGATATGACTTTGTGATCAAAAGAAGACATGAGCATTTACATTATTAAATGTTCACAAATTGCTTGGCTTTGAATTTGATCCTTGATTCCTCAGGCCTTTTTGGCCTTTCTCAAATAAACATCATGAGCTGTAAGTGATTTATGTCATTATTGACTTTATTCCCTACAATTTAAAAAGTACTTATTGAATACCTATGACGTTCACTTTGTAAGGGACTACCAGGCATACAAATAGGACTAATACTTAGAGAACAACATTCAAGTCATAGCGCCTGTCTGTCGCTGCCTTGGCCCATTATAAGCGTCCCCATAATGAAGTGATAATAAAAACTTGTGGGCCTTGGAAATGATACTTTAATAGGATTGCTTCCCTGACAGTGAATCATTTGTGTTTATATTCACCTTCTAAATCTAAATTGAATCATTTCCCAAAGATGATTTTATTGTTTTCGTTGTCCCTGAATGCTCTGAAACTTAGCATGCGACGTTGGATATACTAGGCTGTGCACGTGTATGTGCGCATGTGTGTATTTATGCCATTGGTGAGGCACAAGACTGATGAGGAACCAGGCTACCACCAAGTGAGTCTGAAGGAGCCAACACCATCCATCAGTTCTAACTGACATAACATGTTTATCTCTCCGGACAGTACAAAATCCAGACACAACTTGTTTTGTTTTTTCAATGATAGATACCGTTGTTGTTAATGATTTTTTCCCCTATTTGTCGTATGTGTATGTTAATAAGTGAAGAAATGAGAAAGCCCAAGCTTCCTAGGAAGCAGCACATTTGTAAAATCCTCTAACGTAAAGCATTCTGAAGAATGTGTCCTTTCCCAGGGCGGGAGAAAATGGTGATCGAAAGCATCTGAACTTGGATTGTAATTCCTCTGTGAGTTCATTTCACACAGAGTAGTCGAACTCGATAAAATATACTTGACTAAATTCTGAGCATGGATGGTATTTCATTTTTGTCGGTGTGCTTAGCTTCACTGGACTTGGAAATAGCTTTGTTCTGCGAGTGTAAATAACAGTGTTCTCAAAGCCTTCTCACCCTTTATATTTCAGCTCAGAATCTCTCCTCAGCTTTGGCATCAGCTTCTCATTCGACATCTGTGTGTCTCAGCACAAGCTGGGTACTCCCAAGGAAGAAACTTTTTTTTGGGGGGGGGTGGAAATCCTGAACTTAGCAGTCATCATTATCAAATAGGATATGGCTGCAGAAGTTTGTCTATTAGACTCATTTCTTATTTTTGTAAAATCATTAAATCAAAAGGCTCTGTGGTTTGTTGGGTGCTCACTTTTTTTTTCTTTTTTGGAAGAAAATGATGGAGTTCTCAAATGTTAAGCAAAAGTTTTTTTTTTCCTCATTGTTATAAGCCTTCTGGGGAGAAAGGAGATTATAGGAGGCATATGTGCATTATTTTAGAGCAAGCTCTAAACAAAAATACTCTCCATAAAAAAACAAACTTGTTTGATTGTTGTTCATTTTGGGGAACATGCACCGGTTTTATATTTTCTTTGAGATGAGTTTTTAAAAACTTATATCCAAGTTAGTTAGCATATAGTGCAACAGTGATTTCAGGAGTAGATTCCTTAATGCCCTTACCCATTTAGCCCGTTCCCCTCCCGCAACCCCTCCAGTAACCCTCGGTTCTCTATAGTTAAGAGTCTCTTATGTTTTGTTCCCTTCCCTGTCTTTATATTATTTTTGCTTCCCTTCCCTTATGTTCATCTGTTTTGTATCACTCATATGAGTGAAGTCATATGATGTTTGTCTTTCTCTGACTGGCTAATTTCACTTAGCATAATACCCTCTAGTTCCATTCATGTAGTCGCAAATGGCAAGATTTCCTTCTTTTTGATTGCCGAGTAGTACTCCATTGTATATATACACACCACATCTTCTTTATCCATTCATCCATCGATGGATATTAGGGTTCTTTCCATGCTTTGGCTATTGTCAATAGCGCGGCTATAAACTTTGGGGTACATGTGCCCCTTCGAAACAGCACACCTGTATCCCTTGGATAGATACCTAGTAGTGCAATTGCTGGGTTGTAGGGTACTTCTATTTTTAGTTTTTTGAGGAACCTCCATACTGTTTTCCAGAGTGGCTGCACCAGCTTGCATTGCCACCAACAATGCAAAAGAGATCCTCTTTCTCTGCATCCTTGCCAACATCTGTTGTTGCCTGACTTGTTAACGTTAGCCATTCTGACAGGTGTGAGGTGGTATCTCGTTGTGGTTTTGATTTGTATTTCCCTGCTGATGAGTGATGTTGAGCATTTTTTCATGTGTCGGTTGGCCATCTGGATGTCTTCTTTGGAGAAGTGTCTATTCATTCTTTTGCCCATTTCTTCACTGGATTATTTGTTTTTTGGGTGTTGAATTTGGTAAGTTCTTTCTAGATTTTGGATACTAACCCTTTATTGGATATGTCATTTGCAAATATCTTCTCCCATTCTGTGGATGCTTTTTAGTTTTGCCGATTGTTTCCTTTGCTGTGCAGAAGCTTTTTATTTTGATGAGGTCCCAATAGTTCATTTTTGTTTTTGTTTCCTTTGCCTCCGGAGACGTGTTGAGTAAGAAGATGCTGCAGCCAAGGTCAGAGAGGTTTTTGCCTGGAGTATTTTGATGCCTTCCTGTCTTACGTTTAGATCTTTCATCCATTTTGAGTTTATTTTTGTGTATGGTGTAAGAAAGTGGTCCGGGTTCATTTTTATGCAATTTGCTTTCCAGTTTTCCCAGCACCACTTGCTGAAGAGACTGTCTTTATTCCATTGGATATTCGTTCCTGCTTTGTCAAAGATTAGTTGGTCATATGTTTGTGGGTCCACTTCTGGGTTCTCTATTCTGTTCCATTGATCTGAGTGTCTGCTCATGTGCCAGTGCCACACTGTCTTGATGATTACAGCTTTGTAATACAGCTTGAAGTCTGGGATTGTGATGCCCCCTGCTTTGCTTTTCTTCTTCAAGATTGCTTTAGCTGTTCGGGGTCTTTTCTGGTTCCATACAAATTTTAGGATTGTTTGTTCTAGCTCTGTGAAGAATGATGGTGTTATTTTGATAGGAATTGCATTGAATATGTAGATTGCTTTGCGTAGTATTGACATTTTAACAATATTTGTTCTTCCTATCCAGGAGCATGGAATCTTTCCATTCGTTTGTGTCTTCTTCAATTTCTTTCATAAGCTTTCTGTAGTTTTCCGCGTATAGATTTTTCACCTCTTTGGTTAAATTTATTCCTAGGTATTTTATGGTTTTTGGTGCAATTGTAAATGGGATCGATTCCTTGATTTCTCTCCCTGTTGTTTCATTATTGGTGTATATGAATGCCACCGATTTCTGTGCATTGATTTTATATCCTGCGACTTTGCTGAATTCATGAATCAGTTCTAGAATTTTTTAGTGGAATCTTTTGAGTTTTCCATATAGAGAATCATGTCATCTGCAAAGAGTGAAAATTTGACATCCTCCTGGCCAGTTTGGATGCCTTTTATTCCTTTGTGTTGTCTGATTCCTGAGGCCAAGACTTCCAATACTTTGATGAGTAACAGTGGTGAGAGTGGACATCCCTGTCTTGTTCCTAAGCTTAGGGGGAAAGCTCTCAGTTTTTCCCCATTGAGGATGACATTAGCTTTGGGTCTTTCATATATGGATTTTATGATCTTGAGGTATGATCCTTCTATCCTTACTTTCTTGAGGGTTTATATCACCAAAGGATGCTATATTTTGTCAAATACTTTCTCTGCATCTGTTGAGAGGATCATGTGGTTCTTGTCCCTTCTTTTATTGATGTGCTGTATCACATTGATTGTTTTGTGGATATTGAGCCAGCCCTGCATCCCAGGTATAAATCCCACTTGGTCGTGGTGAATAATTTTTTAAATGTATTATTGGATCTGGTTGGCTAATATCTTGTTGAGGATTTTTGCATCCATGTTCATCAGAGAAATTGGTCTAGAGTTATTTTTAGTGGGGTTTTTGTCTGGTTTTGGAATCAAGGTAATGCTGGCTTCATCGAAAGAGTTCAGAAGTTTTCCTTCCATTTCTATTTTTTGGAACAGTTTCAAGAGAATAGGTGTTAACTCTTCCTTAAATATTTGGTAGAATTCCCCCAGAAGGCCATCTTGCCCTGGTTCTGTTTTTTTGGGAGATTTTTACTACTAATTTGATTTCTTTACTGGTTATGGGTCTGTTCAAATTTTCTATTTCTTCCTGTTTCACTTTTGGTAATATATATATTTCTAGGAATTTGTCCATTTCTTCCAGATTGCCCATTTTATTGTCATACAGTTGCTCATAATATTCTCTTATTATTGTTTTTATTTCTGTTGTGTTGGTTGTGATCTCTCCTCTTTCATTCTTGACTTTATTTATTTGGGTCCTTTCCTTTTCTTCTTCATCAAACTGTCTATTGGTTTATCAATTTTGTTAGTTCTTTAAAGAACCAACTTCTAGTTTCATTCATCTGTTCTACTGTTTTTTTTTTTTTTTTTTTTGTTTTGTTTTGATAACATTGATTTCTGCCCTAATCTTTATTGTTCCTGTCTTCTGCTGGTTTGGGGTTTTATTTTCTGTTCTTTTTCCAGCTCTTTAAGGTGTAAGGTTATGTTCTGTATCTGAGACCTTTCTTCCTTCTTTAGGAATGCCTGGATTGCTATATACTTCCTGCTTATGACCGCCTTTGCTGCTTCCCAGAGGTTTTGGGCCATGGTGTTGTCATTTTCATTGGCTTCCATGTACTTTTAAATTTTCTCTTTAACTTCTTGGTTAGTCCATTCATTCTTTAGTAGGATGGTCTTTAGTCTCCAGATATTTGTTGCCTTTCCACAACTTTTCTTGTGGTTGACTTTGAGTTTCATAGCATTGTGGTCTGAAAATATTCATGGGATGATCTTGATCTTTTTGTACTTGTTGAGGGATGATTTGTGCCCCAGTGTGCAATCTATTCTGGAGAACATTGCATATACCTGGAGAAGAGTGTGAATTCTGCTGCTTGAGGATGAAATGTTCTGAATATATCTGTTAAGTCCATCTGGTCCAGTGTGTCTTTCAAAGCCATTGTTTCTTTGTTTATTTCTGTTTAGATGATCTGTCCATTGTTATAAATGGTGTGTTGAAGTCCCCTACTATTATGGTATTATTATCAATGAGTGTCTTTATGTTTGTGATTAATTGATTTATATATTTGGTTACTCTACATTTGGAGCATAAATGTTTACAATTGTTAGATCTTCTTGGTGGATAGACCCCTTAATTATGATATAATGCCCTTCTTCATCTCTTGTTACAGTCTTTATTTTAAAGTCTATCTTGTCTGATATAAGTATGGCTACTCCAGCTTTCTTTGGTGACCATTAGCATGATAGATAGTTCTCCATCACCTTACTTTCAATCTGAAGGTGTCTTTAGGTCTAAAGTGGGTCTCTTTTTTTTTCTAAATTTTTTTTCAACGTTTATTTATTTTTGGGACAGAGAGAGACAGAGCATGAACGGGGGAGGGGCAGAGAGAGAGGGAGACACAGAATCGGAAACAGGCTCCAGGTTCTGAGCCATCAGCCCAGAGCCTGACGCAGGGCATCAGGCTCTGAGCTGTCAGCACAGAGCCCGATGCGGGGCTCGAACTCACGGACTGTGAGATCATGACCTGAGCCGAAGTCGGACGCTTAACCGACCAAGCCACCCAGGCACCCCTACCCTATGTCCTTTGATTGGAGCATTTAGTCCACTGACATTTAGAGTGAGTACTGAAAGATATGAATTTATTGCCATTATGTTGCTTGTAGAGTTGGAGTTTCTGGTGGCATTCTCTGGTCCTTTCTAGTTTTTGTGGCTTTTGGTATTTATTTATTTATTTATATATTTATTTGTCTATTTATGTCTTTTCTTCCCACAGTGAGTCCCGCTTAAAATTTCTTGCAGGGCTGGTTTAGTGGTCATGATCTCCTTTAATTTTTGTTTGACTGGGAAACTTTTAATCTCTCCTTCTATTTTGAATGACAGCCTTGTTGGATAAAGAATTCTTGGCTGCATATTTTTCTGACTCAGCACATTAAATAAACCCTACCACTCCTTTGTGGCCTACCAAGTTTCTATGGATAGGTCTGCTGGGAACCTGATCTGTGTTCTTTTGTAGGTTAAGGACTTTTTTCCCTTGCTGCTTTCATGACTCTTTCCTTGTCTGAGTATTTTGTGAATTTGACTATGATATGCCTTGTTGATGGTTGTTGTTGTTGTTGCTGTTGTTGTTGTTGTTTTTAATCTAATGGGAGTCTTCTGTGCTTCCTGGATTTTGATGTCTGTGTTTTCCCCCAGCTTAGGAAAGTTTTCCGCTATGATTTGCTCACACAAACCTTCTACCCCTTTTCTTTCTCTTCATCTTCTGGGACCCCTTATGATTCTGATGTTATTCCTTTTTAATATGTCTCTGAGTTCTCTAATTCTTAAATTGTGCTCTTTTGCCTTAATCTCCCTCTTCTTTTCTGCTTCATTATTCTCCATAAATTTGTCCTCAATATTGCTGATTCACTACTCTGTTTCATCAATATTTGCCACCGTGGCATCCATTTGGGATTGCAGCTCAGATAGCATTTTTTTATTTCACGCTGACTAGCCTTTACTTCTTTTATCTCCACAGAAAGGGATTCTAATCTATTTTCAACCCCAGCTAGTATTCTTATTATTGTGATTCTAAATTCTGGTTCAGACATCTTGCTTGTATCTGTGTTTATTAAGTCCCTGACTGTCATTTCTTCCTGTTCTTTCATTTGGGGTGAATTTCTTCATTTTGTCATTTTGAAGGAGGAAACGGAATTAATAAAGTAAAAAAAATTAAAATAAAAAATTGAAACAACACAAAAAATCAAATAAAGGATGCTAGATAGTAGCTGTGTTTTGGTATGGTTGTTGAAAGAAGATTGATAGATTAGAGAAAAAAGGGAAAGATAGGAAAAGAAAAAAAGAAAAACAGAATAGGAAAAAAGAAAAAAGTAAAACATTTGAAAATTTGAAAAAATAAATAAATTAATATAGTATACAATGAAATGATGGAAGTAAAATAGAATTTAAAAATATACAAAAAAGTAAAAAATATAGTGGAAAAAAATTAAAAATATTTTTAATAAAAATTGAGAATAAAAATCACTATTTTCTTTCTGTATTCAAGAAGAAAAAAAAGAAGAAGAAAAAAAATTGAATAGATGGACCAGTGAATAGACTGAAATATAATTGGAATTATGTCAGTTTTCCCTAGAAGTCGAACTATGAAGCACTTTATAATCAAAAACTAAGCAGGTGGAGAGACTTGTGTTTTTCGTGAAGAGGGAGGTTGGCCCAGTTGGGTGGGGCTTAGTGTAATGGCTCCATTCTCCACTAGATGGCGCTGCTCAGCTTACTGGAGTAGATTGCTGTGGCGCGTGTAGGCAGGTATGCACATGGGCAGGCGGGGTGAAAATGCATCGCCCAGCTACCCAGTCTCTAGTATCAGAATTCTGTGTTCTCCCTGACCAGCAATGGCACACCCCTCCTTTGTTTCTGGCTTCCATCCACTCCCTTCTACACTGTCTGTGACCAAGCTGTCAGGCTGCCAGGCAGCCCCTCCTTGTGAGTTTTATCTCAGATGTGGCTGTTTTTCCTGACCCCTCACTTCTGAGGGACTGTGGCTTTGACCCAATCTGACCTTCTGGGAGAAAGTCTCACTGAGCAATGGCCAGATGCCAGCCTGCCCCTGGGAAGGTTTGCGGCACTGTGCTGTTGCCGATGCCCAGAGACTGCCACTGGGTGCCAGTCCAGCCCAGAAAAAGGTCTTGTGATCATGTAGCGGTAATGTTCCAGGGATTATGGAAAATCACAACACATGTCTGGTGCCAGGCTTCCCCCTTAACGACTTGTTCCAACACCAGTAAATGTGGTTATTATCCGGGGTTCCCTGGGACTTTTGCCTGTGTGGGGACCACACAGTCTCTACCAAATGTCCTCCTAGCAGGGGAACTGCCTCTCTCCATGTGGCCTGGACCCCTTGGACCTTGCTCTCTGCTCCTGGGGATTTGCCCTTCCCACCAGAGCACCACCAGGTATTTAGCTGTGGAGTTTCAGACTCTGCACTCCCCCTGTTTATAGAGTCTTAATGGAATTTAAACCCTCTCCTTTCTCCTTTCTCCCTTTTTTGTTCAGTCCCTTGTGTACGCTTTCTTTTCTCTCCAGCTGCTTTTAGGCCGGGGCGGGGCAGAGGGGATGGAGAGAGATGCTTTCCTGTACTCCCCTCCCCACCAGCCCCATCTTCCATCCTCTCTCTGCAAGCAAAACAGCTCCCAGCCCTCCGTGGCTTCTCTCTCCCCCAGTTCACCTCTCCACGCTGCTTACCTGCTGAGTTCTGTGGTTCGGGTGGTGTCGATTGTTGTGTTAATCCTCACATCAGTTTTCTAGGTGTGCCTGATGGTTTAGTGTTGATCTGGCTGCATTTCAAAACAATGAGAGATGCAAAAAAAACTATGCTGTTCCGCCGTTTTGTCCCCTCCCCTGAGATGACTTTTGATGCCCCGAGCAAAAAAGTACCATCATAAACAACAATCATTGGTGTGAAAGATGAGCACGTGATCATCAAGGACGTTGCCAAATCCCAATGCAAATGGTTTCAAGAATCAGTCTGTTTTCTGAAATAATTTCACCTTTGTAATTAACATATAAAGTTGTCAAGATGTTTAAAGTGTATATCATGGTGATTTGATACACGTGTAGCGATTCACTCCAGCCATTTTACTCACATGTCTATCATCCCACGTATTTATCTTTTTAATTTTTTTGGTGAGAACATTAAATCCTACCCACCTAGGAAATCCCAAATTATGCGATACAGTGTAACCAACTGTCTTCACCATGTTATACATTAGTCATACAGGCCTTATTCATCTTATAGCTGAGAGTTTGTATTCTTTTACCAGCCTCTCCCTATTTCCCCCCTTCTCCAGCCCCTGGCAACCACTTTACTGTTTCTGTGAGTTCGGCTTTTTTTGTTAGGCTGTTATGTTGAATGATGACAGTTGCAGCAAATTAACCTGAAAAAGGTTTTTAAAAAAGCATGTGATCTTATAGACTGTTCCCACACAGTATTTAAAAAATCCAATCATGGCAAAAAGAAAGCTTTGGTAAAATCTATCAGTATCAGATTTCCATAATATATAGCTCATCCAGAGTGTTCTTCTCATGAATGGCTATATTAGAACAGTGCCTGGTGTGTAATAAGTCCTCAATAAAATATTGGCTGAATGAATAATTTTGGAAATGATATTTATTGAGCACTTACTATGAGCTGGTCACTGTTCTAAGCACTGGAAATATGGTGGAATATAGCAGTCCATGAACACAAGAGTCAGGGTGTGATGGGGATTCTTGTACCTCTCCCCATTGGATTTATAAGCCATTAAACCATTGGCACCTTGGGTCGCCTGGGTGGCTCAGTCAGTTAGGTGTCTGACTTCAGCTCAGGTCATGATCTTACAGTTTCTGGATTCGAGTCCCATATCAGGTTCTGTGCTGACAGCTAGGAGACTGGAGCCTGCTTCGGATTCTGTGTGTGTCTCTTTCTCTGCCTCTGCCCTGCTCACATTCTGTCTCTCTCTCACAAAAATAAACATTAAAACAAAAAACAAAAAAACAAAAAACATTGGCACCCTCCAAAGGTTGACATACTAGAACATGATACTTCTCAAAACTGTGACTTTTAGAGTGCCCACATTGAGGTAATCTTCAGCCAAGGTGGAAGGTGAATAATGCTATCCTCTATGCATTCCCAAGCCAAAGTAGTTAAAAAAATTTTTTTAACATTTATTCTTTTTTGAGAGACAGGAGAGACAGAGTGTGAGTGGGTGAGGGGCATAGACAGGGAGACACAGAATCCAAATCAGGCTCCAGGCTCCAAGCTGTCAGCACAGGGCCTGACACAGGCTTGAGCCCATGAACCTCAAGATCATGACCTGAGCCGAAGTCGGATGCTTAGCTGACTGAGCCAACCTGGTGCCCCTAAGCCAAAGTAGTTTTAAGACGACATTTATGCAGTCAATCCTGAACTTTCTGACTGAACACCATGGCAGGATTTTTTTTGAGCATCTCCTTTAAAATATATGTTTATGTATATCATATAAACGTACAACTCTACTAAATATTATGATTATTATAAAACATACACAAAATAGAAATTTTAAGGGGATGAATAACAATAAATGTAAAAAGAAGCTATACTATTCTGTAATCCTGACAGATCATCTTGCTGATTCCCTTAATCTTAGCCTTTAAATCCATCTGAAGATGCTACATGAGGACACCTTTATCTCTGGCTACAGGTGCTTTTGGAGTTTTCTTTCTTATAAAAAAGAATTTCAGATAAGCTTCTAAAACTTGATAGCAACAACCCAACTTTGTTCTTGGCATATCAGGTACTTACAGCAAACGGGATCTCTTTATTCTGCATCTTAGGTACTTGTTGGAGAGTCTGGGCTGGATTTTACTGTTCTTTTGTCTCAAAAGACAGATTGAAACAATGCATGTACGGGAGTCATAATCTAAGGTTCTTCTCAGCTGGTATTGCCACAGAGGGATTGAGAGTATGCAGAGATACTGAGTCCCTTGTCCTCTGTAGTTGTAGGTAGGCTTGTTTAAGTTGTAGGTAGGCTTGTTTAAGACCCCTTGAAGGGACGTGTGTGAGTCTGAAAAATGGCCAAAGAGATAAGCTGATCATTTGTTTTTCTGGGTTTTCTAATATAATATCACCAGAAAGTTAGATTTATTATTATTATTATTTTTTTTTTTTGAGAGAGAGACAGTGCATGCAGGCTCGTGTGCATGTCCAAGTGGAGAAGAGGCAGAGGGAGAGGGAGAGAGAATCTTAAGCAGGCCCCATGCTTAGCTCAGAGCCTAATCTCGTGGACCATGAGATCATGACCTGTGCTGAAATCAAGAGTTGGTCGATTAACCAACTGAACCAGGTGCCCCTAGATCAGTATTTAATTTAAGTAATTAATTTTTTAAACATAACTTACTGTCAAGTTGGCTAACATATGGTGTGTACCCTGTGCTCTTGGTTTTGGGGGTAGATTCCTGTGATTCATTGCTTATATACAACGCCCAGTGCTCATCCCAACAAGTGCCCTCCTCAATGTCCATCACCCATTTTCCCTTCTTCCCCTCCATCAACCCTCCATTTGTTCTGTGTATTTAAGAGTCTCTTATGGTTTGCCTCCTTCCCTCTCTGTTTGTAACTATTTTTCCCCCTTCTCTTCCTCCATGGTCTTCTAAGTTTCTCAAGTTCCACATCTGAGCGAAAACATTTATAGATTCATATTTTAGATGATATAATTTGCTGTAGAAATTTACTCAAAGAATTATAATATATGTTCTAAGCTTTTTTTGTTAGAAGATTGTTATCAAAAAAATCCACATGGAATATATATTGTTATTGAAGATACACGCATTTAGCAACATTCATTGTGTTGTTAAATATTCTTTTTTTAAGAGTCTATTTATTATTTATTTTGAGAGAGAGAAACCGAGCAGGGGAGGAGCAGAGAGAGAGAATCTGAAGCAGGCTCCAGGCTCTGAGTTGTCAGCACAGACCCCAATGTGGGGGTTGAACTCACGGAACTGTGCGATCATGACCTGAGCCCAAACCAAGAGTCAGACCCTTAACCAACTGAGCCACCCAGGCTCCCCACGTGTCATTAAATATTCTCAATGAAGTTACTAGTGGGGAATTTCCTCTCTCTTGAAAATGAGAAGTACAACAGGGTAATAGTAATATTCCTTCTACTTCCCATTTCATGAATAACTTTATTATTTTTTTGTGGGAAGCCAAACGTTAAATTTTACGGTTAGCTCATCTTATATCAAGAATTAAAAAATACACGGGCACCTGGGTGGCCTAGTCGGTTAAGTGCCCAACTTCGGCGACTGCGAGATCATGATCTCGCAGTCCATGAGTTCGAGCCCCATGTCGGGCTCCGTGCTGACAGCTCAGAGCCTGGAGCCTGCTTCGGATTCTGTGTCTCCCTCTCTTTCTCTGCCCCTCCCCTGCTTGTGTTCTGTCTCTGTCTCTCTCCAAAAAATAAAAAAGCATTAAAAAAAAAAGAGTTAAAAAATATATTTTCTTCAAAAGTCTGTATTTTTATGAGGAAATGTACCTTAAAGATTACTTAGAAACTATGCTTTAAAGATTGCCATGAAAATTGTAGGAGTGAGAAAAATATCTATTTGGCTTTTTTTTTTTTTTTAAGTAGGCTCCATGCCCTATGTGGGGCTTGAACTCACAACCCTAAGATTAAGGGTCATGTGCTCTACTGACTGAGCCAGCCAGGCACCCCACGAATGACTTTATAATGAAGTTGTGTATTGACTTTATAATGAAGCTACGAAAGTCTGATTTTGCCAAGGGATAACATAAGGATGGATCGTTTTGCATCTTTGAAAACATAAAAAGGGGCGCCTGGGTGGCGCAGTCGGTTAAGCATCCGACTTCAGCTCAGGTCACGATCTCGCGGTCCGTGAGTTTGAGCCCCGCGTCAGGCTCTGGGCTGATGGCTCAGAGCCTGGAGCCTGTTTCCGATTCTGTGTCTCCCTCTCTCTCTGCCCCTCCCCCGTTCATGCTCTGTCTCTCTCTGTCCCAAAAATAAATAAACGTTGAAAAAAAATTAAAAAAAAAAAAAGAAAACATAAAAGATGTTTGAAACATTTCTATCCAATAACCTTCTTTTGACCCCTCATATCCCACAGCTTCTGTCTAATGTCTTTACCTTTCTCACTAGCAAACTTCCTTGAGGCAGTGTCAGCACTTTGTGTGTTCTCATTCTCCACAGAACCCACTCCGATCTTCCCTAGTTCACACCTGTTTCTTATCTGTACCCTCTACGCCCTCCACGTTGCTAAACCCAGTGGTGAACCCTCAGTCCCCATATTACTTACTGGGCATCGGCATCTGGCATCATTGATTGCTCCTTTCTCTTTGAAACTGTACTTGTACTGTCTGTACTTGGTCACTAGAATATCATTCCCCTTATGTTTTGTTTCTGCCTCATCGGACTGCTGCTTCTCTGTTTTCTTTGCTGGATCCCACTCAGCTTTGTGGTCTCAAACATTGGAGTCTCTCAAGGTGTAGGGTTTGGATCTTTTCTCTTCTCTGTATTCACTCACTAGGGTTATCTCATCTTGACCTGGATATTCGACTCTCAAAAAGTATCTACCTTTCCTTTAAACCCCATATTTCAAAATATCAGAAGCTCTGCTTTCAACATGTATCCTAATCTTGAGCTTATCGATGAAATCAGTCCAAGCCACCATCATCTCTCACTTGGTCTATTGCAATAGGTTTCTAATGTGCCTCCCAGCTTCCCCTCTTACTCTGTGATCATCCCCTACTCCTGACCCAGTAATGACTTACAATTTTATTCAAAATGAAATTCCAAGTGCTTACCACGGCAAATAATGTTCTCAGTGAAATGGCCTTTACTGTTTCTTTACATCTCTTCCCGATCTTGGCCTCCCTCACTCTACTCCAGCCAAGTACCTCCTTGTGGCATCCCTGCTCATGCTAACTCCACTTGGGCCTTGGCCCATGGTGCTGCTTCTGCCACAAGCACTTGTGTCAGATAGCCTTCTAGCTCACTGCCTTACTTCATTCAGGTTTTCTATCCAATGTCACGTCATCTAATCTGAGAGTCTCTCTCCAAACCCCCATCAAACATAGGAGCCTTGCCAGCCCTTTAATTCCTTAGAGCACATATCAATATTAATTACCTATTGATTCAGTTGACTGATTGTTGCCTTTCTCCAGCACAACATAGGCTTTCTGATAGCAGGGATTTTGCCTTTATTTTTGCGGTTATAGTCTGAGTGTTGGAGGAGCGCCTGACTCTACCAGGTGCTCAATAAATATTGTTTTCAATGAATGAATGGAAGAAACAGGAAATGGCTTTTAGGGTATTGGTTGGAAGCCTTCTCTATTCTTACGTACAATCTATAAAATGCTGACGTGGGCTTATGGTTAATCAATGCTATAGCTCTACATTGAGAATTCTGTGCTCTTCTGTTGAGCTTATGCAGGGTAATACAAGGGTCATTCCACATGCATTTTGTTAGAAGAGTCTCTTCTTGCTTTTGGTTATAGTGGAAAACCAATGTGAAAATCGGTTGTGAAATTTCTCTCCTACTCCGGCAATCATACATCCCTTTGATCACTTCTTCACAAGAGAGGGATTTATTTTCAACCCTATCTAATTATTTTCTGGAACCCGGTTTTGTGGAATCGTTAGTTATTTTTATGGGAGGATGCCGGGGGAAGGTGTTTAAAATGCTCTAAAACAAGGGTATGTTAGAAGTATTTCCTCTTTGGCCAAGTTGTCCAAATCTGACTTTGAAAGTCGATATTTTTATTGGATATTTAGTGCTTATCAAAATCATTTGCAGCTAAAATAAAATGTCAGTCAGAGGCACGCATTTTACTGCTACAAATTCAAGATTTCATAGGATTTTTGTGATGTATATCTTTTCAAGGTACAGTTTGACAGAAATGAAATTAAATCTGCCATGTCAAATAAATCCTGATGATGGAAAAATTATAGATAATTTTTAATATTTGATAAGTATATCTTCTTCTCTAGCAGTGTATGCCATTGTTGGAATAAATAATAATTTTAAAAATTATTTGAGGTAAGGATTGTTTTCAGTAAAAGATATCATTAAAGAGAATCACATGAAAGTCCTAATATAATAAATATTACAACAGGAGGATGTTTAAATACTCCATATAATCATCATAAATTACAAAATTAATGCAAAAAATGGGATTTTTTTTTACTCTTTAATTCATTAAAAACATTCCACATTGAAGGGCACCTGGGTGGCTCAGCTGGTTGGGCATCTGACTTCGGCTCAGGTCATATTCTCATGGTTCGTGGTTCAAGCCCTGCGTCAGGAGCCTGCTTCCAATTCTGTGTTTCCCTGTCTCTGGCCCTCCCCCACTCACGCTCTGTCTCACTCTCTCTCTCAAAAATAAATAAACATTAAAAAAAGTTAAAAGAAAACAAATAAAAACATTCCACATTGAGTAGATGAGGTGTTTGTTAGACTTTTTGTGATATATCATAAGTCAGAATGGTCAAAATATCTGCATATTTATTTTACTTTTGAAGATTATATAAAGAATAGTTTCAAAAGGAAACCCAGAAGACAGAACATATTCGTATAACACATTCCATAAAATTACATTTTTTAACCTAAAATAGCTATAAAATCAATTTAAAACTTCAAAGAAAGAAATTGGAAGAATCTGATATATAAATTGCATTTATTTTTTATGTTTTTTTTGCAGTCCTTACCTCAATCCATACATATTTTTAGCAGATATAATCATGTTACGTGCAATTTTATGTCTGTGATTTTAACTTAAAATTATATATATTTTCACATCTTGCTGTTTAATCATTATTAATATCATTTTTAATGTCACAATATTCCATTTAGTGGATTGATGTAATTTGCCTGACTACTTTTCTCATGGTGGACCCAGCCACATTTGTTTGCTTCCTGAGAAGGCACTTATAATATTAAGTTATAATAAATGACTCCCTATGTGATATGATTGGAGTAGTGCTGAAAAATATTTCTCATTTCAAAATATTCACATAAAGTTATTATTTATTTTTATACCTTGGCCTGGATCAGCATATTAGTTCTAGCCAAAATATGAGAAGTACATTTTTTTATTGTTTTATTTTATTTTGAGAGAGATAGACAAAGTGTGAGCAGGGGAGGAGCAGAGAGAGAGGGAGACACAGAATCTGAAGCAGGCTCCAGGCTCTGAGCTGTCAGCACAGAGCCCGATGCGGAACTCGAACCCACAAACCATAAGGTCGTGACCTGAGCTGAAGCTGGATGCTCAACGAACTGAGCCACCCAGGCGCCCCAAGAAGTACATTTCTTTTTTAAACACTGAGGGGGTTGGGATGCTGCACAATGACATTCTAACATTATTTTATTTTATTTTATTTTATTTTATTTTATTTTATTTTATTTTTTGAGAGAGAGAGAGAGAGAATGAATAGGAGAGGGTGAGAGAATCTTAAGCAGGTTCCATGCTCAGCACAGAGCCCGACATGGGGCTCAGTCCCATGACCCTGGGATCACAACCTGAGCTGAAATCAAGATTCAGACACTCAACCAACGGAGCCACCCAGGTGACTGAGATTTACATTTTGAATGGAGAAGACATGAGCACAGTGAGTGCTTGAGCCTATGTTCACCCTGGGGAACTGATCTGGTGGGTTGACATTGACAACAGACTCTTGTGTGAGAATCAACATCCCAAAGGGTCAGAGAGGACTCCTCATTTGCAGTATAAAATCTATTACTGGGTTGAAGCATAAAAAAGTGTACAATTTGTATGTAGGTTATTTTTGTACAGACGTGGAAAGAACCTACAAGGAAAAGGAAACTACCGTTAGTATTTTTTTCTGTCTAGGGTTGGAAGAAGTTTAGGGAGATGTTACTGATTCACAGTGTGTATCCAGTGTGGGTAGAGAAACAATAAATTTACTTGACCAGAAATTTAACACAACACAGGAACATGACTGTGGTAACAATGGTTCCAAATCAGCAAAGTCAGAGCCACACTCATCAGTTCTGTTGTTTGTTTTTAGCCATGAAGAAAATACTAATGACTGACAAGACTTTGAAAAACTGATCATGTTTTTTTTTCAGGTTCTTTCATGGTCCAACTGACCAAGACATCACTGGAGCAAGGGTTCTTATAAATTGTAAGGCAGTATACAAGGAGCAATAGAATTTCTTTTTCCATTAGTGGGCTGCATCATAATTTAAAAGCTAATTTTTGTTCACTAAATTGAGCTATGACCATTTATGACCAAAATGATAATACTCAATTTTAAGGATTTAATTGGTGCAATGAAGTAAATTGTAAATTTCATGAGTTGTTAGTTACGTGTATAAATGTAGCAGCAATTATGTTCATTCATTCATTCACTCACATTATAACAATATTTGCATTCATAACAATATTTTTTGAGTTTTTGCATGCAGCAGGCTCTAGTATAGGGGATATAATAGTGAACAAAACAAACTCCCTATTCTAATGGAGCTTATAATCTGGTGGAGAGAGATGGACATTAAACAAGTAAACATATACCATGTATAAAACTTTAAATTTTCGTTTGCACAGTCAAATCCAAAGTAAGCTAAAAACACTGTAGGCAGACCTGTTTTATTTTATATTTATTTTTATTTTATTCTAAGTAGGCTCCATGCCGAAAGTGGGGCTCAAACTCACGACCCTGAGATCAAGAGTTGCATGCTCTACCGACCAAGCCAGCCAGGTGCCCCCAGACCTGTTTTATATAAGGTGGTCATAGAAGGTCTGAAATATTAGAATCAAGACCTGAGGAGAGGAGGGGACAAGCCTGCAGGTATGTGGAAGAACTTCTAGGTGGAAAAAATAGCAGGCGTCTAGGTGTTGGGGTAGAAACATTCTGGGTGCTGTGCAGGTAAAGTAATGAAGCAGATGTGCTGGGGCAGAGTGGATGAGGAGGGGGTTACATAAAATGACTCAAAAAGGTTGCAAGGGAGTGTGGGTGGTACAGAACTTTTAGACCACCATAATGACTTTGGCTTTTACTTAGGATGAGATAAGAATCCATTACAGGGTTTTGGCCAGAAGAGAGACATGATCTGGTTTGTTTTAAAGAAATGACCCTGGGGGCGCCTGGGTGGCTTAGTTGGTTGTGTGTCTGACTTTGGCTCAGGTCATGATCTCGTGGTCCGCGAGTTTGAGCCCCGCGTTGGGCTCTGTGCTGACAGCTCAGAGCCTGGAGTCTGTTTCAAATTCTGTGTCTCCCTCTCTCTCTGACCCTCCCCCATTCATGCTCTGTCTCTCTCTGTCTCAAAAATAAATAAACGTTAAAAAAAAATTAAAAAAAAAAAGAAATGACCCTGCAGTGTGAAACATGTATAAAGATGAGAAGAAGTAAAGGGAACCAGATAACAATTCTGCACAGAGGAGAAGGTAAGCATATCTTTGAGGTAACGAAAATGGTCAGTTTCAGGATATATGCAGAAGGACAAGCTGATAGGTTTCCTAATGGTCTGAACATATAGTGTGACATTTGAGAAGACAAGGGTGACTGAGGCTGCTGGTCTGAGCAACTGTTAGGATGCGATTGCCCTTTATTGAGATACAAAGGAGTATGGACGAAGGAGGTCCTTGATTCATTTTTAGTTAGTTTTTGAATATAGTGTAAGGTAGAGGTTCAACTTTGTTCTTTTGCATGTGGATACCCAGTTTTTCCCAGTATTGTTTGTGGAAACGACTCCCCTTTCCTCCTTGCATGATCCTGGAACCCTTGTCAAAATCATGTGACCACCTATGGGAGGGTTTGCTTTGGGGCTGTCTATACTAGTGCATTAGAATATATGTTTGTTTTGGGGCGCCTGGGTGGCTCAGTCGATTAAGCGGCCGACTTCAGCTCAGGTCATGATCTCGCGGTCCGTGAGTTCGAGCCTCGCATCGGGCTCTGTGCTGACCGCTCAGAGCCTGGAGCCTGTTTCAGATTCTGTGTCTCCCTCTCTCTCTGACCCTCCCCTGTTCATGCTCTGTCTCTCTCTGTCTCAAAAATAAATAAACATTTAAAAAATGTTTTTAAAAAGAATATATGTTTGTTTTTATGACAGCACCGCACTTCTCTGATTACTGTAGCTTTGTGGTAAGTTTTGAAATCAGCTAGTGTGAGACCTCTAAATTTGTTCCTTTTTTCAAAATTGTTTCGGGTGTTCAGGGTCTCTTGAGATTCCATATTAATTTTAGGATTGATTTTAGTATTTCTGCAAAAAAATGTCTTTGGGATTTTGATAGGGATTGCATTGAATATGTAGACCCCGTCGGGTAATATTGATATCTTAACAATATTGTTTTCCAATCCATGAGCATGAATGGTTTTCCACTTATGGGTGTCTTCTATAACTTCTTACGGCAATATTTTGTAGTTTTGTAGCCTTTGCCTCCTTAATGAAGTTCATTTTATTTTATTATTTATTTATATTTTTAGAGAGAGAATCTTAAAAAAATTTTTTTTAATCTTTATTTATTTTTGAGAGAGAGAGAGACAGAGTGCAAGCGGGGGAGGAACAGAGCGAGAGGGAGACACAGAATCTGAAGCAGGCGCCAGGCTCTGAGCTCTCAGCATAGAGCCCGACATGGGGCTTGAACTCACGTTAGTGAGATCAATGACCTGAGCCAAAGTTGGACGCTTAACTGACTGAACCACCCAGGCGCCCGAAGAGAGAGAAAATCTTAAGCAGGCTCCATGCCCAGCACGGAGTCCAATGCAGGGCTTGATCCCATGATCCTGGGATCATGACTTGAACCAAAATCAAGAATCAGACACTTAACCCACTGAGCCACTGAGCACCCCCCATGAAGTTTATTACTAAGTATGACTAAGTATTTAATTCTTTTTTGATGCCATACTATTTTTATTTTTAAATTTCTTTCCCAGATTTATTGAGATATAATTTACATATACCATTATCTAATTTAAGGTGTACTAAGTAATGATTTGTTGGATGTATATATTGTAAAATGATTGCTACAAAAAGGTTAGTTAATACAGTTTGATGCTATTTTAAATGAAATGGCTTCCTTAATTTCCTTTTGGAACTGCTCATTGTTAGTGTATAGAAATGCAACTGATTTTTGTTGAATATTTTTCCCCCCATATAATATCTCTAAATATCCTGTAAAAATATGGTCCTGAAGGGCACAGGTTAGAAAATGTTTCCCAAAGAGATACAGTATTTGTACTGTTGGTGCTATGATTGCAAAGTCTTGGAGAACTTTGCTTTATGTCATTTTCCCATTTATGATAAATCATATTCTTATTTATTTTGAAGGAAAAGACTATAGAGAATTTGAATAATGTCTATAGTCAAATAAAAGTTGATTTATCCATCTACTAGAATTCTCTATTTACCTTCTCTCTTTAATTCAAGGGACGCAAGTTCAAGTCTAGGTTCTATTGTATGTGAGCTATATGACTTTGAACATCCTCCTTCATGATTCTGAGTCTAAACTTTTTAATCTGTAAAACAGGGTAACAATGTGCCATTATTTTTTGTTAAAAATCAAAGGACGCATATATGTCTATTTCACTTAGGGAGTATATTAGATTAGAGATGAGCAATGTGTATTGCATTTAGACTTTGCTGTTGGTCCTTTTTTTTTTTTAACTGAGGTATAGCTGACATACAATGCTATATTAGTTTCAAGTGTATGACACAGTGATTGAACAAATCTTTACATTATGCTGTGCTCACCACAATAAGTGTGGTTACCACCACTTACCGCATTCTCGCCAACATTTGTTATTGCTTGTCTTTTTGAGTGTAGCTGTTCTAACAGGCGCGAGGGGATAGCTCACTGTGGTCTTCATTTTCATTTCCCTGATGATTAGTGATTTTGATGCACATCTTTTCATGTGTCTCTTGGCTGTCTGGCTATCTGTGTGTCTTCTTTGGAAAAATGTTTATTCAGGCTCTCTGTCCCCTTTTTGCTCAGATTGTTTTTGATGCTGAGTTGCAGGAGTTCTTTATGTATTTTGGCTATAAACCCCTTATCAGATATATCATTTACAAATTTCTTCTCGCATTCAGTAGATTGCCTTTTTGTTTTGTTGATGGTTTCCTTTGTTGTGTAAAGGCGTTTTGGTTTGATACAGTCTTAACAGTTTATTTTTACCTTTGTTTCCCTTGCTTGAAGAGACATACTCAGGAAAAGGTTGCTAAGGCTGATGTCCAAGAGGTGATTACTTATATTTTCTTTTTGGGGTTTTATGGTTTCAGCTTACATTTAGAATTTTAATCCATTTTTGAGTTTGTTTTTTGTATGATGTAAGTTTCATTCTTTTGCATTGCTATTCATTCTTTATGTTCTAAGTTACAGTACTAGACTTAAAAATTTTTATTTCTTCATTCATGGAAAAATGCATAAATATATGTAAATTATAAGGTCTAATACCATTAATTGATTTCCATTATTTAGGCTTCAGAGTATTACTACACTTGTTAATTTCTCTGATATGGCCTGACAGCTCACATTGGAAAGCACAAAACGGGTGACACTTTCTGAGGGTGAGGGGTTGGATGAGACATTCCTAAGCATGATTTCTAAGAAACAGTGGACAACCTAGTAAGAAAGAATGAGATCCTTGCCTTCTGGTAGCAAAAATCTCCTCTTCCTTTTAAAACTTAACCATTTTTCTATAGCCCTATGCATTGTGTGAGAATAAACTCATTGATAAGGATAAAACACCACTGCTGCCCTTGAAATCACTGACTACAGAGGCTTGAGTTGAGACTTTTTTCTCTTTCTCTTATTCAAACTTGTGGAACAGATTTACCCTGAAATATTGTAATTATTCTTTTCTTTAATCTCCGTTCTCCCAGAAAAGTTTAAGCTAACTTCTTATCACTAGCCTTAGAGGTGGCATTGCTATTATCTCTATGGTGATAACATACTTTCTGCAGTACAGAATAGAGTTGTAGTCATTTCGCCAAAGGCTTATTTCCTAAGCAGGAAAGTCCATTCCAGTGTAAAATACCCTAATGAGAAATATCAGCAGTGTGCACTTACTCATTCCTTAACTCCGGCTGGAGGCAGGAAGAAAAGGGAAGAGGTTTCAGGTGTCCGAGAAGTACTGCTATCAGAGGAGGTATCCGCACTTGTGTCTTTCCACCTGCCGTCGCTGTGTGTCTGATGGGCACCTAGTGTGTGTAGACAGCTCTGCCTCTTGTTCCAGCTCAGTGAGAGGACGGCATTCCCTACCCTTGGTTCATCCCCCTTACCAAGACCCTCAGTGCCAGCAGGTTTCGGTAATGGTCAGTGGTCTCCCTGTCAAAACCACAAATGCTCAGGAATGTATCATCCTTTCCTTCTTTTATGTGTGGATTTGCTCATTTGCTCACCAACATGTGTGTAGTGAGCACAACGTGTAAGGCAATTATGGAGACACAGAGATGAAAAAAAAATGTAATTTCTGGCCTCCGGGAACTCGCCGTCTGTGGGGGTGACAAATATATAATTTTGTTACAATTCGATTATGACTGGGAGCACAGAGGAAGGACATCTCATCCATGAGGTGGAGGGGGCATGTTACACTTGACATTAAGAGGTAAGTGCAGTTCTCCTAATTTAAGGATTCTGGGCATTGTAAATAGCTTACACAAAAGCATAGGGCGAAGGCACAAGGAGATTTGGGGGTGGTGTTCTAGAACAGACATCACTCAGGCGGTTCCCCTCGAATGTCTGCTGTGTGTGACCAGGCGGCTGCCTGGTCCTACTCGGTGAAAGAGTGGGTGCTTCCTCCTCCCCGCCTCCAAGGCTGAGCATCCAGTTGGAGTTGAAGCTGAGGTCCCGCCAGGGGGGCAGGGATAGATGGTTCCTCTCCAGTTCCATTTTCAGAAAGTGGCTCTTATCCTAGTCTTGATCACCTTTTTGAATCTCCTGGATTGATCAGACTTATGATTCTGACTCCCTTGACCTCTGCATCCCTTGACGGTCTACCCGCTTCAGAGACTGTCGGCATCTCAGTGAGATGAGACCTTCACCGGTGGTGTGGATTACCTCCCCGTCCCCCCGAGACTTGCAGCTCTGCTCTTATTCGCTGCTGGCCTCCTTCACCTCCTCTTCAGTGAATGTCCTCCTTCTTCTCACATAACTGCCACTTGGCAGACATAGTCCCATACCTTAAGTTGCTTCTGGGTCTTTCCCTGGATGGAAAGAGATTGTTCCAGAAATAAGTTATCATATAAGACTTTGAAGGGAGTTAAGGATGTAAAGGGATGATAAATGGCCAGTGGGAAAATAAAACAGAAAACAATAGTGAAGAAGAGAAGCCAGCTGCTAAAAGTAGTACAGTACAGCAATGTTGATATATATTACTGAAATATTTGTCTTTGAGATGGTGGCTCCAAAGCCTTCTGGGAAGGGATATGGATACATGGTTGTCTGGACAGACAGATAGCAACTTTGGCTTAACAAGTGTATTTAACAATAATGATTTAAAAAAAAATTTTTTTTTCAACGTTTATTTATTTTTGGGACAGAGAGAGACAGAGCATGAATGGGGGAGGGGCAGAGAGAGAGGGAGACACAGAATCGGAAACAGGCTCCAGGCTCTGAGCCATCAGCCCAGAGCCCGACGCGGGGCTCGAACTCACGGACTGCGAGATCGTGACCTGGCTGAAGTCGGACGCTTAACCGACTGCGCCACCCAGGCGCCCCAATAATGATTTAAAAAAAAAAATTCCCTATTAATCCTTTTTACAAACTCCACCATAAGATCTCTCAGTTACAAAAGTAATCTCAGCATTAGTGACCATTTACGTTTTTTGGTGCAGCCTGAACACTCCAGGAAGTTAGAACTCTCCCTCATGTCCTGCTAGGACTGGGGACAGGACACACACAGAACTGGAAGGTGCCAATGTCCAATGTCCCAACACTGACCCTGCTAATCCATTCAGCCAAAACATGACCCAGTTAATGGAAAGGAAAAAAATCAGACATTCTAGTCATTTGACAGCAGGAAGTTAAAATAGTCACAGCCTCACACCTTTGGCAAGGATTCGTGTCCCTTGACTCAGGTGAAATCCAGACCATTAGGAATTCCCTATGGAACATCAAGACAGCCTCTAGGGCTCAGAGTTGCCACATTTGCTCTAATATGTTCCTCTTGCCCCAGATACAAGTGTTGGGTAATCAACTTGAGAATTTTGTGCACTTTTCTATGAGCTTTCCCTGAAGAACTTCCCCCTCCCTCTCTTTTTTGTCAGTTACAAGATGCTAATATGATAATGTTGGCCTAGACAGGGATCATAAATATTCAAATCAATTCCACGTAGTGCTTGTTATGTGCTTGGCTGTAGCTCTAATAAAAGATGAGTAAAACACAGTACTGATCCTCAGAGAAGCAGGCTAATTGTTTGGGAGGAATGCTAAAATTAAGGTATACTGTTGTCTTATGTTTACATAGGAATTATACCTTGAAATATTGAAATTTAGGGTAATGCTTGGCAAAAGACTTAAATGAGCATTGCACTGGAATATCCAACATGTCCCAAATATCTCAATACTACGAATGAAAAATTCCATTTTAGAAAAGAATAGAAAAGTGCAAAAGTTTAGCTATGACCTTGTTGTCAAGGTTATGCAGGACTGCATGAGCTGGTGAGAATAAATTGCATGAGAAAAGCAGTAAATCAGAATCAAAAAATAGTATCTCTGATTATAAAAATAAGTGCAATATAAACAATTTGAAGGTACAGAGAAGTAGAAGGAAGAAAAAAAAAACTACAACATGCAACTGGAAAGAACTTTTGTTAACTCTTCGTTGTATTTCCTTCCAGTATTCTTTATTTTCACATATGAATGCAACTGATTGGGATCATATTTAAGTATTGCTTTTTATTCTGTGTGCATTTTTCATCTAATGTTATATCAGGAATGTTACATCTCATTAAAATTCTTTGAAAATTTAATTTTTAATGACTAAAAAATAAGATATAATTCATTTCATGAATCTGCTATTTGGATATTTAGTGTATTTGTACTTCACCCTTGTTTCAAATAATGTTTCAAACATCTTAATAAATAAATCTTTGTCATCTATATCTTACTATTTTCTTAGAGTTGGCTCCTAGGATTGGAACTTCTGAGTTATTTACTTACTTAACCATTCCTGCAACAAGCGTCCTTGAAAGCCAGCTTTGAGCTATGAAACATTTTTAAGGCTTTTGATGCATATTGTAAAATTGCCATTCAGTGTGGTGATACCAATTTATTGATGATTATGCCAGTACTTACCTCCTGACATTTATGCTGTTGGGTAATTCCTTCCATCATGAATAGGGTTGGCCTGTGTAAACTGATATGGTATTATGGAAATGAAGGTTGGTCAGAAAGGACATTGTTGTATCTGTCTTGTGCTCTGTTGGATAGCGTGCTCTGAGGGAGCCAGGTGCTGTAGCATGAGAACACGTAAGCAGTCCCAAGGAGAGCTCCATGTGGCAAGATCCTGCCACTCCATTCCGAGAGCCAGCAATCATATGACTGTGCCATCTTGTACACATCCTCCGGGCCTAGTCCAGCCTTCAGGACTGCAACCCTGGCCAGCATCTTGCTGGCCACCTCATGAGAAGTCTTGAGCCAGAACCACCCAGCAAAACCACTCTTGGATTCCTGACCCTCAGAAACTGTGTGAGATAATAAATACTTTTTGTTTTATTTTTTACACTTTAGGATCATTTGTTACACATCAATAGATAAATAATACCCACTCCCTACCAGCAGTTGGCATAGAGTCCTTGCTGGCCTTGTTATTTTTAAGCTAATTTGGCAGATAAATATTATCTTAGTGTTTTGTTAACATTTCAGTTAATGATTTTCCTGCATTTAATTAATCATTTTTTCACTTCCAGCAGTGATTTATGTCTGTCCATTTTTTTTTTTTAAATTAGAGTTTCCGTTTTTTCCTAAGGTTTGAATTTCCACCAAGAACCAATACAGCAGTATAACGATGCCAGTAGGGACCACAAGAAAACTTCAGAAATGCATGGCTAGACTAACAAAGGGTTAAGATTTGGACCAAAATTAACTCTTGAAGATGCAGTTTAGCATTTCTCCTGGTACCTTCTTGGATCATCAAAGCAACTGTGGCAGATTGTATATTCCAAAAATGCCAGAACAATATTTCTCACCTACATGCTTTTTCTACAATGTGAATTTACCACTCTTTCCATTGGGCGGTCGGGTCTATAATCTCCATCACTTTGAGCCCAGAAGACTTGAGACTGCATCAATGCAAGTGATTTGGTTTTGAAGTTAGATCCTAAATGATACTCTCATTCCTTCCTGGTTCTCTTTTGATGCTTCCTGTTGGGACTCAGCTACTCTTATGTAAGGAAGTCAAACCTAGCCCACTTGGAGAGGCCACGTGATGGTTTCCGACCAATGGTCCAGCAGAGCTCCTAGTCAGCACCCAGTATCAATTGCCAAATATGTAAGTGGAGATGTCTCCAGAAAATTAGCTTCCAGCCATTGAGTCACCCCCATCCTTTGAATCTTCCCAACTGGGGCTGTAAACACCTTGGAGCGGAAACAACAAAGTCCATTCTGCTCCATTTGAATTCCTGACTTACAGAATTTGTGCGCATAATAGAATCATTGTTTTATGTCTCGAAGTTTTGGTTTGCTATGTAGCAATAGTAACTGGAAGAGCAACTGTATAAGAAAAAATAGGTTAGTCAGATGTGTGTGTGTGTGTGTGTGTGTGTGTGTTTTAATGCTTGTTTATTTTTGAGAGAGAGCGAGCAAGTGGGGAGGGACAGAGAGAGAGGGAGACCCCGAATCTGAAGCAGGCTCCAGGCTCCAAGCTGATAAAACAGAGCCCAATGTGGAACTCAAATTCATGAGCCGCAAGATCATGACCTGAGCCAAAGTCAGAGGCTTAGCTGACTGAGCCACCCATGTGTCCCAGGTTAGTCAGATGTTTTTAATCATCATTTTAGTGCTGTGGAAATACAAAGTAAAGGGAGAGAGAGAAGGGACATTTTCAGGGTTTCCTAATAAGTTAGTGTCCGTTCAATAGTGGACTATTTAAACCACTGGATACTCTTTTAAAGATAGAACTAGTGATAAAAATATAATGGAGGGGCGCCTGGGTGGCTCAGTCGGTTAAGCGTCCGACTTCAGCTCAGGTCATGATCTCGTGGTCTGTGGGTTCGAGCCCCGCGTCCAGCTCTGGGCTGATGGCTCGGAGCCTGGAGCCTGTTTCAGATTCTGTGTCTCCCTCTCTCTCTGACCCTCCCCCGTTCATGCTGTGTCTCTCTCTCTGTCTCAAAAATAAATAAACATTAACAAAATTAAAAAAATATATAATGGAAACATTTTAAACTCATTCAGTCAGAGATATTTTATTGAGTAGTACTAGTAGGTTCCAGGCAATAGATGAGGTTTTGGGAGTAAAATAGTGAGTAAAAAGCAGGTATGGGATCCATCTATGTGGAGATTACAGGCCCGCACAGGAGACAGACACTTATCAGATAATCACACACATACATAAAACTTGACAACTGGGTACATAAAATAAAGGAAATTATAGCAGTATTCTAAGAGCAAAATCAAATTGATGGTGGTCAGGAAAATGTGACTGGCATTTGACTTGAGAACTGAAGAATGGGTAATTGTAGTTAGCTGTACTTAGGTTTTCTTTTCACACATTATTTTTCTTTTTAATGTTTATTTTTGAGAGAGAGGGAGAGAGAGAGGGAGAGAGAGTGAGTGCGAGCAGGGGAGGAGCAGAGAGAGAGGGAGAGACATAGAACTCGAAGTGGGTTCCAGGCTCTGTGCTGTCAACACAGAGCCCGACCTGGGGCTTGAACTCACGAACTGTGAGATCATGACCTGAGCTGAAGTCGGACGCTTAACCGACTGAGCCACCCAGGCGCCCCTCCTTTCACACATTATTTAGTTTTTATTTGTTCATTCACTTTTTACTATTAAATTATATACTGCTATAGAGCAGAAAATGTGCTTTCTATTTCACTTGAATGACTCCGCGAAGCATAATTATACTCCTAGTTATGCTCAGGCTTCTGCAAGTGGCACAATAGACTTAAGAATAATTCAGCTTAGGGTTCCACTTCTATAGTTGTTTTATGATGCTTCTTTCCTATTACTCACCTCCAGGTTTCAGCTGAGGTCTCTGTACAAAGCTGTTCTGATGAGTGTGAAATCAATGTGTTGGGATACTGATCCACAGTGTAGGATTCTAATGGCTGAGGCATTTATGTGGCCAAATAATGGGTTATGTCCACTAATAACATTAGTTCTTCCTGTAACATTAGTGCTATGAAGTATACAAGGATACTTAGTGGTTATGAACTGGCAAGATAAACTAGGAACAGTTTATAAAGATTTACGGAACGGAATTTATTTTTACTAATAATCCAAGAATGGAAAGAAAGTGGTAGAGGGGTAGGATTCAAAATCCTAAAATTCTCTAAAACTCATCTTACAGCTTTACTAAGATTCTCAATATTCTTTTTCTTTTAAGTTATTTATTTATTTTGAGGGTGGGGGAGCAGGGATGGGAGAGAGAGAGAGAGAGAGAGAGAGAGAGAGAGAGAGAGAGAGAGAATCCTAAGCAGGCTCCTTCCTGTTAGCACAGAGCCCGAATCAGGGCTCGAACTCACAACTGTGAGATCATGACCTGAAGTTCATCAATATTCTATAATGAAATTTCTATGAAAGAGTTCTAACTCTGAAGGAGAATCCCTGGATGCCCAGATTTGGAGGATCTGATGGAACACAGGATGGGTATGCAAGGGAGTGATGGGGGTGGAAGGAAGGGAAACTGAGGCAGAACACCATGGGCTCTTCAGATCAGTCCAGCATTTCTACTCCATCATGGCTGTAAAGAGCAGATGTTCTGAGATGAACATCACTCCAAAATTGTTCTCTGATTTATGGCCTCCTTTCTTTTGGGAGATCTATCTGTTGTGGTAGTATGCCTCTCCTAGGCTTGCTGAAATACAGTCCATTTATCTTCTTGTCAGAGACCTTAGCTCTCTAAGGATTGAGCAGGGGTTGAGGTGCAAAGAATAACAGCAGGGGATTTGATATATTGGAATTGGAGACCAAGAGATACCATGAAAGGGCACATCTTCTGGCATAGATTCTGATTTGTACCAGTGGCAAGTGGATGGCACAGTAGTCTTTCTAGTAGTTTGAGTTAAATTAGATTCTTTCATTTGAAGTTAACTCATCCACTCTGATTGGTTCGAGGACAAGAAAGAAATACAGTCATATTTGAGACTTGGGAAAGGATATCCCAGATCATGCACCCTTAGCCCATGGTGATGTGATTTAGGAGGCAGCAGAGCCAAAAGTCTTATAAGAACAAGATTTCTCTTTAAATAAATTCAGGGAAAAGAGTATTGTTCTATATTCAAGATAACTAGTAAACCAACAAAGTTCTTTTTAAATCTGTTTAATCAGTCAATGACAGTTTTATAGCTATGGTAGTAACCAACAGACCTCGTTTAAACTTCTTTAGTTGACTCATGGACTACCCACTTGTGTTAAACACGAATCTAAGATCTAACCATGAATGCCAGCCTCACACTTTGAAAATCAGACAATAGACTGTGAACCCATTCCAATGAGTATGCATCTAAAATTGATGTTAACTCAGTCCTATCTCTGTAACAAGTAGAAAACATGTTAAATTAACTCATTTAACTCATGTTAAATTAACTCATGTTAAATTAACCAACACTATTCTGAAACGAATGGTTTCTGAAAACCCCATATAAAATGAGCAATTTGGGGGCACCTGGGCGGCTCAATTGGTTAAACATCCGACTTTTGGCTCAGCTCATGATCTCATGGTTTATGGGTTTGAGCCTCACATCAGGTGCTGTGCTGACAGCTCAGAGCTTGGAGCCTGCTTCAGATTCTGCGTCTCCCTGTCTTTCTGCCCCTTCCCCTGCTCATGCTCTGTCACTCTCTCTCTCTCAAAAATAAATAAACATTAAAATAAAACAAAATAAAGTAAAATAAAATAAAATAAGCAATTTCCTTTGCCCAAAAGAGTATGCCTGGTCAGCATAGCTCTCCCTTACTTAGGTACACAATAAATTCAGTTTTTAGTTTCAGATACCAAGTAATGGTCTCTTCTGTGATAGTTTCAAAAGCTGACATGGTGTAGAGCATACCATGGAAATCCAGAAAGGATGTGGGTTGGACAATTTAGGGACCAGACCTCTGTGGATGGTTGTTAAGGTGACCTTCTGGACTGTTTTCAAGGATGTTTGTACAGTGAACATCCATGGAAGAGAGAGATAGTGTCTTCTATAGTAAAAGGCAGGATTGTTTGGTGTATTAGGAGTAAAGAAGCAGATCTTTAGAGGCCAACAGATCAGGGAAGAGAAAATAGGGTCCCAAATTAATGGAGTAACAAGGAGATAAAGAGGATGCTAACTGTGCTGTATATCTTCCATTTGTCCATCCGTAGACTGTTGTATAGAATGTTAGTATCCAGGAATTGAACAGTTTGGACTACATCAATAGGTATTTTTATTCTAGCTTCCAGTTAAGTTCAGACAATGATGTGTTCTGGCTGGACATCAGAGGAGTGACAGAGTATGAGATTAGGATATTTATACACCCCTCCCCCCACCTCAACCGGCTTCTTTTGCTGGGGATCTTTTGTTGGGGATCATTATGGTCTTGCTGAGGTCCAAGGTCATAGCTCCTGTTAAGTCTAGCCTGTTAAGTGGCTTTCTATTTCCACTACCATTTTCCCCTTGTGTTAGCTCTTCAGTCCTAGGGGTAGTAATGGGTTCTCCTCTACATACATTGTATCAATACCTTTATTAACCTCTCTTCACACTGCCTAATCTGAGTGTGCCATCTACTTCTCCTCAGGACCTACTCAACACACTACTGATGTGATAATGCTAAGGCAGAAAAGATAGGACTTGGTAACTGACTGAATGTCCGGGGCAAAGGAAGGGAGGAGGCAAAGTTGATTTTGTTTAACTAGGTGAATGGAAATTGTTCACCAAAACCAGAAGGAACAATGGCAAATAAATTTTGAGGATAATATATTTGAGGAGTAGCAAATTAAAATATAAGATTGGTGCCCAGAACAAAAAGCAGGACTAGAGGTATAAATATATTCCTCTACACAGGAGAATATGGAGGCTATGGGAAAGACTGAAAACAATCAAGGGAGACTCTAAAATTCTTCTACTAAGCTAGACCTTATTATGATTTATACAGAAAATAGAGTCATCACCCAAAGACATGCAGTTCACCAAATCTAAATCAAAGTAATTAAAGTATCTACCCATAGTGTATTGCCCAAACACTATGAAGGAGATAAAAAGCACACAGTAAACTCTTTAAATCATTTTTTCATCTATTATTTTCCCACCCACCATAGTTTTTTCCCCTTTGCAGCACCTTCCTCTACAAACCATATGCCTGTCATAAAACTTCCTTTCTTGACATCCCTCTATTTATTATTCTCCTGATTTCTTATCACAGTGGTGAAATGAGGTTGGATTTCATATATATTCTGGACGTAGAGCCAGTAGAATGTGCTAACAAATAAGATTGGGGGTGTGAAAGAAGGAGATAACTTCTTGTGTGTGTGTGTGCGCATGTGCACCAGTGTGTGTTCGTGTGTGTGTGTGTGTGTGTGTGTGTGTTGGGTGGGATTGACATCTCTAACTGATCCATTATCTATGGAAAAGATGAAACTTGAAATAGCCCTGGAAGAGCCTGAGTGGAAGTCAATATTCTTATCAATCTGTATTCCATGATAATTACTTCTTTAAGACCTTGAAAAACCCTTACGAAATGGCATTTTTATATTTCTGTTCTGTTTTAGCATTGGGTGTTTACAGCTCAATTTTCAAAGCTCTTACTATATAGTTATGTATTTTTTTAAATTTTTTTTCAACGTTTTTTATTTATTTTTGGGACAGAGAGAGACAGAGCATGAACGGGGGAGGGACAGAGAGAGAGGGAGACACAGAATCGGAAACAGGCTCCAGGCTCCGAGCCATCAGCCCAGAGCCTGACGCGGGGCTCGAACTCACGGATGGCGAGATCGTGACCTGGCTGAAGTCGGACACTTAACCGACTGCGCCACCCAGGCGCCCCTATAGTTATGTATTTTTATCTTGTTTTTGGATAAGTGTTCAATAGACATTCACCTGAACTGCCTCATGGAGGAAGTCTGTAGATGATGCTAAGGAAGAGTGATGTTTCAGGGTCCATTCAAGCCAGACCGCAGTAGGATGCTGGTAAGAGTCACAACATAAATGATGAAAATGTGGAACTGAGATAAACTACAGGTAAAAAAGGATAGAAGCACCTAAGTTCAGTGAATGCAAAAAAAATAGATTCAAGACATGATATCTGTCATTTGTTATCCCTAAATTTAGAGTTTTAAATTAAATTCACTATTGAGAATACAAGTAAAAAAGCACCTCAATTTACCTAAACAGTGTCGACTCTGCCTTTGTTCACAGTTGTGTTAATTTTTTGAAACTTAGTTGTGTTTGTTGTTAAACTAAGTAATTTATCACATATTACCACCAGATATAGAAATACCTCCTATGTGTTTTGCATCCTTTTTTATCCCCACTGCTTTAGTTTATGTCCTTCTTGACCTCCAACACTTATGGAGTAAGGTTAAAAAAAAATCATTGCATAGAATACTGAGCACATGCCCTTTATAATCTGGCATTTGTCTGCTCTTCTCCCCTAACCTCTTTCCATTCTTAGCACCTCCTTCCCCAACATAGGTGCACACACCAGGATATGAATTGTCTTCTGAACATGCTAACCGTGTTAATGGCTCTGACTTTGCAGTTGTTGTCCTGCTTTCTCTTTGTTGAGACAGCCTTCTGGATTTGCATACATCCTGATCAACTCCTTATTCTAGAAACCTCAGTTTGAAGAGAGCTTTGAAATAAATCTCTGTTTTTGTTCCAGGAAAAAAGTTGATTGTTTCAAGGACCTTTTTAGCATCTAAACGTCTAGTACTTACCACAAGGGATTGTAATTATTTTCTTACATGTCAACAAACTCTTAACAGGAAGAGTTCCAAACTTATTTTTCTTTGTATTCCTAGTCCCAGAAGCAAAAATGATTTACAGAAAGTGTTGAGTGAATATAAAAGACTTTTTCCTATTGGCAGTGTGGTAAATGGACCATGGCAACTAGTAAGTGATCAATGAATCTTATATTGGGTGACAGCTTCTATTTTGGTTATAGTCCCTGAAATGTAAGTGGATTAAAAATGTAATCATAATAAAAAGAATTTTTATTCTTAGTATTTATTTATTAGTAGTAGTATTTTCGGAGAGAGTGAAAGCAGGGGAGGAGCAGAGAGAGAGAGAGGGAGGGAGAGAATCTCAAGCAGTCTCCACGCTCAGCATGGAGCCTGACGCAGGGCTCATTCTCACTACTGTGAGATCATAACCTGAGTAGAAATTAAGAGTCGGTTGCTTAACTGACTGAGCCACCCAGGCATCCTAAATCAGAATTTTTAAAAATAAATTCCACCTATCTTACTTGACAATTTTTTTCATCAAGACTACAGAAATCACATCATATTTCCATAGTTTTTGGTGGCAGGATTTATTAGTCATTGATTGTCCTACTCAATACATGTTCTTATATTCCATAAATCTAAACAAGGGGTGCACAACATCTTTTCCTTAAGTTTTACTAAAAATATTCTTTCCTTGAGTAGATCTTCAGGTAAAATAGTGCTTCTGGCGTAAGAGCATCTCATCCTCTGTTAAATGCAGGGGCTTGTTTGCTAAGCTTGTTTTTCTAAAATGTGTTCTAATGCCCTCTCCTCCTCAGAGCTGCCATTAGAAGGATTTTAGGACTCCTCTAATCAAACGCTAACAAGGCTTTGCTCAGATGAAGGTAATAGGAAAAAAAATGTGTACACAGATAATGTACACTCTAAAATGTCTCAGGGAAGCAATTAGTGTTTATTTAGAGTCTTTCTCTTTGAAGACATTTTAAAAAATCAGACTCGTAGACCACTAGGAAGACTTAGGGGTAACACAGTTGCAGATGAAAACTCTAGAGAAAAAGCATTATTTCTTTCTGAGTTATTTTTGAATATAAAGTTAAAATGTGTAATCTCAGGGTTAGATCTATATTTGTTTTTGGGGGGGGACTACACTCATTTTCAGACAGGATTAATTTACTTCAAGACATCTGGGCAGTGTTATTAGAAAAGGTCAGAAAGGAACTTTTTTTCTTTTATGAAAGGGTAGGTTCCTGATAGATCCAGTGCCACTAGGCTTTAACACATATACCACATCCATCCTAAAACATCAGAATACACATTCTTTTCAAGTGCACATGGAACATTCTCCACAACAGATCACACACTCGTCCCCAAAACAAACCTCAACAAATTCGAGAAGATTGAAATCATACCATGCATCTTTTCTGACCACAAAACTATGAAACTTGAAGCCAACCACAAGAAAGAATTTGGAAAGACCACAAATACATGGAGGTTAAATAACATGCTACTAAACAATAAATGGGTCAACTAGGAAATCAAAGAAGAAACTAAAAACTACATGAAAACAAATGAAAATGGAAACATGATGGTCCAGATGCAGCCTAAGTGGTTCTAAGAGGGAAGTTTATTTTTTATTTTATTTTTTACTTTTTAGAGAGAGAGAGAGAGAGAGAGAGAGAGAGAGAGAGAGAACATGCAGAAGTAGGGGAGAGGGGCAGAGGGAGAGAGAAGAGAGAGAGAGAAATCTTAAAAAAATTTTTTAATGTTTATTTTTGAGAGAGAGGGAGAGAGAGGCAGAAAGAGAGGGAAACACAGAATCTGAAGCAGGTTTCAGAATATGAAGAGCCAGAATCTGACCTCTGAGTCATCAGCACAAAGCCCGAGGTGGGGCTTGAACTCACAAGCTGTGAGATCATGCAAGACCTGAGCTGAAGTTGCTTAATCTACGGAGCCACCCAAGTGCCCCTGAGAGAGAGAGAGAGAGAAAGTCTTAAGCAGGCTTCACTCTCAGCACAGAGCCTGATGTGGGACTTGATCCCACAACCCTGGGACCATAACCTGAGCCGAAAGCGTCAGACTCTTACCTGACTGAGCCACCCAGGTGCCCCAAAGAGGGAAATTTATAGCAATACAGGCTTACCTCAAGAAGCAAGAAAAATCTCAAATAAAAAAACCTAACATTATACCTAAAGGAGCTAGAAAAATAACAACAAACAAAACCCAAAACAAGAAGAAGGAAGGAAATAATAAAGATTAGGGAAGAAATAAATCATATAGAAACTATAAAAATAATAGAACAGATCAATGAGACTAGGAGATGGTTCTTAGGAAAAAAAGTCAATAAAATTGATAAATCTCTATCCAGGCTTATCAAGAAAAAAGAGAAATGGCTCAAATAAATAAAATCAAAAGTGAGAGAGAAGAAATAATAACCACCACCATAGAAATACAAACAAGTATAAGAGAATATTATGAAAAACTATATCGTAACAAATTGGGCAATCTAGAAGAAATGGATAAATTCCTGGAAACATATCCATACCAAACTGAAACAGGAGGCAATAAAGAAACTTTGATCAGACCAATATGCAGCAAAGAAATTGAATCAGTAATAAAAAAACTCCCAACAAACAGAAGTCCAGGACTGGATGGCTTCACAGGTGAATTCTAAAAAAACATTTAAAGAAGAATGAATACTTATTCTTCTTAAACTATTCCAAAATATAGAAAAGGAAGGAAAACTGCCAAATTCATTCTATGAGGCCCGCATTACCTTGGTACCAAAACTAGATAGAGACACCACTAAAAGAGAACTATAGGCCAATATCCCTGATGAACATGGATGAAAAAATCCTCAGTAAAATACTAGCAAACTGAATCCAACAATACATTAAAAAAATTATTCACAAACAATCAGCAAAACTAAAAGGCAACCGACAGAATGGGAGAAGATATTTGCAAATGACATATCAGATAAAGGGTTAGATCCAAAATCTAGAAAGAACTTATCAAACTCAACACCCAAAAAACAAATAAGCCAGTGAAGAAATGAATAGACACTTCTCCAAAGAAGGCATCCAGATGGCCAACCGACACATGAAAAAATGCTCAACATCACTCATCATCAGGGAAATACAAATGAAAACCACAATGAGATACCACCTCACACCTGTCAGAATGGCTAACATTAACAAGTCAGGCAACAACAGATGTTGGCAAGGATGCAGAGAAAGAGGATCTCTTTTGCATTGTTGGTGGCAATGCAAGCTGGTGCAGCCACTCTGGAAAACAGTATGCAGGTTCCTCAAAAAACTAAAAATAGAAGTACCCTACAACCCAGAAATTGCACTACTAGGCATTTATCCATGGGATATGGGTATGCTGTTTTGAAGGGTCACATGCACCCCCATGTTTATAGCAGCACTATCAACAATAGCCAAAGTATGGAAAGAGCCCAACTGTCCATCAATGGATGAATGGATAAAGAAGATGTGGTATGTATATATAATGGAGTATTACTCAGCAATCAAAAAGAATGAAATCTTGCCATTTGCAACTACGTGGATGGAACTGGAGGGTATTATGCTAAGTGAAATTAGTCAGTCAGAGAAAGACAAAAATCATATGCCTTCATAAGAACCATACGGTCATTTCAGTAGATGCAGAAAATGCATTTGACAAAGTGTAACACCCATTTATGATAAAAACCCTCAACAAAGTAGATTTAGAGGGAACATACTTCAACATAATAAAGATTATATATATGAAAAATTCATAGCTGAGAAATTTTCTCCTAAGGTTAGAAATAAGACAAGAATGTCCACTCTCGCCACTTTTATTCAACATAGTACTGGAAGTCCTAGCCACAGCAGTCAGACAAGAAAAACAAATAAAAAGGAATCCAAATTGGTAAAGAATAAGTAAAACCTTCACTATTTGCAGATGACTTGATACTGTACATAGAAAACCAAAAGACTCCACCAAAAAACTGCTAGAACTGATACATGAATTCAGTAAAGTCACAAGACCCAAAACCAATGTATCAATACAAAAGAAATCTGTTGAGGGGTGCTTGGATGGCTCAGTCGATTAAGCACTGGACTTCAGTTCAAGTCATGATCTCATGGTCCATGGGTTTGAGCCCTGTTTCAGGCTCTGTGCTGACAGCTCAGAGCCTGGGGCCTGCTTCAGATTCTGTCTCCCTCTCTCTCTGCCCCTCCCCCACTCACACTCTGTCTCTCTCTCAAAAATAAAGAAACATTAAAAAAATTGTAACAACAATAACAAAAAAAGAAATCTGTTGTATGTCTATACACCAGTAATGAAGCAGCAGAAAGAGGAATTAAGAAAACAATCCCAGTTATACGCGCACCTAAAATAAGAAGATACCTAGGAATAAACCTAGCCAAAGAGGTGAAAGATCTGTACTCTTAAAACTACAAGACACTGATGAAAGAAATTCAAATGGACACAAAAAATGGAAAGACATTCCATGCTCATGGAATGGAAAAACAAATATTTCTAAAATGTCTATAGTACTCAAAGCAATCTACACATTTAATACAATCTCTATGAAAAATACCAACAGCATTTTTCACAGAACAATCCTGAAATTTGTATGGAACCAAAGGAGACCTAGAGTAGCCACAACAGTCTTGAAAAAGAAAAGCAAAGCTGGAGGCATCACAATTCTGGACTAAGTTATATTACAAAGCTGTGGTAATCAAAACAGTTATGGTACTGGACAAAAACAGACACATAGATCAATCGAACAGAATAGAAAATCCAGAAACAGACCCACAATTATATTATCAATTAATCTTTGACAAAGCAGGAAAGAATACCCAATGGGAAATAGATGATCTCTTCAACAAATGGTGTTGGGAAAAATGGACATACAGTTTATTTATTTATTTTGAGAGAGAGAAAGAGTGCACATGTGTGTGCTATCAGGGGAGAGGCAGAGAGAATCCCAAGCAGATTCCACTCTCAGTTCAGAGCTTGATGCAGGCTTGATCTCATGATCCTTGGATCATGATCTGAGGCAAAATCAAGAGCTGGACACTTAACTGAGTGAGCTACCTAGGTGCCTGTGGACCACTTTCTTACACCACACACAAAAATAAATTCAAAATGGATTAAAGACCTCAATGTGCGATCAGAAACCATAAAAATTCTAGAAGAGAGCACAGGCAGTAACTTCTTTGACATCGCCTGTAGCAACTTCTTACTAGATGTGTCTCCTGATGCAAGGAAAACAAAAGCAAAGATAAACTATTGGGGCTTCATCAAAATAAAAAGCTCTGCATAGCAAATAAAGCAATCAACAAAACTAAAAGGTAACCTACAGAAAAGAAGATACCTGCAAATGACATATCTGATAAAGGGCTAGTATCCAAACTATACAGGGAATTTATACAACTCAACAGCCAAAAAACAAAATAGTCCAATTAAAAATGGGCAGAAGACATGAAACAGACTTTTCTCCAAAGAAGACATCCAGATGGCCAGCAGACACATGAAAAGATGCTCATCATCACTCATCATCAGGGAAATGCAAATCAAAATTGCAATGAGATATCACCTTACACTTGTCAGAATGGTTAAAATCAAAACACAAGCAACAACAGATGTTGGTGAGGATGTGGAGTAAAAGGAACCCTCATGCACTCTTGGTGGGAATGCAAACTGATGCAGCCGCTATGGAAAACCGTATGGAGGTTCCTCAAAAAGTTAAAAGTAGAACTACCTGACAATGCAGGAATTGCACTAGTGGGTATTTACCCAAAGAATACAGGAACACTAATTCAAAGAGATACATACACCCCTATGTTTATATCAGCATTATTTACAATAGCCAAGATATGGAAGCCGCCTAACTGCTCATCAATTGATGAATGGATAAAGAAGAAGTGGTATATATTTAAAAAAAAGTTTATTTATTTGAGAGAGAGCACGAGAGGATGCGAGTGAGGGAGGGGCAGAGAGAGAGAGAGAATCCCAAGGAGGCTCCATGGCCAATGCCAAGCCCAATGCAGAACTCAATCTCACAAGCCATGAGATCCTGACCCGAGCCGAAATCAAGAGTCGGACACTTACCCAACTGAGCGACATGGGCGCCCTAAGAAGCGGTGTACCTATACGCAATGGAATATCAGCCATAAAATAATCAGCCATAAAAAAGAGTGAAATCTTACCATTTGCAATGACATGGGTGGAGCTAGAGAGTATAATGCTAAGAGAAATGAGTCAGAGGAAGACAAATACCATATGATTTCACTCATGCGTGGAATTTGCGAAACAAAACAAGCAAAGGGGAAAAAGAGAGACAGGGAGAGACAAAGCAAGTAACAGACTCTTAACTATAGAGAACAAACTGATGGTTACCAGAGGGGAGGTGGATAGGGGGATGGGTTAAATAAATGATGGGGATTTAGGAGTGCACTTACTATGATGAGCTATTGTATGGAAGCATCGCATCAGTGTATTGTACACCTGAAACTAACACAAGTTAGCTTACTAAGTGGAATTAAAATAAAAACCATAAAAACAGTATTATTCTATAATGGTCAAAGCAATACTCAAGATTAAGAAGCAGACCATTGGGTTTTGTTTGTTCAGAAGTGTAAGTTTCATCCCTACTCACAGTAGGAACCTTATAAAAATGAGGTCTGGGTAAAGAGAATAGACAGCTAAATCCACAAAGGTATTATTTCCCAAATGAAAATAATATATAACAAATAGCAAATGAAAGCCAAAACCAAGTCAAATCCTCTCCCTTCCTTAAAAAAAAATCAACATTTAATGAGGATAGGTCAGTATCTTCTTAGTATATGAAAAATAGGCTATTAAGAGAATTCTTGCTTTCATAACTCCTAAATTCAGCCTTTCTTTAAAAAAAAACCCAACCCAACCAATAACAACTTTCGTTTGCATCAACAAGTTTGTAATAGAAGGAATTGTATAACGGTAGTGTCAGGGGCCCAGAGTTTTGAACTATATGAGCCAAAATTAGCCATGTCACCTTGAACACGACCTCTGGTCTTCAGCTCTCTGCATTTGCAAATCGAGAGAATTTAATTCGAAGAACTGGAAAGTCGTCTGGCTCTGGTATTGTTTAAGGGTTTCAGGGGAAGAACAATTATATTTGGAAGCATAGGTTTGCTATGTCAACTGATGCCATATTTGCTAGGACATTTCCTAGAGCTGAATGTTGCTGGAACTTTTAGATTAATTACTCATCACGGATGCTGTGATATTCAATTGACTTCTGGTTTGAGCACTGGAACAGATTTGAAATTGCTCTCTAAGAAATCTTGGATGACTTGTGTGAGCTTCAAGTTTTCCACTCTGGCCATATTTCAAATTTGGAAACTTTACTTCTCATAATAAAGTATCTCTTATTTCTCTTCCACTCGTATGTCCAATAGCTAGACCGAAGGTTTTCAAACTCTATTGTGAAAGGATCACTGGGAATATTAGTTAAAATGCAGATTCCTGCATTCCAAGACTAAGAAAGGGTTTTTCCCGCTCTGGGGTGTATCTTTATATGTATTTTTAGAAAGCTACCAAGGGCCATACCTGGACAAACTGATCTTAGAGACCTTGGTTCCCCTTACTTTCCATCAGTATATTTCCTTGTTTCTTTCATCTTGATTTAGAGCAATGCCAGCAGTGAGAATGGATTTTTGAAAGTGGCAATTCTTAGAGGTGGCTCCCTACGATCACGTGAAGAACATTTGTTCTATATATAGATTCCTCGTCCCAGCCCAGAGATCCTAGGAAGCATTATAGGAATTGATACTGTTTTGACAGCTCCTGTGTGATTGTTACGTATGATTAACTTAGGGAAACACAGGCTTAATGGATTTTTTCATTTCTCAAGCTTTTCTGAGCATAATGTGATACTAGTCATTCTTCCATTGGAGGAAGTTACCAGAAGTCTGCATACGTGTACAGAATCATTAGCACTATGCTCTTTGCTTTTACAGAGGCTTTGATATTAAAAATAGCCATATGTTGAATGACATTCTTTGTTCTTTACTGCTTTAAAGTTCACAGCCCATTACATTCTCAATGGTCCTTATATAAAGACCTTCGGGACAATTTTTTCCTAACACTAAGATTTAAGAAAAAGTTTCTTTCGCCTGATGAGCGGATGTGCTTTCCTCTCCTAGGTGGGAGTAACTTTCCCTGTTACTTAGTTTGCTAGCAAGTTCTGGACAAACCATGGCGTTCAGCTATTGTAGCTTTCATCAGTCAGAGTTTCACAGATATTAATTGCTTCCTTCCATCATTATTCTAAGTTGACATTTTTATTTTATTCAACATCCACGTATTTGTAGTTGGAAGTTGTAGTTTTATTGTTAGCCAGTCCAAATCATTTCTTGAAGTGGGAAGAATGGGCAGACTTAACGAGATTGATTACTTTTAAAAGCTATGCTTCTTTTGGTTGTTGTTTTATTTTTATTTTCTTTTGAGGGGGGGTGGGCAATAAGAAATGGATAGAGGATCCCGAGTGGGTCCATGCTGACAGAACAGGGCCCGACGTGGAGCTCACATTCACAAACCTGAGTTGAAGTTAGACGCTTAAATGACTGAGCCACCTAGGAACACCTAAAGCTGTGCTTCTTAACTACTATTCCACACACTTTGATGAAATGCTGTCTTCCTTGTTTCTTACATCTGAGACATGGTTTTAATGCCTTGCAATCTACATTGTGCACTGTGATGACCAGCTGCCTTTCCTTATTTATTGGGTTAAGCACGGCTTGTTTGTCCTACTTTCCCTTCAGGTCTTGGCTGATTTTCACTCTTCTCCTTTTTCAGTGTTTTCAAATGTTGCCTCATTATGGAAACACCTGTAAGTGCTTGTTAAAAATACAGTCCCAGAGGGGCGCCTGGGTGGCGCAGTGGGTTAAGCGTCCGACTTCAGCCAGGTCACCATCTCGCGGTCTGTGAGTTCGAGCCCCGCGTCAGGCTCTGGGCTGATGGCTCGGAGCCTGGAGCCTGTTTCCGATTCTGTGTCTCCCTCTCTCTCTGCCCCTCCCCCGTTCATGCTCTGTCTCTCTCTATCCCAAAAATAAATAAAAACGTTAAAAAAAAATTAAAAAAAAATACAGTCCCAGAATACCCTTCCCCTGTCCCCTGTTTCTGATTTGGTAAGTGAATGATATGATGAAAGTGCGTATTATTTAAGTAGTCAGCTGTTTTATTGATGCTGGATGTAAGGGCAGACAAGCCATAGTTTTTGCTCCAAGATATCTACTAACATTGAGATTCTTCAATGTTTTCACTGAAGAACGTAGTACGCCTTTCAGGTAGGATTGCAGCATGCCATTATTAACGGCTATTTGGAATCCTGGCTTCATGAAGACAATGTCTGCACATGCCAAACTGGTCTTTGTTTTTATCAAGTCTTCCAAGGAATTAGGAGACCCATACTTCTGAAGGAGCATCCTGTCCCCGAAATGAGAAGTAGAATAAAAATACTATTACAATCAAAAACAAGGTGAGTTGTAAGATGAAAAGGAGGCAAAGGCCACAGAGATTTATACTGAGTCATTCTTTGGTGTATTCAACTCATTTCAACTCATTGAATTTCAACTCACTGAAATTTTACAGTGTGTTATGCTGGAGCTTCTCAACTTCAGGTGCTTCAGTTGAGCACCTAAAATATACAAATGTTTCAGTCCGAACTCTTTCCCTGCAGAATGAGTCTCTTGGGTTGACTGCATGTGTTTATTTTGCAAAAGTCGATTTGGGGATCCTAGCACTGGGCATGCTCTTGCCCTGAAGGAGTTTATTATCTAGTAATCTAGATCAGTAGTTCTTGATCCTGCATGTGAAATGCCTGGAAAACTTCTAGGGATATCAACTCTTGGACTCCACTGCAATTTACTGAATCAGAAGCTTTTGGAGGCAGGAAAGGAAATCTGTAATTATAATAAATTTTTTTTAAAATTAAATCTGATGATTCAGCTACGTTTGAAAGCCACTCATCTAAAATCAAGGGACTTTCAGAAAAAGTATTCATGAGACAATTTAATGAAATGATTTTTTGAAGGGTTAGGAGACCTTAGGCTAACACCTGGGAAGCTGTGGAATTCTGGAGCAATATTTTTTCTGATTGTTGGTCTGAAGATGGCTGAAGCAAGGTTTTACCATGTCATGTCTTCTCTATTACCTTTCCTTTCCTTTGTGATAATTCCAGTCTTCCTGTTTTCCTTCCTAACTCCCTGCCTTTCTTTTTCTCATTCATGCCTAGAACCTGTATTCCAGAATTTAGTTTACTGAACTGTATAATTTATCTCGATAAGCACTGTTTGGATATGATTTTGATTAAGTTTAGGGTCAAGATTCTCAAACCTGACCTTACATTTGAATTATCTGGGGAGCTTAGGAAAACAGTGCCTAGACTCTACCTCAGAGTAATTAAACTGGGCTAGAATTCTGGTCTTTGTCTTCTTCTGAAAGCTTCCCAGTTGATTCTAATGATGTTCAGGGTTGAGAATACCTAGGCAATTTTGTTGGTCGTTAATGCACTGAAGTTTTTAAATTAGGACTGAGGTTTTTTTTTTTTTTTTGAATTCTGCCTTTTTAACTGTTACTTCGCATGTCTTTTTAATGTAAAAGTTTATATTATATAGGATAGACTTTAATGACATGGCAAATTGCCTCATGGAGGCCCAAAAGGAAAAGCAACATGATAAGACATTGTTTTGTACCTCGTAATTAGAGCAACTACCGCCAGGTTTTAACGACATCCCTGGGAAATAAGGATGTAATCTCCCTAAAAACGAGATTTGGGTTTGTCTCCTGCCATCCATTTTTTATAGAAATATACTTCCAAATGTTTTTTAGTGAATGATGCATTTTCTTTAGAGACTGAAGTATTTAGGCCTTATGACTTCCAAGGCATGCCATTGTATCTCTAGAGCGATACCTTTTTATTCTTTCTTTATTTTCCAAGTAAGGAAAAGCTCAGATTGTCACTATTTTTTAAAAATTAGTTTTTGTTATCTTTTTAACGTTTATTTATTTTTGTGAGCGAGACAGAGACAGAGCGCGAACGGGGGAGGGGCAGAGAGACGGGGAGACACAGCATCCGAAGCAGCTCCAGGCTCCGAGCTGTCAGCGCAGAGCCCGACGCGGGGCTCGAACCCACGGACCACGAGATCGTGACCTGAGCCGACGTCTGATGCTTAACTGACTGAGCCACCCAGGCGCCCCTAGATTGTGACTATTTTTACAAAATCTTTTTAAAATTCGTAAAGGAGTATAATTTGGAGTACCTGTTTAATCGAAGCAAGCAAAATAATGAGATGTTTTATTTCCTTCAGAGCGTTTATAGTTCTATTCCTCAAACATTAGGGAATCTCTACACCAGATGCAATACTGGACAGTGGGAAAGGATATATAAAATGAGAGCTTTCTGCTCTCAGGAAGCTCACAGTCAAATAGATGACAAAATATACTAAATGATAGAATAGAGACATGTGCAGCCTAGATGGGAAAATAAAACCAATACACATGACACGGACATTAAGAAATGGTTATTTGATCATAGGTGGAAATTATTAAAGAATGATTAAATGCTACATAGAGAGAGCTGCTGTTCAAAGGGGGATAAAAATTCAGCAAACAGTTGGGGAAGGTGGTACTTTGGAGGAAGCTAGAACTTGGGCAGATGGATGTGGAACAGGGAGTCGTTCTGGCTTTGGGATCCAGCAGAGTAAAGGGGCCAATGAGGTGTAAACATTAATGTTATGTGTAGAGGTGCAAGGTGCATGTTGACACACAGAAGAGGTGAACCCTTACATTTTGGAAGGGGTGTCGTAGAACCTTTCGATAAGCTAATGAAAGCTGTGCCTATGTATACAAATGCAAAATTTTGTATTTAATTGTAGGGATTTACAACTTCTTGAAAGGCGAATGGAAGAAATACAGCAGAAATGGTTTGTTTCAAAATGAGCATTGATTTATGAGCAGGGGAGTGAAATTACTGCATTGGGTTTAGGGACATTTTTCCGGTTTAGGGAAAATTTCCTGGTAACTGTATAACTAAAATGATTGGAGCCAGGAAAGAGCTGGGGGTAGAGAAATGTAAATATGGAAGGAAAATGATCTGGACTAGAAAGGCAGCTGTAGGAACGGAGATTAAAGCCATAAAAGGAAGATATTGCTCGTTATGTAACTGAAGATGATTTTGTAGTTGATGGAATGCAATGAATAATTTTCTGTGTGCATTTAAATTTTTCTATTTAATGTTCCAAATATTTTAGGAAATAGTTTGTGATACCAGAGGTTACGTAGTCACTTATCTTAGAGGCAGGATGACTTTAGTAGAAGTTTTTAGAAGTGGCTGTTGGAAATGAGGGAAAAGATAGTATTTTTCCTGAGATTAGTTTGTAGAAGATGGAAGAGAGGAGAGTAGAAATTTGATCGTGTTACCAAATTCTTCAAAACAGCTGGAATTTGGCCAGAAGGAAGATTTTGCATATAATAAGTTCAATAAAAACCTACAGTTTTAAGAATTTTTCATTTACTTGTTCGCCCGTAGCTTACTTAGGTAACTTGGTTCTTTAGAAGGAAGAATAAAATAGAAATCCTGATGTGTAAAGGAACTGCATATTCGAGAAACAGATAATGAACTGACCGTCCTTATGCTTGAGGAAGACAGCTATTAGCCAGCAGAGGGAGTATGTTAACTGGATTTTCAATAGAGTTAACATCTTTTACCCAAGAGGCTGAATAACACGAAAAGCTTTACTATAATAGGGTGAAAAATCGAAATTATAAAAGTGCCATCTACCTTGGCAACTAGGATTAACTACATCCTTTTAGGAGGAGTACTGCATCCTGCTTTTATGAAATTAGACATGAGGCTGAGATGGTCAAACTGAAGTAAATGTCATATGTGTTGTCTTATTTATGTTTACTGTTGTGACGTTCATGGCCTTCTTTTTGCCTTCTGCTTGGACGCAAGAGAGATGTGTGATTTTTAAGAGCTGAGGTTTGGTATTGCACACATTAACATTTTGATAAGAATTATTATCCTTGGACAAAAATATTCTTTTCTTAGCAAAAGAAGCCAAATTGTGTCAGTTTGTCTTTCCTTTAAATTTTATATAGTAGACCTGTACTTGAAAGTTATGTTTAACTTTATAAAGTACTGTAATAACAAAAACAGCCTGGTTTTAGGGCAGGCTGTGCTCATTTTGCATTCCCTGCCAAAACTGAATGCATCAAAGAACACAGTAAAAATAGCAGTGGTTTAAGCAGTTTTTCTTTAAGTTAATAGCTGTTTCAAGGTAATTGTTTTTGATAGTTTTTGTCATCACTCGATTTCAAATACACAGAAATTCCTGAGGATAGTACAGACATAACCACTGTTCTGAAAATACTTACCAGAAAGGGATCATACTACCTTGTAATTAAATGAAGATGAGATTTTCAAATATGGGAAACTCATCAAATAAAAGTTTTGTGTGAATCTTGTCTCCCTAACGAAGAAATTACAAATCTGGTGTCTCTTATTACTCTAAGACTAGGTTTGCCCAACCAACTGGTTAAAGAAACAGTTATATGAACAGTTTAATTTTTTAAAATGTTTATTTATTAATTTTTGAGACAAGGGAGAGGTACAGAGAGAGAGAATCCCAAGCAGGCTCAGCACTGTTAGCACAGAGCCTGATGCAAGGCTCAAGCTCACGAACCATGGGCTCGATCTCATGGACGGTGACATCATGACCTGAGCTGAAAACAAGAGTTGGACATTTAACTGACTGAGCCACCCAGGTGCTCCAACAGCAGTTTATTTATTTATTTATTTTTTTCAACGTTTATTTTTATTTTTGGGACAGAGAGAGACAGAGCATGAATGGGGGAGGGGCAGAGAGAGAGGAAGACACAGAATCGGAAACAGGCTCCAGGCTCTGAGCCATCAGCCCAGAGCCTGACGCGGGGCTCGAACTCACGGACCGCGAGATCGTGACCTGGCTGAAGTCGGACGCTTAACCAACTGCGCCACCCAGGCGCCCCTCTAACAGCAGTTTAAATGATAAATGTAGCGTAATCATTCCAGAGAGGAAATAAAGCTGTGTACAAATTTCACTAGACAATAAATATATGCAAAATAAAGAGGTGAACAAATCATATAGGTGACCAAATAGCTTAAAGTGTTGGTGGTAAGAGAGATGGAAAGGCAAAGGCAAAAGAATGGAAAATAAAGCTAGAGTAAAATTAATATTTTGAGACATAATCTATAAAGTTTATACATTTGTGGCTCAGTTGGTTAAGTGTCCAACTCTTGATTTTGTGTTGACAGTGTGGAGCCTGCTTGGGATTCTCTCTCTCTGCCCTCTCTGCCCCTCCCCCACTTATGTGTGCACGTGCTTGCTCTCTCTCTCTCTCTCTCTCAAAAAATACACTTAAAGGAAAAGTCTATACATTTGCTGAAATCATGCAGAAATTTGACTGACTTCTTTGTAGTAGGCAATAAAATAGGTTATATGCTTTTCTTCTTTTTTCAATTAAAAAATTTAGCTCATTGAGATAACTCAATACAATTCACACACTGAAAGCGAGTGACTCAATGGTTTGTCTCATCTTTACAAATACGTGTGCTCACCACTGCAGTTAGTTTTAGAATATTTTTATCATCTCAAAAAAGAAACCCTGTACACTTTAGCTTTTAACTCTCTATCCTTCAGTCAACACCTCACCCTTTAGCCATAAGAAACCACTCATCTACTTCCTGTCTTTATAGATTTTTTTTCATGCTGGATTTTTATATGAATGAAATCATATGGTATGTGTTTGTTTGTTTTTCGTTTTTATTTTAATAACTGGCTGTCTTCACTTGACCTAATGTCATGTTTCACTATATTGTAGTGTTTTATCCATGCATCTTTCCTTTTTGATGGCTGAATAATATTCCTTCATCTGGACAAGTCATATTTTTGTTTATCCACTTATCCCACTGATGGACTTTTTGGTTGCTTCTACCTTTCGGCTAATATGAATAGTGCTGTTGTAAACATTTGTATACAAGTTTCTGTGTGGAATGTATTTTATTTCTTTGGGGTATACATGCAAGACTGGAGTTTCTGGATCATATAGTAACTCTATGTTTAGTCCTTTGAAGAACTGCCTCATTGTTTTCCAAAGCGGGCGCCCCATTTTATATTTTTACTATCAGTAGATCAGGGTTCCAATTACTCCATGTAGTTGCCAGCACTTTTAATCTAATTTTTTTAATTGTAGCTGTTTCAGTGGTCATGAAGTGGTATTGCATTATGATTTTGATTTACATTTTCCTGATGACTAATGATGGATGGTTTTTTAATGACCATAGGATATAAACAAATAATTTGCTTAATATCGTCGATCCATATTTCTGCTATGTTCATGAACTGGAGAGAACTTTATCTTATGGGTCTACATGAAGAAAACTCTGTATAATATAGGCGATAATCTCTAGAGTATTCTTCCATACAACATAATAATAATAATATGTCCTGCAGGATAAAAAGCAGTTGATAAATGGCTCCATGTCAGAGTTGGGGGATTTGAAATACTGTGAGACAGATTAAAATTTAGAGCCGTGTTATGGGGTGCCTGGGTGGATTATTTGGTTAAACGTCTGACCTTTGATTTTGGCTCAGGTCGTGATCTTGTGGTTTCGCAAATTCGAGCCCCATCTGGGCTCTGTGCACTCACCATGCCTATGGGGTTCTACTTGGGATTCTCCCTCTCTCCCAGTCTCTCTGCCCCTGTCCCGCTCACGCTCTTTCTGTGTCTCTCAAAATAAATAAATGAACTAAAAAAAAAACCCCATTTAAACTGTGTTTAATAATTAGGGTTACCTAATGTTTCCTTTAATGGTGATGATTAAGGAGACACAGCCGTTAAACAAACATGCATTTCCTCTGAAGCACATCCAGTGGACAGTTGAAAATAACCTTTATTCGTCCTTATAAGTGTGCTAATCTTGCCAAATATAAGTCAATAATTTCTTCACGCTGTTCTGCTTGAAATTAAAAGGAAAACAACTTAAGCCTGCTTTGACGCATTCGTTCTAAAGAACACAATTCCTATTTTTCCTTCCAGGAATTGTTTATCATCAGCTGGCTGTGTGAAGATCCTGTCTCCTGCTGAATGTCCATCCCATTAGAAACTCTGTTTCACTACCCTTTTATCCACGTTAGACTCTATGTTGATCTTTCCAGATCTCTACAGTTGGGCTGAAAATAGTAATAGACAAAAGCCCTGGGAAGGATTCATCCCCTCAGGTGTTTTCGCCGCTGGGACTCAGGGCTATTTTTCCTGTGTCCTTTTCTTAAAACCGCAGCAAAGCAGGCTGAAAGTAGCATATGATTAAGAAAAAACAAGTGCTCTCTTTTTCCCTCAAATTAAACCCTGTGGTGTTGAATTAGGCCCTGGAGGTGGTTGAATAGGGATAGTGCATCTGTTCAAGAATTAGATGCTTTACAGTTAATAAGACTGCATCTGATGCTATAGTATTCCCTTATCAGAACCTTATAAATCATTTCATAATTTTGAAAGAACTGCAGGAAGTTGTAATAAAACTTTGCAGCTCTCATTAGCAGCCTTTTGTTACTAACGATCTCCTCTAGCTTTGAGGACTTAATCTTTTTGATGATTTATTTAATGTGTTCTAGATTCTCTGATTTGGCAAAGGGAAGCTACATTTTTAAAAAGTCACTAACTGCCCTCTTTGTGAAATGTATGGGTCTCAATCCCTGTAAATTTTTACCAAGCACATGAGAACAATTCAGAAATACATAAAGATTTTGCTAGATAACCCCAGCAGACGTATAAAGTATGAATTTTACTAGGTAAAATTGTTCTGATTATATGACCATCTACCAAATGCGTAATTGTACATTCTTTTTACAGTAACTTTTAACTAGTGGGGGAACTAAATTTAATCGAAACTAGATTAAAATCTGTGGATCTCCTTGGCACTAATAAAAAAATAAGTGGTTTGAGTAAGAGGTAGAAAGAGGTAAAAAGAACAGATTGATTTCCTAAACATTTTTATAGTTATCCAGTATCAGCAAAGCTGTTCATTAAAAGTGTTGTCAATAATAAGAAAAAGAAAATGTAGAAGCCACTTGAAGCACATCTCATAAAGTCTCCCTTTCATCCCATATTTGGTTAAATCTCATTTGGTTCTTTTTTGGTAGCTCAGCCGAGTCTAGAAAAAATAGGGAGGGGAGGATTTTCTTGTGCCAGAGTCACCATTTCCATGGCTCAGTCAGCCCTCATTTGTCATCGTCCAATCAGTCCATAGGCACTGGCTTGGATGACCCTCTGTTAGTAGGACCTGTTTCATGGGTGTGTGACCAGTGCAGGCACTTGGAGTTTAACGCTCTGCAGTTGCCAACTTGAAATTCTTAGTAATTTAATCTTTGAATTTGTACTATAGGACTGAAGTCTAAGGGGACAATGGAATATGTGCCAGGGACTTGGAGCCATGGTTCAAGTGGGGTCCTCCCTTCTGCCACTTGGGTGCCTCCTCAGGACAGATGATCAGACACCTGCTCTCTGGCTTTTCCCAGCAACTGCCTTGTTGCCTTCACCCCCAGCGGAGGGCCTGGGTGTGGGTGCAAGAAGGCTAGGGGTTGGGTGTGCACCCCGTGTGCTCAGCTGGGTGGAGCTGAGAGGTCTTCGCTCTCCCAAGAGAGTGTAACATTAAATAGTAAGTAAAAAAACAGCAGGGCAGGTCAAGAGACAGATGGCAAAAGCAAGGAAGGAGCTTGGCACCTGCTTTGTGAACAAAATGGTCCCGCATTTTCATGTTGCACTGGGCTTTGGAAATGATGTGGCTGGTCCTGTCTGTTAGTGATTCTTCCCATCTGACCCTTCCCTCAGGCTGTTTTCTTTTGAAATGTGTGGATAGAGTAAAAATAACATTGTATTTTCCTTGTTTTTCCATGCATGTGTCTGAGTGCTTTTATGAGGATTTTTCACTGGTCAGTTCTGAGGCTGAAGGGCTCCGCTGAGGTTCAGGTAATTGGAGGAACCATTACATAAAAGATTTTTGTCATGATTGTAATGTCCCATACTTATCTTTGTTATTGTGTTGATTAGCATAATCAAGATATTAACATAATCTTATGGTCAGCTATGCCTATCTGCTTATCTCTAGAGGCAGGACAGAAAGACTGCTCTTTGGTTTTCCTATAGTTTTTGATTGGACTACCTCCCCAAGCAGGGTGGGCAAGTCCTGGCATGAACTGTGTTTCCAGTGATCACTGAACACTTTCTCCTCTTTGGCCCCATTAAGTAAAATAATAGTCATGCTGCCCTACAGATCACTCAGAAAATACTGTTTTTCAGCTAGGATCTAGCCCTCCATATTGATATGCCATAGAGCACATTTTTGTAATTGGCAGAATTTGATTACTCTCATTACTTACAGAGGGATAGCACCACATTTGCTTAGTTAAAATAGGTTTCTTGGGGCATCTGGGTGGCTCAGTAGGTTGAGTGTCCAACTCTTGATTTTGGCTCCGGTCATGATCCCAGGGTTGTGAGATCAAGCCCCGTGTTGGGCAAGGAGACTGTTTAAGATTCTTTCCATCCCTCTCCCTCTACCCCTCTCCCCTGCTCATGCTCTCTCTCTCTTTCCAAAAAAAAAAAAAAAAAAAAAAAAAATTAAAAAAAGGTAAAAAGAAGGTCCTTAAAAAATTAGGTACATATATTGAGCATATATAGCTTAAAGAGGTGGAAGCCCAAGCCCAGAAATATTTCAAACTTGCTGTAGACTGTCTGCCTTTCCCGAAGCTGTCTTGGAGAGAATGCCTACAGCTCTCTTAACTTGGATTTCTTTACAGCTATGGCCATGTAGTATTTACTTTGTAATGTGTGTGCAGTCTTGATTAGTGTTTTACAAGCTATTGTCTACACACCTTCACCCTTCCCTTAAGTTAATCTCTCATAAAAGGGTGCTATGACTAGGAAATGTCACACACACCAACCTCTTCTAGGAGAATCCCAGGATACACCAGCCTATTGGAGGCTCTCAGTAGGCCTATAGTAAAATGTGTTCAACATTTTTTAATGTTGGATTTTCCAAACTGACTTGATCATGAGTCATATTTCTCCCCATCAGCATCAATTAACATTTTGGGGCAGAAGTAATTGAGGGTGGTTCCTTTGGTAATTGCTGGCCTAGACAGAATTTGTTGGGGGTGGAGATGGGGTGCTTTACCTTTAACAAGTTTGATCTGCAAGATTATAAAAATATAGGGGGAGTCAGTGATATCTGAAGATGTCAGAGTGCCTGGAATCAGGCAGGAAACAGAATTGTTTGTTTCAGATCTAGTTGGCTGTGGTTGTATGTTGCTAGAGACTAAGAGTCGATATAGAAAAGATAAAATCATTAAATGGATCCCCTGAGGACAAATATCTCTGATATGGGAGTAGAGATTACTCACCCCAGTTCTCTCAATAATATTTGTGTTTCTTCTCATGGAATGGGAGGGGTTGAACTTGAAGAGCATTTGGAAAGATTATGCAATATGAATACAGTAGTCTGAATAACGGCCCCAAAGATATCAGGTACGAATCCCTGGAAACTGGAAACATTATTGTTTATAGCAAAAGGGTATTTAGAGATGCGGTTAAATTCATGATCTTGAGATGGGGGAATTATCCTGGAGTATCTGGGTGGACCTAATGGCAATCACAAGTGTGCTAATAAAAGGCAGGAGGAGACTACCCACAGAAAAGATGGCAGTGTGACTAAAGAGGCTGAATGGAGTGCTCTGATCATAAACGTAGTGTATTGATCAGGGATTTCCAGAGAAACAGAACCAATAGGATAATTCTAGGAATTGACTCAGGTGGGTATGGAGGCTCAGAAGTCCTACGATCTGCCTTCTGCAAGCTGGAGAGCCAGGAAAGCCAGTGTTATAACTCAGTCCAAGTGAATATCTGGGGGCTGATGATGTAAATCCAGTCTGGGTCTGAAAGGCTGAGAACCAGGAGCACTGATGTCCGAGGGCAGGAGAAGATGAATGTCTCAGCTCAAGCAGAGACAATGAATTTGCCCTTCCTCTGACTTTTTGTTCTATTCAGGTCTCCAACAGAATGGATGGTGCCCCCTTGTATTGGTGAGAGCAATCTTCTTTAGACTATCTACTGATTCAAATGCTAATCTCTCGTACAGGCACCCTCACAAAACACACCCAGAAATAGTTTTACCAGCTATCAGGGCATCCCTTAGCCCAGGCAAGTTGACACATAAAATTAACCATCACACCAAGGAATGCCCACAGTCACCAGACACTGGAATAAGCAAAAACAGATTCTTCCCAAAAGTCTTTGGAGGAAAGTGTGGCCATGCTGACACCTTGGTTTTGGCCCAGTGATACTGATTGTGGACTTCTGACTTCTAGTACTGTGAGAGAATAAACTTCTGTTCTTTTAAGCTACCTAGCTAGTACTATTTTGTTTCCTTTTTTTTTTTTTCCTTTTTAGCAGCCATAGGAAACTGATACAGTGAATAAAAAGAAGAAGAGTTAAGGCTTTCCATTTTTACTTTATTGATCTGGACTTGAGACGACCTTTTTCTTGTTTCCATAAAACTGAAAGATCAAGGGGTCTTTAGCATTTCTTCAGATTTGGAAGGAAGACTGGGATCTATCTTGGCTGTTCTATTTCAGGATGCCCTAGGGGGCCATAGTTATAGGGAGAAGCCTACATGAGAAGGTAGATCGTGGACCCCATAGCAGGAACAATTTCAGTTGTGTTCAAGGTAGAAAGAAGAGGGTGTAGTAATTACGAAGTTTTTTCCTTCTACCCAATTTCCTTGAGAAGTTCCCTCAAAACTGATGCAACTCTGTCCACATCGTCAAGGGAGAAGAAAAATCAAAATGGAATCTTGTTAAATGGGAGGATGTTGGATGGTCATTTGGCCCAGAAAAAATATCATTATAGTCACAACCACATAATAATATTTACATCTTATTTATTTCTACACTCCCATTCACACCACAAAGCTGCCTCTGATGCTACATCACCTAGTAAGAGCAAAACCTTCCTTTCCAGATCGGAAAGGCTTAGTGAGGCTCAACTAAATGGATGAATGCATAAAGTGGTATTTATTTTAGGAGGTGAGACTTCATGAATACTAAGAATTGTCTGTTGACCGAATTAGCAACAAGGGAAAACCAATCCAGGTGCACAGATGCCAAGAATGGTCTGGTCTCCTCATGTCCAGAGCAATCCCCATGGGCCTACCAAGCTGATTTTGTCACATCTGAAGTCCAGGAGCCAGGTGTCAATCTTGGGTTTTGTCCCACATAGGATCGCTGGCCGAGTGGTCAGTTGAAATGGAAATGAAAAACCTTCCATGCTCCATTGACTCAAAGCTGCCTGTTCCATGCTTTTCTGGCATGCTGGCTGCTCCCATTATTACCCCATCCCTTCACTCCCTCTGTCACACAGCCTCAGTTTTGCCTTTCAGACTGATTTAGAGACAGCCTGCGTGTTCCGATTTCAGTCTGGGCTGAATCCCTGGACCAATCCTTCACCTACCGTTAGCAGGCCTTAATCTCTCCCCCTGGCAAAATTGTAATTCTCTGTGAGGCTCACCACTGCTGTTATTTCTTTTCATTGTGGCACTCAGCTTCAAATGCTGATAATTGGGAACTCAGCATACTGGGGACTAGGAGGGATCGTAATTTTTCTGTCTTTCTCATCAAATATTAAGCTCAATTATCTTGCTCCCATCATCGGCAATTATACAGGCTTGCATAAATTTATGCTGCTACAGTAGTCATATTGCCCAACTGAATGTCTGGCAAGTATAAATGTCATTGTCAGAGGCAATTTACCGCACAATTCAGACAGACAGGCTCCTCAACCAAATCTCTTTCCCCTTGACTCTCTGGAAGCATAATTAGAAAACTGTAGAAAGCTGCATGTGAGCACAAATAGAAATGTAGTTGCTATGTTAAAGGAAGAGAGAATTAACACAGCAAAATGATTATTGCCAACTTCCTTGGGGGGGGGTGTGTGTGTCCTTGTGCGTATGTGTGGGTGTACGTGTGCGTGTGAAAGAGGTAGAAATTGGGGAGAGAAGGAAGGTGGCAGTTCATTTTCCTATGTAGTTGGGTCAGCTCAGTTAAACATTCTTTCAACACACAATAGACACCAAACATTTATTAATGATGTAGTTGGACTCTGTGCAAGGCAATGGGGCTACATTGAAAAATAAGACAAAACCTTGCCTTGAAGGAGCTAGTTGTGTGTTCTTTCTTTGTTTCTGGTGAACTCTCCCTTGTGTTGAGTGGAACAGGTCATGGATTCCTTAATAACTTAGATCAAGATGACTCTGGAATTTTGGAAGTGATTTAAAACAGAAGGGAGTACACCTTCCTTGGGCCATTTGAGGTCATCCTTAATGTCTGGGTTGTATGAAAGGTAAACAATTTTTGTCCTTATTCTATATTTTCTGTCACCGAGCTCGAAAACATAATTTAGACAATGCCACTGAAGGCTAAAATAGACAGTCCACTTATTTTATACAGCCTCAAATAATTAAAGAAAAAGCAGCCTAGTAGTTTTTCATGTCCTATCCTGAAATAGTTGTAGAGAAATAGAGACAATGGTCTTTCCCTAAAATGTTGTCTATTTGTCCTGGGAGATTCTGTGCCTTTAAGTATTCAGGGAGTCTATAGGGTATAAAGTTATTTGGTAACTAGTAAGATAACACAAAAAAGACATTTTTTTTTAACTTGCCAAACTTATTAAAGTTAGACAGCATTTAATGAGACCCTGATGCTGAGAAAAAAAAAATTGCTCTATCGGTATTGTTTTTCATTATAGTTTGTTCCCTTTCTGGGCTTGTTTAATGACTGCTCCTTAAAGTTCTTCCATTTCTCATGCATTTAGTGGCATAATGTAGAGAGAATAGGAGTCAAAGTAGAAATAATAATCCTTCCCTGCTTCATGCCATTCTTTGCTTTTCTGGGGGAGCAATAATGAACTGCATTTAAAAGCAGAGGGTTCTTTCTTTGAAGAAGTATTGGGTTTGAAAACCATCAGAGTAAGCCCGCATTTTTCTCAAAGATAATGTCTTACTGTTTCCTGCCCTAAAGTTTCCTGAAAAAACATTGTCATAGTTTGTAAAGTAAATAGTAAGTATCCTCGTTCTCGTAACTCCTGCGGGTAAATGGCATTTTCTCTCTAAGTTGCACCGAAATCAGGGTGCATTTTTAGATTTAGAATGTTATAGTGTTTGTGAAACCTTATCTTTTTATACCTTTATATATATACCTTTGTCCTTATATATTATGTCTCTATATATACCTTTATCTTTATTATTCAGAAGGTAAAAATGGCAACATAGGTAATTAAATCCATTTTGAAGTGAAATATTAAGTATTTCACTCAGGAGGGATTTCATTTGAATTAAATGGATTCATTGGAAAGATTCAGTGCAATCAATTTTATTCCTACAAGGAGTACATCCTTTTTGTCAGAAATCACCTTCATATAGGGGTGGCTGGTTGACTCAGTCAGTTGAGTGTCTGACTCTTGATTTTGGCTCAGGTCATGATCTCAGTGTCATGGGATCAAGCCCCATGTGGGGCTCCTTGCTGAGCGTGCAGTCTGCCTAAGATTCTCTGTCTCCCTCTGCCCCTCTCCCCTTCTCTCTCTCTCCAAAAAAACCCCCAAAACAAAAAAAAAAGCCCAAAAAACAGAAGAAAGAAAGAGAGATGGCCTTAATATAGATATTACACAATTCAAAAAAAGTTACCTTTTAGATTTATGAGGTACAATGCACTATATTGAAGGCAGGATAGTACGGTTCCCTGCCCTGCCCCCATCTACATATTTTATATCTGCATCATCAAGCAATAATGATCTGGTGATTTTAATTTTCATCACCCACTGCAGCAAAAATTTAGATTTCATTTGGCAGTGAGCTATTATGATACAACAAAGAAGTAAAGGGTATTTTGCTTTTGTTTCTATACTGCATTAGGGATTTTTAAAAAGGAGTGGATTTTAGAAAATTCATGTTTGAGATGTTGGATTGCATAGAGGCTGAAACTTCCTATTACTATTTTAAGCATACACAACAGGATGGCAGAATTATGTCCATACGTATCAGTAATAATGATAAATAGAAAGGGGTTTAAATCCATTAGCACTGTCTCTCAGACTCATTAAAGAAAATAAAGCCAAAGTCTATGTGTCATCGATTCTAAGATGCATGTTATTTTCACTTTTGACAACTCTGAAACTACAAAGTATCTTAGGCACTATAGACATGATCGGCATGTCTAGGTGACACTTGTGATGTTGTTGTCACTAGGCTGTGCAACTTGCTTAGTATTCCTGGTGGCAAGATTGGGCGATAGCAACCCTTTGATGCTCCAGTCAACAAATCATTAAGGATCATTTGAAAGAAATCTAAGTCTGCACTGTTTGAAAACCTTCTGTTGACATCTTAGGAAAAGTTTAAGAAAACACTGATATCAAACCTTGTCAGAATGAGTGTCAGCAGCGTGGAAGGAAATTCTGGAGACAAGAATGAAACTCTTTAATAAATGTCTCACCCACCCTCTTGATGGCACACAGGATAATAGCGTATGGAAAAATGTGAATGTCAACAACTCTGAGTAAAAAGCAATTCAGAAGCATTGGATTCTGAATGTGAAGAAATTTTGTTTTAGGAATGCCCTTACTTCCCATTTTATTTTGCTTATGTTTTCCTTTTTTAAAAAAATGCTTATTTATTTTTGAGAGAGAGACAGAGGGAGAGAGAGAGAGAGAGAGAGAGAAGAGGGGCAGAGAGAGAAGGGGACAGAGGATCTGAAGTGGGCTCTGTGCTGACAGCAGAGAGCCCGATGTGGGGCTTGAACTCGCAAAGTGTGAGATCATGACCTGAGCCAAAGTCAGACGCTCAACTGACTGAGCCACCCAGGCGCCCCATGCTTATGTTTTCCTTTTTGGAAAAATATACGCGCTTGGTGGATATAAACAACCAGTTCCTAAACACTTTTTTAGTAAGAGTTATTTCAGTGAGTGCAAAATTATAGTTCTAAGTAATACATTATTTTTATACAGTATCTTTGTTTATATTTATTTGTATTATACGTTGTTTTTATTATTACATACATATTTACACACTAATTAACAGAGGTTTTTCTTTCATAGAAATAACTAATATCATGGTGCTTGTACAGTCAGTGATGGTCTTAGATTAAATGAAATAATCCTTTCAAGAGACATACTTGAGAAAACAAATTATATGATTGGAAAATAAAAGGATGGAAAAATTGTAACACAAAAGGTGACATAACCTTATGATATAAAATAGTATTCAAAGCAAAAATCAATGAATACTGACACAGGAATTTCATATTGATAAAATGAATCATATTGACCCACTAAGAAGATATGCTGTCGAATTACATTCATGCAATGACATTGCCTCAGAAAATATAAAACAAAAATAGAACCACAATTTTCAAAAAGGCCAAATCCAGGGGCACCTGGGTGAGTCAGTCAGTTGGGCATCTGACTTCGGCTCAGGTCCTGATATCATGGTTCGTGGGTTCAAGTCCCACATCAGGCTCTGTGCTGACAGCTCGGAGCCTGGAGCCTGCCTCAGATTCTGTGTCTCCTTCTCTCTCTCTCTCTGCCCCTTCCCTGCTCATGATTTGTCTCTTTGTCTCTGAAAAATAATAAATGTTAAAAAATTAAAAAAAAAGGCCAAATCCATAATTGTAGCTACAGACCTTAGTATACTTTACTCAAATTTTGATAGATTGATTTATTAATATGGTTGAGTGTCTATTCTGGGCTAGGTATTGTTCTAGATTTTGGTAAAATAACTTTTATCAAATAGCATTTACTGAAAACAGACCTTGCAAAAAAGGAGACTTTGAAATAAATCCCCACAAATACACAGAACTGATAAAGACTAGGAGTGCAAATGGTGTAAAATGTAATTTAAAAATTCTGTAATTGCATTTTGAAATATGTTGACTTGTGCGATTCTGTTGAACAGAATCTTTGATGGAGTTACTATTTGAATTTGACACATTCACATTCTTCTGAGAATGGAATGAGTTTATGGTGGGCAACAATTTGTGGCATCTAAAGTTGGTTAAATATTAAAAAGTAATTCTAAAAAGTTTTTAAATATTTATTTCAGAGAGGGAGAGAGAGAGAGAGAGAGTGAGAAAGCATGAGTGGGTGAGGGGCAGAGAGAGAGACACACACAGAATCTGAAACAGGCTCCTGGTGCTGAGCTGTCAGCACAGAGCCTGATGCAGGGCTCGAACTCAAACTGTGAGATCATGACTTGAGCCAAAGTTGGACGATTGACCAACTGAGCCACCCAGGTGCTCCAAAATCATACTCTTAATATCTGCACAGTTGGTAGATTATTGTCATTCATGTATAAAGCTTTAAAACTTGGCAAATAATTATTTTCAATGAGCTAGTCATACAATATAATGCATAAGGAAATATCCTAACATTATCACTAGCGTCAATGTTTTATGGCTCCTTTGTTTTTTAAAGATGTAAAAATCAATCTTTCATACAATATAAAAGGAGCACATATTATTGGATTAATAATAATCCCTCTAATAATTCTATGTAAAATATCATTTCCAAGTTGGAGGCTTTGGGAAGAGAAATTTCAGTTCTGAATATTTCAGACCGACCCAAGTCGGTGGTGCTTTGCTTTGGTTGGTAGTAATCCAAATTAGTAAAGCTTCCTTACTCCCATCTTTATTCCAGGGAGCCATACTCCTAGCAATTGTCACCTATGGAATGGCCTCAATTAGCCATGCCTCTAGACAATCAACTGTGTAAAATATACATAAAGAAAACACCAGTTTTTTGCTTTTAAGATGATCTTTTCTCTCATGAGTTTCTGTTGCCTTGTTGGGGAGGAAAAAAGTTTTTCTCCACCCTCTTAGGGTCCCTGGCTAAGTCTGAAATTTTAAATGGCAAGGACAGATTTGCAGGAAAAAAAACATGCAAAAGTATTTAACATCAGTTCTTCATGACACAGGAGCCTTCATAAGGAAACGAAGACCTAAACAGACTTGTGTATTTTCAGCGAGGTTCAGTAAAGAGTTGTAACTGAACCCAAGTGCATCTGCCCTACGCACAGCAGAGCTAATCACTGAGATGTCAGGTATGTAACAAGGAAAGGATTTATTTCAGAGGCGGCCAAAGGAAAAGGGGTTTGAGTTTACACACATATTAATGAAAAGGGCAGAGAAACCTAAAACTATTCATGAGGCAAGACAAAGCATGTGCATTGAGCAAACATATATGTTACGTACATTCCATGTGGGCCTTGGGATGGAAGTTTCTATAGGACAAGGAGAAGAGGGGTGGCCATGCTCTGAGAGCTGGTATAAACTGGATGGGGTCTTGGGCTCGTTATCTTGAGGAAGGAATGCAGGGTCTTGCTTGTTCATAGGCTGAAAGCATCTCAGTTGATCTTGAATCCAGGCTTCTGCAGAGACAGCCAGTGGATTTGTTAGTGGGGTCTGAAAAGAAACAATAGCTGACTGGGAAGAAACAGTTCTCTGAAAAACAAGCTTTAACTTATCTGCTACTTTAACCTCATTAACCCTACAGGGCACGGTTTCAGAGTGAGCAGCTATCTAGAAAGATGATAGATTAAGGGGTCTGACTTTAGTGTAGTAAACTGGAGAAGACTTAGCAAGCAAGGTCTGTTATTATTTTTAGGTCCCTTTGTCTTCAGAGATGAGAATGCTTTTTTCCTTCAGATATAGGTAGGGCACCTTTCACATGCAGATTTTATGACCTGTTTCAGGGGAGGAGGATTGGAGATGATCTGAGTAACCTGCCTCCTTCTGCCATTTTCTCAAACTGCTTCAGTTAAAATATTCAGTATGCCAAAGTGCCATATTTTGGGGTAGTTTGTCCTGTACCCCATCAAACTCTACATTATTTCGGCTTAAGATTTTTGGGACTGATAAATGCACTTGGGAATGTGCATGCTTACATGCACTTACATGCTTCCTGGGGTAGAGAATTATTTGGAAAGTGATTACAACTAAGTAACTGTTGGAAAGTCCTATGAGATGTGTATTTCTACCAAGACAACGTGTTCAAAAGTGAGAACAGAATGCAGACGGTTGGCTGCAAGATGGAGGACGGCTGAGAAGGAGCAGGTAGTCTCTGCCTTTAACATCCTGGCTGTTCACTACTTCATCCATGAACGCAGACACCGGCAAAACCAGGTACAGTTGTAAACTCACGGGAGCCCACCATAGAAGTAAAAACCGCCTGAAATTCTGGAACTCTTTCCTATGTCATATTGTATCTGGTTTACCGTCCATCTATCATTTTTGTCCTATGTTTTGCTAAATTCCCTTTTGGACTAGTTTGTTATCCACTTTTCCGTGTCTTTATAACATTTTCAAGGGTCTGTTTACTTTTTGCTGTTTCATTAGAAGAAGAAAAATTCCACTTCTTTTTTTTTCTTTCCATTGATGCTGGACTCATATTGTGCGATTTCAGGCAGGAATGACAAGTTTTCGTTACTCTTCTAATCATCCAAATCGATCCCCTGGAGTCATAGGAAGTACACAATGCTTGAAAATTATTGTAGGGAAGGAAACGGAATTTTATCTCACTTCCATGCCCTGATTTTTTTTTTTTCATTTAACTAATAATGCTTTCTTAGCTACACTGATCCCACCTAAGGTGAATAGAAATGAGAAATAAAAGTAGGCATTTGCACTATGATGATTTGATAATCAACCTTATTGTCAGTAGTCAACTTGTGTTCCTATAACTACAAATTCCTGATTGGATATCTTTTTCTTTCTTTCTTTCTTTCTTTCTTTCTTTCTTTCTTTCTTTCTTTCTTTCTTTCTTTAAGCGAATCAGCCATGAAGAGTGCAGAAAGATAATTTAAAATCATTGGACATAATTGCTTCTAGTAGTCCCTCTCAAGGTAATAATCACATTGGATTATATTCAAATACAGTACTTACCAACCTTGGATTGCATCAGAATCAACTGAAGGGGTTGTTAGACACAGATTGCTGGATCCCACTTCTAGAGTTTCTGGCACACTGACTAGGGCATGGGCCAGATAACTTGCATCTCTAACAAATTACGAGCTGATGCCTGGGGCCGATGCGGCTGGTAAAGGGCTACACTTTAAGAACCCCTGTTCTTAAGTGAGTTCATTCCCTTCTCTGACCTCTCCACATTAAGTAATCTATAAAATAACTTGCATAGCGGCTTTCATGTATAAGAATGTCGATGGCTTCTTCTCTAAAAGGGTTACCCTAAAGATTTATTTTTCCCTTCCTGAGAATTGGAAAGTAGGCAGGGGAAAAGTGTTCTCATGATGCTCATCTTAAGAACAACAAATAAAATCTTCTGTAGATGGCATCTCTGTCACCATTTTGTTTCAAATGCCTATCTGGTAAACCTTTATGCTTCTCTATTGCTGACAAATTAAGGATCCACTTTCATATAAATAAATGTGTTTTTTTTAAATAAATGTGTGTTGGGGGCACCTGGGTGACTCAGTCGGTGAAATGTACAACTCTTAGTTTTGGCTCAGGTCACGATCCCGGGGTCGTGGGATGGAGCCCCACATCAGGCTCTGTGCTGAGTGTGGAGCCTGCTTAAGATTCTTTTTCTCCCTCTCCCTCTGCCCCTCTCCCCAGCTCTTGCTCTTGCAAGCTCTCTCTCTAAAATAAAAACTAAAATAAGATAAATACATGTTAGTCCTAGATTCCACAGTGACTGCCATAATACGCCATCTATTATTTCAAAAGCCAGCTCAAATTACTAAGCATTCTCACTTTTATTTCTCTATTTTTGACAAAGCACTCAGGGGGGATTCCACCTTTAGTGTTTTAAGGGTACTTCTCCAATTTTTTTAGACCACTCTCTCCGACACTTTTCTGCTATAAAATAAAAGCAGTCAATTTCTGTGTTGATTGCTGCCTTCGTCATGGCAAGGCTGTGTTGCCTGGAGCACAGATCCGAAAATGACGGTGTGAACTTTGTATGTCTAGTCGTAAGTGATAAATGTACTCTTATTGCTGTAGGCTGTAGACACCTCTTTTCACATAAAGATGGGGGAAGAAATCCAACTTAAAAGGATTCTACTAATCTACTCTTTAATGGTCTCATCTCCACAAACCTTATAAATTACGGTTTATATTGTCAGACAAACTCTGGAATTCCTCAGGTGATAATATTCCTTTCCATGTGGAGAAGCTTGACATAATTACAAGGTTAAAATCACTTTTAGGAGAAATCAAGTACATTTCATGTCATCCCCAAACATCATCTTTCTAATTGGCTCAGGGTTAGTTAAACCCAAATGATTAGAAATTTGGATGTGTCCTAGATACAGTTTTAGTGGGTTCCCTGTGGCATATCATAAAAGTGGCTACAGATTTCTTCCCTCCTATATGCACAGCACCTTATATTTTGACTTTTCCCATTGGTACTTTCTTTTTTTATTATTATTTTTTTAAAGTTTATTTATTTATTTTGAGAGAGAAAGTGTGTGTGTGTGTGTTTGAGTATAAGCGGGGGAGGGGCAGAAAGAGAGGGATAGAGGGAATCCCAGGCAGGCTCGCACTCTGTGCTGAGCCTGATATGGGGCTCAATTTCCGCACGGTGAGATCCTGACCTGAGCCTCAATCAAGAGTTCACTTAACCCACTGAGCCACCCAGGCACCCCTTCCATTGGTCCTTTCAAGGGGTGGAATCTATTTCTTCATTTCTTGACTCAGCTCTTGGCCATGTGACTTGCTTTGGCCAATGGGGCAAACCGTCATAAGCAGACGCTTAAAAAATGCTATGCAATAGGACTTGTTATCTCGCAACTCCAAGTACCCAAGGTGAATGAACACGGGCTAGCCTCATGGAGAAGGAGAGGCTATGTGGAAGAAACTGAAGCACCCTGGCAGATATGAAACCAGCCAGCCAGACTTGTGTGTTAGACAACGTCGACCAGGGGTTGGAAAGCTATGGTTTATGGGTCGAATCCAGCCCACCATCTGCTTTTGTAAATAAGGTTTTGTTGGAACACGGGCATGCCCGTTCATTTACATTGTCTACAGTTACTTTTGTGCTACAACAGCAGAGCTGAGTGGCTGCCTCAGAGACCATATGGTCCATAAAATTTTTTACAGGAAAGGTTTGTTGACTCCTGCCTAAGCCATCCAGTGCCAGGTAAGCTGGCCAGAACTATTCAGCTCAATCACAAAATCATGAGGGATGTAACTGTTTGTTGTTTTAAGCCTCCAAGTTTTGAGTGGTTCGTTCCGTAGTATAAACTGATGCTAACTGAAAATACCTGATAACCACCCCCTTCCTACCACATAATGCCCTTTCTCTGGTTCTCTTAAGCTTGGAGGCTTGGCCCATAAGCTCAATGAATATTGGCCTAATCTTAGAGATCATCTAGTTCAGTCATTCTGTAGTACAGACAGGGAGAGTACTTAAGGCTACATAGATAGCTGTCTTTGCCAGTTAAATGGTGAAACGCCTTTGACATGTGAAACTCTGATCTTTCATCCTTTCCAATTAGACTATGAAAATATCTTTTTAAAAAATGTTTGTTTATTTAGAGAGAGAGGGAGCGAGCAGGGGAGAATCCTGCTCAGGCTTTGTTCCGTCAGTGCAGAGGCAGAAGCAGGACTTGATCCCAGAAACCGTGAGATCATGACCTGAGCCGAAATCAAGAGTCAGATGCTTAACCAACTGAGCCAACCAGGCGCCCCTAGACTATGAAAATATCTAGGGTATTTGAAACAGGGGATATGGATGGAAGCACTTGAGACCACTGAGATCCCTGGGAGTTTTGCCACAAGGATGGGTGAGGGAGTCTTTACAGAGAAGTGATCATTTATCTCTGATCACACCTGAATGGGCGGGTTTGGTGTGATGGGGCGAAGCGAATGGCTTTGTATAATATTTTCGCTTATTCCTCAGCTTCCTTGAAGAATTCTGAAAGGCTTCAGCTGGGCAATTTGATGAAATGGCTTGTTTTTACCTTTCTCATAGACCTCTGGTAGGATTGTAGGGCAGATGCTTGCAATGCAAATTTTTGAAATGCCTTGAGATACTGGTTAAAACAAATAACTGCAAAAGTAGAGTTATTTAAGTGTACCCTATAAATGTCTGCAAATTACAAATGAAAAATAACCATTTTAAGGATAAACATAAGCTAGCTTGTTACCTTTCATGAGATCAATTTGGGGCCTGAATAATCTAGAATTGATAAGGATGATGATAATGTTAAGTTTGGTTTCATTTTGGTTTCACATGTAGATATTTATTCATGTGGAAACAACTGTCAGGTATATTTTCAAAAGTCTAGGAATTTAAATGAAAACTCAAAGAAAGTAGTTTTATTGATTATATTTTCATGACGAATGTTAGTCCTGCTTTTCTTATGTCTTAACAAGTCAGTCTGTGGGATCACTAATGCATGCATTATGTATCAAATAATAGTTTTATTGATAATATAAAGTTAGTAGGTACATATTATGATGTTATAATGTAGGCTGGCTATAACTTTTTACCACTTAGTCTATGAATAGTTAAAAAAATTTTTTAAATGTTTATTTTTGAGAGAGAAAGACAGAGTGTGAGTGGGGAAGAGGTGGAGAGAAAGGGAGACACAGAGTCTGAAGCAGGCTCCAGGCTCTGAGCTGTCAGCGCAGAGCCCAACGTGGGGCTCAAACCCAGGACCATGAAATCATGACCTGAGCTGAGGTCGGATGCTTAACCATCTGAACCACCCAGGTGCCCCCTCTATGAGTAGTTTCAGGTGGGTTATCTTACTCATTTACCTCTCCTCAAGATTAATCATGTTGATGCTTGGTGTTATATTTTCACATAGCTTTCTATTAATTTGCATATATATGCGTATATCTATATTTTAAAAACACAAATTGCATTTTAATGTATATATTGCATATTGCCTCAATAATTTAACTTACATTTGGGAGAATTTTCTATGATAGAACGCATAGGTTTCCCTTTTTCTTTCTTTAAAAAAATTTTTTTTAATGTTTATTTATTTGTGAGACAGAGAGGGACAGAGCATGAACGGGGGACGGTCAGAGAGAGAGGGAGACACAGAATCTGAAACAGGCTCCAGGCTCTTAGCTGTCAGTGCAGAGCCCGACGCGGGGCTTGAACTCACGGACTGCGAGATCATTACCTGAGCCGAAGTCAGACGCTTAACCGACTGAACCACCCAGGCTCCCCAACATTTTATATTACCAATAGTGTAAAGACATGCCAATATTAGATTTTATTGTTTTTCTTTTTTTTTCAGTTTATTCTAAGTTGCTGGTAAACTTGAATTCCCACAGTTTCTAATGATTTATCATTTTATATGTTTATTTGAACTTTGTGTTAATTCTTATTTCTATATAATTGCTTATATATGTGTTAAAGGCATTTCTATTTCTTTAGAAGATAAATTTGTAGAAATCCTTTATATACTATAATCCTCATTCTCTCTTTTGTTTAAGGGATTTTGTTATTCAGTTTTATTAAGTCAAATGATAAAATTCTCTTTTATGGCATCTGGTTTCATTTATAAAGGCTTTCTTTGCAAAAATGTAATTTTCTATATTTTCTTTTAAAAGTTAGTCGTTTTCTTGTTTAGATCTTTAGTATGACAGGGACTTATTTTTGTGAATGTGTGATATAATGATCTATAACTTTTCAAATGAATAATTTTTTAACACTATTTTTCTCAATTATCTGAAATGTCAATGCTCTTATATATGAATTCTTCTTATAGGTTTAGGTCTGTTCTGCGTATTTGGATCCATTTATGTACTCCATCATTGCTAGGACAATTAGACTCTCGCTTAGCTACTAAACTTTTCTCAATGGTTTGGTATTTGAGTTGTCAAGTGAATCACTCACTATTCCTTTCCATTTCTTTAATTTTTTAAATGTTTATTCACTTTTTTGAGAGAGAGAGAGAGTGCACGCGAGTGGGGGAAGGGCAGAGAGAGAGGGAGACACAGAATCCGAAGCAGGCTCCAGGCTCTGAGCGGTCAGCACAGAGCCCTATGCCTGGCTGGAACCTACAAACCATGAGATCATGACCTGAGCTGAAGTCAGACACTTAACTGACTGAGCCAACCAGGCACCCCTATTCTCTTCCATTTCTTTTAAGATTTTGTTGTTTCTCTTGCCCGTTTACTTTTTCAACTGAATCCTAGAATCACTTTGTAAAGTTGTATTAAATTTCTGTTTGAATTTGATTAAGACTGCATTGATTTTACAGATTTGGGGAAAGTTGATAGGCTTCTGATTTTTTACCTTTAATCCAGAGCAAGGTGTGATTCTCTGATCCTGTCTTGTGTCCACCAGTAAAGTTTAAATTTAATAGCTTTCTTGATATCTCTCTTGTACATCAATTCTTATGTTAATTCGTTGGCATTTTACAGATTTTGTGGCTATTATAAACTGGATTTTTCCTAAACTAAAAAATAGTACTTCAGCCAAAAATTGTTGTCCACTAGCTGAACTACTGAACTACCATCATTATGTATCATGTCACATCATGGTCTGCAAGTCTCAGAATACATTGTAATATGTAGGTGGCTTTTTCAAACTGTTTAAAGGCCAAGGATCCAATATTTCTTTTTCCTGTCATCCAAAAATGTTGTCTGATTTAACACCGCTGAAAACTGTCAATGTATGTGACTGTTTTTCCCTTGTTCTGTATTTCATATCCTGTCTGTCGGCAGTCATGGGCTTTCCTTGCATGTCTCCAGTTTTCCACCATCTTTATTCTTTATTTTATTTTATTCTTTATTCTTTATTTTATTCTTTATTCTTTATTTTATTTATTTTATTCTTTATTTTATTCTTTATTTCCTCCAGCCTTTGGGAAAGAGAAATTCCTTACGTGGAGTGTGATAGTTTTATTGTAGTTTAGACCCCTTACCTCTTGGAATATCTTATTGTCTCCTAGGAATAGGAACTACAAAAGAGGCACCTGGGTGGCTCAGTCGGTTAAGTGTCTGACTTCGGCTCAGGTCATGATCTCCTGGTTCATGAGTTTGAGCCCCTCGTGGGGCTCTGCGCTGATGGCTCAGAGCCTGGAGCCTGCTTCGGATTCTGTGTCTTAATCTCTCTCTGCCCCTCCCCTATTCGTGCTCACTCTCTCTGTCTCAAAAATAAATAAACATTAAAAAGAATCCAAAAAAAAAAAAAAGAATAAGAACTGTAAGAAAGCTAGGATTTGTAAGATAATCCCAATCCTTCCATCCCTTTAGAGGTGTCCTTTTTTAAGTGAGTCACTGCCAATGTAGGGTTTATGGCATAGTGGTTGACAACTGGTTTATTTTGTGAAACAAATAGTTGTTTATTTCATGAACATTTTTTTGGACAAGTGATGTCATTTTAGTTATTTCAGTTACCAGCTGTTACCACTGGGATGCACAGGGCACAGTGGAAAGGAGCCCGCCGAGTGTGGGTTCTGGTCAGAGGGTCCTAGGAACGCCAGGTCCTGAAGGTGAAGCCCCGGAAACAGCCGCCAGGTGGCGCCAGGCTGCACAGGCTGCACCGGGATGTGCGATCAAGGGCTGGCAGCTGCGAGTCAGCCTGAGATTCCAGGGGCCTCGAGAGCTGGCCCTCCACAGGCTCCGTGGGCCCGGGAAGCCCCTTCCTCAAGCCTCCGAGAGGTTTTGCTCCCGTGCAGGAGTCCGGCCCCGGTCTGGGCCGGCCTCAGTGGTGCCTGTCTGTTGGAGGTGCGGCTCCGAGGTCACAGCCTGGGCCTGGGCGCGGCCAGGCCCGCAGGTGCAAGGTCAGCGCCGGCTCCTGGCCAAGCGGCTGGGGCGGTGACACTGGTGGGCAGGTCACCCTGTCCAAACTCCGCGTAATCCGTAGCCAGAATGTGGGCGGCCATCTGGAAGGACCAGCGCTGGAGGTAGGCCACTGTGCCCTCGGCCCCCACCACCTGCTGGCCCCCGAGAGCGCGCCAGCTAGTTTTCCGCAGCCTCTTCACCAGCGCCTTGCTCGGGTCAGTCTTGCAGCCCACGATGATGGGCACCTTCTTACTGAAGTCACTCACCTCCAGTCCCCAGGTAATGCTGTCAGAGCTGTATGGGCTGGTGTGGTCAGGCAGAGCAGGGGCCGCGGGCGGGCTGGATCCCAGCTGTGAGGAACGTGGAAGGCGCACGCTGGTGGGGGGAGGTCAGAAGTTTTTTAATCTCAACTTTTTTCCCTTTTAGAGAACCTTGTGTGTTTTATCAGTCCAGCTCTCCTGGCCGAGGTAGATCTAAAATCGTGGGCACAGTTATTCAAAGTAGTATTTGGAGATTTCAAATCTAGTTTGAAGTCACGTTATAAACCGGATGGCAAAATGGCACAAGTAACATTGAAATCACCATTTGTGCTCAAATTTAGTATTATTGGGACTGTTACGGGCATTTAGATTCCGTACGCCTCATATTCTCAGGCTTTAGTGTAGAAATAAACACAGTCCTTACTTAAAGGTATAAAAATACCTATTTGTAAAACACTTTATGAATTTGAAGTACATTTAATTCCTAATATCTCACCACTATATTCTGATGTTCTAAGTGGGGCACAATATTGAGGCTTTAAAAGCATGGATAATACATTTTCATTTTCATTCATTAAGAACACCCATAGTGAAAGGTAATTATTTTCCCTTGATTATGAAACACTAGGTTGCCATGCTGTATGCAGGAATTTTGTTTAATTATAAACAGAACAGACCGGGATTTGACATGGTGACAATGGCTAGAAAAGTAAGGTGTAAGAGCTTTTCAAGCTGTGCTAGCTTCATTCGTGTGGAACTGTCCTTTTTGCTGACTTCTGGTTGCTTGCTGAGGAACTAAAAGGGGAAAGTGTCCCTCTCTGACTCCTAATACTAATGTCAATCTAATTATAAAGCCAGCCCATCTTTCTCTCTTTCATAATGCAAAGTTATAAGTCAATTACCTAATGTCTCTGGTAGAAAGAATAAAAGGGAGCACTGCATTTTTTTTAATGTTTATTTATTTTTATTTTACTTTTTGAGACAGAGAGACAGCGTGAGTGGAGGAGGGATACAGAGAGAGGGAGACACAGAATCTTAAGCAGGCCCCAGGCTCTGAGCTGACAGTACAGAGTTCGTCATGGGGCTTGAACTCACGAACTGTGAGATCATGACCTGAGCAGAAGTCTGGCGCTTAAGCGTCTGAGACAGCCAGGCGCCCCTAAAAGGAAGCCTTTTTAAAAACACAGATGACATATTCTATAAACATTTCCTCAGTGTCCTTTGTCAAGCTTTTATGGTGGCAGGTAATTTATAGACCTCTTCTATAATCCTCATAACTACAGAACCTATTCTGTAGTAAATTTGGTTCCCCCCGTTTTACCAAAATGACTATTTCTTTTTTAAAAAAATTTTTTTTTCTCAACGTTTATTTATTTTGGGGACAGAGAGAGACAGAGCATGAACAGGGGAGGGGCAGAGAGAGAGGGAGACACAGAATGGGAAACAGGCTCCAGGCTCCGAGCCATCAGCCCAGAGCCTGACGCGGGGCTCGAACTCACAGACCGCGAGATCGTGACCTGGCTGAAGTCGGACGCTTAACCGACTGCGCCACCCAGGCGCCCCCAAAATGACTATTTCTTGTAGCTGTTGTGTGTGAAAAATGATAGAGCGATTTTGAGGCTCCACCTGTTATCTTCCGGCACAGCGAATTTACTTTTGCTTCTGGAATGCAGGAAGTTTGGGGGAAGGACTCTTCACTCTCATCTGGAATTGAGCTGATTCGCAGCTGTATTTAAATTTTTGTGAAAGACGCTCTATTTCTAGTTGCCTTTGCTCCAGCCCCTTATGAGTCCTAAGTGATGTCTAGAAGTGTTGACTGGGTTCTTCCCCTTGGTGGGCTCTCCTTTTCCATTTTTTTATCTCCTCAGTGTACTGAGACCACTGAACTCTTGCATTCTGCTCAGCTTTTCACCTTCCTGGCCACCACTTAAAAAAAAGCCAATGACTCAAGGGAGATGATAATGAATTTGAGCGTTGCCTCTTGGGGATATTGGCCCCTCAAGTCCTTGCTGCCTTGGAAGCACCTTGCCTTCCGTGTTTTTGTTCTTTTTGTTTTTAAAATGTTTTTTTTTTTTCAACGTTTATTTATTTTTGGGATAGAGAGAGACAGAGCATGAACGGGGGAGGGGCAGAGAGAGAGGGAGACACAGAATCGGAAACAGGCTCCAGGCTCCGAGCCATCAGCCCAGAGCCTGACGCGGGGCTCGAACTCACGGACCGCGAGATCGTGACCTGGCTGAAGTCGGACGCTTAACCGACTGCGCCACCCAGGCGCCCCTGTTCTTTTTGTTTTTATTTTTAAAAAGTATTCTACCCAGGTTTCCTAGATTTCAGCGTCAAATGGGTGACACCAACTAACTGTTGTAGACATCAATGGAAGTCTTTCTCGCGGGCTTTGTCTGGGAGCCCATTGATTTAGTTCTGGAAGCAGATTTCATCGTTGTTCTGGAATCATGTTGAGGTCATTGCTCTCCCTCTCCTACCAATATCAATTCACGATCCATGAACGCTGAAATCAAATAGTGCATTCTACAGTATTTCTCTTAAGTGGGAAGCTTTGTTCACCTGAGAGTTGGTGGACAGGTACCCATTTCCAAATGCTGCAGTAGCTATTACTGTAATAACTAGAAGAGAGATAAACAATAAGATTAGATGGTGAGAATTCAGATTGTCTTTCACCCAAATTCTGATGATAATTTAGACTATGTCAGATCTCTAGTAAAGCACACAGAATACATTGAAGCCTGTTGTGTATATAATGTAAAGGTCAATTAGAAAGTTTGGGATGTTATTCCATGTCAGAAACTTGAATATCATTACTTTGCTTGATATTTCCCTAACTAGTCCAGTCATGAGACCCTAAATAGAACAGTGATGATTAACCATGGTTATAGTTGAATCACTTGGGGTGCTTTAAAAAATGTATTTTACTCCAGGTCCCGTCCACAAAGATTCTGATTGAATTGACCTGGGACGGGACACAGGTGACTTCCCATTTCATATCTCTGATGTGAATCCTACTGAGCCACAAAGCTTTTTCTTCTCTGTAACATTTTCTACTACATCTCTGGTCTTTTTCTTAGTCTGAATTTCCAAGTTCACTATACCCTAGAACACTTATTTATGTATTCATTCCTTATCACATTGTCTTACACATATCTTGCCTTACCATCTAAACTGTCAACTCTTTGATTAGGGACGATTTCTCAACCTTATTTTATGTAACTATTGACACAGCCCGGTCTTTGGCAAAGAAAAGGTACGTGAAGGTGAAACAAAAAACAAAACAAAACAAAACAAAAACCCTAAAACCCCCCACAAAACCACAACAGAATACCACTCATAGAAAGCTCGTTTGCTTAATACTTGATAAACTACTTAAGATTAAATGTGAGCACCTGAAAGCAGATATTAGCAAAGGAATACACCGGAGGCAACAGCTGAACTTACTAAATGCTTTTGTTTTAGAGATAAGAGAAGTTCAGGGGTGAAGAGCGAGCAAAGGCTGGATAAAATAGGAGAGAGTCGTGGTGTAGGGGGTGCGGGGAGGAGGGAGAGAACAAAAGGAACAGAGTATGTCTGAGTAGCTGGCATACTGAGTGGCTGGAGAAATGTTAATAAAAGGCATCACTGTTCAATTTTAGTTTGTCTTACTGCAATTAAAAAAATAGTAAATTCTCTGTCTCCCCCAAGAAATCAGCAAAGAAGTTTGCTACATACTACCTTAGAAAACCTACTGTAACTTGTTTAGCTTAGCATTTTTTTTTAATAGTGTGAAGTGGCTGATTACCATGTGTGGTGGTCCCATGGGCCAACAGAGACCAAAACACGGGCAAGTGCAAGGCGGTGGTCAGTGTGCTCCCTGACCTGAGCTAATTCAATGGCGGCCAGAGCTTGGAGTCAGCACCGACTGCTTAAAAGACCCGGTATAGAAATTTGGGGGCAGGTCATTAGACCTTCCGTAGAAAATTCAATGGAGGCTCAAGCCAATATCTTTTAAATCTTACGTCTTGATGCTTTAAGATTTTAAGATGTGAAAGCTTATTAAGCCATCACGCTGGCCATAGAAGGAAACTGCTTTTTCTTATTTGGTGTAAGGAGCATGTGTATGTATATTTATAGCACACTGCCTGCATTTCAATCCTGACTCCATCATGTGTTTCCCATATGACCTGGGGAAAGTTACTCAGTTTATCAGTTCTCAGATTTCTTAACAGAAGAGCAGAGATAATAATAGTTCCAAGCTCGAAAAGTTGTTACAAAGATACAGCGAATTGAGACACGTAGATTTCTGAGCCGGGCGCCTGGCACACGGCAAGCATGTCAAAGTTGTGAACTGTCATCATTTTTATTGTGGTGCTGTCATTCTTCACCCTGCGTGGCATTGGTCACCCATGGAGTTGGAAACAAGAAAAAAACAACACACATGCTCCAGTTCTAACCCAAAGCCATGAGTCAGAATGTCTGGAATTGGAGTCTGGGCATGTGTGGAAGAAAACCCAGAGATTCTGAAGTATAGTCAGCTCTATGGAGCACATCTATGATGTGTTCTCAGGTGGAAAAATGTGAAGATGAGCAAGGATGGCAATGCCCTTTAGAAACTGCATCGCTCAAGGCACAGAACTCGAGCTACCAAGCCCTATACCTGTCAATACTAAAGCAAGTGTTGTCCAAAAGTCTTTGGCTATCAGTTGTTGAACACGTTTGGGGGTCTAGGTGGAACAAGTCCTTGAGGGAAGAATGTTTGCTTGTGTGTTTCCAAGTGGCTCCTATTGAAAGACAATAGCATTTTTTTCTGTGTGATTTGTCTTGAAAATGAATTCATGGACCAAGAGAAGCCACTTGGTGTCCATGGTCATGAAGGTTCACATTAAAAGGCAGAAATGTGTTTTTCCTCCAGAGTGAATACACCTATTGTTGTTTCTCTGTTACTTGCATTTTAGGAGGCTAGCATGGGAGTATTTATGTCCTGCCCTTGAGATGAGGTGGACTTTCCCAGATAGTTGTGGTTTCCTGGAATCCCAATTGCCTGCCATTGAGTACTATGCTTCCGCAATTTTTGTTGCTCATAAGACACTTGACCGCATGTACATGCTTTTAATTTCTTTCTCAGATTTTTAAGTGGTTCTTTATTGTTTTGGTTACAGGATAATAAAGGCTAATCCGATTGGCTGGTATTCTAGATTTTCCAGTGCAATTACTTTGTGCTTGCTTTAGTCAATTGAGCCTCTTCTGGTTGTACCAAATGCTCTAAGGATAGAGGTGATTTCTGGTGTAGCTGTTATAATTAGCCTAGCAATGAACTTTTGCCAGAAGACTCACTTCTTCTCTCCTGTTGCTCCCTTTACAATCGAAGGATAGGCCAATGATAATTATAAGGATACAGAAACTTGTATTAGGGATTCAGGAACAATCATATGTCCACAATATTGACCAAATTCTTATTTAGAGGGAGGCAGAAGATTGCAGAGATTAAAAAGAAAATACTTTGGAGGTAGATTTTTCTTGGGAAAGTTACTTAGCTTCTTCATGTTTCTATCTTTAAAATGGTGATAAAAATATTAGTAAGTACTTCGTAAAATTGTTAGAAAAATTAAATTAGTTTTCTTTATAAAGCATACATAACAGTCACAAGCACATAGTAAGCATTATATTAATGTAGTTAAATAGAGAAAAATAAAGTTAGGGCTGCAAAAAGTCATAGCCCATTTGAGGAAACATGTATGGCTTTCTCTCCCGATTCTTGCCTAGCTATACAGATATAGACTCTGATCTTATTATTGAACTTCTTTGCCATCCAGATCACATAGTTTGATTTTTCCTCTTACCGGGTTTGCCAAATGTGAAAGGAATAATTCTGTGACCACCTGTGATTTTCATTAGTATTTTTTACTTTCATTCAAAAGGGCTCTTGTTACAGTCAGACTACCATAAAATTTGCAGAGGAAAAGCAAACCCCACTTGAGTGCTCTCTTTTGGAATCATCTTGGATTTCATATCTGACTTCTAGAGTGCAGCAAAGAAAGGAAGATCTTTTTATGCTCTGTTGGTGAGTTCTTAATTCTTGTGTTTTGTCATTTCTGTAGAACTGGAACTTTGTTACTTAAAATGGTTCCTGCTCTCAGTCATTGGTCAGCCCAAGCATGTTGTAGCATTTGCTGTTGGTTTCCCACCCCTATTTCTCAGGACTTACCATGTTTGTGCCTCACATCAGACTTCCACAAACCATGGTCTTCCAGAGGACTTTCTCTGAAGCTGAAAAGTAAAAACTCTGCCTATGTCCATGGCTGGCCCAAAGTGAAGGCTGGCCCAAAGTTGTTGGCTCTCAGTTGTTAGCTGATGGGAGGTAGTGTCCAAATACACCAGGTCCTTTTCCCTCAGGTTCAATCCAGGAGTCTTCCAAGTTCCTAGTGGATTAAGCACTAGGAACCCTCTTTATGGAACACCTTTCCTTCCTTGACTGACTTCTCCATTTCCTAGCTGATGTTCCTTCCCTTCCCAAATAGACGTATTGTATTCAAATATTTGTATCAGCATCTGCTTCTAGGGGGTCCCAGTCAGAGAGCCCCATGTTCTTTCAATGTGTAGAATGAAGTTAAAGCGATGAAGTAAAATTTGAGGTACTCCTGAGGTGCAGGAGAAGCTGGGATTGGTTGTTGCTACTGCAACATCTATTGATGTCACAAGTGATGTGGGAGATCAGAGCAAGTAAAGAGTTGATGTATCGTGTAAGGAACAGAAGTATCTAGGTGATAAATACATACTTCCTTTTTATTTTGAGACCTATCCCTAGTATTTCTCTGGATTGAGTACCACTCAGTCTAGAGGATTTGAGGGAGGGCCACTTCACAGATTACAAAGAGCAAATGACTAGAAATACATGCTAGATGGTTATACCATTCTAGATCTTTAAAAATGACAAGTACCAGGGGCACTTAGGTGGCTCACTTGGTTAAGCATCTGATTCTTGGTTTTGACTCAGATCATGATCTCGCGGTTCGTGGGTTTGAATCCTGAATTGGGTTCCACATTGGCAGTGTTGAGCCTGGTTGGGGTTCCGTCTCTTTCTCTCTCTGTCCCCTCTCTGCTCATGCTATCTCTCTCTCTCTCTCTCTCTCAAAATAAATAAATTACAAAATGACAAATACCAGCTCCATGTATATGTGAAGTCAGCAACTGAAAATTTGCAGACTATTACACTATACTATTCTGTATGTAAAACCCCTGTGTCTTGCCCCACTAATCCTTCAGTGAGCTCCTACAGAGCCCCATTCTCTGTCCTGGCATTCAGACACTGTTTATCTGGACCATTTTCCATAGACCCAACCCTATTTTATCTACAACTGCCTCCTGTATATCCTTGGCTTCGGTGACTTTATTTTGTTTATTTTTCTCCAAACACAGGGCAGGCATTCTTGGATATGGTCATGTTTCCTGCTGTTTTCCTAACTGTAATTCTCTCCCATTCTCCTCCATAAAACTAAATTTTTATTCTCCATTTAGGCTGCATCAGCTGGGATAAAGTTCAATTGTAAGTGACAGAAAACTCAACGAATAGTGGCTTAACAAAGTAAGAGATTTATTTGTCTCATGTGACAAGAAATTTGGAAGCGGGAAGTTTCGTTTGGTAGAGTTTAGTGGTTTCATCATGGACCTGGGTCCCTTTCATCCTTAAACTGCGTTTTTCATCCTCACGGTTATATGATGACTGTTCCATCTCTAGGCATTGTATCCTTGTTCCATGTAGAAAAAAGGGAAAAGATAAAGGGTAAAAGCAAAATGCTAAAACTTACAACACTGTCCATTCAAAAAAGCCTAGTCAATGACTTCTGCTGCCATTTCATTGGCTGGAAGTGAGTCACATGGCTAAACCCAACTGTGGAGGATTCTGGAAAAGTATCTTAATTCTCTAGTCTTTATTACAGAAGTTAAGAAAAAGATAAGGTTGTGAACGATTTTTGCGTATCTAATTCACAGCATCCAAACATTCAGCTTTTAGCATTCATGAACTCCAGAAACACTTTATTTGTGACAACAATTTTATTTATACTTTAACCAATGTTGTCATGAACGAAAAAGACCTATATGTTTTCATTCATATATGTTTTACCTCTGATTGAATTGGCAACAACTGTGAATTTCATCTTGTCATGTGACTAGCACCTACTTAAACGGTTCTTGAAACTAAACTTATTCCATTGAGGATGAATCAAGCTAATGGAGAGAAGCCACTGCAAACAGGACTGGCGAGATCCATGCTAATGATTTCACTTTGCTGGCTGTGCCTCCTTCAGTCTGTTCCTAGTCAATCCTATTTCATGGGCAGGTTGTTCAAAGCCACTGGGCATTGTATAGACTGAAAGAAGTGTTCAGAGCTGAGGAAGAGATATGAATAAAATGCATTTAGGAAAGTGGGTGTCGATGTGGGCAACTTGAGGGAATAAAACAATGTCGTTCTTTTTAAAAATTTTTTATTTGAGAGAGAGATAGAGCATGAGTGGGAGAAGGGCAGAGAGAGAGGGAGAGAGAATCCTGAGTGGGCTCTGAGCTGTCAGTGTGGAACTTGATGCAGGGCTTGAACTCACTGTGAGATCATGACCTGAGCCAAAGTCGGACACTCAACCGACTAAGCCACCCAGGCACCCCTGTTTATTTTTATTAAATATTATTTTATTAAAAATATTATTTTTATTTATTTATTTATTTATTTTTGAGACAGAGTGCAGATGGAGGAGGGACAGAGAGAGAGGGAGACACAGAATCCAAAGCAGGCTCCAGGCTCCCACCTGTCAGCACAGTGCCTGACTTGGGGCTCGAACTCAGGAACTGTGAGATCATGACCTGAGTGGAAGTCGGACACCTATCCAACTGAGCCACCCAGGCACCCCTATTACTTATACTTTTTATGGTGGTTGACAGGACAAAAATTCTATGAGTTTAAGAATACTTTGGAAAAAAAAGAATACTTTGAATAATTTGTAATGTATTAATCGCTAAAATATGTGTATATCTGAAATATAATAATAAATACATGTGTGAAACACTATTCCACTTACATTCAGTGTGTAGTGCTTATTATAATGCTGCCTTCTAGAATTTAATAGAAATGGTCTAGAAGGAGTGGGGGGTAATCTGAGCAAAATAGCAAAGAGCAGTCAATTTCTCCAGATCTGCTAAATGTCCATTGGTTTTCAGAAAAATTTAAAAATCTAAATAAGAGACATCTAGCCTCAAAGCACCTGGGTAGCTCAGTTGGTTACGCATCCGACTTTGGATCAGGTCATGATCTCATGGTTTATGAGTTCAAGCCCCGCTTCAGGCTCTGTGCTGACTGGTGGGAGCCTGGAGCCCGCTTCAGATTCTGTGTCTCCCTCTCTCTCTGCCCCTCCCCCACTCATGCTCTGTCTCTCTCTCTCTCTCTCTCTCTCTGTCTAAAATAAATAAACACTAAAAAAAAAAGAGACATCTAGCCTTACAATCTGTAGGTTTACATTCAATAGGATAAACTAAGTGAGGGATGTTCATAATAGACTCTGGTTTCTCTGAAGATAAAATTGCCATTTGAATTTCCTAAACTGGTCAATACTGTTTTAATTTAGAGAAATTATGAAGAGTTACCCTGAGATGTTTGGCTTACTTTTTTTTGGCCTTAATATGGAAGCCACTAAAATTCTACAACTAAGTGCAGCCATATTTTTAAAAATCTTATTTATTTAAGTGATCTCTACACCCCATGTGGGGCTTGAACTCACAACCCTGAGATCAAGAGCAGCATGTTTTTCCAACTGAGCCAGGCAGGTGCCCCAAGTATAGCCATTTTTAATAAGAGACAGTGCTGTGTTGAAGCTGGCATGGATTTGGGACTCAGGCACTGATGTGCTCTCTAACTCAGTGACTTAATAGCTACCTACCATTGGTCATTTTATTTAACCTCTTTGGGTCTCGATTTCTTTCTTTTTTTTTCCTAATGTTTATTTATTTTTGAGAGAGAGAGAGAAACAGAGTGTGAGTGGGGGAGGGGGAGAGAGAGACAGAGGATGAGTCGAGGAGGGGGAGAGAGAGAGGGAGACACAGAATCCCAAGCAGGCTCCAGGCTCTGAGCTGTCAGCACAGAGCCCGTCACGGGGCCCAAACTCATGAACCATGAGATCACGACCTGAGCTGAAGTCGGACACGTAACCAACTGAGCCACCCAGGTGCCCTGGGTCTCGATTTCTTTATGTGTAAAAAGGAACTATTACTAGGATTATGGTGGAGATTAAATGGATTATATTATATTTAATGTACCTAGTACAAGTCTTGTACATTTAGTGCTTATTAAATGATAGCTATTATTAGTATTGTCATTACATTTTTTTTAACGTTTATTAATTTTTGAGAGACAGAGAGACAGAGCATGAGCAGGGGAGGGGCAGAGAGAGAGCGAGACACAGAATCTGAAGCAGGTTTCAGGCTCTGAGCTGTCAGCACAGAGCCCGACGCGGGGCTCGAACTCATGAACCAGGAGATCATGACCTGAGCTCAACTGACTGAGCCACCCAGACGCCCCTAGTATTATCATTTTTTATTATTATTAAATTTTACCCTTTCTAAATAGAACAATAACTTCTAAAGCAGAAGTTGTGATTCCAGAGGGGCACAAATAAATAGTACTAGAAACAAAAGGAGTTATATTTTCCTGGATGGGTGTATTTTGCTAATCTTTCCAATAACACATTCTTCAGACAAATCATTTGAAATATGACTCTGGTATTAGTGGACCGGCTTGACATTAAAAAAATAAGTTTGAGAGCAATTGTTGGCATCAAAAGGCATTTAGTAAAGGCCTTGCTGTTTCCCAAGTGGTCAGTATTTAGAGTAGGGAACTCAAAGTGACAGGGTATTGGAGTAGTTTACGTGAAAAGTCCTTTGCCTTGGACACCCATGTTGTTACCATAAAATTGTTAGAGAGAAAGCAGCCCACGTTGCTTATTTTCCCTGCACTGTTCTAAAGCTGTTGTCATCAGAGGACCATGTCAAGAAAAAAAAAGTTATAAAAAGAAAACTAGTGATCTTTATCCACTGATTTTTAAAATAACAAATCTAGAGATACAAGAAAGCAATGGATTTTGGTAAGTAGTTCTGAGAGTTCTTAGGCTGAAAAAGATAAATATTTACTTAAAATGAGAGTTCACAGAGAAACAGTAAAGAAAAGGAAACTAATTGCCAAATATGCAGAATGTATTTTAGGAGTAAAACCAGGGGGAATTAATTTTTTAAAGTTAAGACAGCAGTTGGAATCATGACATTAGCTTTATTATTGCATATTATTAAATTTAATGCTTATAAAATTGCCGTGTAAAAATATAAATGAAATAAAAAAAATCTCATTGGGCTGCACACATACTACCTAGTGTTGAAATAAGGGAATCACACAAGGTAGAAGAGGAGCTTTGCCTTTGTGTTTTGGAAACTTCAGACTATATTCTTGACTTTCCTAAGAAGTAACATAAATAAGCTCGGTGACTAGACATAGTACTGTTTGAAATGTTTAAAGTGCAGTAATAATACAGCAAGTGCATAGCCCTCCCCCCCCCCCAACCCCACGAAGGTGTTAATGTTTCTAAAATACGGCAGGTAGGCCTGGGAAATAAGCCACGATCAAGTCGGCCTCCTCACTGACTGACCCAAATTGATAAATACAAATATGAACACTACTTAGTTCCTTCAGCCGAGGACCCTTGAGGCAATCTCATTTTTGAAAGTAGCCTTGGTGATTCTAGAAGTGTGATTTGAAGAGGGAGTAGGTTAAACGAAGTAGAAATAAAGCTCACCTATAAATATGAAGTCTGTGGAGATGGACATTTCCTATCCAGATGTATTTTCCTTTTAGTGGGTAAGTCCTACTGCTGTGGACTGAATGTTTTTGTTCCCCTAAAATTTGTATGTTAAAACTGTAATCCCCAATGAGATGGTGTTTGGAGGTGGGGCCTATGGGAGGTAAATAGGAGGTTGTAAGGGTGTACCCCTCATGTGGATTAATGCCTTTTTAAAAAGAGGAAGAAATATGAGATTTATTTCTCTCTGTGTGTAAATGGCCTTCTGAGATAGAGAGAGAGAAAGAGAGAGAAACACAGATCTCTCTCTCTGTCTAAATGTAGACATGTGAGGACATAACCAAGGAGAGGGTCCTACACCAACGACCTGACTATGCGGGTACTCTCTTCTTGGGCATCCAGCCTCCAGAACTGTGAGAATTAAGTGGTTGTTGTTTAGCCATCCAGCTGATGGTATTCTGTTAGAGCAGCTCAATCTGACCAAGACAACTACCAATTGGAATCTATCAAGACAGAAATATGGACATCCATTTAGACATACAGATGTAAACATTTTCTGCACTACTCTTTTCTGAGAAACACCTTTGTTAACACCAGTGACTTATTATTTTTAAGGAAGTTTACTTATAGTTCTAAGCAATTTTCTTTTGATTTGTCTTCTTTAGATTTCTTAGCACTTTGAGTTAGTATAGTTTGTTCAGCTCCCTAATGATCTATTTGTGAGTAACTGATGACATTTTAATGCAGCTTTACCTGATGCAAGGCATTCCAAACTGAGTGGCAGAGAACTCTGCTACGTCATGGCTAAATTGTTAGGGATCTGGAAGTATTTGTAAACACAACACCTATGTTATTGGCAAAAGGTGAAGATAGAAAAGCAGAATGCGAGAAATTAATGTTGAGATAATGGTTCCCTTTTTACAAAGAGACTACAAGAAAACTTCTCAAGAAGATAGTAGTAGAGATAGTTGATAATTTGATGGCATTCGCCACTTCAGGGTAATACAAAGAAACAGACTGACAGATCAACATGCATGTGGGGAGTCACATAGCAGATGGAAGGTTTGCACTGTGCCATTTGCATTATGAGGGCTCTAAGAACCTTGAAAAGTTTTGCTTTTTGGGGGAAAAGGTGACATATACAAAAATATATAGAGGACTCCAATGAGGAGTTTAATGGTCAGGTGTTCTGTATTTCCACCGAGGGTGGAATAAAGGCAATTGGTATTATACAAGCAAACAAAGGAGACATGGGCTAAGTGTAAAGAAAGCAATGGTCAAACTGTTGAATGTAAAATTGGTTAATGGGTTGTGTAATTTTCTTTATTGCAGATTTCAAAGCGGCTGAGTGTTAATCTTAGTGTAGATAGAGGACTGACAAGTTAACCATCTGATGAAGGAGTTAGCAAACTTTGTCTATAAAGGGTCAGAGAGTGAATATGTTTGGTTTGGGGACCATGTGACCTCTGTTGCAGCTACTCAACTTTGAGTGGTAGGCTAATACAACCTTAAACAATAATGTAAATGAGTGAACATGGCTGTGTTCCAATAAATCTTTATTTATAAAAAGAGAAGGCAGGTGGGATTTGGGCCATAGTTTGCCAGGGTTGTGGTCTGATATCATTTTTATGTGGAAGACTGTGTGGAACATTTGCTCGGTAGAGTTTTTTTTCCCTTTCTTTAATGTTTATTTATTTTTGAGAGAGAGAGAGACAGACAGACAGACAGAATCCAAAGCAGACTCCAGGCTCTGAGCTATCAGCAAAGAACCTGAGGCAGGGCTTGAACTCACGAACTGTGAGATCATGACCCGAGCCTGAGCTAAAGTCTGGTGCTTAACCAACTGAGCCACCCAGGCACCCCTGCTTGGTAGAATCTAAGAGGAATGATGATAAGTGAGCTCTATCTCTGTGATCTTCTTATTCTACAATTTATTATTATTATTATTATTATTCTATAATCTTAAAATTCCATAATAGCTGATTTTGGGTATGATCTTTTGTGGAAACAAAACAGATCTTTACAGTTTCACACTTATTTGCCTATATAACCATAAGACTCACTGCAGACTATAAGCATCTTAACAGCACAGCTGATTTACTTCATTTCTATATTCTCACTGCACAGTACAGTGCCCATCACTAAATAGATATTAAATACATATTTTAATTGAAGCATCAAGTGTTTAAACATTTCTAATCTGCCTTAAGTGCATTAAAAATTCTAAAATATCTAGAAACAAAGTAAGAACTCAAGGATCCCCTTTGATACAATCATGAGCCTACCAATAAATGTTTCTTTTTGCCTTTGGAAACATTTTATTGCTGCAATACCAAAAAAATGCTCTGCCTGAAATCTTGTATTCAGGGGTCCCATGTAGTCAGAGACACAGACCAGATAGGTTTATGTCAGAGGAATATCAAATACATTGTGTGGAGCACGAAAATCCAATTTGGCAATATTGTACAGATTCCCCTATCTGTGACCCTGCAGAAACAACTTACAGGGGCTTGATTCCATTATCAAATTCTTTTGTGGGAGCAATAAATATGACCAGGGTGTAGCAGGTTTCCTTTAAGTTCCAGTGACAGCTGATGGGCAGAAAACGTTGACTGGAAAACTTTACAAGGAGAAAGTAAATGCCTCATTCTGAGAGAAAGCTTTACAATTATAGTTGAATACAGGGAGGTTGCAGTTAATAGCAGTAAAGGATGGCATGAACGAGCAATCCTGTATTCGGGGTCATTGAAATTTTTCCAGTTGCTGAATAAGTGGTACAATGAACAGAATGACTTGTGGGATGCAATGAAAAGGTAATTTTATTTTTTTCCTTAGGAGTTTCTCTGCATTTATTTGGTGAGTCTCATTTGTCTTCTGCTGATTAAAAACTGGGAACTCTTATCTGATTACTCTCCACCTTCCTTCCTTCCTTCCTTCCTTCCTTCCTTCCTTCCTTCCTTCCTTCCTCCCTCCCTCCCTCCCTCCCTCCCTCCCTCCCTTCCTTCCTCCCTTCAATACAAGTTAGTTAAAATATAGTGTAGTATTGGTTTTAGTAATAAAACCATATAACATGGTTATATGTATATAACTTACATATAACACCCAGTGCTCATCCCAAGTGCCCTCCTTAATGCCCATCACCCATTTAGCCCATCCCCCCACCCAACCCTCCTCCAGCAACCCTCAGTTTGTTCTCTGGATTTATGGTTTGCCTCCCCCTCTGTTTTTATCTTATCTTTCCTTCCCTTCCCCTGTATTCATCCGTTTTGTTTCTTAAATTCCACATGAGTGAAATCATATGATGTCTTTCTCTGACTTATTTCGCTTAGTATTATACACTCTAGTTCCATCCACGTTGTTGAAAATGGAAAGATTTCATTTATTTCATCACCAAGGAATATTTCATTTATATACATACCACATTTTCTTTATCCATTCATCAGTCGATGGACATTTAGGCTCTTTCAATAATTTGGCTATTGTTGATTGTACTGCTATAAACAGTGGGGTGCATGTGCCCCTTTGAATCAGCATTTTTGTATCCCTTGGATAAATATCTAGTAGTGCAATTGCTGGGTTGTAGGGTAATTCTATTTTTAATTTTTTGAGGAACCTCCATACTGGTTTCCAGAGTGGCTGAAGCACTTTTCATTCCTACCAACAGTGCAAAAATGTTCTCCTTTCTCTGCATCCTCACCCCCCACATCCTGAGTTATTTTTAGCCATTCTGACCAGTGTAAGGTGGTATCTCATTGTGGTTTTGATTTGTGATTCTCTGTTGAAGAGGGATGTTGAGCATCTCTTCATGTGTCTGTTAGCCATTTGGATGTCTCCTTTGGAAAAATGTCTTTTCATGTCTTCTGCCCATCTCTTCACTGGATTATTTGTCTTTCTGGGTGTGGAGTTTGATAAGTTCTCTACAGATTTTGATTACTAATCCTTTATCTGATACATCATTTGCACATATCTTCTCCCATTCTGTTGGTTGACTTTTAGTTTTGTTGAATGTTTCCTTCACTTTGCAGGAGCTTTTTATGTTGATGAAGTCCCAATAGTTCATTTTTGCTTTTGTTACCCTTGCTTCTGGAGATGTGTTGAGTAAGAAGTTGCTGCAGCCAAGGTCCAAGATGTTTTTGCCTGCTTTCTCCTCGAGGATTTTGATGGCTTCCTGTCTTACATTGAGGTCTTTCATCCATTTTGAGTTTATTTTGGGGTATGGTGTAAGAAAGTGGTCCAGGTTCATTCTTCTGCATGTCACTGTCCAGTTTTCCCAACACCATTTGCCAAAGAGGCTCTTTTTTCCACTGGATATTCTTTCCTGCTTTGTCAAAGATTAGTTGGCCGTACATTTATGGGTCCATTTCTGGGTTTTCTATTCTGTTCCACTCATCTATGTGTTTGTTTTTGTGCCAATACCACAATATCTTGATGATACAGCTTTCTTTGTAATACAGGCTAAAGTCCAGAATTGTGATGCCTCTGGCTTTGGTTTTCTTTTTCAACCTCACTTTGGCTATTCAGGTTTTTTTTCTGGTTCCATATGCATCTTAGAATTGTTTGTTCTAGATCCGTGAAGAATGCTGGTGTTTTTTTGGTAGGAATTGCTGATTTGGTTAGTATTGACATTTTAACAATATTTGTTCTTCCAATCCATGAGCATGGAATGCTTTTCCTTTGTGTCTTCTTCAGTATCTTTTATAAGCTTTCTATAGTTTTCAGCGTATAGATCTTTTACCTCGTTGGTTAGGTTTATCTCTAGGTATCTTATGGATTTTGGTGCAATTGTAAATGGGATTGATTCCTTGATTTCTCTTTCTGATGATTCATTATTGATGTATAGAAATGCAACTGATTTCTGTACATTGATTTTATATCCTGTGACATTGCTGAATTCACATATTAGATACAGCAGGGTTTTTTGGTGGAGGCTTTCAGGTTTTCCATGTAGAGTATCATGTCATCTTCAAAGAGTAAAAGTTTGACTTCTTCCTTGGCAATTTGTATGCTTTTTATTTCTTTTTGTTGTCTGATTGCTGAGGCTAGGACTTCCAGTACTATGTTGAACACAGTGGTGAGAGTGGACATCCTTGTCGTATTCCTGATCTCAGGGGGAAAGCTCACAGTCTTTCTCCATTAAGGATAATATTAGCTGTGGGTCTTTCATATATGGCCTTTAGGATGTTGAGGTATGTTCCTTCTTTTTTTTTAAGTTTTTTTTTTTTCTGATGTCTATTTATTTTTGAGAGAGAGAGACAGAGTGCAAGCAGGGTGTGGCTGGGGACAAAGAGAAAGGGAGACGCAGAATCTGAAGCAGGCTCCAGGCTCTGAGCTGTCAGCACACAGCCTGATGTGGGGCTTGAACTCACGAACCGCGAGATCATGACCTGAACTGATGTCGGACACTTAACTGACTGAGCCACCCAGGTACCCCAGTTATGTTCCTTCTATCCTTACTTTTCTGAGGGCTTTTGTCAAGAAAGAATGCTGTATTTTGTCAGATGCTTTTTCTGCACCTATTGACAGGATCATAAGGTTCTTATCCTTTCTTTTTTTTTCTTTTTTTTAATATATGAAATTTATTGACAAATTGGTTTCCATACAACACCCAGTGCTCATCCCAAAAGGTGCCCTCCTCAATAACCATGACCCACCCTCCCCTCCCTCCCACCCCCCATCAGCCCTCAGTTTGTTCTCAGTTTTTAACAGTCTTTTATGCTTTGGCTCTCTCCCACTCTAACCTCTTTTTTTTTTTTTTTCCTTCCCCTCCCCCATGGGTTCCTATTAAGTTTCTCAGGATCCACATAAGAGTGAAACCATATGGTATCTGTCTTTCTCTGTATGGCTTATTTCACTTAGCATCACACTCTCCAGTTCCATCCACGTTGCTACAAAGGGCCATATTTCATTCTTTCTCACTGCTACATAGTACTCCATTGTGTATATAAACCACAATTTCTTTATCCATTCATCAGTTGATGGACATTTAGGCTCTTTCCATAATTTGGCTATTGTTGAGAGTGCTGCTGTGAACATTGGGGTACAAGTGGCCCTATGCATCAGTACTCCTGTATCCCTTGGATAAATTCCTAGCAGTGCTATTGCTGGGTCATAGGGTAGGTCTATTTTTAATTTTCTGAGGAACCTCCACACTGCTTTCCAGAGCGGCTGCACCAGTTTGCATTCCCACCAACAGTGCAAGAGGGTTCCTGTTTCTCCACATCCTCTCCAGCATCTATAGTCTCCTGATTTGTTCATTTTGGCCACTCTGACTGGCGTGAGGTGATACCTGAGTGTGGTTTTGATTTGTATTTCCCTGATAAGGAGCGACGCTGAACATCTTTTCATGTGCCTGTTGGCCATCTGGATGTCTTCTTTAGAGAAGTGTCTATTCATGTTTTCTGCCCATTTCTTCACTGGGTTATTTGTTTTTTGGCTGTGGAGTTTGGTGAGCTCTTTATAGATTTTAGATACTAGCCCTTTGTCCGATATGTCATTTGCAAATATCTTTTCCCATTCCGTTGGTTGCCTTTGAGTTTTGTTGGTTGTTTCCTTTGCTGTGCAGAAGCTTTTTATCTTCATAAGGTCCCAGTAATTCACTTTTGCTTTTAATTCCCTTGCCTTTGGGGATGTGTCGAGTAAGAGATTGCTACGGCTGAGGTCAGAGAGGTCTTTTCCTGCTTTCTCCTCTAAGGTTTTGATGGTTTCCTGTCTCACATTCAGGTCCTTTATCCATTTTGAGTTTATTTTTGTGAATGGTGTGAGAAAGTGGTCTAGTTTCAACCTTCTGCATGTTGCTGTCCAGTTCTCCCAGCACCATTTGTTAAAGAGGCTGTCTTTTTTCCATTGGATGTTCTTTCCTGCTTTGTCAAAGATGAGTTGGCCATACGTTTGTGGGTCTAGTTCTGGGGTTTCTGTTCTATTCCATTGGTCTGTGTGTCTGTTTTTGTGCCAATACCATGCTGTCTTGATGATGACAGCTTTGTAGTAGAGGCTAAAGTCTGGGATTGTGATGCCTCCTGCTTTGGTCTTCTTCTTCAAAATTCCTTTGGCTATTCGGGGCCTTTTGTGGTTCCATATGAATTTTAGGATTGCTTGTTCTAACTTAGAGAAGAATACTGGTGCAATTTTGATTGGGATTGCATTGAATGTGTAGATAGCTTTGGGTAGTATTGACATTTTGACAATATTTATTTTTCCAATCCATGATCAGGGAATGTCTTTCCATTTCTTTAAATCTTCTTCAATTACCTTCATAAGCTTTCTATAGTTTTCAGCATACAGATCGTTTACATCTTTGGTTAGATTTATTCCTAGGTATTTTATGCTTCTTGGTGCAATTGTGAATGGGATCAGTTTCTTTATTTGTCTTTCTGTTGCTTCATTGTTAGTGTATAAGAATGCAACTGATTTCTGTACATTGATTTTGTATCCTGCAACTTTGCTGAATTCCTGTATCAGTTCTAGCAGACTTTTGGTGGAGTCTATCGGATTTTCCATGTATAATATCATGTCATCTGCAAAAAGCGAAAGCTTGACTTCATCTTTGCCAATTTTGATGCCTTTGATTTCCTTTTGTTGTCTGATTAATGATGCTAGAACTTCCAGCACTATGTTAAACAGCAGCGGTGAGAGTGGGCATCCCTGTCGTGTTCCTGATCTCAGGGAAAAAGCTCTCAGTTTTTCCCCGTTGAGGATGATGTTAGCTGTGGGCTTTTCATAAATGGCTTTTATGATCTTTAAGTATGTTCCTTCTATCCCAACTTTCTCAAGGGTTTTTATTAAGAAAGGGTGCTGGATTTTGTCAAAGGCCTTTTCTGCATCGATTGACAGGATCATATGGTTCTTCTCTTTTTTTTTGTTAATGTGATGTATCACGTTGATTGATTTGCGAATGTTGAACCAGCCCTGCATCCCAGGAATGAATCCCACTTGATCATGGTGAATAATTCTTTTTATATGCTGTTGAATTCGATTTGCTAGTATCTTATTGAGAATTTTTGCATCCATATTCATCAGGGATATTGGCCTGTAGTTCTCTTTTTTTACTGGGTCTCTGTCTGGTTTAGGAATCAAAGTAATACTGGCTTCATAGAATGAGTCTGGAAGTTTTCCTTCCCTTTCTATTTCTTGGAATAGCTTGAGAAGGATAGGTATTATCTCTGCTTTAAACGTCTGGTAGAACTCCCCTGGGAAGCCATCTGGTCCTGGACTCTTATTTGTTGGGAGATTTTTGATAACCGATTCAATTTCTTCGCTGGTTATGGGTCTGTTCAAGCTTTCTATTTCCTCCTGATTGAGTTTTGGAAGAGTGTGGGTGTTCAGGAATTTGTCCATTTCTTCCAGGTTGTCCAATTTGTTGGCATATAATTTTTCATAGTATTCCCTGATAATTGTTTGTATCTCTGAGGGATTGGTTGTCATCATTCCATTTTCATTCATGATTTTATCTATTTGGGTCATCTCCCTTTTCTTTTTGAGAAGCCTGGCTAGAGGTTTGTCAATTTTGTTTATTTTTTCAAAAAACCAACTCTTGGTTTCGTTGATCTGCTCTACAGTTTTTTTAGATTCTATATTGTTTGTTTATTTCTGCTCTGATCTTTATTATTTCTCTTCTTCTGCTGGGTTTAGGCTGCCTTTGCTGTTCTGCTTCTAGTTCCTTTAGGTGTGCTGTTAGATTTTGTATTTGGGATTTTTCTTGTTTCTTGAGATAGGCCTGGATTGCAATGTATTTTCCTCTCAGGACTGCCTTCGCTGCATCCCAAAGCGTTTGGATTGTTGTATTTTCATTTTCGTTTGTTTCCATATATTTTTTAATTTCTTCTCTAATTGCCTGGTTGACCCACTCATTCGTTAGTAGGGTGTTCTTTAACCTCCATGCTTTTGGAGGTTTTCCAGACTTTTTCCTGTGGTTGATTTCAAGCTTCATAGCATTGTGGTCTGAAAGTATGCATGGTATAATTTCAATTCTTGTAAACTTATGAAGGGCTGTTTTGTGACCCAGTATATGATCTATCTTGGAGAATGTTCCATGTGCACTCGAGAAGAAAGTATATTCTGTTGCTTTGGGATGCAGAGTTCTAAATATATCTGTCAAGTCCATCTGATCCAATGTCTCCTTCAGGGCCCTTGTTTCTTTATTGACCGTGTGTCTAGATGATCTATCCATTTCTGTAAGTGGGGTGTTAAAGTCCCCTGCAATTACCACATTCTTATCGATAAGGTTGCTTATGTTTATGAGTAATTGTTTTATATATTTGGGGGCTCCGGTATTCGGTGCATAGACATTTATAATTGTTAGCTCTTCCTGATGGATAGACCCTGTAACTCTTATATAGTGTCCTTCATCATCTCTTGTTACAGCCTTTAATTTAAAGTCTAGTTTGTCTGATATAAGTATGGCTACTCCAGCTTTCTTTTGGCTTCCAGTCGCATGGTAAATAGTTCTCCATCCCCTCACTCTCAATCTAAAGGTGTCCTCAGGTCTAAAATGAGTCTCTTGTAGACAGCAAATAGATGGGTCTTGTTTTTTTATCCATTCTGATACCCTATGTCTTTTGGTTGGCGCATTTAATCCATTTACATTCAGTGTTATTATAGAAAGATACGGGTTTAGAGTCATTGTGATGTCTGTATGTTTTATGCTTGTAGTGATGTCTCTGGTACTTTGTCTCACAGGGTCCCCCTTAGGATCTCTTGTAGGGCTGGTTTAGTGGTGACAAATTCCTTCAGTTTTTGTTTGTTTGGGAAGACCTTTATCTCTCCTTCTATTCTAAATGACAGACTTGCTGGATAAAGGATTCTCGGCTGCATATTTTTTCTGTCTAGCACCCTGAAAATCTCGTGCCAATTCTTTCTGGCCTGCCAAGTTTCAAAAGAGAGATCAGTCACGAGTCTTATAGGTCTCCCTTTATATGTGAGGGCACGTTTACCCCTTGCTGCTTTCAGAATTTTCTCTTTATCCTTGTATTTTGCCAGTTTCACTATGATATGTCGTGCAGAAGATCGATTCAAGTTACGTCTGAAGGGAGTTCTCTGTGCCTCTTGGATTTCAATGCCTTTTTCCTTCCCCAGTTCAGGGAAGTTCTCAGCTATGATTTCTTCAAGTACCCCTTCAGCACCTTTCCCTCTCTCTTCCTCCTCTGGGATACCAATTATGCGTATATTATTTCTTTTCAGTGTATCACTTAGTTCTCTAATTTTCCCCTCGTACTCCTGGATTTTTTTATCTCTCTTTTTCTCAGCTTCCTCTTTTTCCATAACTTTATCTTCTAGTTCACCTATTCTCTCCTCTGCCTCTTCAAGCCGAGCTGTGGTGGTTTCCATTTTGTTATGCATTTCGTTTAAAGCGTTTTTCAGCTCCTCGTGACTGTTCCTTAGTCCCTTGATCTCTGTAGCAAGAGATTCTCTGCTGTCTTCTATACTGTTTTCAAGCCCAGCGATTAATTTTATGACTATTATTCTAAGTTCACTTTCTGTTATATTATTTAAATCCTTTTTGATCAGCTCATTAGCTGTTGTTATTTCCTGGAGATTCTTCTGAGGGGAATTCTTCCGCTTGGTCATTTTGGATAGTGCCTGGTGTGGTGAGGACCTGCAGGGCACTTCCCCTGTGCTGTGGTGTATAACTGGAGTTGGTGGGCGGGGCCGCAGTCCGACCTGATGTCTGCCCTCAGCCCACCACTGGGGCCACAGTCAGACTGGTGTGTGCCTTCTCTTCCCCTCTCCTAGGGGCGGGATTCACTGCGGGATGGCGTGGCCTGTCTGGGCTACTTGCACACTGCCAGGCTTGTGATGCTGGGGATCTGGCGTATTAGCTGGGGTGGGTAGGCAAGGTGCACGGCGGCAGGGGGGGGCAGGCTTAGCTCGCTTCTCCTTAGGTGATCCACTTCAGGAGGGGCCCTGTGGCAGCGGGAGTCAGATCCGCTGCCGGAGGTTTGGCTCCGCAGAAGCGCAGAGTTGGGTGTTTGTGCGGAGAGAGCAACTTCACTGGCAGGAAATGGTTCTCTTTGGGATTTTGGTTGGGGGATGGGTGGGGGAGATGGCGCTGGCGAGCGCCTTTGTTCCCCACAAACTGAGTTCTGTCGTCCGGGGGCTCAGCAGCTCTCCCTCCCTTTGTCCTCCAGCCTTCCCGCTTTCCGAGCAGAGCTGCTAACTTATGTCCTCCCAGACGCGAAGTCGTGCTTGCTGTCGGAACACACTCCGTCAGGCCCCTCCGCTTTTGCAAGCCCGACTCGGGGGCTCTGCTTGGCCGGCGAGCCGCCCCTCCGCCCCGGCTCCCTCCCGCCAGTCCGTGGAGCGCACACCGCCTCGCCGCCCTTCCTACCCTCTTCCGTGGGCCTCTCGTCTGCGCTTGGCTCCGGCGACTCTGTTCTGCTAATCCTCTGGCGGTTTTCTGGGTTATTTAGGCAGGTGTAGGTGGAATCTAAGTGATCAGCAGGACGCGCGGTGAGCCCAGCGTCCTCCTACGTCGCCATCTTCCCTGAGGAGTCTTATCCTTTCTTTTATTAATGTGACGTATTATGTTGATTGATTTACAAACATTGAACCAGCCCTGCAGCCCAGGAATAAGTCCCACTTGATTATGGGAGATAATTCTTTTAATGTATTGTTGAATTTGATTTGCTTGTGTCTTGTTGAGAGTTTTTACATCAAGGTTCATCAAGGATATTGGCCTGTAATTCTCCTTTTTAGTGGGGTCTTTGCCTGGTTTTGGAATCAAGGTAATGCTGGCTTCATATAATAAGTTGGGAAACGTTTCCTTCCATTTCTTTTCTTTGGGACAGTTTGAGAAAAATAGGTATTTCTTCTGCTTTAAATGTCTGATACAATTCGCCTGGGAAGCCATCTGGTCTGTTTTCTCCTCTAGATTTGTTTGTTCATCTGTGATTTTATCTATTTTGGTTTTTCTCTCTCTCTCTCTTTGATAAGTCTGGTTAGGGATATATCAATTTTGTTTATTCTTTCAAAGAATCAGCATTTAGTTTCATTGATATGTTCTACTCTTTCTGTATGTTTGTTTCGACATCATTTATTTCTGTCCTAATCTTTATTATTTCCCTTTTTTCTGCTGGCTTTAGGCTTTATTTGCTGCTCCTCTTCTAGCTCCTTTAGGTGTAAGGTTAGGTTGTGTATTTGGGACCTTTCTTGCTTCTTGAGATAGGCCTGGATTGCAATTTATTTTCCTCTTACGACTGCTTTTGCTGCATCCAAACAGTTTGGAGTGTAATCTTTTCATTTTCATTTGCTTCCATGTATTTTTTTTTCTCCTGTAAGTTCCTGATTAACCCATTTGTTCTTTAGTAGGATCTTCTTTAACCTCTGTGTATTTGAGTGTTTTCCAATATTTTTCTAGTGGTTGATTTCAAGTTGTGATCTGAAAATACGCATGATATGATCTTGATCTTTTTTGTATCTATTGAGGGCTGATTTGTGACCCAGTATGTGATCAGTTCTGGAGAATGTGCCATGTACATTTGAGAAGAATGGGTGTTCTGCTGCTTTAGGATGAAATGTTCTGAATATATCTGTTAAGTCCATCTGGTTCTGTGTTATTCAAAGCCATTGTTTCCATGTTGAATTTCTGCTTAGATGATCTGTCCATGGTTATGAGTGGGGTATTAAAGTCTCCTATTTTTATGGTATTATTATCAATGAGTTTTTTTAAATGTTTGTTATTAATTGATTTATTCATTTGGAGGCTCTCAAGTTGAAGGCATAAATGTTTACAATTGTTACATCTTGATGGATAGACCCCTTAATTATGGTATAATGCCCTTCTTCATCTCTTGTTATAGTCTTTGGCTTAAAATCTAGTGTGTCTGATATAAATGTGGCTATTCCAGCTTTCTTTTGGCCTCCATTAGCATGATAGTTGGTTCTGCATCACCTCACTTTCAATCTGCAGGTGTCTTTAGGTCCCAAATGATTGTCTTGTAGGCAGCATATAGATGGATTTTTAAAAATCCATTCTGAAACTCTATGCCTTTTGATTGGAGCATTTAGTCCATTTACATTTAGAGTGATTATTGAAAGAAATTAATTTAGTGGTATTGTGTCACCTGTAGAGTTAGTGTTTCTGGGTGATGTTCTCTGGTCCTTTGTAGTCTTTGTTGCTTTGGTCTTCTTTTTTTTTTTTCTCCACTCAGAGTCCCCCTTAGTACTTCTTGCAGGGCTTATTTAGTGGTCACAAACTCCTTTAGTTTTTGTTTGTCTGGGAAACTCTTTATCTCTCCTATTCTGGATGACAGCCTTGCTGTATAAAGAATTCTTGGCTTCATATTTTTCCCATTCAGCACATTGAACATTTCCTGCCACTTCCTTTGGCCTGACAAGTTTCAGTGAATAGATCTGCTGCTGACTTTATGTGTCTACCCTTGTAGGTTAAGGACCTTTTTTCCCTAACTGCTTTCAGAATTCTCTCTTTATCTTTGTATTTTGCAAGTTTCACTATGCTATGTTATGGTGTTGACCTGTTTTTATTGGTTTTGGGGGGAGTTCCTGTGCCTCTTGGACTTGAATGCCTATTTCCTTACCCAAATTAGGGAAGTTGTCAGCTATAATTTGTTCAAATAAACTTTCTGCCCCCTTTTCCTGTGTTCTTCTTCTGGGATTCCTATGATATGGACATTGTTTCATTTCATGGAATCACTGAGTTCTCTCAGTCTCCCCTCATGATATGATAATTTCCTTTCCCTCTTTTTCTCAGTTTCATTATTTTCCATAATTTTATCTTCTATATCACCTATTCTCTGCTTCTTCAATCCTTGTTGTCACTGTATTCAGTTGGTTTTGCATCTCAGTTATAGCATGTTTTATCTCATTCTGACTAGTTTTTAGGTCTTTAATCTCTGCAGCAAGGGTTTCTCTGGTGTCTTCTATGCTTTTTTCAAGCCCAGCTAGTAGTCTTATGGTCATTGTTTTAAATCCTTGTTCAGATATATATTGCTTATATCTGTTTTGAGCAAGCCCCTGGCTGTGATCTCCTTCCTCTTGACCTTTTTATGGGGGAGAATTCCTCCATTTTGGCATTTTGGCTAACTTTCTATCTTTTGTGTGTTTTAAAAGCTTGTTACATTTCCTGTACCTGAGAATACCGCCATATTAAAAATGGGTCATACACTGCCCTAGGCCTGGCACTTCAGGAAGTGTTTCTGGTGTATGCTGTGTGCACTCTGCTATTGCATTTTGGCTGCTCTTTCCCACTGGTCAGTCCTCTGCAGAGCTCCTCCTTGCTTGTAGTGGGGGAGTGTTTGGACCTTTAAGAATGTGTGCTTTTATTGCTCCTTGAAGTGACCCTGGAAAAAAGAGGGCAGGGGAGGAAGGCTGATTCCAAAAAAAGAAAAAAAAAAGAACAAAAACCTAACAGAGAATCAAAAAACCATAAGGGTGATCCAAAGAAAAAGAAAAAAAGAAGAGACAAAGGAAAGTATAAACAAAGCCGGATCCAAAAAAAGGAGAAAAGGAAATGAAAACAAACAAACAAACAAACAAACAAACAAACAAACAAGAAACTATGAGCCAGATTCCAAAAGAAAAAAGAAGAAGAAAGAAAAAAAATAAAAACTGCAGGTGTCACTTTGAAGCACTCAGTTTTCAGTGCAATTGGTGCCTGTGAGCTGCTGGCTCTGCTGGTTTTCTGGGGGAGAGATCTGCTGCTCTGGCTCAGACTCTGTCTTTCCCCAGCAAAGCAGTTGCCAGGCATAGGGGAGGGGGCAGCAGGGTTTGGTGTAAGCAGGTCTCCTGCCTCCACTGGGGGCTGCTGTGCAGCTCTCTGAAGTCCCACCATGTTGGTGTTGGGGGGAAAATGGCACCACCCCAATCTCTCATCCTGGACCGGGGATCTCACCCCTTGCTATTCAGACAGCCTTTACAGAGTAGCGAGGGCAGGCATCTTGCCCTGTATCACAACTACCCTGCATTTTTTCTTTGGCACACAGCTGGGATTCAAAACCTGAAGTCTTAACCTGGTACCATGTGGATCTGCTCCCCTCTGCCGGAGCAGAGCCTCTTCATGCTATGTGAAGTTCTCTGTCCCTGAAAAACATACCTGCACAGTGCACAGAATTGATGGTGTCGCGCTACTAAGAGCAGCAAAGGTTACATTCCCTCTGGGTGTGCCTCTGTCCCCTGCTGATGAAAGGCCTTTGGCTGGTACCTGCAGGGTCTTTTGTCCTTGGGGAGGCAATATACCCTCTTCCAAATGTACTCAGAAGGGGGAATGCTCTCTTCCAGTGTGCCCTGGAGATCCCCACACCATGCTGTGCACTCAGGGGACAGTTCCCTTCTCGCCAGGAGCAGATACCACAGATCTGCTCTGGAGAAAGTTGCACACATCCAAAACCTCAGAGTTTGAGCTCTGTATGGTATTTGCCAAAAAAACACCAAAAACCCAAAACAAACCCAAACAAACAAAATCCACAAAGCAAAGCAAAACAAAACAAAACAAACAAACAAACAAAAAACCCAAAAAACAAACTTGGGACACTTAGTACTTCTTGTTCTCCAGTCCTTGGTCCAGAGACGTCTTCCTCTTGTGTTAACTCAGTATCACACTTTCTCACCCCACCCTCTGTCTCTCCGTTTTGGACTCCGTGGAAAGAGTTTTCTCCCTTCCCTGACACTGCTATTTTTCTCTTCCCCAATTCACTTCCACGTACCTGACACCTGCCAAGCTGTCTCCCTCCAACTGTGGAGATCCTTCTGACAGTCCACAGATTGATTTCCTATGTGTTCCAAGTGATCTTACCTCAATACAGCTGTGTTTGAGGGACAAGGAATGCTCAGGGTCCCCCTACTTCTATACCATCTTAACTCCTTCTCTCTTATGTGATTGCTTTTAAGAAATAGAAATTTTTACCATCACTTAAGTCAGAAACAAACTTGATTTCCGAAATTAAAATGTCTCATCTGTACTAGATAACTTTCCTGAGACCAACCAACAAACAAAAAACTGGACAAAATACATGAAACAATAATTTTCAAGGCATTGGCCATTAGGCATGAAGGACAGTGAAGGCTGAGAGAGACAGAAAATAAGTCAGGTGAGCCCTATGATTGTTACAGTAGCTTGAAAGAATTTCCATGCTGTAATATAGGGTGGGTAGACTCAGGTAGAACCCAGAGGACACCCTGAATTGAAGAAATAGAGTTGAGAGTTCAAGGTGGTCGAATCATCTGCAGTCCACAGAACAGAGTCCTGGAAAAGAGAGAGTTGTACAAAGAAATAACTCTTGAGATTGCAGGAGGACCCACTTGAGTAGTTAGCAGAGTATTGATGAGCATATATATGTGAGAAAACAGTAAACCTGAGTCTAGAGAATGAAACCATCCAAAAGGATTACCAGGAGCATTATGTGGCAGCCAGTCAAGGTTGGAATAGTACCTGTCTATCAGCGAATCTAGAAAACTTCATGATTATGGGGCACTGGGTAGAGAGATCAGAGAGGTCTTGCCTCAGTAGGGTGGAATAAAGAGCTCTAAAATATATAATTCAAAAATTCAAAAAAAATTAAGTAGAGACATGGAAGATATAAAAAGACTTAAACTTCTAGAGGTGAAAACTATAATGTATCAGAAAAAACTATACAGAGTTGCTTTAATGGAAGATTTGATATCATAGAATAAAAGATTAGTGAATTTGAAGACATAGTAATAGATAATTGAAAATGAAACATGAAGAGAGTAAATGAAATAAAAAAAAATCATTGAGCTGTGGGACAACTGAATGTAACTTAATATACATGTAATTGTAGTTCCCAAAGGTGAGATGGGTAGAAAAAGACTTGAAAAATAATGGATGAACATTTTCCAAATTTGGAAATTTTTATAAATTTCAAGCAAAGGAACAAATAACGCTGGAAATGATAACTCTACCAGTCAATGCATAAGATATTTTCCTTATTTAAATCTCCTAAAGTTATAATTGACTGTTTAAACAAAAAAACCCATGTAACTGTACTGTAGGGTTTATAATACATATATATTATATTTATAATATATACATATATATGTAAAAACGTAACAAAAATAACATAAAGACCCACAGAGGAGAAATTAAAGTATATTCTTATAAAGTTGTTATACCATGTTTTTCTAATATCATAGTATATTTGAAAGTGGGTTGTGATAAAATGAAGATGTAGAATATGAACCCGAGAACAATCACTAAAATATCACAATGAAAAATTATAGCCAATAGGCCAGGAGATCAGATGAATTCATAAGAATACTCAACCTAAAATAAATTAGAGGCACCTTAATGGCTCAGTCATTTGAACATCTGACTCTTGATTTTGGCTTAGGTCATGATCTCATGGTTTGTGGGATCGAGCCCTATGTCAGGCTCTGTACTGGCAGTGTGGAGCCTGCTTGGAATTCTTTCTCTCCTCTGTCTCTACTCCTTTCCCCACTCATGCAGTCTCTCTCTCAAAATAAACAAACTTAAAAAAATAAAAAAAAATAAAAGAAATTGGAAAGAGAAGAAAAAGGGAACAAATAAAAGATGAGGTAAATAGCCAGCAAATATCATGACTTAAATTATATCAGTAGCCATATTAAATTTAAATGGTATGAATATCCCATTAAAAGGCAAGTGTTGTAAGACTGGATAAAAAAGCAAGGCTCAATTTATATTTTACTTTCTAGAAATCCACTTTAAACATTAGGACAAATAGACTAAAAGTAAAGGTTGAAATACATATAATGTTTATACTAGTCAAAATAGAGTGTCTGATAATGTCAGACAAAATGGATTTCAGAGAAAATAATATTCTTAAGGATGAATAGTCACCTCATCATGATGTAGGGTGACTCATGAGGTGGTGTAGTCACCTCATCACCATGTAGGGTGAAAAGACTTAACAATTTGAGATGTTTTTTTTTTAACCAGGGAAGAGAGTACTGAAACACATGAAGCAAAAACTTACAAGTCTGCGCGGAGAAATAGACAAATCTATAACTGAAAGTGGAGATTCCAATACTTCTCTCTGGATAATTGCTAGAACAATTATATAGAAAATTGATGAGATGTTGACTTGAAAAGCAACTTTATCTAATTAACACTTATAGAACACTCCACCCAATGTTTGTAGCAGCACTTTCAACAATAGCCAAATTATGGAAAGAGCCTAAATGTCCATCAACTGACGAATGGATAAAGAAGATGTGATTTATGTATACAATGGAATACTACTTGGCAATGAGAAAGAATGAAATCATGCCATTTGCAGCAATGTGGATGGAAATGGAAGGTATTATGCTAAGTGAAATAAGTCAGTCACAGAAAGATAGATATCCTATGTTTTTATTCATATGTGGAACTTGAGACAGTTAACAGAAGACCATGGGGGAAGGAAAGGGGTAAAGGAGTTACAAACAGAGAGTGAGGGAGGCAAACCATAAGAGAGTCTTAAATACAGAGAACTAAGGGTTGATGGATGGTGGGGGAGAGGGGAAAATGGGTGATGGGCATTGAGGAGGGCACTTGTTGGGATGAGCACTGGGTGTTGTATGTAAGCGAGGAATCACGGGAATCTACCCCCAAAACCAAGAGTACAGGGTACACACCGTATGTTAGCCAATTTGATAAGAAATTATATTAGAAAATAAAAAACTTGCTCTGGAAAGCAAAGAAATAAATAAAATAAAGTAATAAATCAGCTTTAGTTAGGAGATAGACGTTGGATGCTCAAGTCTGTGTAACAGTAGTTGGTAGGAATAATAAAACACAATCGTCAAAACAAAAAACAAAAACAAAACAAAAAAAGAACACTCCATAAAAGGGTTGAATACACATTCTTTTTAAGTGTCATGGAACATTTGCAAAGATATACCAAATTATGCACCGTATAATACAAGTTTAAATAAGTTTAAAATGACTCAAGTCCCACAAAGTGTATTCTCTAACTATGTAGAATTATACTAGAAATCTAGCAGAAATACTTCTGAAAAATCTTCAAATATTTGGAAACTAAACACAATTCTAAACAACTCACATGTCAAAGAACTAATCAAAAGAAAAATTTGAAATTTTTTGGAATGAAATGAAAATCACAGTGTCTCAAAATTTATAGGAGAAAGTGTCTTTATTAGAGGAGAAGAAAGTTCTCAAATTAATGACTTCAGTTTCCTCCTTAAGAAACTAGGGGGGGGGGGGAAAACCAAACTAAACCCAAAGTAAGCAGAGTAAGGAAATGTAAGCAGAAGTCAGTTAGCCAAAAACTGTGGATAATAAGAGAGAAAAATCAATGAAATCAGACGTTGGTTGGTTGAGAAAATCAATAAAAACAAATGTCTAGTCATACTGATCAGAAAAAAAAAAGAAAAATTACCAATGAAAGGAAAGAAGGAAAGATCATCACTAGGAATTCTACAGAAACTGAAAGCATAATAAGGGAACATTATAAACAAGCTTTCCCCCATACTTTCACCAATTTAGAAGGAATATACAAAATGTATAACTACAAATATCATTCAAGAAGGAATAGATAACTAGAATAACCTGGTATCAAAGAAACGGAATTAGAGTTAAAAACCTTCCTACAGGGGCACAGACAAATTTGTTTTGGTGTTTTTAAACTAAATTTTATTTATTGATTATTTATTTTAAATTTATTTTTAATTTTAGAGAGAGTGAGTGGGGGAGAGGGGGAGAGAGAAAGAGAGAGGGGGGGGGGGGAGAAGACATCTTAAGTAGGCTCCACGCTCAGAGCAGAGCCTGACACGGGGCTCGATTTCATGACCCCGGGATCATGACCTGAGCAGAAATCAAGAGTCAGATGCTTGATGGACTGAGCCACCCAGGTACCTCAGATTTTATTTTTTTGAGCAGTTTTAGGTTTACAGAAAAAATGAGCAGAAAGCATGGAGTTCCCATTTACACTTTCACGGGCTTCCCCTTGCCTTGTTTTTCCATTTTCTCTATTATTCACATCTTGGATTAGTGTGGTGCACTTGTTGCAATCAATGAGCCAATACTGATGTATTATTGTTAATAGAAGTCCATAGTTTATGTAAGGGTTATGCATTCTATTAGTTTTTGACAAATGTGTAATGGCATGCACCTACCATTATAGATTCATACAGAATAGTTTCACCACTCTAAAATTTCCCTGTGTTCCACTTATTTCTCCTTCATTCTTCTTGCAACATTGGAAAGCATTTTTCTTTCTTTTTTTAACCATTTCCATAGTTTTGCCTTCAGCATGTAAGCTTTGCAGATTGGTTTCTTTCACCTAGCAACATGCATTTATGTTTTCTCCATGTCATTTGTGGCCTGACAACTCATGTTTTTTAATTACTGAATAATATTCTTCTGAATGGATATACCACAGTTTGTTTATGCATTTATCTAACGACATCTTGGTTGTTTCCAAGTTTTGGCAATTATGAATAAAGCTGCTATAATTATTTGTATGCATATTTTTCTATGTGTATTAGTTTTCTACACAATTGGGTAAGTATCAAGAAGTGTGATTGCTGGATCTTGTGGTGAGTGTATTGTTGTTTTAAATTGCACGTCCCTAATGGCACACAATGCTGAGCATCTTTTCATGTGCTTATTTTCCATCTGCATCTCTTCTTTGGTGAGGTGTTTATTCAAATCTTTGGCCCATTTTTAAATTGGGTTGTTTGTTTTCTTTTTGCTGAGTTTTAAGAGTTCTTTGTATATTTTGGATACCAGTCCTTTAGCAGACACATTTTGCAAAGAATTTCTCCTAGTGTGTGGCTTGTTTTTTCCTCTCTTAACAGTGTCTTTCACAGATCAGGAGTTTTTCAATTTTTATGAAGTACACTTATCAGTTTTTTTCTTTCATGGATCATGCTTTTGGGCTGTTATCTAAGACATAAATGCCAAACCCCAGGTCACCTAGATTTTCTTTAAATTATTCTAGATATTTTATATTTTTCATTTTATATTTAGTTTTATGATCCACTTTGATTTTATTTTTTTGAATGGCATAAGATATGGGTTTAGATTTTTTTTTCTGCTTGTGCATAGTTATTCAAACACCATTGTGGAAAAGAGTATCTTTTCTCCATTTATTTGCCTTTGCTCCTTTGTCAAAGATTAATGGACTGTATGGGTGTATTTCTGGGCTTTCTGTTTTGATTCATTGGTCTGTTTGCTAATTGATTTTTGAATGTTGAACTAGCCTTCTGTACCTGGAATAAGTCCCACTTGACCGTCATGTATAGTTCTTTTTATGCATTGTCAGGTTTGATTTGTTAATATTTTGTTGAAGATTTTTGCATCTCTGTTCATGAGACATATTAGTCTGTAGCTTTTTTTTTTCTTGTTAATGTCTTTGTTTTGATGTTAGGATAATGCAGCTCTCATAGAATGATTTAGAAGTCAAGAAAATACTTCCTCTTCTGTTGCTTTCTGGAAGAGATTATAGAGAATTAGCATAAATTTCTTCTTTAAATGTTTGTAGGGGTGCCTCAGTGGCTCCTTTGGTTAAGCGTCCAACTCCTGATTTTGGCTCAGGTCATGACCTCATGGTTGTGAGATCAAGTCCTGTGTTGAGCTCCGTGCTGACAGCATGGAGACTGCTTGGGATTCCCTCTCTCTCTCCCTTTCTGTCTGTCGCTTCACCACTTACCCATGTGCACACACGTGCACACATACTTTCTCTCAAAATAAATAAATTTTAAAAAATGTTTGGTAGAATCCACCAGTGAACCCTTTTGGGCCTGGTGTTTTCTGTTTGGAAGCTTATTAATAATTAAATTAATTCGTTTAATAGATATAGGCCTATATTTAGTTTGCTTTTTTCTCCTTGTGTGGGTTTTAATAGATTGTGGTTTTCAACGAATTTGTCTATTTCATCTCAGTCATTAAATTTGTGGACATTGGATTCTTAATATTCCTTTCTTATTCTTTTATTTTCCATAGGATTGGTAGTGAGGGCCCCTCTTTCACTTCTGATATTGGTACTTTGTGTCTTCTCTCTGTTTTTTCCTATGTTAATTTGGCAAGAGATTTATCAATTTTAATAATCTTTACAAAGAATCAGCTTTTGTTTCATTGATTTTGCCCATTGAGTTCTTTTTTGTTTTCAGTATCATTGATTTATTCTCTAATGTTTATTATTTCATTTTGTTTGGTTTAGATTTAATTTGTTCTTTTTTTCTAGTTTCTAAGGTAGAAGATTAGATTGCTGATTGTAGATACTTTTTCCCCTAAAATATGCATTGAATGCTGTAAGTTTACCCTAACACATCTTTTACTGCATCTGACAATTTTATTTATTTATTTATTTATTTATTTATTTATTTATTTGATGTTTATTTATTTTTGAGACAATGCTAGAGACAGAGTGCAAGCAGCAGAGGGGAAGACAGAGGGAGACACAGAATCTGAAGCGGGCTCCAGGCTCTGAGCTGTCAGCACAGAGCCCAACGCGGGACTCAAACTCACAAACTGTGAGATCATGACCTGAGCTGAAGTCAGACGCTTAATCGACTGAGCCACTCAGGTGCCCCTGCATGCTACAAATTTTAGTAAGCCAATTTCTTGACCATAAACCATCCTCCCCATGACCCGCTGTGCATGGCCACCAAAACATTCTTCGGAACTAGGAGTAAGTTGCAGAACTTATCTGGTTTGAAATCTAACTTTCCTCTCTCTGTTCTCTAATAATGGATAGTGAAATAATGGAAAGGGAGGGAGAATATGATTTCTGCTTTTGAAATGATATTTTTCTCTGCGTTTTATGTTTAAAATTTAGATGGGAATTAAGGCGTGCACTTGTGATGAGCACTGAGTGATGTACGGAACTGTTGAATCACTATACATACTAATACTGTATGCTAACTAACGGCAAGTAAAATAAAAACTGAAAAAAATAGAATGTGTTTTTAGAAAACATTTTTGAATGATTGATACTGTATCTTCAGTAGCACTAGTAACCCCTGACATCTATAGATAAACCATTTTAATTGTTTTCTCATTTCTATAATCTTTGTAATTTCATCCCTCAGCCTTCTTTTTTAGTCCTCCCCAAAGATCCCATAGAGTATCATTTGCATTTTGAGGCTTTCCTTTCTGTTTAAGCAACAGCCTCATGACATCTGTGAAATACCACTCTTTCTTTAAATTGAACATTTTGGCCCATCTCCTTGAGAAATATGAGGATTATGGGCATGATAGCAATTTTGTGATTCACCTGCAGTTTGCAATTTGAGACACTGACTTTAAGTGAAAAGTGTTATGATTGGACTTTAGTTACCTTAGAAAAAAGGCCTTTTCCTCATGTAGTCACAAAAGTAGGAAAGATCAATCTATGTGCTCTCACTGCTGTGTCTGTGACTCCGCTTCAGGGGAAGCAATGATAAGATATGGTGCTCACATCTTTGGGTTTCACACCTACTCTGGTCTGTTACAGTTGCATTGAAATGAAAATTTTTAAAGCAGTGCGAAATCGATATTTTCAAGAGTTTATCTGTATCGGTGGTGGGGTTTGGCATGGCGTATTTTATTGTGTAGGTCTGACAGTTTAAAAGAATGGTTCTGCTTAAAAGGATATGCTTTTAGGATAATGAAATAATTCCTCCTTTAGAAGCATTTTTGTACACATTTAAAATTAATAATTCTGTCTGCAAGTCATAGGCTTAAATTTTATATCATCACCAAAAAAAATGTTTATTTACATTTATGCTGCTAGATTTGGTATGTACTATGCTGAGTTATTTTTGACAGTAGTGCTGATACTCAGTTTAAACTAATTTAGAGAATTTTAAAAAGTGTATGAAATACCTTAACATTCATTGTATAACTGTGTTCATGTTAGAGTTTAATGCACTTCAGAGATGATAGGGAAGCACCATGGTTTTTAAAAATTGTTTTGAAATGATATTGTTCATTATATACAACAAAACATATTTATTTCCCGTATATTCTCTTTTTAAAAAAATTTTTTTTGAGAGAGAGAGAGACAAGGAGACAGAGCATGAGTGGGGGGAAGGGCAGAGAGAGAGAGAGGGAGACACAGAATCGGAAGCTGGCTGATGTGGGGCCTGAAACCATGAACTGTGAGATCATGACCTGAGCTGAAGCCGGACACTTAACTGATTGAGACACCCAGGCGCTGCCCATCCCATCCCCCCCGCCCATATATTCTCTTTTTAAAAATAAAAGTATACTTGCAGCACTTTACCAGAAATAATATAATTATGAGCACTTGGAATATCTTCCCAATGTGCCATACTGTCTTGACCAATTTTATAATAGAGTTTCTACTACATGATTCATTCAATTGCCAACTCAGATATTTTTGGCTAAAAAATAAATACAATGTAGAAATAATTATTTCTGTTGCCTGTGAGGGTCCCTAAGCCCCATCTCTCAGGCCATAGCAGACTATTTACTAGGAATGCAAATTCTTGCATTTGTTTTTAAACATCAGTGGAGGTATCATTCTTTTTACATGGCCATGTGGAAGATACTTGTGAAAATAAAATATACTGAGAATTGTATTGGTTAACCACACTTGCCTATTCAGATATTATGAAAGAAATATAATTTTTACATTTGTATTTATATTTTTAATTGTTTTTCTCAGACTTGCTACATGTACAGAATTTTACTAAAGTGTTTATTATAGCTATGTTTTTTGTAATGTGCATTTTATTTATTTATTTATTTTTTTTATTTTTTTTTTTAAAATTTTTTTTTTTTTCAACGTTTATTTATTTTTGGGACAGAGAGAGACAGAGCATGAACGGGGGAGGGGCAGAGAGAGAGGGAGACACAGAATGGGAAACAGGCTCCAGGTTCTGAGCCATCAGCCCAGAGCCTGACGCGGGGCTCGAACTCACGGACCGCGAGATCGTGACCTGGCTGAAGTCGGACGCTTAACCGACTGCGCCACCCAGGCGCCCCGCATTTTATTTTTTATATAAGATTCTATCCAACACTGATATTATCCTCAGTAGATATACTTATTTGTTGTTGTTGTTCTGTTTAAGAAAAATACTGTTACAGATTTTAGAAATAACTCTGGTCCTACCCATAGAAATGCATATAAAATTGCTATATGTGTTGTATTAAACTGGTATATTATTGGACATTTCCACACATGGTAACATGTACCTGGGCGTGATGGTGGAAACAAAGAAATAGATTTGACCTGGTGATGCCTTTGTTCCCCATAATAATTAACATTGACTTTGATATGTTTTTTTGACTTTCTCAGAACTTGGTCTCTTAATTCCTTGGTTTTTTTTTTTTTTCAACGTTTATTTATTTTTGGGACAGAGAGAGACAGAGCATGAACGGGGGAGGGGCAGAGAGAGAGGGAGACACAGAATCGGAAACAGGCTCCAGACTCTGAGCCATCAGCCCAGAGCCCGACGCGGGGCTTGAACTCACGGACCGTGAGATCGTGAGCTGGCTGAAGTCGGACGCTTAACCGACTGCGCCACCCAGGCGCCCCTTAATTCCTTGGTTTTAAGCATTCCATTAATTTTTTTTTGATCCCATGGAGACCTCTAATCCACTGATATCACCCTTGTTTTTATCATGCATCACTCCTTTTTATGTTACCTTCTCCACTACTCAACACAGACTCCGTGATCCATCATTATGATCACTGTCTTGTAATTCTCCAAACCCTTGCCCTTTTCTTCTACCATTATACTCACCTTGTAAAACCCAACCCCAGTTAAACTTGACTGTTCAACCTCTGCACCTGCTCTGAGCAGCTGAATGTTTGTAGAACAAATCAGACACTCTGTCGATTGATTTTCCTTTAAATTAGTTATCATAAGCACAGCAGACACTCAAAACTACCTAGCAAAACTCCTAGGATGTTCACTCACACACGTATACACACGTATGTGTAATTCATATGTGTGAATTACATATGTAATTCCTCACATGAAGAAATGAATGAAAAGAGGATGTCAGGGAAACTACTTTTTTTGTTTTGTTTCGTTATGTTTTTGGCATGTAGACTGGATGTCTTATGGGGAACACAGGAAGTGAGTTGGGTTGAGACAAGATAATGAATTCGGTTTTGTATATACTGCAAAGTGACTTTGTAACATCTTAGAGATGTCAAGAAGGCCCCTGTTAATGTGGATCTGAAATTCAGAGAAGAGTTTGGGGGGAAAATGTCAAGTTAATAAATATTGGTGTATCTAGGAAGAGTGCATTCAGCGGTGAAAGTACAGGGTAGGACTGAGCCTAGCCAAACTATAAAATCTCAAGGCAGTAAGGAGTGGCTGAACCAGCAAAGGTGAAGTCAGAATGTGAAGACATAACCAGAGACAGGGTGATGTCAGGGAGAACATGGCTTTAGAAAGGAAATGGGTCATCAGCGTGGAATGTTCTGGAGATCTGAAAAGTGATAATACAATTCTAAGACTAAAGTATTAAGTTATTAACGTTTAATTGGCAGTGAGGTCAAGGGCGACCTGAGGTGGAGAGTAGTTTTGATGAGTTGTGAAAGCCAAATGAAGGTGGAGAAAGGGGCAACAGGTGAAGCACTGGAGACACATGCAGGACATTTTCTCAAGAGGCGAGGCTATGAAGGCGAGGCTTCAGAGAAGGTAGAACAGTATGTGGAAAGAGAAGGGAAATGAGATGATGTTTTCATTTGTTTTTACCTGGGAGAGGTTGAGCACTGAAATGGAAGCATAGCTTGATTGCTAGCATTAACTCATCTGAAGAAAGAGAGGTGATCTGAAGCCTGCGAAGAGAGATATTTGAAGCTAAGAGTCTGGCATCTTACACTGCAGAGAGAGAGACAGAGACAGAGAGACAGAGAAACTGAAGTGAGAGGGAGTTCCAGTTTGTTATGCATTTCCTGCACAGAAGAAATGTCTGCTGGGGTCAGCTTGCTTCTGAGTTTTGGCCTCACCAGTAATTGGGTCATCCCAGCAGCTCCAGTGGAAGGTTTATTTATTAACTTTTACGTGGTTAGTTTTAATCAGGTTCTTAGAAGCTCTCTTGGTGCATTGATACAATTGAGTTTCTAGAGAACCCCAAAAACTCTGGACTGTGGAACAAGCCGCCTCCATGTAGGTACTACTGGTTCAGACTGGCATAATAGTTAGTTCATCAGCTAGTAAGTGGAATAAGAATAGTAGTTACCATGTGTCTAGCCCTTGTTATGCATCATGCTCTGTTCTGCATGCAGTTCTCATCCTTTCTATGACTTTGCAAGAACGCTGTTATTGTCATTATTTTACAGGTGAAAGAACTGAGGCTCAGATAATTGTTTTTTGTTTAAATTTCATTATGGAAGTGTTCAAACATGCATAAGGATAAAGAAAATCATGCCTGAGTGGCTCAGTCAGTTAAGCCTTTGACTCTTGATTTTGGCTCTTGTCACGATCTCATGGTTTGCAGGACGGAGCTCCACGTCAGTTGCAGAGCCTGCTTGAGATTCTCTCTTTCCCTCTCTCTCTCTTTGCCCCTCCACTGCTTGCAATTCTCCCTGTCTCAAAGTAAGAATCATTAAGTAAAAACCCTTAAACTAAAGGTGTAAAGAAACCACATGAAACCTAGATTGAAGAATTACTATTTGTCAATCTTGTTTCACCTATGCTCTCTCTTCCTTACATGCCCACTAGTTTTCTTTCCTATAGCTCAAGCAATTTAAATATCTTGCCCAACAATGAGAAAGAATGAAATATGGCCCTTTGTAGCAATGTGGATGGAACTGGAGAGTGTGATGCTAAGTGAAATAAGCCATACAGAGAAAGACAGATACCATATGGTTTCACTCTTATGTGGATCCTGAGAAACTTAACAGAAACCCATGGGGGAGGGGAAGGGAAAAAAAAGAGGCTAGAGTGGAAGAGAGCCAAAGCATAAGAGACTCTTAAAAACTGAGAACAAACTGAGGGTTGATGGGGGGTGAGAGGGAGGGGAGGGTGGGTGATGGGTATTGAGGAGGGCACCTTTTGGGATGAGCACTGGGTGTTGTATGGAAACCAATTTGACAATAAATTTCATATATTGAAAAAAAAATATCTTGTCCAAGGCTACACAATTAGCATGCTTTTTCAGCTCTCTCCTAAGGTTAGGCTCTAAGTTGAGTCTTTGGGAGTACAGTCGCAAAGAAGATCTGGTCCTTTTCACTAACACCAGCACCAGCACCAATCAAGTATGCTATAGGCTTCGTTCTGTGAGAATTGTTTCAGTCATTACAACAATCCCATGTGGTTAATGTTACAGATGGGGAAACTGAGTTACAGAGAAGACAAGTGACTCACCCAAGAGTGGTGAATCTGGGTTCTAACCTTGATGGTCTGGCTCTAGACCTGGTAGGGTCTGTAGGCAAAGCAACCCATAGATAATTTAGGAAGATTAGAGATGTGATAAAAGGATATAGAAGGTACAACCTTTTAGTCCCACTGGCTGGCCAGCACCCCTCCCTGCTTTTAATCTCCCTCTCCAGAGACAACATCCCACAAGGAGAGCAAATGTTCATGTGACAGCACCAACATCATTTAGAACAGTGGATCTATCTCTTCTCTAGTCTATGTGGCCAAGTCAAAATGAAAACAGAGAGAATTTGGACATTAATGATACACTGTAGCCTGCCTGTGTTTAAGAGGCTGCTAACTGAATGATGTGTATGATTGCACACGTTTGTACAAGTTGGCAGGGTCAGGCTCAAAAAAGTCTTGCAGGAAAATAAAACCAGAAGCTTTTTAACTGCCAGCTAGACTGTGTTTCAGCCATGATGAATTCAAGTGAGCTGGGCTGTATTTTGAGCATGCCCATGGGATCATCATGTTACTTTAAATTACATAATATCTCAGTCATTAATAAGCATTGTTCTTTCATCAGGAGTAGACAAGAGTAGAAAAAATTGCATCGGAAGAAGATGTTCCTCCTGATTTATTTTTTTAGTTCCCCATGGATATTCAGATATTACTCAGATATTACTCAGATTAATTGCTTAGGTGATTAGCAGTGATTTTGTGCCTGTTCTAAGGGAGCTCTGTTACCCTATAATTCAAAGGTAAATGGATAGGGATGCAAACATATAGCCACGAGTGCTGGCAGGAAGAGGGAAAGAAGAAAAAGGTAGGAGGGGTAATTAAATGAGTAGGTGGTAGAATTTTTTTTGTCCTTTGTGAAGAATCATGATACTCTGAGACATGGCAGGTATATGGAAATTGTTGCTTATAAATGAAATTCTTCTTAGAAGGGTCAGTTGATGTCAGAATTTGTATCTCTTGGTTTGTGGTCAAGAATTGGGCAATTACACCTCCTTTTTTTGGCCTTGCAATTCCTTTCTTAGAAATTGTCAAGCAAAGCCTATTAACGCCTGTGTACTGAAAGGCAGCTACCTTGGTTGATGCTGAGAGTGCGCCAGTGGGAAGTTAGGTTGCTTTTGACCAATGAACTGTTTTGGAGAAAAATTGTACTCCAAATTGCTTCCAAGTTTATTTTGTAAAACATTATGGAAGGTTATATTTTCTAGATGCTTGGCAAACTGTTGGAGAGCTAGTATTTGGCAAGTGAACCCTTTTAGTTATTTATCAAAAAAAAAAGTCTTATACTTGCACTCACCTTGCGAATTCTTATTGAGCTTTTGATGGAAATAAACTGTAACTCTCACTGAGTTCACTTTCCTATTTAAAAAAAAGGAGGAAGGAAAGAAGCCTCTGTCACAATGATTCATTTGAGGCAGCCTCCCATATCCCAGTTCATCTAACGTTCATTAAGTTCCAATTCCCCCAAATGCCAAGCTCCGATAACATTGTAATCCAAGAAGTCAAGGAAATAATTTATCCCAACAGTTTATATATTTGTAAATGCCTTGCTAGCCTTGTGATACACATCGTTGTGTTGGGCTCATTATTATATATGACAAGTTTATATGTTAACTTTGGGCAATAGGAGTTTTACACAGTAGAGAACATATACACTGGCCATGTGTTGGCTAGCCACACATTTGAATTCTGTGTTAGTTTGTATAATTTCAAGGTTTGAAATCATTGTTTTGAGGAATGTTTTGCTCTTTCCAAAAACTTTCAGAATTGAATTTGAAGAACATAATTGCAAATTCTACTCCACCCCTTGTATGTCTGTTAAAATTATTCTCGAGGGGTGTCATACATCCTTAGGTGGCTAATGATAATGCAAAGGAAATGTACAATATTAACGTTTGTTTTACTAGATGCATAGTTATTTAAGAGCATGAAAGTTCAGAAAGATAAATATGACTCAGAAAAAAAAAATGAATTGTATTATTGGCCAAGGTAAACTAAAAGAGAAAAAGAGACTAAAGATGTGTCTTCCCTGATTACAGAAGAGGAGGAGCACATTTTGTCCCGTTCCCATTTTTGTCTCGTTGAGATGGTGGTAGGATGGAGAGATGGGCACTATGGGGGGAGGGGACTGTTAAGATTAACTTGGGCTTCATGCAGCCTTTGTGCTGTTCTCATGGGTCTATTCCCCAAGGTTCAGATTGTGCCTTCACTTTGGTCATTGCATTTGTTTCCTAGGATTTCCATACACAATACCACAAACTGAGTACCTTAAAACAACAGATGTTTACTCTCTTAGAGTTCTGGAGGCCAAAAGTCTAAAATCAAGGTGTCAGCAGGGTATACGTTCTCTGAGACTTCAGGTAGAAGCCTTCCTTGACTCTTCCTAGCTTCTGGTAGTGGCCAGTAATCCTTGGTGTCCTTAGTTTGTAGATTCATGTCTAATCTCTGCCTCCATTGTCATGTGTCTGTCTTCTTATAAGGACACTATTAACATTGGATTAGGAGACTACCTTGCTCCAGGATGACCTCATCTTAACCAATTACCTCCGAAGCAACCCTATTTTCTTTCTTTCTTTCAATGTTTATTTTTGAGGGAGAATGAGAGCGAGAGAGTGAGTGAGCATATAATGGGGGGGGGGGCAGAGGGAGAGGGAGACACACTCTGAAGCAGGCTCCAGGCTCTGAGCTGTCAGCACAGAGCCTGACGCAGGGCTCGAACCCATGGACCACGAGATCATGACCTCGACTTCGACCGAGCCGAAGTCGGATGCTTAACCAATTGAGCCACCCAGGTGCCCCCGAAGCAACCTTATTTCCAAATACAGTCACATTCTGAAGTATTGTGGGCTAAGACTTCAACATATCTTTTTGAGGAGGATCCAATTCAGTCCATAAGAGTCATGGAGATGATGAATTCACTACAGACCTGACTATTCTATGGTGGTTACGATGGTTTTTTCTCCTGAGAGCTTTTTGTTTTTTAAAAAATTTTCTGAGGTTTCCCATCTCTGTACCCTGATAGGCTTCTTTCCAGATTGACAACAATAATAAGAGTTTTTAGCATTCTCTTCTTTCACCACTTTCTGAGGTCTGACAGTGAGATTAGTGTTCTCACAGAGCCGGAATATTCTATCCGGCTGCCCTTGACTTACCACTTTATGAAATCTACTTCTTTAGTAGATTGTTGCTACTTTTTTAATTTCAAAAATTTGAGCACAATTTTGTAAAATATGCATTATAAGTTGTTGTCAAGAACTGTGAATAGTCTTGGGCCCCCGTTCCCACTGTGTGATGTGAAGACAGTCAGAATACACCTGCAAACACAACAGGTTGATTTTTGGGAGAGGAACTCTGAGTTTAGGGAACTTGAATCTTTTATAATGGGCAGTAAGCAAGACTGCCCTTTGCTTCAGAAGGAGCATTATTTTATTACACTGTTCAGAAAGCATGTCTGCCCTCTAGTCTGGAGAGAGACACTATCTTTGCCAAGGGAGCAAACCAACTTCTTGCTCCTGAGGGAGAAATGAACCTCTATCTTCCAAGGCTATTTTATATACAAACATCCTTGAAAGGATAGTCCAGAATGAAAAGCAGTCAGTGCCTTGCCAATAAGGCATTCATAGGTGCAGAGGGGCCCCTGGAGAATTGTCTTCTAACAGTTGTTATAAGGAGATATTTTCTCATAAGAAGCACTTGTAGTGATATTTTTATATTTTCTGGAAAATGTGATATTTGCATAAAGTTTTACAATGACAATATATTTAAATGCCGGTAAAAAAAAAACCCTGCATAGAATAATAACTCTGTGCTATGTGTTTCAGTGTATATTTCATGTATACTTTTAGAAATAGTATTATGCAGTAGCTGAACTAGGGGCTTTAGAGATAGACAGGATTGCATTTTATTGCTAATTAGGCTGTTTATTCATCCATGGGTGAATAAAAAAATCTTCAAAATTGTTTTCTTATTTAATCCTCTTTAATCCTCAGAAAAACAGATGAGATTGGAGAGGCTTATTACCTTTCCCAGTGTCATAGTGCTAATAGAAGATAATCAAGATTCAAACCAAGGTCTAGTTGACTCCCAATCCTAAATTCTTAACCACTATATGATTACAAATCCATGAAGTATCTGATATAATCAGTAACAGGTGTTTTACATCTAGCACTTAGAATTTATGGGAGAAGCTCGGTCAACAGGTACCTAAAATGTATTCTGAAGTACTCCTTGGAAACAATAGGACACAGTTGTGTTAAGAAAGAGACATCGAAGCAGGGAAACTCCCCAGAAAACAAACGTCTGTCACTGCAGTTATAGAACTTACTTCCAGACAGAAATTTGATATAAAAAGAAAATTGTCATCCATCCAGGCCTGGCCCTTATCTATTGGCTGTTGAGATTGTTTGACTAGAATTGCCAGTAAACGTGAGCTGTGATTTAGGTTTGTTTATATATTCATTGAACTCGTATGTGCCAAAACACTGCTATAGAAGAGGGAAATATTTGTTTTGTTGGTCAGGAGAGAAAGTTTCTTGTTTTGTTGGTTTGCTGTGGAAGGGAATCCTGAGCTGTGCTCAAGGTATTTCAGTTACAAAGAGGAGTTATAGCTTGCTTACATTTTCTCCTGTGTGTACTTGGCTTTATCAGATTTGTCTAACCTCTTCCACATGGCATTTTACTTTGATTTTGCTGTTTTATGTTTAGTGGGTGTTAAGAAGATGCAAGTACAGTAGGAAATACTGGCTACCTAGGGTCCCTTCTCAGTAAATGTGTCCTAGGAATGGAAACATCAAGTGGTTTTCTGGGATGACAGGTGGACAGCTCTATCTTACATTTATTTTCAAGGGTGGGTCAGTATATTCTCAAGTTGTACACAATTAAAGCCTATTATCTGACATATTTATTTTGATAACCTTTAAAACTTTAATTTGGTTGGCCATTGTTTTTGTTATTGTTGGCATTTATGCGGTTCTGTTTTCCTCACTGAATGGTATCATTGACTGTGCTGCACGGATGTTTGGATAGAGTCCTGTTGCCAGTAACTAATAAATACTATTATTTAAGGCTTACGGAAGGAGCTTTGACCCTAAAACAAATGTTTACATCTGGGACATGCATTTGACTTCGAGTGTAATGTGCACTTCCTTTGCCCTGATTAGCACTAGCGTCATCTTTTAAAGAATGCCAATTAAGTGCAGACTTGCCCTAGGAAGCAAATGCCCTTCAAACATAGGCTGTGTGCAAAGGGGCACAACCTATTGACAAAACATCAAAGTAGGAGGCTCAGGATTGCATTTTAATCCTGATGACTCTCCTTATTAAATTTTTAATTTGGGGAAAAATACCTTAACCTTTGGTGACCATCTTCTCATTTATAGTGAGAACACGTGAACATCTCTAGAACCGATGTCTGGGTATCAAATATATCTGATATATGCATATAAGATGTGTATATACTTATTACTTGTTAATTCTCTTTTTTAAAAAATGTTTGTTTATTTTGAGAGAGAGTGAGAGCAGGGGGGAGGGGCAGAGAGAGAAAGAGAGAGAGGGAGAGAGAGAGAGAATCTGAAGCAGGCTCTGTTCTGTCACCATAGAGTCTGACACGGGGCCCAATCTCATGAACCCGTGAGATCATGACCTGAGCTGAAATCAAGAGTCAGACCCTTAACTGACTAAGCCACTCAGGTGCTCCTAATTTTATTTCTTTTAACTTGTTAAAAGTCAAAGACTTAAAAGTTTTTTTTAACGTTTATTTATTTTTGAGAAAGAGAGGGAGACAGAGCATCAGTAGGAAAGGGGCAGAGAAAGAGAGGGAGACACAGAATTCCAAGCAGGCTCCAGGCTCTGAGCTGTCAGCACAGAGCGTGATGCGGGGCTCGAACTCATGAACCATGAGATCATGACCTGAGCCAAAGTCGGGTCACCCAGGTGCCCCAAAAGTTAAAGACTTTTAAGAACTTTTAGGGTGTTTTATAAAATTCTATGTTCTAATTTCTATAGTATATATACATCACCCCAAAACATAGTGGCTTGAAACGACAATGTTTTTTTCCCCTTTCCTATGGATCTGCAATTTGGACAGAGAGGGATTGACAGGGAGCAGCTCATTGCTACTGGATATCAGCTGGGGCTTCTTGGTAGAGCCTAGTGGATCCATTTTCAAGATGGCTGTCTCACATGGCTAGCAAGTTGGTACAGGCTGTTGTCTGGGAACTGAGGCAGTACTGTGGGTTGGGGGCTGGTTCCTCTTTACCTGGGCCTGTCCATGGGCTATTTGGAGTTCCTCACAGCATGGTGATTGGGTTCTAAGAGCAAGTCTCTTAAGAGACAGAAAGTGAAAGCTGCCAGTTTCATAACCCTGGGCTCAGAGACAGAAGCAGTGTTCATTTCGCAATATTCTATTTTTCAGTTTTTCAAGGAGCCCCAATTCAAGAGGAGGGGGCATAGACGGCACCTTTCAATGGGAGGTGTGTAATTTGGAGGCCATGTTTTAAAACCACCACATCCTATACACGATTCCTGAACGACTGACAATATATCATTGTAAATAGCATTCCCAGTGTTTGATTAACATCTATTTTTTTCTCCTTGAAAAATATGAATTTTCTGTTGATATTGTACATCTTCCCTTACTATTGGCATCATTTTGTATTTCATATATGTATGTAAGAATTTCTAAAGAAGCAAATGAACAAAGGACTATAAAATCGAAGCAAAACACCACCTATTGGTTGTGACCTGACTCTACAAAAGTTTTTGACTGTCATAAAAAGTATGCTATACTGGTTGAATTAAGAAAAATAAAATACAGGGGCGCCTGGATGGCTCAGTCGGTTGAGCATCCCACTCCTTGTTTTGTCTCAGGTCATGATCTCATGGTTTGTGAGCTGGAGCCCCACATCCTCACGGTTCAAATTAGTGTCAGTGATAATCATCCTCAACAGCAAGGGCAGGAGTCACAAGCAAGGTAGAGAGAACACTCCACACAATGGGGGTAGAGGAGGGTTTGCCAGTGTTGGCTCTGGGTGTGTAGCAGGATTTTCTGAGCAGCTCCGGAATAGTGAAATAGAGTTGGAGAAGCTGGGTGAACACAAGTCCTTTAAAATATTCACTGACACACAATTTCAGGTTGGGCACAAATACAGCTTTAGAACAGTTAAGGATAGAAGATGGGAAATGATCTAAAGTGGGAATAGGTTTTTTTGTTTTTTTTTTTTGTTTTTTTTTTTTTTTGGTGGGGGAGTGGGGTAGAGGAAGAAAATATGAGTCCAGGAAGGGGGAGGTTAAGTTGATATTGGGCACTGAAAATACTGGCCAAAGCTAAATCCTGAAGCCTCCTATAATAGCAAGGGCCTCTGTGGGACCCGTCTCCTTCCAGGGGTCCTGAAGAGTCAAGAGATGGCCAAGTGAGCATAGCTTGTATCCTTCTCACCTTCTATGTGGGTTCCCCTATTTCTTTCAACATATTTAATTCCATTACGCTCCTCTCTGATCCTGATGGTTAGCATTTGCCTGTCACGGCATTTTCATGTCTATTATTGCTTATTCGGTTACATGTGCATTTTTCTTCACTTAATATACCATGATACCATGCTTCAGTGAATGAATATTGAGCTTTTTATTCCATACAGCAGTCCATTCCACGTTGTGCAGCTGTGTCTGTTCTTCATTATTGGCATAAATCCACCTCCCTGCACATGGTAAGTTTAGATGTGCCTTTTATACTGATAGAATAAATGCAGAGAAGTATTCATCGCAAGGCAAGGGCCTTGGAATCATAAACTGGTTTTGAAAATCAAGCCTTGTGCAATAATGATTTAGGATTGTGTTTTCAGCTAATCGCTTATTACCATATCATGCACAATTATGTTAAGAGAAAGTGCTTTGAGGGGCGCCTGAGTGGTTCAGTCGGTTAAGCATCCTACTTCAGCTCGGGTCATGATCTCGTAGTTTGTGAGTTTGAGCCCCGCGTCGGGCTCTGTGCTGACAGCTCGGAGCCTGGAGCCTGCTTCGGATTCTGTGTCTCCCTCCCTCTCTGCCCCTCCCCTGCTCACACTCTGTCTCTCTCTGTCTCTCAAAAATGAATAAACGTTAAAAAAAAAGAATAAATGCTTTGATACACCGCTAAGATGAAAGATCAAACAGGATCAAATTTATATTTGCTTTTGAAACTGACTAGTGGGAGAATTAATTAATTTTTGAAATAGTTAATTTGGAACTTTATTAAACAAATGCAGCATATGTTTGAGAACATAATTTACGTGATGGTTAAGAGGGGTAGGAAGTCGACAGTATTGCTCACCTCTTGTGTCCCCTTCCCCACCCAAACCTTCACAGCCTGCCTTTTTATTCTAGTTGCTGTGGTAACAGCTACACGGAGGTATAACCTGATAGAACCTTGTCTCAGCTGATCTAGTATTTGTGCCTCAAGAAGACTTCTTTGCTGCTGTTGTGTGGGACGTCCGTGGGAATATACTCACCCCTTTGGACCTGTGCATAGACCTGCAAGGGTGAGGGAGTCCACACTTCAGGGGGTAGTCCTTCCCCATGGAGCAGAAACCTATACATCAGCACTTCCCTTTCCTGCTCTTCATGTAAACGACTCTGAAGCGCCTGCAGCAGGGATAGCAGGAGGGGGTTCCCCTTGCTCACGGTGGTGATCAACTCAGGAACGCACATTTAGATGGACTTCACCGCCTTTTATGTGTTTTTACGTATATCACTTCTGACACCAAATGCGTGGGGTTTATTTCCTCACATGAACTGATTCTCCTAGGCCAACCGGATGTCTTACAATTCACTTCGGTTCTGACACTAACTACCCAGACTCTTCACAGACCCCAGAGGTAAAGGGCTCAGTCCCACCAGAGTGCCCCTGCTTTAGATGCCAAGTGCAAGTCCAGCCCTCCTCTACTTTGGGCCACCCGGCTAAAATGGATTGGGTTTCTGCCCCCTGTCTCACCCCTTCCTCAGTTAGACAGTTTGCTAGGATGGCTTGGGGAAAACTCAGGGTAACACTTAATTTAGGCTTACTGATACATCATAAAGAATATAACTCAGCAACAGCCAGGTGGGAGAGATGCATAGGGTGAGGGGAGAGGGGTGCACAAAGCTTCTGTGGCCTCTCTGTGTGTGCCAACCCCCTAGCACCTTGATGTATTCAACTCAGAAGCTCTCCGAAGCATGTCGTTTAGAGGTTTTTATGAAGGTGCCATTATGTAGGCACAACTGATTAAATCATTGGCCTTGGTGACCCAACTCAATCTCCAGTCTCTCTCTTCTCCCCAGGTGTCTGGGGATGGAGCTGAAAGTCCCAACCCTCCAATCACCTGGTGGCTTCCTCTGGCAACCGGCCCCATTGTGAGACAAACTAACTAGGGACCCAAATGTCACCTCATTAGCATACATTCAATAAAGGTTGGGGCGCCTGGGTGGCTCAGTCGGTGAAGTGGACGACTTCACCTCAGGTCATGATCTCACGGTCCATGAGTTCGAGCCCCGCGTCGGGCTCTGTGCTGACAGCTCAGAGCCTGGAGCCTGTTTCAGATTCTGTGTCTCCCTCTCTCTGACCCTCCCCCGTTCATGCTCTGTCTCTCTCTGTCCCCAAAATATATAAACGTTAAAAAAAAAAGAAATAAAGGTAGAAAGGGGCTCATTATGAATAACAAAATATGCTCCTCAAGAACTTTAAGACTTTTAGAAGCCCTGTGTCAGGAATTGGAAGCCAAGACCACGTATGTATTTCTTATTATCATACCTTCTCTGCCTTATTCTTCTTAGTCTCTCATTTCTTTTTCTTACAGTCACCTTCCAGAATAAACTAGCTGCATGCACATTTTTGTCTCAGACTGCCTTTTTGGGAGAAACTGAGGCGATATAGCAGGAAAAAAGGATAAAGACAGGAAGGCTCAGGTTCTGAAGTATTCTTTTTTTTCTTGAGGAGGGGGAAGAGGGGCAGAGAGAGAGGGAGACAGACTCTGAAGCAGTGGGAACAATGGGAACCTTAAACAATGGCAACCTTAATTGCTCACGTGGTACTCCATCACTGCCTTTGAGGTGGTGTTCTTTTTATTTTGTTTTGCGAGATAGATATGTGTGCTCTATAGCACCCTTCCCGATATTTTTTATTTGTCCGATTCGAAATTCAAGTCCACAAGTCAACCCATAAAATGGTGCTGCTGAATATGTAAACTTCATGTGGAATTCACTTTCTATGCCTATTAACATCACAAATGGAGTTAGAAACATCAATGTTATGAAGACGGAGGAAAATATAGGAAGCAAAGAATCCACTACCCCACGGTGATGTTTTTTTAAGGGAGAACACATAAGTTTGTATTCATTTTAGCAACTTAATTGAATTTATGTACAGTATAAGACAATTATCTTCTTGCATCTGATTTGCCTTCATCTTTAAACATCCTTTTGTGATCTTCATCCAGCTTTGGCTTGGTAACGACCCTTTCGCTAGGGTGAATGTAGACCAAACAACATCACCTTTCACATTAGACACATTCAATGCGTAAGACAAATTCCTTCCTGAAATCCTGGAAAATTTGGCTGATATACTCGTCTTTTTGGTGTCCTTGAGTATTTCAGTTTTAGTATATATATTTTTAGTAAAAAGGCTTCATTATAAGGATGTGAAAGTAACTTGCAGAACCTAATGATGAGAGTGCCACTGGGCCACACAAAAGATTGGATAAGAAAAATGGAATACTGGGGCGCCTGGGTGGCTGTCGGTTGGGCATCCGACTTCGGCTCAGGTCATGATCTCACAGTCTGTGAGTTTGAGTCCTGCGTCGGGCTCTGTGCTGACAGCTCAGAGCCTGGAGCCTGCTTCAGATTCTGTGTCTCCCTTTCTCTTTGCCCCTCCCTTGCTCATGCTCTGTCTCTCTCTGTCTCAAAAATAAATAAAAAAAACATTAAAAAAAAGAAAAATGGAATATGTTGAGGAGCTAGAGCACAATCCTTACCTTTCGTCTCTCTCTACGTCACAAGGTCACTCATCTTTGTTTTCCCTCTGTATGTTGGCTTTATTCCTGTGTTTCTCTTTATAGGATTACCAGACTCATGTGGTTTCCTGCCCAAGTATTCAAGAGACATATACTATATTTGTACTATGTATCCTGAATATTTTATGGTGCACCATTAATTTATATAGTACTAAGAAAACACGTTGTTAAATATGGTGCACAAGCTATTCTAAGATACATAGTGATTTTAGAAATGATAAAATGTGCAAAACTGTGCATCTTAGCATCAGTAAAATAAGATACTAGAGTGTCTGGGGTCTGGATTCTAAATTACTGGAGAGAGCATCTGAGTGAATCCATCCAGTCAATGGATTGCTTTCTTCAGGTTCAGCTGTCTACCCCAGGATGAATTAGCCATGGCAAGAGGAAAGTTCTTGGGCACGTGGGTGGTGTGGGGTAGGGACAAGAATTACAAAATCTGTCTTGCTATATGCACTGTATACTATTCTTTAACATTTTCTAGACTTTCACATTCAATATTTTGGTAACATAAGACATCTGTATGTTTACTCTTAGGATTCTTGTTTGTTTTGAATTGCTGCAAAATATGGATTGAAGAGCCATGAAAGCAAAAGTCTGATGTATATGTTGAATTATTATTAACGAAAAGATGAAACTAAATGCCTTTTGGGTGTTAAAATTTCCATTATGGGTACAGATATACATTTAAAATAGTTTTCCATTTTGTTGAGGTTTTGGGTATGCCATCAATAAAAATTAAGAGTTAATTCTTTATTTTGTGGTAATTTTAGACTTCTGGAAGAGTTGTGGAAGTAGAACAGAGAATTCTCAGACGCCCTTCACTCAGCTTCCCCCATTGTCAGCATCTGATGTAACACCAAGCAGTGATCAAAACTAAGAAACTGACTTAGGTACAATGCTAGTAACTAACATACAGGACTTATTTGGATTTCACCCATATTCCAGTAATGCCTTATTTCTGTTCCCACGATCCAGTTCTGGATTCTGCAACCCATTTCCTTGTTCTGTCTCTTTCAAATCTGTGTCGGTCCCTCAATTTTCCCTTGTCTTTTCACTGTGACACTTTTAAGAGTATTGGCCAGTCATGCTGTGGACTATCCCTTACTCTGAGTTTAGCTGATGATTCTGCACGAACAGAATGAGGGTATGCATAATTGGGAAGGATGCCACAAAGGTATCAGAACATCATATCAGGGGTTGGTGATGATAGAATATATTACCGCTGCTGTTAACCTTGATGGGTTGGTTAAGGTGGTGTTTATCAGCATTTTCTTTTTTTTCAATGTTTTTTTTAAATTTTTTTATTTTTGGGACAGAGAGAGACAGAGCATGAACGGGGGAGGGGCAGAGAGAGAGGGAGACACAGAATCGGAAGCAGGCTCCAAGCTCCGAGCCATCAGCCCAGAGCCCGTCGCGGGGCTCGAACCGACGGGCCGCAAGATCGTGACCTGGCTGAAGTTGGACGCTTAACTGACTACACCACCCAGGTGCCCCTTATCAGCATTTTCTAATGTAAAAGTAATTATTTTCCCTTTGAAATTAGGAAGTATTTAGGCAGTGATACTTTGAGTCTAAATATCCTCTTTGTGTTATCCAGGTTTGTTCCCATGCTCTTTGACATGCTCCCATCCTTGTTTTCTTTAGACACTTTTTGCTTTTTTACAGCACAAATTACTCTAGGCTTACTTACCCTATGTTTTTCCTGCCCTAACCTTGAAATCAACTAGTTTTTAAAGAGGCTCTGCTTTTTTTTTTTGGAGAATGGCATTTGGAGGCCAAGATTTGAGTACTAGATGTGTTGATTTTGATTTCTAATGCCTGTTAGTAAATAGAACTGCAATATATATGATGTACAGTACCCCATGTATATGCACACATCTACACCTGTCCCTCTCCACCTTAAAAACACCATTGTATCTTTGACTTCTATCCGGCACCACCAGTTTTATTCTTAGAAAATTAATTTTTGCTTAATTAAAAAATATTTTTTTTTGCATTATGGTTAGAAGGTAGGGTCCATACAATATTTATTCGTTGGGATTTATTGAGTCTTTCTTATATTGAGGCCTAATAGTTTATTTCAGTAAAATGTCCCATTGGTACTTGAAAAGAGTGCGTATTCTTTGTTAGATGTAGAATTCTCTGTTCATCTAACAACTTATGAGTACATTATTCAGGTAGTTTAGATCTCTGTGTTTTTTTTTTTCCTGCTTGATGTTCAGTTTCTGAGTGAAATATATTTCAGTGGTTCTCAATGTGTGGTCCCTGGACCAGCCGATTCAGTATCAGCTGGGAACTTAGAAATGCAAATTCTTGGGCCTCACTCTAGATATGATTTTTGTTCCTTTTGGATTCCTTTCTCTCTAAAAGACTTTAGAATTTTCTATTTGTTTGATGTTCTTACAATGTCCCACCATTTGTTTTACTGTGGATTCTTTTTTTCTTATCTCTCATGTTTAGCACTCTGTGATCCCTTTTGATCTGTGGTCTTTTGTCCACCTTATTCTCGGAAATTTATCTCTATTATTTCGTCAATACTTTGCCCCTTCACGTTTTTTACGTCTCTCCTAGAACTCTTGTAATCTGTATCTTGGCACATCTTTCCAGATTCTTTAGCTTTGAAAGGAAATTCTCTTTCTTTATCCTGTTGCCATTTTCTCAGTTTCTCAATTTATGTTTCCAAGTCTCTAATGTGTTTAAAAAATAATAATCATCTTCTTGCTTAAATTAGATGTTGTATTTATCTCAAATATTATATTCTCGTAATTAATATTACACTTGGCCCTACTCGTGATTACTTTTCCTTCTTTCCAATTGTGAATATCCTTTTGAATATCTCTCCAAGAGGTATCTACTCTGTTTCCTGGTCCTCACGAATTCTTCCGTAGGTTTTATATGTTGCTGACTGAACCTATTTCAGACGAGGTCATGTGAAGCTTCATGTTGTGTGGTTATTTTTGCCTGTGTGTGTTTTTCTGGGGTACCCGCGGGCAGTGTGAGTTTGGGAAGAGCCAGAAATCCAGGCCCTAGTCTCTGTTACTCCGGGAGACTGTTGGTGGGGAGACATCAGTCACTATGGACTCTTCAAGGGATAACCACACCCCAGGACCACCTTTGCTCCTTGACACAGCCAGCACTGAGCAGACGTAGTCTTCCTGGGTTCTGTTGTCTCAGGAGGCAATGGAGGAGTAACGCAGTAGGGCACTGGTCAGGTCATACCTGACTATACCACCTCCTAACCCTGTCACAGGTTTTGTGCTAGCTACTCTCCTCCCTAACTGCACCAGAGGCCTGTGCTGTTGCTGCCTATTTCTGTGATGAGTGTAGACACAGTGGTTGTTCAGGGCAGCATATGAGAGAGAAAGGAGTAACATTGAAAGGGCTTTCCTCCACACCATCCTCCACAGCTGTCACTCACCTTCCTCCCCCTTCTTCTTCCCCCACACATACACCAATTCAAGGCAGCTTTCATTCTCTCCAGTAGTTCTCACATTTGGTTTGTTCATTTGATTTGTTTTTTTTTCCTAGTTCTGGAATCCATGTTTGCTTCCTGAGTCTATATATTCTCTAGGGTTGAATCTGGGGAGAAGGTTTTAGCGACTGCTACTTTGCCATCTTGGCAGGTCATTTAATTTGTGCTGATCTATGACCATTGACTCTACACTTGGACTGTAGTCTTGGATAACCTCCAGTCCCCTTGGCCTCTGCTGCCTCGCCGTTGTCCTGGAACCAGAAATCACTGCCCATGGGAGCCAGAGAACTAACAGAGGCTGTCCATTTCGGATTCCCATTGACCATCTCATCCTGCCCTCCACCGACACTTCTCTGGGTTGGATGCACACTTCACCTACGATGAGTACAGGAACTACTCTTGCCTCTTTCTCAATTCTTAATTTTCTCCTTGCCACTGTAAGTCCCAGTAAATGGCCATGATTTCTGTTTGACAGAAAAAAAAGATGTAACATGAGCTCCCTTGCCCAAATTCTTGTGTATTCATCGTATTCTTTTCTCTTCTCATCTCAACCTGAGTAGTTAATGCTGAAGTCATCTTTCCACTTGTTCTCTGGATCCCATTGTCCTTGGGATGATTTGTCTTTACTCATCTTTTCATATTGTTAACATTATTTTTGTTTTACAATAATTCTGTTACTATTTCCTAAAACTGTGTACATTTACATGGAAGTTTTTAAAACATGTCTAAGTTTTTCTTAGCATGAGTTTCCTAGCAAAACAGAGCCTGAGGCAAAAGCTTTGTTGCTAAAGCTTTATTGGGACCAAAGGAGCGTGAGGCAGGGAAGGAGAGGGAGTGAATATGAATTGGCATGTTATCGGGCTGCTCATGTTTTCATGGCAAGCCAGTCACTCATTCATACCTTGGCATCCTTCAAGGGACTCCACAAAGCTACTGTCCAACAAATAGTCTGCCCCCAGGTAGACTATTTATCCATTGCATCCTGCCTCCTGTTTGTCAAATTTTATCTTGTCAGACTGCCAACCCCCGTGCATTCTCTGCCCTGCATTGTTGGCCTCATGACTCAGAGACAAAGGGGACATCTCGGGTGGAGGCTGAAGTACAGGGTGAGGGGTGTGGTGAGGCAGGGATGAGGTGTGTTGAGACAGGCATGAGAGACTAGGAGCCCTTATCTCAGAGGGTTCCTCTGTTGAGACAGCAAGATCCAAGACAGGCTTGGATCTGGGTGCACATGAACTGAACCCATAAAAAGTATAAAAAGTGTATAAAAAGTGTGTATAAAAAGTACACAGAATATTAAATCAAACATCAGGGTTCTCACCAACTAGATCAAGGAGGAGAATAAAACCAATAATGCTGTAGCTCCCTGTATACTTTTCCATTCAAACTCTCTTCTTCCCCTTCCCAATAATATCTATTCTGATTTTTGTTTTATAATTCCATTGTTTTCAATGGCATTTAAAAAGTTTTGTACATATCTTTAACATTACATTAATCAATTTTGGATATTGAATTATCCATACATGATATCCCACTTGGTATTTTTCTGTGATTTTCTTTTGCTATTGTTGAGGAAATGTAATTAAAAACAAGAACTCCTGCCAACCCAGGAAACCTCTCCACAAAGGCAGAAGAGAAAGTAAACAATTTTATTATTGAATAAGCATTAAAGCAAAGTGTGATACGCTTCACAGGCAAGTGGCATTACAAAATAAAGCCAAATTGTTTTCCAAAATTGTAGAATCAATTTACCTTACGTTAACAAGGCATTGTTTGCTCTTCATTGTACCCATTACTACTTGCTAAAGTCAGGTTTTTAAATTTTGCCAACTTGGGGCGCCTAGGTGGCGCAGTCGGTTAAGCCTCCGACTTCAGCCAGGTCACGGTCCGTGAGTTCGAGCCCCGCGTCGGGCTCTGGGCTGATGGCTCGGAGCCTGGAGCCTGTTTCCGATTCTGTGTCTCCCTCTCTCTCTGCCCCTCCCCCATTCATGCTCTGTCTCTCTCTGTCCCAAAAATAAATAAACGTTGAAAAAAAAAATTAAAAATAAATAAATAAATTTTGCCAACTTGGTGAGTGCAAAATATTCTCTCCTGGTTTTAACTTGCATAACTCTGATTAAAAATGAGAGTGGGCACATTTTGACTTATTTTTTAGGCATTTATATGTCTCCCTTTGCCCATTTTTCAATTGGTTGTTTATCTTTTTCTTTTTGATTAAGAATTATTTATGTACCCTGGTTTATGCTCTACAGATTACAAATGTATCTTCTAGTTTTGTTGATTCTACATTTTCTTTTAAAATATCTTTTGATGTAAAGATATCTTGATTTTAATAGGTCAAATGTATTTATTTATCAACCAGGACTTAGGCTTTTGTGTCTTGTTTAAGAAAGTCATACCCTTAAAGAAAAAAAAGAGGGGTGCCTGGGTGGCTTAGTCAGTTGATGATCTGAGTCTTGATTTCAGCTCATGTCATGATCCCAGGGTTGTAGGATCAAGCCCCGCATGGGCTCTGCACCGAGTGTGGAGCCTGCTTAAGATTCTCTCTCTCTCTGTCTCTCTCTCTCTCTCTCTCTCTCTCTCTCTCTCTCTGTCTCTCTCTGTCTCTCTCTATCTCTCTCTCTATCTCTCTCTCTTTCTCTGCCCCTCTCCCCTGCTCACATGCTCTCTAAAAAAAAAATAGTCATACTTACTGCAGGTGAAGATATTTGTGTGTGTGTGTGTGCATATATATACATATACATATTTATTTACTTATTTATTATATAAATTAAAAGAGAGTCTTTTCACATTTAAGTCTTTTATCTTCTAGAATTGATTTTTCTGTATGGTGTGAGATACAGTTTCCATTTTTTTTTTAATGTGTGTAATCATGTACTCCAGCATCACTGTTTTATTGATCCATTTTCTGGCATCATTATTTAAGCTCCTGTTCCTCTGTACTGATTGGCAATGCATTCCTTCTCTGTTATCTGTCATGTTTCCATGTACATGATGGTCGATTTGGGAGCTTCCTATTCCAGAGGGTCCCACTGGGGAGTCACGTGCTCATTGGTATGACAGGGATAAATTGAACATCTTTGTGTTTTTATTTTTGGTTTGTATTTTATTAATTCTGCTTTGATCTTTATCTTACATTGATTTATGCTTTTTTAATGAATTTTTAAAGAACATTTTCTGTATCTTTGGTTTTCTGCATTTTTTTTTCAACGTTTATTTTTATTTTTGGGACAGAGAGAGACAGAGCATGAACGGGGGAGGGGCAGAGAGAGAGGGAGACACAGAATCGGAAGCAGGCTCCAGGCTCTGAGCCATCAGCCCAGAGCCTGACGCGGGGCTCGAACTCATGGACCGCGAGATCGTGACCTGGCTAAAGTCGGAGGCTTAACCGACTGCGCCACCCAGGTGCCCCTCTGCATTTTAAATGTAGTGTATGTAGGCTGTGGTTTTCTATTTTTTAAATCCTGCTTCAATGTTTGTGTGTTTTATCATATCTAAAAAACACTTAGGCACCATTCTTTAGATTTTTTTTTTTTACTTCAATTTCTGGATTCTTTCAACAGAAAGAAATATATGTTAAAGTTTCTCATTCTATTTTCTGTACTTCTTAAATCTCTTGTTTATTTATGCTGCCTTTGGGTAATTTCTTCAGATTTTTTCTAGTTTATTAATTCTTTTTGGTTTTGTTTTGTGTGCTATTTGACTCTTGAACTTCAATGGTTCCTTTTTTTTAAGACCTTTTACTTGGTTCTTTGTCAAACTGGCTTGGTTGTTTTTAATATTTTCTTGATCCTTGGCTATAGTCTGATTCTTTATTCTTAACTATTTTATTACTTGATTGTTTTCTCTTCTGTGTGTTCTGATAATAGAATCCTTACGTATGTGAATCTGTGGTTTCTGTTTCTCCTGTCCCTCACCCAAAATGACTTTGTTTAATATGCATTTGGTAATTATTTTGGACTAATATTTGATTGTGGGAAAATCCTATGGGGTCTACCTGGATGATGATTAGATTTCCTCCAGAGAGGATTTGTGTGATCGATCATTCTAGGTTGACTTTAATTATTATTTTGGCTTCTTCTCTCCCAAATCATACATATAATATGAAATCAAGCCCAGGACACATGTGCTGGCAGGTCTATGGCTAACATTTTTTATGAGGCCATTTTTCTTCTTTATTTCACCCCTGGCACGAAGGCTGGGACAGACAGGTTTTCTTTTTAGCTCCCTTTGTGGCAGGGCTGGATTGCCTACTTGTCCTTTCATCCTGGTTAGAGTTCTTTCTTTGTGTGGGGTTTTATGTTTAGCATTTTCCATCTTGGCAAAGGCCCAGGGTCTTCTCCTCACTTACCAGCTTGGTGAGACTTCCATGCCCAGTGCTCTAGACTCCTGTTGTTGGCATTGTCCCCAGAACATTTCCAGCTTCTTATGTTCTCTTTCTTATTCTACTTTTAGCCTTTTATTACTATTGTTATCATCATTATTTCTTGCCTTTTGGGATTTTTTCCAGACTTTCTTTTTAGATTAGCAATGCATTTGAAAAATATGATTTTTGTAATGTGTCCAGTATCTATTTATTTATTTTTATTTTTATTTTATTTTATTTTATTAAAAATTTTTTTTCAATATATGAAATTTATTGTCAAATTGGTTTCCATACAACACCCAGTGCTCATCCCAACAGTTCCTCAATGCCCATATCACCCACTTTCCCCTCCCTCCCACCCCCCATCAACCCTTAGTTTATTCTCAGTTTTTAGGAGTCTCTTAGGGTTTTCCTCCTTCCCTCTCTGTAACTTTTTTTTTCCCCCTTCCCCTCCCCCATGGTCTTCTTTCTCAGGATCCACATAAGAGTGAAAACATATGGTATCCGTCTTTCTCTGTATGACTTATTTCACTTAGCATAACACTCTCCAGTTCCATCCACGTTGCTACAAAAGGCCATATTTCATTCTTTCTCATTGCCAAGTAGTATTCCAGTGTATATATAAACACAACTTCTTTATCCATTCATCAGTTGATGGACATTTAGGCTCTTTTCATATCCTATTTTTATTTATTTATTTATTTATTTATTTATTTATTTATTTATTCATTAATATATGAAATTTATTGTCAGATTGGTTTCCATACAACACCCAGTGCTCATCCCAAAAGATGCCCTCTTCAATGTTTTTTTTATTTTTAAATGTTTATTTTTGAGAGAGAGTATGCACACACACAAGTGGGGGAGGGGCAGAGAGAGGGAGAGAGAGAATCCCAAGCAGGTTCTGTGCTATCAGCAGAGAGCCTGACACGGAACTCAATCCCATGGACTGTGAGATCATGACCTGAGCTGAAATCAGGAGTTGGATGCTTAACTGACTGAGACACTCAGGAGCCCCTGCATCTATTTATTTTTAATGCAGCAGGTTGGAGTAGTGGGTTCAGAGTGTTAATTCCCAAGTGGCTAGAAACAAAAGTCTCATCATCTTTTCAGAAACATAAGGAATCAACATTTCAGTTAGTCTGAGCTCCTGGGGAAGAAGGAAATAAAGAATATAAATAACTGCCTTGCAGTGTGGGAAGGTATGTTGCAAACACCAAAATTTTGGGAGGCGTCATGTGATTCCTACAGGGGACATTTTACTTTAACCACGGTTTCTTCTGGATAGAAGAGGCTGACTTAATAATTCTGTTCTCTGTGTAATTGTGAAGCCTTTGTCCTAAATTATTTTTTAAAGGCTTCAGGTTATAGTCCAAGCCTCAAGGAAGGGACTAGGTGTGTGGAAAATCTCAATCATAGATTCCCTGATACATTTTTCTTAGCTACGTTTCTGTTCTAAGATCCTTCTTTCTGATAGTATCTACAACATGAATGTTATCTTAATTAAAAAAAATTTTTAATGCTTATTTCTGAGAGAGACAAGTGTGAGCAGGGGAGGGGCAGAAAGATGGAGACACAGAATCAGAAGCAGTCTCCAGGCTCTGAGCTTTCAGCACAGAGCCTGTCGCAGGGCTCAAACCCACGAACCGTGAGATCCTGACCTGAGCCGAAGTCAGATGCTTAACTGACTGAGCCACCCAGGCTCACTGTTGAGCCACTGAGCCCCAACAACATGAATTATCTTAAAACTAATAAAAGTTCATATCTGCTGAATGGCTGCATTTAGAACGTTCTCCTTTGATTTTAATAATGAAACAAATAGTACCACCTGAGTAATGCAATTGAAGTGTTTTCTATAAGTATTAGTTAAAGACATAAACCTCAAGGAAAATTGAAAATATGTTGCATGAATTATTTTTTTTTTACACTGTAATAACACTGGAAAATCTAAATGGCTTCCTGATTTATCCAATTCATCCTATGGACAACTATCAGAATATTTTCCTTTTTTTAAGAATGTTTATGTTTATTTTTGAGAGAGAGAGAGAGAGAGTGAGTGAGTGTGTGAGTAGGGGAGGAGCAGAGAGAGAGGGAGACACAGAATCCCAAATAGGCTCCAGGCTCAGAGCTGTTAGCACAGAGCCTGATGAGGGGCTTGAGCTGACAAACCTTGAGATCATGATTTAAGCCGAAGTTGGACACTTAACCAACTGAGCCGCCCAGGCGTCCTTATCGGAATATTTTCTTAAAGTACAAATCTCAGTAAATGGCCCTTTTTTCACACAAGAAAACTTGAATTAATTGCTGTTTCTAACTCCTTGTTAGATATTTCTATGTGGATGTCATGTTTACAGTCAAATGCCATCTATCTGAATCTGAACTTAGTCACATTTACTTTCCTTTAATCAAGATTTATTGAAGCCTTTTAAAAATTTTTTTTATTATTTTATTTTATTTATTATTTTTTTATTTTTTATTATTTTTTATTTTTTCAATATATGAAGTTTATTGTCAAATTGGTTTCCATACAACACCCAGTGCTCATCCCAAAAGGTGCCCTCCTCAATACCCATCACCCACCCTCCCCTCCGTCCCACCCCCCATCAACCCTCAGTTTGTTCTCAGTTTTTAACAGTCTCTTATGCTTTGGCTCTCTTCCACTCTAACCTCTTTTTTTTTTTTCCTTCCCCCCCACCATGGGTTTCTGTTAAGTTTCTCAGGATCCACATAAGAGTGAAACCATATGGTATCTGTCTTTCTCTGTATAGCTTATTTCACTTAGCATCACACTCTCCAGTTCCATTCATGTTGCTACAAAGGGCCATATTTCATTCTTTCTCATTGCCACGTAGTACTCCATTATGTATATAAACCACAATTTTTTTTATCCATTCATCAGTTGATGGACATTTAGGCTCTTTCCATAATTTGGCTATTGTTGAGAGTGCTGCTATAAACATTGGGGTACAAGTGCCCCTATGCATCAGTACTCCTGTATCCCTTGGATAAATTCCTAGCAGTGCTATTGCTGGGTCATAGGGTAGGTCTATTTTTAATTTTTTGAGGAACCTCCACACTGTTTTCCAGAGTGGATGCACCAGTTTGCATTCCCACCAACAGTGCAAGAGGGTTCCCGTTTCTCCACATCCTCTCCAGCATCTATAGTCTCCTGATTTGTTCATTTTGGCCACTCTGACTGGCGTGAGGTGATACCTGGGTGTGGTTTTGATTTGTATTTCTCTGATGAGGAGCGACGTTGATCATCTTTTCATGTGCCTGTTGGCCATCTGGATGTCTTCTTTAGAGAAGTGTCTATTCATGTTTTCTGCCCATTTCTTCACTGGGTTATTTGTTTTTTGGGTGTGGAGTTTGGTGAGCTCTTTATAGATTTTGGATACTAGCCCTTTGTCCGATATGTCATTTGCAAATATCTTTTCCCATTCCGTTGGTTGCCTTTTAGTTTTGTTGGTTGTTTCCTTTGCTGTGCAGAAGCTTTTTATCTTCATGAGGTCCCAGTAGTTCATTTTTGCTTTTAATTCCCTTGCCCTTGGGGATGTGTCAAGTAAGAAATTGCTACAGCTGAGGTCAGAGAGGTCTTTGCCTGCTTTCTCCTCTAGGGTTTTGATGGTTTCCTGTCTAACATTCAGGTCCTTTATCCATTTTGAGTTTATTTTTGTGAATGGTGTGAGAAAGTGGTCTAGTTTCAACCTTCTGCATGTTGCTGTCCACTTCTCCCAGCACCATTTATTAAAGAGGCTGTCTTTTTTCCATTGGATGTTCTTTCCTGCTTTGTCAAAGATGAGTTGGCCATACGTTTGTGGGTCTAGTTCTGGGGTTTCTATTCTATTCCATTGGTCTATGTATCTGTTTTTGTGCCATACCATGCTGTCTTGATGATTACAGCTTTGTAGTAGAGGCTAAAGTCTGGGATTGTGATGCCTCCTGCTTTGGTCTTCTTCTTCAAAATTCCTTTGGCTATTCGGGGCCTTTTGTGGTTCCATATGAATTTTAGGATTGCTTGTTCTAGTTTCAAGAAGACTGTTGGTGCAATTTTGATTGGGATTGCATTGAATGTGTAGATAGCTTTAGGTAGTATTGACATTTTGACAATATTTATTCTTCCAACCCATGAGCACGGAATGTTTTCCCATTTCTTTATATCTTCTTCAATTACCTTCATAAGCTTTCTATAGTTTTCAGCATACAGATCTTTTACATCTTTGGTTAGATTTATTCCTAGGTATTTTATGCTTCTTGGTGCAATTGTGAATGGGATCAGTTTCTTTATTTGTCTTTCTGTTGTGAAGCCTTTTTTTATATTGTATTCTGCATGAGACAAGTGAGTCAAAGATGAATTAGCCGTGATACTTACCTTCTGGGTGACATTCATTCTAGTGGGGGTGGGGAGGAGGGACACACAGCATGTAAAAAAAAATCACATGGTGTGGTAAGGGCTCCAGTGGAAATGTATGCAAATGATTCTTTCTTTTCCTTAATTTTCGTAGCATTTTATCTTAATCTGTCATGTGGCATTATTATTTTTACCTTTTAGTACATTTACCTCTCCTATGACTTCAAAGTTTTTGAGGGGTAAGAATGGATATTATGTTTTTTTGAAAAATTTTAAGACAGTTTTTAGAGTAGTTTTAGGTTCATGGCAAAATTGAAGGGACTATGGAGACATTTCCCGTATACCTCCTCCCACACATGCACAGCCTCCCTATTATCAACCTCCCTCGCCAGAGTGGAACATTTGTTATTATTGATGAACTTACATGGACACATCATAATCACCCAAGGTTCATAGTTTACATTAGGTTTCATTCTTGGTGTTTCTTTGGTACTTTCTTTGAGTTTAGGTAAATGTATAATGACATGTATCTGACATCATAGTATCATACAGAGTACTTTTCCTGCCCTAAAAATCCTCTATGCTCTGCCTAATTATCCTTTCCTCTCCCTTATGATCTCTTTTGTAATTCTCCCACCTATTAAGCTGAATGCTTTCCATGGGAAAAGGACAGAAAGAGAACAACAACAGTAACACCAACAATAATATGAATCCCTTAAATATTAAGTATGTGCTAGTCCCTGTCTTAGGGTTTTGTACATATTAACTCACTGAATCCATACAACAACTCCATGAATTGGGTACTATCATCCCCATTTGACTGATGAGGAAACTAAGGCACGAGTAACTTAAATAACTGGCTCAAACTCACATAGCTAGTAGTGCAGAGCCGAGAGCTGGATACTGTAGGTATCAGTAAAGAGATGGTGAATTAATATTCACAATTAATAGGTGGTTGTTTAAAGAAAAACTTAAACACAAAGGTCTCAGAAGTTCTACATCTATTACTGATGTACTTTCCTTTGGTTTTTGGGCTGCATAATTTGGGGAGATGATAAAACTCTATCTGCATTAATGAATTTTATTTATGTCTGATGGGAAACTCCTTAGTGTTGTTGCCGTAAGACATGAAAGATTGACACATTTTACCTCCAGCAATTCTTTAGTTTTGTTGTCCTGTTTTTCAAGTTGGATTGTCCTCAAAGGACAGAAACTTCATTGGCATGCCAGACATTTCTTGTGTTTTACACGGAAACTTTCCCAATGCTCTGAATATAAATAAGCTTTACCTGCAATGCATAACAACTGACTTTACAACTTGCATATTAATGGAATACACTAAATGGAAAGTCATTTTGAAATCTGGACCCTTCTTGCTTTCTTGGTCTTTTACCACAGGCCCTAAGATAATCATAGCTTGGTGAAGTTAGAAGGGGTTTTGATGATCATATGGTCCAACCATCGCCTTTAATGGACAAGCCAGCTGTGGTTCATAGAAACTTTGCCTCACCTGAGGTCATACCATAAATTAAGGGAGAAAAAAATGAGAACAGTCCTGTTTAGAGACAAGACCGACATGTACAGAACTATCGAAGACATGATTAGAGGACAGCCTGAGCTGTTAACGTGAAAAAAATATATAAATGCACAATTCTCTGTATTCCAGTAATTTACAGTTAGGAGAAGACAATATAGGGTATGGGGTCCTATACTACAGAGCAGTCTGACAGGGTCCCCACAGGTGATAGATTATATGGGATTATAGAGGAATAAGGGGTGCATTCTGGGTCTTATACTCAGGAAAGATGCTTACTCATTTATTCTTTTAATATTTTAGTCTAGCATATGTTCGAAATAGCATTCTGCATAATGAAGAATCATTGGTGAATAAGAGAGCCACACTTTGTCCTTGGAGATTTCACGTATAGATCAAGATAGATAGACAATGTAGAAATGAATGGAGACCAAGGATAATAGTGAGAATAAGCAAATGATATTTACTCAGCTCTTGCTATAACAAAGGAAGTGAGCCACCACTGTTACTTGCATCCGGCAGAGCAGTGGGAAGCCTTTATAATAGAGAAAAGGGGTAGGCTTCAGGTAGGCCCTGATTGGAGGCTCTTATTGTTTGGCTTCCTGGAAGGGTTGTTAGAGATAGCAGTCGGACTTTCTACAAGTCTGATTTGTAGATAATAGGTTGGCTTCTTGGGCTGGTTGAAGTAGATTGTGGGACAGAACTCTGTTCTTGCATATGATCTAGTCACTGTTTATTTGTACATTTAGTCTTTCAGTAAGAAAATGAATGCTCCAAATAATACAAATAAATGCCAAAGTAATCAGGGAAAGGAATAAAGTGTGATCAAGAAATGGGAGGGGCCTTATTTTAGACGGAGCAGTTAGAGAAGAGTAACCTTTGGGCAGAAACTTGAGTTTTATGAAGGAGAAAGCTGTGAGGAGTTTGGGAGGTAAGTGGAGGAGGGAGAAGAATGTCTCTGGTGGAGGGCAAAGCAGGTGTAAGGGCTCAGAGGCCAGAATGAACTTGCAGTGCTTGAGGGGCAGCAAAAGACCCAGGGTTGGGAACGAGCGTGGAGTGCTGAGGACAGTGAGGACAGTTCAGAGGGAGATGTGTGGGGAGCCGGGCTGTTGGTGTCCCACATGTCCTGCTGACCTTACTCTGAGGTCATCAGAAGTCGCTGGCAGTGAGAAGAGCCAATTGCTAAACGTCAGTTTGGCCGCCATGCGGGAAATAGTAGGTGTGCCGTCAACTGTGGAGGCAGGAAGAGTCAAAAAGCTAACTGTGAGGGCAGTTTGAGCAGAATGAGGCTGAGAGGAAAGATGGGAAGACTGTTGTAACCTGAGGGAGTGTTGTGAGCAAAATTAGAGGCAGTGAAGAGATATTATGACAGGAGGATGGAGAGGCATTCTCTTGTGTTCTGGACGGCGCGGTCTGGCTGAAAAATTCAGACTGGGGTCTGAGGCAAAACTGCCTGAAGTATGGGTTTTCTTAGTTAGGAAATAAGTTGTGAGAATAATCTAATTAACGTTTTGGTTTAGGATATGTTATTTCTTCGTGGTTGCACAGTGGGTGAGGGAGAGGGAGTTTGTTAGAAGGAACAGTCGTGCTGAAGTTCTCTCAGTCTGGGTGTGAGGCATTCCCGACATAGTGGAAACAGAAGGAATCCGGGGAAGCAATGGTTTTTATTGCCGTTTCAAGAATTCCAAAGACTGAAGAAATAATTCCCCTGCGTGGGGTCAACACAACTTCATATGCTACGGTGCAATATTGGAGCAGTGGCACAGATTTTTATATCCACCATTAGAGCCGGGCTGTGTGTAATTGCAAAGGATAGGGGCACTCATAAAGCAGTGAGGTTCTGAATAATGCAAGAGTCTTTCAGGCAGCATTTGGCCTGGAAGATACAATGCCACTGCCAAAAACCAGGAGGGTCTAAAAAAACTTCACCTTCACACAAAGAAAGCCTGTGGTCCCAGGCATTGTATGGAAGGGAGAGGTCAATTCCAAAGCATATTTTTGTTTCCATCCTTTTTTCTCTGTGAGTCTTAAAATAGCTAAGTTGGGGACTGCAGATCAAATTTTGAGTCTTATTCTTCTCAGGAAATATTAGAGTTTTCCTCTGGCGTTAAACTCCTGGTAAGCATAATTTCTAAGTATATTCATGTCTTTGTACATAAACCTTTGCTAATATTTCAGATTATTCCCCTAGGAAATATTACCAGAAGAGAGATGAATGGATCATTTCTAGTTACTTTTGTTCCTAATAGTTCTTGCATTAGCCTTGAGAATGTAGGAAATTCAGGAGTTGGAGAGTCTTTTATTATTCCTTTCAAATGCAAATGTGAGAAATTCAACATGAATTATGGAAGCACATCAGTGGCGGACATAGAAGAATAGTGATCAGTTGAACGACTACTGATTTGTACTAGGGTTTTCGTACATTATCTTCTTTAATCCTCAAAGCAGTCCTAAGAGACAGCCGTTTTTATTCTCGCTTTGCAAGTGTGGAAACCGAGGCTGTAAGGGTTGGCCAAGGTCTCCAAACCCCTACATTTGACTCCAGCGCCTACGCTCTTAATCTGACCAGACGGACAAACAAAACTAACTAGGCAATAACCTGGGTGGGAAACCCTAGCCATTCCTGGTTAAGGACTTCTTTACCCTTAACCTCATGAAGGAATTACTCTCATCTTAAACCCCTCTTCCATCTTCCTTCCAGTCTTTTTTTTTTAAATTTTTTTTCAACGTTTATTTATTTTTGGGACAGAGAGAGACAGAGCATGAATGGGGGAGGGGCAGAGAGAGAGGGAGACACAGAATCGGAAACAGGCTCCAGGCTCCGAGCCATCAGCCCAGAGCCCGACGCGGGGCTCGAACTCACGGACCTCGAGATCGTGACCTGGCTGAAGTCGGACGCTTAACCGACTGCGCCACCCAGGCGCCCCTTCCTTCCAGTCTTGAACATTCTGCTAAAATGTTTTCCCTCACACTTTCTTTCCTGTTTCCTCTGCTTCCACATATCCCTGCATTAATCTTAATGACTGTAACCACAGTATAGATTTTACCTTAATACATTTAAGGTCACATTAACTTAGCTTATAGTTGGAGCTCCTGGGTGGCTCAGTCGGCCACTTTTGGCTCAGGTCATGGCCTCACGGGTTCGTGGGATGGAGCCCTGCGTGGGGCTGACAGTACAGAGCCTACTTGGGATTCTCTCTCTGCTCCTTTCCCGCTCACGCTATCTACTCTCCTCAAAATAAATAAATAAACATTTTAAAAAACCCACAAAGCTTAGCTTATAGTTCATTCTCTTGTGTAAGTTGTTAGGAAGTAATGATTTTATTGGCATCATAAAATTGTATGTTTAAAAGACCTTGAAGAACTAAACATTTTTCATTGTGACCTTTACCACACCTTGGCATTTCCCCCCACCCTTCTTGCTAAATTCAGATTGTCCACTGAACAGCTGTTGAACCGCCACTTTATTTCTGGGGCCCTGCTCTGCCCCGTGGTCAGCAAACCTCTTCCTCTGAGCCTTCTGAGAATTTGAACAGCAAACAATTCTTAGAACGATACTGGTTGGGTTTTCTTCTCTCATAAAAGATTTTCCTCAGCTATTTTTAAGGACATACTATTCAACTCAACTGATCTGATTGACATTTAAAGTCACTTGTTGTAGCCACAGTTCGAGAAAACCATGTAATTCGTCATCTTACAAGCTCATGCTTCAATAACAATAGAAAGCAATAGTAAAATCATTTACTGAGCAATTACCCTGTACCAGACTCTGAGAGCCCTTTTGATAAACTGTGTCATTTATTTCTTAGAAGAAATGCGTGAGATACAATTATGATCCCATTTTGAAAATAATGAAACCGAAGCATAGTTTAAGTGACTTCCCAAGGTCACACGTGTCGTAAACTGTGGAGCTCAATTCCTAATCCGGTTGTACTACACTCCAAAGCCTGGGTTTCTCACCACTACACAGCTCGTATCTGGCTAGGCAAGCCACCCCTTAAAACAATTATGGATTCAAACCAAAGAAGAATCCAGTTATGTTTGTTTCTTATGTAAGCCAGTGCTTAAATTTTGTGGTAAAATTTCCTGTTTGATCAATGAATTGTAATTATATTTCAGATCTGTCTTCTATCAGTTCTCCTTACTCTCAGAATACTTCTCTTCTTGTAAAAGCAAATGTGACTGCATTATCTTCTCACAAATAAAAGGGAAGGAAAGCATTTTACTGGGCTTGAAAGTCCATTGATTTGTATTTAAATCATACCTTTGGAGACCACAGCGCAGTGCTCAAACGTATTTCTTTTATAGTCTGAAAGCACAAAATTATGGTATTTATTTAAGTTTTTTTTTTTTTTTTTTTTTTTTTTTTTTTTTTTTTTTTTTCTGAAATTTATTGACAAATTGGTTTCCATACAACACCCAGTGCTCATCCCAAAAGGTGCCCTCCTCAATACCCATCACCCACCCTCTCCTCCCTCCCACCCCCCATCAACCCTCAGTTTGTTCTCAGTTTTTAACAGTCTCTTATGCTTTGGCTCTCTCCCATTCTAACCTCTTTTTTTTTTTTTCCTTCCCCTCCCCCATGGGTTCCTGTTAAGTTTCTCAGGATCCACATAAGAGTGAGACCATATGGTATCTGTCTTTCTCTGTATGGCTTATTTCACTTAGCATCACACTCTCCAGTTCCATCCACGTTGCTACAAAAGGCCATATTTCATTTTTTCTCATTGCCATGTAATATTCCATTGTGTATATAAACCACAATTTCTTTATCCATTCATCAGTTGATGGACATTTAGGCTCTTTCCATAATTTGGCTATTGTTGAGAGTGCTGCTATGAACATTGGTGTACAAGTGGCCCTATGCATCAGTGCTCCTGTATCCCTTGGATAAATTCCTAGCAGTGCTATTGCTGGGTCATAGGGTAGGTCTATTTTTAATTTTCTGAGGAACCTCCACACTGCTTTCCAGAGCGGCTGCACCAATTTGCATTCCCACCAACAGTGCAAGAGGGTTCCCGTTTCTCCACATCCTCTCCAGCATCTATAGTCTCCTGATTTGTTCATTTTGGCCACTCTGACTGGCGTGAGGTGATACCTGAGTGTGGTTTTGATTTGTATTTCCCTGATAAGGAGCGACGCTGAACATCTTTTCATGTGCCTGTTGGCCATCCGGATGTCTTCTTTAGAGAAGTGTCTATTCATGTTTTCTGCCCATTTCTTCACTGGGTTATTTGTTTTTCGGGTGTGGAGTTTGGTGAGCTCTTTATAGATTTTGGATACTAGCCCTTTGTCCGATATGTCATTTGCGAATATCTTTTCCCATTCCGTTGGTTGCCTTTTAGTTTTGTTGGTTGTTTCCTTTGCTGTGCAGAAGCTTTTTATCTTCATAAGGTCCCAGTAATTCACTTTTGCTTTTAATTCCCTTGCCTTTGGGGATGTGTCGAGTAAGAGATTGCTACGGCTGAGGTCAGAGAGGTCTTTTCCTGCTTTCTCCTCTAAGGTTTTGATGGTGTCCTGTCTCACATTTAGGTCCTTTATCCATTTTGAGTTTATTTTTGTGAATGGTGTGAGAAAGTGGTCTAGTTTCAACCTTCTGCATGTTGCTGTCCAGTTCTCCCAGCACCATTTGTTAAAGAGGCTGTCTTTTTTCCATTGGATGTTCTTTCCTGCTTTGTCAAAGATGAGTTGGCCATACGTTTGTGGGTCTAGTTCTGGGGTTTCTATTCTATTCCATTGGTCTATGTGTCTGTTTTGGTGCCAATACCATGCTGTCTTGATGATGACAGCTTTGTAGTAGAGGCTAAAGTCTGGGATTGTGATGCCTCCTGCTTTGGTCTTCTTCTTCAAAATTCCTTTGGCTATTCGGGGCCTTTTGTGGTTCCATATGAATTTTAGGATTGCTTGTTCTAGTTTCGAGAAGAATGCTGGTGCAATTTTGATTGGGATTGCATTGAATGTGTAGATAGCTTTGGGTAGTATTGACATTTTGACAATATTTATTTTTCCAATCCATGAGCAGGGAATGTCTTTCCATTTCTTTAAATCTTCTTCAATTTCCTTCAGAAGCTTTCTATAGTTTTCAGCATACAGATCCTTTACATCTTTGGTTAGATTTATTCCTAGGTATTTTATGCTTCTTGGTGCAATTGTGAATGGGATCAGTTTCTTTATTTGTCTTTCTGTTGCTTCATTGTTAGTGTATAAGAATGCAACTGATTTCTGTACATTGATTTTGTATCCTGCAACTTTGCTGAATTCCTGTATCAGTTCTAGCAGACTTTTGGTGGAGTCTCTCGGATTTTCCATGTATAATATCATGTCATCTGCAAAAAGCGAAAGCTTGACTTCATCTTTGCCAATTTTGATGCCTTTGATTTCCTTTTGTTGTCTGATTGCTGATGCTAGAACTTCCAGCACTATGTTAAACAGCAGCGGTGAGAGTGGGCATCCTTGTCGTGTTCCTGATCTCAGGGAAAAAGCTTTCAGTTTTTCCCCGTTGAGGATGATGTTAGCTGTGGGCTTTTCATAAATGGCTTTTATGATCTTTAAGTATGTTCCTTCTATCCCGACTTTCTCAAGGGTTTTTATTAAGAAAGGGTGCTGGATTTTGTCGAAGGCCTTTTCTGCATCGATTGACAGGATCATATGGTTCTTCTCTCTTTTTTTGTTAATGTGATGTATCACGTTGATTGATTTGCGAATGTTGAACCAGCCCTGCATCCCAGGAATGAATCCCACTTGATCATGGTGAATAATTCTTTTTATATGCCGTTGAATTCGATTTGCTAGTATCTTATTGAGAATTTTTGCATCCATATTCATCAGGGATATTGGCCTGTAGTTCTCTTTTTTTACTGGGTCTCTGTCTGGTTTAGGAATCAAAGTAATACTGGCTTCATAGAATGAGTCTGGAAGTTTTCCTTCCCTTTCTATTTCTTGGAATAGCTTGAGAAGGATAGGTATTATCTCTGCTTTAAACGTCTGGTAGAACTCCCCTGGGAAGCCATCTGGTCCTGGACTCTTATTTGTTGGGAGATTTTTGATAACCGATTCAATTTCTTCGCTGGTTATGGGTCTGTTCAAGCTTTCTATTTCCTCCTGATTGAGTTTTGGAAGCGTGTGGGTGTTCAGGAATTCGTCCATTTCTTCCAGGTTGTCCAATTTGTTGGCATATAAGTTTTCATAGTATTCCCTGATAATTGTTTGTATCTCTGAGGGATTGGTTGTAATAATTCCATTTTCATTCATGATTTTATCTATTTGGGTCATCTCCCTTTTCTTTTTGAGAAGCCTGGCTAGAGGTTTGTCAATTTTGTTTATTTTTTCAAAAAACCAACTCTTGGTTTCGTTGATCTGCTCTACAGTTTTTTTAGTTTCTATATTGTTTATTTCTGCTCTGATCTTTATTATTTCTCTTCTTCTGCTGGGCTTAGGCTGCCTTTGCTGTTCTGCTTCTAGTTCCTTTAGGTGTGCTGTTAGATTTTGTATTTGGGATTTTTCTTGTTTCTTGAGATAGGCCTGGATTGCAATGTATTTTCCTCTCAGGACTGCCTTTGCTGCGTCCCAAAGCGTTTGGATTGTTGTATTTTCATTTTCGTTTGTTTCCATATATTTTTTAATTTCTTCTCTAATTGCCTGGTTGACCCACTCATTCGTTAGTAGGGTGTTCTTTAACCTCCATGCTTTTGGAGGTTTTCCAGACTTTTTCCTGTGGTTGATTTCAAGCTTCATGGCATTGTGGTCTGAAAGTAAGCATGGTATAATTTCAATTCTTGTAAACTTATGAAGGGCTGTTTTGTGACCCAGTATATGATCTATCTTGGAGAATGTTCCATGTGCACTCGAGAAGAAAGTATATTCTGTTGCTTTGGGATGCAGAGTTCTAAATAAATCTGTCAAGTCCATCTCATCCAATGTCTCATTCAGGGCCCTTGTTTCTTTATTGACCGTGTGTCTAGATGATCTATCCATTTCTGTAAGTGGTGTATTAAAGTCCCCTGCAATGACCACATTCTTATCAATAAGGTTGCTTATGTTTATGAGTAATTGTTTTATATATTTGGGGGCTCCGGTATTCGGTGCATAGACATTGATAATTGTTAGCTCTTCCTGATGGATAGACCCTGTAACTATTATATAATGTCCTTCTTCATCTCTTGTTACAGCCTTTAATTTAAAGTCTAGTTTGTCTGATATAAGTATGGCTACTCCAGCTTTCTTTTGGCTTCCAGTCGCATGATAAATAGTTCTCCATCCCCTCACTCTCAATCTAAAGGTGTCCTCAGGTCTAAAATGAGTCTCTTGTAGACAGCAAATAGATGGGTCTTGTTTTTTTATCCATTCTGATACCCTATGTCTTTTGGTTGGCGCATTTAATCCATTTACATTCAGTGTTATTATAGAAAGATACGGGTTTAGAGTCATTGTGATGTCTGTATGTTTTATGCTTATAGTGATGTCTCTGGGACTTTGTCTCACAGGGTCCCCCTTAGGATCTCTTGTAGGGCTGGTTTAGTGGTGACAAATTCCTTCAGTTTTTGTTTGTTTGGGAAGACCTTTATCTCTCCTTCTATTCTAAATGACAGACTTGCTGGATAAAGGATTCTTGGCTGCATATTTTTTCTGTCTAGCACCCTGAAAATCTCATGCCAATTCTTTCTGGCCTGCCAAGTTTCAAAAGAGAGATCAGTCACGAGTCTTATAGGTCTCCCTTTATATGTGAGGGCACGTTTACCCCTTGCTGCTTTCAGAATTTTCTCTTTATCCTTGTATTTTGCCAGTTTCACTATGATATGTCGTGCAGAAGATCGATTCAAGTTACGTCTGAAGGGAGTTCTCTGTGCCTCTTGGATTTCAATGCCTTTTTCCTTCCCCAGTTCAGGGAAGTTCTCAGCTATGATTTCTTCAAGTACCCCTTCAGCACCTTTCCCTCTCTCTTCCTCCTCTGGGATACCAATTATGCGTATATTATTTCTTTTTAGTGTATCACTTAATTCTCTAATTTTCCCCTCATACTCCTGGATTTTTTTATCTCTCTTTTTCTCAGCTTCCTCTTTTTCCATAACTTTATCTTCTAGTTCACCTATTCTCTCCTCTGCCTCTTCAAGCCGAGCTGTGGTGGTTTCCATTTTGTTATGCATTTCGTTTAAAGCGTTTTTCAGCTCCTCGTGACTGTTCCTTAGTCCCTTGATCTCTGTAGCAAGAGATTCTCTGCTGTCCTGTATACTGTTTTCAAGCCCAGCGATTAATTTTATGACTATTATTCTAAATTCACTTTCTGTTATATTATTTAAATCCTTTTTGATCAGCTCATTAGCTGTTGTTATTTCCTGGAGATTCTTCTGAGGGGAGTTCTTCCGCTTGGTCATTTTGGATAGTCCCTGGCGTGGTGAGGACCTGCAGGGCACTTCCCCTGTGCTGTGGTGTATAACTGGAGTTGGTGGGCGGGGCCGCAGTCAGACCTGATGTCTGCCCCCAGCCCACCGCTGGGGCCACAGTCAGACTGGTGTGTGCCTTCTCTTCCCCTCTCCTAGGGGCGGGATTCACTGTGGGGTGGTGTGGCTCGTCTGGGCTACTTGCACCCTGCCAGGCTTGTGATGCTGGGGATCTGGCGTATTAGCTGGGGTGGGTAGGCAAGGTGCTCGGGGGCAGGAGGGGCAGGCTTAGATCGCTTCTCCTTAGGTGATCCACTTCAGGAGGGGCCCTGTGGCAGCGGGAGGGAGTCAGATCCGCTGCCGGAGGTTTGGCTCCGCAGAAGCGCAGAGTTGGGTGTTTGCGCGGAGCGAGCAAGTTCCCTGGCAGGAACCGGTTCCCTTTGGGATATCGCCTGGGGGATGGGCGGGGGAAATGGCGCTGGCGAGCGCCTTTGTTCCCCACCAAACTGAGCTCTGTTGTCAGGGGGCTCAGCAGCTCTCCCTCCCTTTGTCCTCCAGCCTTCCCGCTTTCCGAGCAGAGCTGTTAATTTCTGACCTCCCAGACGCTAAGTCGCGCTTGCTGTCGGAACACAGTCCGCCCGGCCCCTCCGCTTTTGCAAGCCCGACTCGGGGGCTCTGCTTGGCCGGCGAGCCGCCCCTCCGCCCCGGCTCCCTCCCGCCAGTCCGTGGAGCGCGCACCGCCTCGCCGCCCTTCCTACCCTCTTCCGTGGGCCTCTCGTCTGCGTTTGGCTCCGGCGACTCTGTTCTGCTAATCCTCTGGCGGTTTTCTGGGTTATTTAGGCAGGTGTAGATGGAATCTAAGTGATCAGCAGGACGTGCGGTGAGCCCAGCGTCCTCCTAAGCCGCCATCTTGCCGCAACCGCCTTTATTTAAGTTTTAAGAAAATCTTCAAGATAGCTTGACCGTGCATTTGTCTAAACGATATTTTTTTTTCTGGATGATTTTTAATGAAAGATTATTACATTGGTACTTTTCATAAATGTCATCATTAAACAATGTATAAACCACTTGTTTTGCTATTTGTTTGTTTATGCTGAGACTGGGGCAAATGACCCGCCAAAGCTCAGCTGGTGAAGAACCCCACAGCCGTGAGTTCTTGCTGTCTGCCAAGTCTTTAAGATCTGAAGGGAAATTTTAAAATAAATCTCTTGCTATTTCCCAAGGATGATTGGACAACTCGGCACCATCTGCCAAGAGTGTTTTAGGTTGCAAATTCTCCAACACCGTCCTTAGCTCAGCCATCTCATTTTGTTCTTCTTCTTTTTTTTTATATGTAATATTGCCATCACTAAATCCAAGAAATCACCACTAGTCCCAGTAATTTGTTGTGCTGTCATTCGGGGGATGGGTTTGCATCCAAGCTATTTGGGTAACAATGAATATTTTAAATGGGCAGAGAGCAAACAGTTGGCATCCGTCCAAAACATGAAAGGTTTTAATAGCTTTGGAAGCAATCCATTTCTTCAGAGTTCTTTCTTCGCTTTTTCTTAGTGGGAATACTGAATTGTACTCAGGTTATAGACAATTCACAAATGTCAATCTTGATAATGTTTCCATACTTTTTTTTTTAATCAAATCAATGCGAGGTAAAAACATTCTTTCTGCATTCCTATAGGAGCATCGAAATGCTTTGAATACTTTAGAACTTAAAGGTTTTTTTTTTGTTTTTAATTGAAGTATAGTTGGCATACAATATTATCTTAGTTTTAGGTGTACAACATAGTGATTCAACAATTATATATATATTATGGAATGTTCGCCACCATAAGTGTAGTTACCATCTGTCATCATGCAAAGTTATTACGATACTATTGACTGTATTCTCGTCTCTGTGACTTATTTATCTTATAATTGGAAGTTTGTATCTCTTAAGGCCCCTATCTCTTTCACCCAGCACCGCCCACCTCCCTCCCATCTGGCAACCAACAGTTCTCTGTACTTATAAGAGTGTTTCTGGGTTTTTTGTTTGTTTTGTTTTTATTTTTATTTTTGTATTATTTTTTAATTAATAATTTATTTTTTTAATTTACATCCAAGTTAGCATATGGTGCAACATTGATTTCAGGAGTAGATTCCTTAATGCCCCTTACCCATTTAGCCCATCTCCTCTCCCAACCCCTCCAGCAACCCTTTGTTTATTCTCTATATTTAAGATTCTCTTACGTTTTGTCTCCTCCCTGTTTTTATATTATTTTTGCTTCCCTTCCCTCACATTCATCTGTTTTGCATCCTAAATTCCTCATATGAGTGAAGTCATATATTTGTCTTTCTTTGACTAATTTAGCTTAGCATAATACCCTCTACTCCCATCAGTGTAGTTGCATGGCAAGATTTCACTCTTTTTGATTGCCAAGTAATACTCCATTGTGTGTGTGTGTGTGTGTGTGTGTGTGTGTGTGTGTGCGCGCGTGTATGTATATATATATATATATATCACCTCTTCTGTATCCATTCATCCATCGATGGACATTTGGGCTCTTTCCATACTTTGGCTATTGTTGATAGTGCTGCTATAAACATTGGGGTGCAAGTGCCCCTTCGAAACAGTACACCTGTATCCCTTGTATAAATACCTGGTGGTGCAAATGCTGGGTCATGGGATAGTTCTATTTTTAGTTTTTTGAGGAACCTCCATACTGTTTTCCAAAGTGGCCTCACCAGTTTGCATTCCTACCAGCAGTGCAAAAGAGATCCTCTTTCTCTGCATCCTCGCCAACGTCTGTTGTTGCCTGAGTTGTTAATGTTAGCCATTCTGACAGATGTCAGGTGGTATCTCATTGTGGTTTCGATTTGTATTTCCCTGATGATGAGTGATGTTGAGCATTTTTTCATGTGTCAGTTGGCCATCTGGATGTCTTCTTTGGAGAAGTGTCTATCCATGTCTTTTGCCCATTTCTTCACTGGGTTATTTGATTTTAGGGGTTGAGTTTGATAAATTCTCAATAGATTTTGGATACTAATGTGTGCATATATCTTCTCCTATTTCATCAGTTGCCTTTTAGTTTTGCTTATTGTTTCCTTCACTGTGCAGAAGCTTTTTATTTTGATGAGGTCCCAATAGTTCATTTTTGCTTTGGTTTCTCTTGCCTCTGCAGATGTGTTGAATAAGAAGTTGCTGCGGCCAACAGCAAAGAGGTTGTTGCCTGCTTTCTCCTCGAGGATTTTGATGGCTTCCTGTCTTACACTGAGGTCTTTCATCCATTTTGAGTTTATTTTTGTGTACAGTGTAAGAAAGTGGTCCAGGTTCATTTTTCTGCATGTCGCTGTCCAGTTTTCTCAGCATCATTTGCTGAAGAGACTGTCTTTATTCCATGGATATTCTTTCCTGCTTTGTCAAAGATTAGTTGGTCATACATTTGTGGGTCCATTTTTGGGTTCTCTATTCTGTTCCATTGATCTGAGTGTCTGTTTTTGTGCCAGTACCATACTGTCTTGATGATTACAGCTTTGTAGTATAGCTTGAAGTCTGGGATTGTGATGCCTCCTGCTTTGGTTTTCTTTTTCAAGATTCGTTTGGCTATCTGGGATCTTTTGTGGTTCCATACAAATTTTAGGATTGTTTGTTCTAGCTGTGTGGAGAATGATGGCATTATTTTGATAGGGATTGCATTGAATATGTAGATCGTTTTTGGTATTATTGACATTTTAACAGTATTTGTTCTTCCTATCCAGGAACATGGAATATTTTTCCATTCTTTTGTGTCTCCTTCAATTTCTTTCATAAGCTTTCTGTAGTTTTCGGTGTGTAGATTTTTTAACTCTTAGGTTAGATTTATTCTTAGGTATTTTATGGGTTTTGGTACAATTGTAAATGGGATCAATTCCTTGGTTTCTCTTTCTGTCGCTTCATTATTGGTATATAGGAATGCCACTGATTTCTATGCATTGATTTTATATCCTGCGACTTTGCTAAATTCACGAATCAGTTCTAGCAGTTTTTTGGTGGAATCGTTTGGGTTTTCCACATAGAGTATCATGTCATCTGTGAAGAGTGGAAGTTTGACTTCCTCCTGGCTGATTTGGATGCCTTTTATTCCTTTGTGTTGTCTGATTCCTGAGGCTAAGACTTTCAATACTACGTTGAGTAACAGTGGTGAGAGTGGACATCCCTGTCTTGTTTCTGACCTTAAGGGGAATGCTCTCAGTTTTTCCCCATTGAGGATGATATTAACATTGGGTCTTTGACATATGGCTTTTATTATCTTTAGGTATGATCCTACCCTACTTTCTTGTGGGTTTTTATCAAGAAAGGATGCTGTATTTTGTCAAATGTTTTCTCTGCTTCTATTGAGAGGATCATGAGGTTCTTGTCCTTTCTTTTATTGATGTGATGTATCACATTGATGGTTTTGTGGATATTGAACCGGCCCTGCACCCTAGGTATAAATCCCACTTGAAGTGGTGAATAATTTTTTTAATGTAGTTTCGGATCCAGTTGACTAGTATCTTGTTGAGGATTTTTGCATCCATGTTAATCAGGAAAATTGGTCTATAGTTCTCCTTTTAAGTGGGGTTTTTGTCTGGTTTTGGAATCAAGGTAATGCTGGCTTCATAGAAAGAGTTTGGTAGTTTTCCTTCCATTTCTATTTTTTGGAACAGCTTCAAGAGAATAGGTGTTAATTCTTCCTTAAATGTTTGGTAGAATTCCCCTGGAAGGCCGTCTGGCCCTGGACTCTTGTTTTTTTGTGAGATTTTTGATTACTAAATCAATTTCTTTACTGTTATGGGTCTGTTCAAATTTTCTATTTCTTCCTGTTTCAATTTTGATAGTTTATATGTTTCTAGGAATTTGTCCATTTCTTCTAGCTTGCCCATTTTATTGGCATATAATTGCTCGTAATATTCTCTTATTATTTTTTGTGTTTTTGCTGAGTTGGCTGTGATGTCTTCTCTTTCATTCTTTATTTATTTGGGTCTTTCCTTTTGCTTTTTGATCAGACTGTCTAGGGGTTTATCAGTTTTGTTAATTCTTTCAGAGAACCAGCTTCTGATTTCATTTATCTGTTTTTACTGTTTTTTTTTTTTTTTTGGTTTTGATAGCATTGATTTCTGCTCTAATCTTTATTATTTCCTGTTTTCTGCTGGTGTGGGGTTTTATTTGCTGTTCTTTTTCCAGCTCTTTAAGATGTAAGGCTAGGTTGTGTATCTGAGACTTTTCTTCCTTCTTTAGGAAGGCCTGGATTGCTATATACTTCCCTCTTATGACTGCCTTTGCTATATCCCAGAGGTTTTGGGTTGTGGTGTTATCATTTTCATTGGCTTATATGTACTTTTTAATATCCTATTTAACTTCTTGGTTAGCCAACTCATTCTTTAGTAGGATGGCCTTTAGTCTCCAAGTGTTTGTTTTCTTTCCAAATTTTTTCTTGTGCTTGATTTTGAGTTTCATAGCATTGTGGTCTGAAAATATGCACGGTATGATTTCAATCTTTTTGTACTTGCTGAGGGCTGATTTATGTCCCAGTATGTGATCTGTTCTGGAGAACGTTCCATGTGCACTGGAGAAGAATGTGTATTCTGCTGCTTTAGGATAAAATATTCTGAATATACCTGTTAAGTCCGTCTGGTCCAGTGTGTCATTCAAAACCATTGTTTCCTTGTTGATATTCTGTTTAAATGATCTCTCCATTGCTGTAAGGGAGATGTTGAAGTCCCCTACTATTATGGTATTTTTATCAACGAGTTTCTTTACATTTGTGATAAATTGATTTATATATATTGGGTGCTCTACATTTGGAGCATAAATGTTTACAATTGTTAGATCTTTTTGGTGGATAGACCCCTTAATTATGATATAATGCCATTCTTCATCTCTTGTTACAGTCTTTATTTTAAAGTCTATGTTGTCTAAGTATGGCTACTCTGGCCTTCTTTTGGTGACCATTACCATGATAGATGGTTCTCCATCCCCTTACTTTCAATCTGAAGGTGTCTTTAGGTTTAAAGTGGGTCTCTCTCTTTTTTTTTTGAAGGAGAGAGAAAGAGAGCATGAATGTGGGAGGAGCTGAGAGAGAGGGAGACATAGAATTCGAAGCAGGCTCCAGGCTCTAAGCTGTCAGCACAGAGCCCAGTGTGGGGCTCGAACTCATGAACTGAGATCATGACCTGAGCCGAAGTTGGACGCTTAGCAAACTGAGCCACCCAGGTGCCCCTAAAGTGGGTCTTTTGTAAACAGCATATTCTTATCCATTCTATTACCTTATGTCTTTGATTAGAGCATTTAGTCCATTGACGTTTAGAGTGAGTACTGAAAGATATGAATTTATTGCCATTATGTTGCCTATAGAGTTGGAGTTTCTGTTGGTATTCTCTAGTCCTTTCTGGTCTTTGTTGCTTTTGGCCTTTTTTTTTTTTTTTTCATCTTTTCTCCCCTCAGAGAATCCCCCTTAAAATATCTTGCAGGGCTGATTTAGTGGTCACAAACTCCTTCAATTTTTGTTTGGTAAACTTTTAATCTCTCCTTCTATTTTGAAGGACAGCCTTGCTGGACAAAGAATTCTTGGCTGCATATTTTTCCAATTCAGCACATTGAATATATCCTGCCACTGCTTTCTGGCTTGCCAAGTTTCTGTGGATAGATCTGCTGCAAACCTGATCTGTCTTCCTTTGTAGGTTAAGGACTTTTTTCCCCTGCTGCTTTTATGATTCTTTTCTTGTCTGAGTCTTTTGTGAATTTGACTATGATATGCCTTGTTGATGGTCAGATTTTGTTGAATCTAATGGGAGTCCTTTGTGCTTCTCAGATTTTGATGTCTGTGTCTTTCCCCAGGTTAGGAAAGTTTTCCACTATGATTTGCTCACATAACCCTCTACCCCTTTTCTCTCTCTTCCTTTTCTGGGATCTCTATGATTTTGATGTTGTTCCTTTTTAATGAGTCACTGATTTCTATAATTCTTAAATTGTGCTCTTTTGCCTTAGTCTTCCTCTTTTTTTCTGCTTCATTGTTCTCCATAATTTGTCCTCTGTATCGCTGACTCACTGCTCTGCTTCATCCATCATTGCTGCTGTGGCATTCATATGAGATTGCAGCTCAGTTATAACATTTTTTATTTTATCCTTACTAGCTTTTATCTCTGCAGAAAGAGATTCTAATCTGTTTCAACCCCAGATAGTATTATTATTATCATGATTCTTCTGGTTCAGACATCTTGCTTGTATCTATGTTGATTAAGTCCCTGGCTGTCATTTCCTCCTGTTCTTTCTTTTGGCATGAATTTCTCATTTCATCATTTTGAAGGAAGAAAAGGAATTAATAAGGTAAATTAATAAGGTAAAAAAAATTAAACTTAAAAAATTAAAAATAACACAAAAAAATTCATATAAAGTATCCTAGATCCTGATTGTTGAAAGGAGCTTGATAGATAAGACAAAAAAGGGAAAAATAAGGAAAAAAATGTTTGAAAATTTGAAAAAATTTGAAAAAATGAATACACTGAAATAGAATAAAATGAAATGATGGAAGTAAAATAGAATTTGAAAAATTTATAGGAAAGTAAAAAATATAGTAGAAAAAAATTAAAGAAAAATATTTATAATAAAATGGGAAATAAAAATAATTTTTTTCTCTTTCTGTATTGAGCAATGAGAAAAGAAAAGAAAAAATTGAATAGATGGACCAGCAAACAGACTGATATACGAATGAATCAATAAAGAGACTGAAATACGATTTACATCAGTCTCTCCTAGAAGTCAAACTTTGAAGAACTTTATAGTCCATAAGCTAAGCAGGCAGAGAGACTTGTGGTATTCCTGAAGAGTGAGGTTGGCCCAGTTGGGCTAGGCTTAGTGTAATGTCTCTGTTCTCCAGTAGATGGTGCTTAGCTTACTGGGGTGGATTGTAGTGCATGTAGGTTGGACATGCATGTGTGGGAGGGGTGAAAATGGTATCACCCAATTACCCAGTCTGTAGTATTGGAACTCTTTTCTCCCCCATCAGCAATCGTGCACTCATCCTTTGTCTCCAGCTTCCGTCAGTTCCCTGCTTTACACTGTTTGTGACCATGCTGTCATGTTGCCAGGCGGCATCTCTGTCCTGAGTTTTATCTCAGATGTGGCTATGTTCCCCAACCCCTCACTTGTGAGGGACTGCAACTTTGACCCACTCAGACTTTCTCAGGGAGGGTCTTGCTAAGCAATGGCTGGGTGTTGGCCACACCTAAGAATGTTCATGGGGCTGTGCTGCTGACGATGCCTAGGAACTGTGGCTGGTTGCCAGCCCGCCCCTGAAAAAGTTCACACAATCGTGTAGCATCAGTGTTTCAGGGATTATAGAAAATCACAACACACATCTGGCACCAGGCTTCATCCTTAATGTCCTTGTTCCAGCATCAATGAATGTGGTTGTTCTCCGGGGTCCACTTGGCCTTTACCTGTGGGGACCCCACAGCCTCTACCAGATGTCCTCCTGTCATGGGAACCACCTCCCCCTATGTGGCCTGAAGGCTTCTGGACTTCACTCTGTTCCTGGGGATTTGCCCTTCCCACCAGAGCACCACCAGGTATCAAGCTGTGGAATTTCGACCTGGGCTCCCCCTGTTAATATAGTCTTAATGGAATTTAACCCTCTCCTTTCTCCCTTTTTTGTTCAGTCCCTTATGTACTCTTTCTTTTCTCTCCAGCTGCTTTTGTACTCTCCTCCCCCATGTCCGTCCTCTCTCTGCAAGCCAAAACAGCTCTCTGCCCTCTGTGGCTTCTCTCTCCCCCAGTTTACCTCTCTGTGCCACATACCTTCTGAGTTGTCTGGTTCAGGTTGTGCATATTGTTGTGTGAATCCTCAAATCAGTTTTCTAGGTGTGCAGGATGGTTTAGTGTTGATCTGGCTGTATTTCAGGGAGAGAGATGTAAAAAAAAAAAAAAACGAGCAACAAAACTTCCATGCTATTCTGGCATCTTGGCCTCTCCTTGTTTTGTTTTTTTGATGTCACTTGTAAGTGAAGTTATATGGTATTTATCTTTCTCTGACTTGTTCACTTAGTGTAATACCCTCTTGGTCCATCCATGTTGTCACAAATGGTAAGATTTCATTTTTTTAATGGCTAAGTAGTATTCCATTACACAGATACCTATATCTATAGCTGTCATATATCACATTGTCTTTATCCATTCATCTATCAATGGATACTTAGGTTGCTTCCCTATCTTAGCTAGTGTAAATAATGCTGCAATAAACACAGGGGTGCATATATATTTTTGAATTAGTGTTTCATTTGGGGTGGGTAAATAGTCATGGAATTACTAGATCATATCATATTTCTGTTTAACTTTTTGAGAAAACTCTATACTCTTTTCTGCAGTGCCTGCACCAATTTACATTCCCACCAACAGTGCACAAGGGTTCTTTTTCCTCCACATCCTTTCCAACACTTGTTATTTCTCATCTTTTTGATACTGTCCTTCTGACAGATATGAAGTGATATCTCATTGTGGTTTTGATTTGCATTTCCATGATGAGTGATGTTGAGCATCTTTTCATGTGTCTGCTGGCCATCTGTGTGTGGTCATTGGAAAAGTGTCTATTCATGTCTTCTGTTCATTTTTAATCAGATCATTTGTTTTTCTGGTATATGTGTAAGGAGGACTATACTTTTTTCAAGGAGTATACTTTTATGTTTCTTTAATTCCAATGGGGAGGAAAGAGGAAGTGAAAAGGACTTTTCATTATTTGCTTTATTAATGTGGCTATTCTTACAGAAAATGCTTTTATATTCTTATATAAAATGCTCAAAACAAGCCTTGAGAAGAGGTAAAATTAGAAAACAGGTATTTAGAATTTTAGGTCAATACATATTATTCTATTAAGTTACACATGGTAGTCAACATTTTAAAAATATACTAAACTCCTTTAAGAATTTTCCTAAATCCATTAAATAAATTTTATTAAATTATCAATTTTCAGGGTGCCTCAGTTATTTAAATGTCAGAGTTCAGCTTAGGTCACGATCCCACGGTTGGTGAGTTTGAGCCCCACATGGGGCACTCTGCTGTCATGGCAGAGCCCACTTTGGATCCTCTGTCCCCCCCTCTCTGTCCCTCCACTGCTCACTCTTGCTTTCTCTCTTTCTTGAAAAATAAGTAAACATTAAAATTTTTTTAAAAAAAATTGTCAGTTTTCTAAGAATTAATAAAGCAACATTTCCTATTTCCTATTAGTGAGAAGATTGAACAGAGTAGAAACATTTGAGGCCATGCCTTCCTTCTTAAAATGTTTGATTTCAGTCTTCCATCCAAATGAGTAGCATCTGGGAAATTGAATTTTTACCTTTCTCCTTGTTTGCTGGGCTGGCTATGGCCTGTTTGCCCTCCAGCCGTTCCTAGCCTTTCTCTTACCTTGGCAGTAGGGGTCAACACCTGCAAGCTGCTTTTTCCAGGTGCTGTGGGCTTCCAGCTGGGTATGGCAAATGGGATGTCGGTGGGAAATTACAGGGTATCCCCAGCTGTTCTCTCCTCTGTGCTCCTATGCCCTGACCTATCTCTGCCAGCTGCCCTGTCTCAAGGAACCCCCTGCCCCCCACCAACCACCCTTTTGGCTTGGCATGCCTGCGCTTGCTTTACCTTCTGTGGAGTGAGTGATTCTGATGCCTGGACTCTGGTAACATCACTTCGCTTGTCTCTCCAGTCTATGAGTGGGAGCGGCTTCTGGGTTGCCTCATCTTCCCATTTGACGCCCTTAACCCTCCAAACACCACTGTAACCAATTACTTTAATTTAGTTCTATTTTAAATATTTGGAGCAGTTTCTGTCTCCCTGAGAGGTCCCTGAATGATATACTTTCCCCTGCTATAATTATGATTTTCAGAATTTTCTGTACTCTAGGGGTACCTGGGTGTCTCAATTAGTTAAGCCTCCATCTCTTGATTTCGGCACAGGTCATGATCTTGCCATTGTGGGATCGAGCCCTGTGTCAGGCTCTGTGCTGACAGCATGGAGCCTGCTTGGGATTCTGTCTCTGCCCCTCCCCTGATCATGTGCGTGCTCTCTCAGAATAAATAAATAAACTTGAAAAAATGTTTTTCTGTACTCTAGTATAGAAGCACAATTACTTCCTTTGGGGCATACCAGCTGTACTGGGTTGAATAGATCCCCCCCCCCCAAATTTGTGTCCACTTGGAATCCCATAATGTTTTTAGTTAATGTGAGGTCATACTGAATTAGGGAGGGCTCCAGTCTAATGACTGATGTCCTATACAAAAGTTATGTTACTCCCAAGGCAAATATCAGAGTTATATGACTATAGGCCAAGGAACACCAAAATCACTGGCAATCTCCGGAAGCTAGGAGAGAGACACAGAACAGATTCTCCCTCAGAAACTCCAGAAAGAACCGGCTTTGCCTACATAGTTGATTTCAGACTTATGTCTTCTGGAAGTGTAGGAGAAAAAACTTTCTTTTGTTTAAAGCTACCCAGTTTGTGGTACTTTATTACAGCAGCCCTAGAAAATTAATATACCAACTATTTTTAGCATTACTATTATTGTAATTCCTACTTCTCTCTTAATTTATGTTATGTCTAATCTGCTGATTTTTCCCATGATTGAGACCAGGTAATTTGCATGGTTGATATAATGAAAAGTAAGCAATGACCTTAGAAAGGAGGGCTGGCATGATCAAGTTCACCCTCAGCGACACTAATATAAAGCCATGCAAATTCAAGTAACCTAAAAATGCACCATTTCTGTAAGAACCACCTTTTTGAAAAATTATGTAATGATGTCTACAAAAAAAATTGAACATATATGAAAGTTATGAAGCATAGTAAGCCAAGAACCTGTTTATAATTTATGAACTAGAACAGAGGTACACAAATACTTTCTTTAGAGGACCAGATAGAAACTATTTAGGTTTTGTGGGTTTTTTTGTTGCGACTACTCAACTCAGCTTTTGTAGCAGGAAAAACCACTGTGCTCTATTGTGTTAATGAATGTGTTCCAATAAAACTACAAAACAATTGGGTGGCTAACTTTGACCTATGGTCATATCCTGCTGACCCCTGAGCTAGACCACTACCAATATAGCTCCTCATTCCCTTCCCTTGCACCTTTGCTCTGAACAGTAACTATTTTTATGATTTTGGTATTTACCATTCTTTTAAAAGATATATTAATTCATATTGTTTATTTACAAGCTTTATTAAAATAGCTTTTTAAAGAAAAAAACTCATTATGTTTGACAGGTTCAATACCAACAGTTCATATATTGAGTAGGTCAGTCTTTTCACTGCTATAAAATATGGTTTGCATGAATGTTCCATAATTTTTCATTTTTCTGTTGGAACTTGTGTTGTTTGAAGTGAATCTTTTTGCTATTACTAACAAAGTTGCCTGTTTTATCATACTCTTATCTAGATGCACATATGCAAATATTTCTGTGGGTCGTATACTGAGGTATAAAATTGATGAGAAGATATGCACATTTTCAACTTCATAAGATTGCCAAATTGCTTTCTCTTTTAAAAAAATATTTATTTATTTTGACAGAGAGAGTGAGAGACAGAGAGTACATACACGCGTATGGGGGATGGGCAGAGAGAGAGGGAAAGAGAGAATCCCAAGCAAGCTCGCATGATCAGAGGGGAGCCTGACACGAGACTTGATCGCACTAACAGTGAGATCATGACCTGAACCAAAATCAAGGGTCAGACACTTAACCAACTGAGTCACCCAGGTGCCCCAGAAATTACCAAATTGCTTTCTAAAGTGGTTATAACAATTTACATCCATCCCATCAGAATCCCATGATTCCACATTGTTGCCAAAACAGTATTGCCAGACTTCCTATTTTTTGCCCATCTAATGAGTATAAAATATCTTTATTTGGCCTTAATTTACATTTCCATGATTATTAATTAAGTCAAGAAACTGGCATCTTTCTTACTTCTCTGTGAAATTACTATTTTGTTTGTTCATAGTTCTATTGACTCATGTGTCGTTTCTTAATTGATTGTAGGAATTGTTTATATATCCTTGATACTAATCCTTTATCAATTAAAATAGTAGTACAAGGATTTGCCTTATGTAAACCTTGTTTTTTTTTTAAGTTTATTCATTTATTATTTCTGAGAGACAGAGATAGAAAGTGCACAAACATTGGAGGGGCAGAGAGCAAGAGGGAGACACAGAATCTGAAGCAGGCTCCAGGCCCTGAGCTGTCAGCACAGAGCCTGACACAGGGACTGAACTCACCAACCGTGAGATCATTACCTGACCGTGCATAGCCTGCTTAGGATTCTCTCTCTCCCTCTCTTTCTGCCTGTCCCCTGCACGTGTGTGTGCATGCTCTTGCTCTCTCTCCCTATCTTTAAAAATAAAGAAATAAACATTTTTTTTTAAAAAGAAACTGGATGAGCAAGCCAGGCACCCCTATGTAAATCTTGTTCGATCACTTTTAGTAAGATTTATAAATCTCCATACTAAGTCTTACTTTTTTTGGTTGAATTTAGTGCTCCAGAACCTTACATTTTTGTATTCTGAGTAAGTGGAATTTATTAAAGACATTCTGTTTGCTGGTAATAAACTAGCCTCTAATGATGTAAAGCTGAAATTATTAAAAAAAAATAGGATACAAATGAAAGGTAGGAAGTATGTAAATTATAGGGAAATATATTGAATGTAAAGTTTAGAAGTTATACAGTGCTTCATAAATGCAATTAATTTGTTTTTTATGCATGTAGGAGAATGGTTGGGAGAAAAGGACACGTCTCATATCAGATTAAAATATATTGCTTTCAATTAATTAAAAATTTAAACTTCTTCTGTGCCTTTGCATATATTTCCTACAGTATCACAAGCTTATTTTCCCTGAGAATAATTAGATAAGCATAGCTCCATTTAAACACAGTACACTTGATAATGTTATGTTATCATGTATTTTATTTTTGTGTCTCTACTGTAGCATGGTGTCAGGAACATTAAATGTTATCATTGTTATTTTGGCAAATGAAAATTTTTTGCCTGACCCCTTTGAGTTGGAGATCTGGAGGCCTGGAGTTCTGGAGTCCTGATGTACGTAATCAGACTTTCACTAAGGAATTACACCAAGTTCCAGCTGAATAACTGTGACGTTCTCCTTGCTCCTCTCTCTCCCTAGTAGTTATTAAGGCAAATCCCTACATAATTGTTCAAATAATAAATCTAATAGAATTAGATACTGACATGATCAAGATCATAGGAGTTTCTAAATGTGACATCTTTTGTGAAGATCAAATACATAGACAATTTTCTGCCCCTAACTTTGTGATTGTATACCAGAGAGCAAGTGCCTATTCATTTATGTCACAGGCTTAGTCAAATGAATTCCTGTAGAGGAGGAAAACAAGTAAAATACATTTTTCTTCAGTGATTACTTGAAAACTTCAGTTTGTTTTCATGTTATTATATCATGGTTTGATAGAAAATTTCATAGACTGGCCTTTTAACAAACATCTCCAATGCAGGCTGTCTTTCCTTGGAACTATCCCTCTTTCATTCCTTGCTCCTACATCCCACGTTGTCTTGTTGCCTTTACATTTCTTTGCCAAAAAGATATATGCTGGAAGAATTATTTCATAAATCTTTGCTTAATATATCAGTTTATTGACTGATTTTTATTTTTATTTTTCATTTATTTATTTTTTAATATGATTTATTGTCAAATTAGCTAACATACAGTGTACAAAGTGTGCTTTTGGTTTTGGGGGTAGATTCCCGTGATTCATTGCTTACATACAACACCCAGTGCTTCAGCTGATTTATTAAAATCAGATGTTGATTTATTTAAAATCTTTTAAAAACAAATTGATCTATATGGCTTGAAATTTCTCTATTGACATACCCATCCAAAATACCCAACAAATCATAAGTGCTCAACTGAATGAATTGCCACGAAGTCTATAACCACCATCCAGGTAAAAAAAAAAAAAAAAACAAAACCTGAATATTGCCAGCATCACATACGACTCTTCAGTGCCCTCACTCAATCTTCTTGTTTCCTCCCTAAAAAGAGAATCGCAATCTTTACCTTTGACACTATAGTTTAGTTTCTCCTTTATTAGCTTTGGTATATTTACTAATTAGAATCATATGTTTGTATTATGTGGGTCTGTTTTTTTTGTTGATTCATATGCCTATATGGTGGATTGATTTGTCTTGACTAGCTATGGTTAATTCAGTTTATGTATTTTGTTATAGGGATATATCACAATATGTTCTACTTTTGGGGGGAATATTTAGGTTGTTTCCTGTTTTTTGCTATCGATGACCATGCCACTCATGAACATTTTATCTTGTCTCTTGCTGCACATACACACGCAGTTTGTTGGATATCTATATATCTAGGATGGGATTGCTGGATCACAAGAGGATATGTGCAACTTTAGTATAGGCAGCAATTTTTCCATCATGGCTTTACCAATTTACACTTTTCCCAGCACTCAGTAAGGTCATCCTATTTTAATTTCTTTGTGTCTTCTTCAGTTTCCTTCATAAGCTTTCTATAGTTTTCAGCATACAGATCTTTTACATCTTCGGTTAGGTTTATTCCTAGGTATTTTTTGTTTCTTGGTGCAATTGTAAATGGGATAAGTTTCTTTATTTCTCTTTCTTTTGCCTCATTATTGGTGTATAAAAATGTAACCAATATGTGTACATTGATTTTGTATCCTGCAACTTTGCTGAATTCATGTATCAGTTCTAGCAGACTTTTGGTGGAGTCTGTTGGGTTTTCCATGTAGAGTATCATGTCATCTGTGGAAAGTGAAAGTTTGACTTCTTCTTGCCAATTTTGATGCCTTTTATTTCATTTTGTTGTCTGATTGCTGATGTTAGAACTCCCAACACTATGTTAAGCAACAGCGGTGAGAGTGGATATCCCTGTCATGTTCCTGCTCTCAGGGGGAAAGCTCTCAGTTTTTCCCCATTGAGGATGATATTAGCTGTGGGCTTTTCATAAATGGCCTTTCTGATGTTTAAGTATGTTCCTTCTATCCCGACTTTCTTGAGGGTTTTTATTCAGAAAAGATGCTGTATTTTGTCAAATGCTTTTTCTGAGTCTGTTGACAGGATCATATGGTTCTTATCCTTTCTTTTATTAATGTGTTGTATCACATTGATTTGTGAATACTGAACCATGCTCATGGATTGGAAGAATAAATATTGTTAAAATGTCAGTACTACCCAACGTAATCTGCACATTCAATGCAATCCCAATCAAAATTGCACCAGCATTCTTCTCAATGCTAGAACAAACAGTCTTAAAATTTGTATGGCACCACAAAAGACCCCGAATAGCCAAAGTAATATTGAAGAAGAAAACCAAAGCAGGAGGCATCACAATCCCAGACTTTAGACTCTATTACAAAGCTGTAATCATCAAGACAGCATGGTATTGGCACAAAAACAGACACATAGACCAATGGAATAGCATAGAGAACCCAGAATTGAACCCACAAATGTATGGCCAACTAATCTTTGACAAAGCAGGCAAAAGTGTTCAATGGTAAAAGACAGTTTCTTTAACAAATGGTGCTGGGAGAACTGGACAGCAACATGCAGAAGAATAAACTAGACCCATTTCTTACACCATACACAAAAATAAACTCAAAATGAATGAAAGACCTGAATGTGAGACAGGAAACCATCAAAACCCTAGAGGAGAAAGCAGGCAACAACCTCTTTGACCACAGCCACAGCAATTTCTTACTCAACACATTTCCAAAGGCAAGGGAATTAAAAGCAAAAATACACTATTGGGACCTCATCAAGATAAAAAGCTTCTGCACTGCAAAGGAAACAATCAACAAAACTAAAAGGCAACCGATGGAATGGGAAAGGATATTTGCAAATGACATATCAGATAAAGGGCTAGTATCCAAAATCTGTAAAGAACTCATCAAGCTCCACACCTGAAACACAAATAGTCCAGTGAAGAAATGGGCAGAAAACATGAATAGACACTTTCCCAAAGAAGACATCCAGATGGCCAACAGGTACATGAAAAGATGCTCAATGTCACTCATCATCAGGGAAATACAAATCGAATCCACACTGAGATACCACTTCATGCCGGTCAGAGTGGCTAAAATGAACAAAGCAAATGAACAAATAGATGCTGGTGAGGATGTGGAGAAACGGAAACACTCTTTTACTGTTGGTGGGAATGCAAACTGGTGCAGCCACTCTGGAAAACAGTGTAGAGTTTCCTCAAAAAATTAAAAACAGAAGTACCCTATGACCCAGCAATAGCACTGCTAGGAATTTCCCAAGGGATACAGCAGTGCTGATTCATAGGGGCACATGTACCCCAATGTTTATAGCAGTGCTTTCAACAATAGCCAAATTATGGAAAGAGCCCAAATGTCCATCAACTGATGAATGGATAAAGAAGATGTGGTTTATGTATACAGTGGAATACTACTTGACAATAAGAATGAAATCTGGCCATTTGCAGCAACATGGTTGGAACTGGAGGGTATTATGCTAAGTGATATAAATCAGTCAGAGAAAGACAGATACCATGTTTTCATTCATATGTGGATCTTGAGAAACTTAACAGAAGACCATGGGGGAGGGGAAGGAGGAAAAAAGGTTACAAACAGACAGGGAGGGAGGCAAACCATAAGAGACTCTTAAATACAGAGAACAGACTGAGGGTTGATGGGAGGTGGGGAAGAGGGGAAAGTGGGTAATGGGCATTGAGGAGGGCATTTGTTGGGATGAGCACTGGGTGTTTTATGGAAACCAATTTGACAATTATATTAAAACAATAAATAAATAAACTTCTAAAAAAAGGGTATCCTGTTTTCTCACATTATCAACAAAATCGGGTGCTGTCAGCATGTTAAAATTTAGCCATTTTGGTGGATGGCTAGTGGTCTTTTATTGTAATTTTAATTTTTATGTTTCTGGTGACTAATGGTGGTAAGAATCACGTTAAGTATTATTTCCCATATTTGTTGTTTATTTGGATATTCTCTTCTGAAGTACCGTTTCCAGTTTTTGTCTATTTCTAAATTAGGCTGTCTGAATGTATGGAATGGCTTTATATCTGCATTTGAATGATTTGTTTTGCTGTAACTGTTGCAGAGATTTTCTCCCACTCTGTGTCTTGGCTTTTCATTTCTTAGTGCTGTCTTTTGATATAAAGACATTCTTAATTTTAATGCTCAATGTAGTTATCTTTTCCATTATGGTTAGTGCTTTTTTTGTGTCTCTGTGTAAGAAATAATTTCATATTTTAAGGTCAGAAAAATATTCTGAAAATATACTAAAAGCTTTTAAAAGCATTCTGAAAATATACTAAGACTTCTAGAAGTATTTTATATTTTATACTTAGAATTACAGTCCACGCTAAACTTTTTTGTGAGTATGCTGAGTTTTATTTTTCTCCCCCAAGGATATCCACTTGACCTTGGACCAGTTATTGAAAGGACTGTCCTTTCCTCAGTAATACATAGTACCATCTGTCTCATATGTAAAGTGTTTTTATAAATATGAGTCTGTTTTAGAATTATTACTTTGGTTCCATTAGTTTTTGTGTGCCTTTATGCCAATACCACAGCGCTCTCATTGCTTTATTTATTTATTTTGACTTTTTACTTATTTAATTTAGAGAGAGAGAGTGGGAGAGAGTACAAGCCAGGGAGTGGCAGAGAAAGAGAGAGGGAGACAAAGTATCTACAGCAGGCTTCAGGATTTGAGGTATCAGCATAGAGCCTGATGTGGGGCTTGAACTCATGAGCTGTGAGATCATGACCTGAGCCGAAGTCAGACACTTAACCAGCTGAGTCACCCATGCACTCCTCATTGTTTTAACTTTACAATAAGTTGTAATATTGGCATTGTGAATCTTCTCAAAAAAATTTTTTTTCCCTCTAAGGGCATTTTGACTGTTCTTGGCTCTTTGCTTTTGTAAAATATTTAGAATCAATTTATTTCCACAAAAAAAGTATTGAAATATTTTGGTGATTGCATTTAATCCATAGATTCATCATATGGGAAATTGACATCTTTTATATTGAGTTTTCCTGTCTCTGAACACGATAATTTTTTCCATTTATTTATATCTTGTAAAATTTTGTCTGAATGTTTTATAGTAGTCTTGCACATGTTTTGTTAGCTTTATTTATGAATTTCTGGTATTTTTTTGTTGCCGTTGTAAATCTTTTTAAACTTTCGTTTTCTGTTATTTATTGCTATCACATGGAAATGCTTTTCTATGTTAGTCATGTACCCAGCAAACTTTACACATCATTTATTAACTCTAATAATTAGACTGTAGATTCCTTTGGATTTTCTAAATATCCAATAAAGTTGTTTCTGAGTAAGAACATTTGTTCCTCTTTTACACATATTTGTTTTTCTTGAATTACCATACTGTCTAGAACCTCTGGTAAAATATTGACTTGAAATAATGATTTGAGCATTCTTTTTCTCATTCATGAAAAGCTTTGTATCACCCTTAAGTATGATGTTTGGGATTTTTTTTTAAGGTAAACAGTCTTTGCTAACTTAAAGCAGTTGCTTTCTGTTTTACATTTGTTATACATTTTGTTTAATGATAAGTGCATGTTGACATTTATCAAATTATTTTTCTGCTTCTCTTGAGATGGTCAAATATTCTTTATTTTGTTAATGTAGTAAATAAATCTCATTGATTTTTATGTTTAAACCAACCCTGCATTCCTGAAATAAACCCATTTGATTGTGTGATACACATATAAAATATGTGTACATATTATGTATGTGTACACACATAAACTGTGTGTACATTTTATGTACAACTGGATTCAGATTACATTTATTTTGTTTAGTATTTTTGTATCTATTTTCCTTAATAAGATCGGCCAATAATTTTCCTGTGTTGTGGTATCCTTATGATGTTTTTGTATCAAAGTTATGTTAATTTCATAATACGATATGGGAAAATTGTTTAGCTATTTCTTTCTTCCATTCAACATCCTCCCACCTCCAATTCTCTGAAAGTGTGAAAATAAGATTGCTATGTATTTTCCTAAATATTCTACTAAATATGTATTTAGTAGAATTTGCTGGTAAAGCCATCTGGAACTGGAGTTTTCTGTGTGGGCAGCCTAAAAGTATGAATTTTATTTCAAATTTTTGTAAATGCAGTCAGATTTAATATTTCTTCTTGTGTCAGTTTTGTTAGGTTGCATTTTTGAAGGATTTTGTCCACTTAATCTAAAATGTCTAAATTATTGTTATAACTTGTTTATAAAGTTATTTTAAGGTATCTTACTTGTTGGTTGGATCTGTAGTGATGCACCCTTTTCAAATATTTTATTTGAGCTGTCTTGATTTTTTCCTCAGTCTTGCTAGCTGTGTATCATTGCTATTTGTCTTTTCATAGAAGTGATTTTGAAATTTATTGATGATCTTTATGTTTTGTTTTCTATTTTATTAATTTTAGTTCTTTTAAAGTTTTTCCACCTACTTTTTGGATATAATTTACTCTTAATCTTCTAGCTTTGTGTGAAGGATTTTCTCTGTCCTCTGTTGAGCAGGTAGAGCAAGAGTCTTATCTCAATCCAGTTCAAAGCTGAACTGAGTTATAGATGAGTTTGAGTTTAAGTTACACAGTCTACCTCTGACTTACATTTGATTTAGGGCCTGAATGATCTTATTTTTATCAGATGTGAACCACTGTAGTAGTTCTGGTTCTATCCTTCAGAGCCAATTCTCCAGGCTCACACCCTGCATATTTTCAAAATGTGGCAAATATTGAAAGAGAAAGTTGACAATGTGCTTGAAGCAAGTTTTTTTTTTCCTAAGCTTGAGAAATGGAGAGAATTTCAATCTGCCTTTAGGAGATTTTAACCCATGCCCATTTATACCATCATGGCCTCAGAATGTAGGGTAAGCCCTATGAATATATCAGCTATTGTTCTAGTTCCTTCAGGTTTTCAATTTCCTATTTCTTCAATGATTACCCACACTTTTCCAGTTTACATTTCCCCCCATTAGAGGCTCTATACTTAGGTAAACCTGAAGCTTGGGCAAACTAGATCTTTAATCTATAACTGACATTACCCCATGTTCTGTAGGGGAAATAACTGGATGTTATTAGCTGCCCTGAGAAAATTTACCCTCTTAGATACTTTGCTTTAGAATTCTTCTTGGAATTTCATTTTGTCTAATTCTTTGCTTCTGCGGTTTTCTAGTACCTTTAAAAGTTGATTCAAATAATTAATTTTTTCCTAGTTTTTGCTGCAAGAGCTCTGGTCTACTGTAAAATAGCTATACACTCAAGTTTATCTGCATTGGTTATTATCCCTCTTTATTGACTTTTTAGTTATACAGTAACTTCTCTGTTCTTTTAAGTTGTTACCTGGATACTATAGCATACATTCTAACCTCATTTTTATTGTCTGGACAATGAAAGATGTTTCTGTCATCTAATTTTGCATAACAGACCTTCACAAAACTTAATGCCCTAAACCAATAATTTATTATTATTTCTCATATTTTTGTGGTGGCTGGGCTTACCTGGAGACTTATCACCTGGGTTTTCTTATATGGTTCTAGTCAGATGATGACCAGGGCTATAGTCATCTGAAGGCTTAATTAGGATGGGTGTTTTTAATGGCTTCCTCATGTGGTGGGCAGTCGATGCTGGTTGTCATTTGGGAGTGTACTTTCCTATAGCCTAAAGTCCTTTTGTAGTAAGTAGCCTTCAGAGATGCTTTCCTCAATGAATCATGTCTTTCAGTATTCAACACATTGTGTAGTCTCCTACCCTTGAGTTTGGGCTGACACTGTGACTCAGTTTTAACCAGTAGAACATGGACAAAGTAATGCCACATGACTACTGAGGCAAGTCACAGGAAGCCTTGCAACTTCCACCTGGGGCTTTTGACATGTTTATTCTTGAGATTCTTCCTCTTGGAATTGAGTTATCATGATGTGACAGCCTCAAATCTGGTGGGAAGGCCATGGAAAAGTATTTATATTAATAGTCCCTTTTCAGCTGGTCTTGAACTCCAAGTTTTGGTCCCCAGGCCTCATGAATTTTGCAAAGCCCTGTTCAGATGTGCTCTCTCTGTCTATCTGCCTCTTTTGAAATTAGAAAATATCCATAGGGGGAAAATAGCCTTACATGCTAGATTCACCTCTTTGGATATCTCTCTTTATCTAGGTCTTGGCCATGTAATTTTTAAATCGCCTCATTAGCCACGTGGTGTCAATTGTGGACCTTTAAAAAACTTTTAGGGAGCCTTCTGGTTTTTTTAATATATTATAAATATATATATATGCTTATATATATATTTATAATATATATATATTTATATATATTTAATTTGTGATAATTGAACTTCTAACAAACCTAATCAGAATAATGTAGAGGCTTTTCCTCTACCTGATTTTAATAAAATTACCCCTTCAACAGAGTGCATGGACCTTTTACATTGAGTGGAGGTGGGTGGGACTCCCTGTGGATGGTGATAAAAGAAGAATTCTGCATATTATTTTCCTCTTGAATTTGTGCTCAAATTCCCTTATCTTATAGTTTAAACCTCTGGATTTTTGGACAGTTCTAGCAGGATGAAAAAGTTTTAATACCAAACTCATGTGAACATATTTCTGATAAAACCTGGCAAATAACTCCATACACACAGCTACTTGCCTGCTTTGCAGGCTTTAAGTCCTTGAAGTTGTTGCTCATTGTACTTTAATACATTGTATTAGAATCATCTTATTATGTTTCTAAGTCCACACTGCAAATAAAATTTCCTCAAGGACAATGATCATTCCTATTCATTGTCTATCCCTACCACTCAGGAGATGCATATTGATTTGACCTGATGGGAAGAAAAAGCTGTAGTTTGAGATCAGTTAGCTTTTTTTTTTTTTTTCAACAGTTTAGGTGCTGTGTGAATAGCTAAATATAAATAGAAGACAGTTTAAATATTTTTTTCAACAATAAGGACAAACCATCTAGTATGTATGTGCTAGATGGTATAAAACTAGATGCTGTAAGCAAGGTTTCATTCAGTATCAAATGATTACCATGTTCACTGATTAAAAGGAAAAATGTACATTAAATTGTCACTAAAAACTTAGTCCTTGCATTTCCCCACCAATCCTGTTCTTTTCTTTTGCTAGTTCTCTCCATTTTTTCTCTAATTTTCTTTATTATTATTATTATTTTTTTATTTTTTTTTTCAACGTTTATTTATTTTTGGGACAGAGAGAGACAGAGCATGAACGGGCGAGGGACAGAGAGAGAGGGAGACACAGAATCGGAAACAGGCTCCAGGCTCTGAGCCATCAGCCCAGAGCCTGACGCGGGGCTCGAACTCACGGACCGTGAGATCATGACCTGGCTGAAGTCGGACGCTTAACTGACTGCGCCACCCAGGCGCCCCTCTTTATTATTATTAATCATCATCATATACAGCTGACTTTACTAGATCCCCACCTAACATGAAGTGGTTGGAAATATAAAAGAAAGTTATATTTTGGAAGGCAAATATTTATTGACTATTTATTATTTGCCAGGCGTTACCTTAGGTCTTTATTTCTTTTAAGGTTTTATGTAAATTCCAGGTAGTTAACATACAGTATAATACAGTATAGTTTCAGGTGTACAATATAGTGATTCAACATTTCCACACATCACCCGGTACTCATCACAAGAGGTGTACTCCTTAATCCCCATCACCTATTTAACTATCCCCCACCACTCTCCCCTCTGGTAACCATCAATTTGTTCTCCATAGTTAAGAGTCCATTTCCTGGTTTGCCTCTCTACATTAGGTCTTTATGATACAGTAGTGACTAGAAGCACACATGATCACTGCTTTCATAAGAAGAATTGATAATCACTGTACTCGATTGCATGTGTGAGGTGCAAATGAAAAACACAGGCAATAAGCATCATAGTGTTAAAGTAAGTCACTGCAGAAGACTGATGTGATTCAGTGTTAAGGTAGTGTTAGAACTTGAAAAGTGACCTGGTTTTTATAAGTAGAAAGATACGCTGGTTAAAGTCCTCATGATTGTGATCTGTTTGGAAATGAATAGTCTGGTTTGATGCATAATCCACAAAATAGCAAAGGTATAAATTGAACATCAAAATGGATTTTTTTACTTTTTGAAAGACACTATTAAGAGAATGAAGAGACTTACTGAGAGAAAATATTTGCAGAGAACATATCTGATAAAAGGCTTGCCTCCAGAATATATAAAGAAGTATCAGCATTCAGTTATTTACTAAGAAAACAAACAACCCAATTTTTGAAAAAATGGGCCAAAAATTTAAACAGAAGACATACAGATAGAAAATAAGCATTTGAGAAGATGTTCAATGTCATTAATCTTTAGGGAAATGCACATTACAACTACAATGGATATAACTACATACCTTTTCGAAAGATTGAGCATGTCAAGTGTTGGTGAGGATGTGGAAGAAGTGGAAATTTCACACACTGCTGCTGGGGACGTGAAATACCAAGACCTATCATGTAATCCTAGCCATTCCACTCCCAGGTATTTACCCAAGAGAAATTAAAATGTATAGCCAAAGACTTGTACACGAACTTTCATGGCACCTTTATCTGTAATAATCCCAAAGTGGAAACTACCCAAATGTCTACTGTCAGATGAATAGACAGACAAATGATGGGGTATCCATATAATAAAATACTACTCAACAACAGAAAGGAGAAAACTATTGATACATCCAACAACATGGATAAATCTCAAATAATTATATTCAATGAAAGAAGGTGGACAAAGGAGTTCATACTCTGTATTTTCTTTTACATAAAATTTTAGAAAATGTGGCTAATCTACAGTTATAAAAAGCAGATCAGTGGTTGCGTGATATATTAGTTATCTATTGCTGTGTAATAATATTACCCCAAGTTCAGCAGCTTAAAATGACATTTATTATCTGACACTTTCGGTTAAAAGTCTGGGTACAGCTTAACTGTGGGTCCTGTTAATAAGCAAGGCTTATTGAATGCAAGGCTGCACTCAAGGTGTTGGCCAGTACTGGGTTCTTACTGGAGGCCAGTCTGGGGAAGGATCCACTTTCAAATTCATGCAATTGTTAGAAGCATTCAGTTCCTCACAGGCTACTGGATTGAGGTATCAGTTTCTCTCTGGTGGGGGGCTGGAGCCTGCCCTCAGTTCCTTGCCTCATGGACTTCTCCATATGGCAACTCACAAATTGGTCGCTTGCTTCCTGAAGGCTAGCAAGGAGACATTACGTGTATCACAATCCATGTGCATTACTTATGCACATGTAATCATGTCCATCTCATCACGGTTGCATATTCTGTTGGTTAGAAACAAGTCCCAGGTGCAGCCCGCTCTCAAGAGAAGGAGATTATCCAAGAGTATGAATAAGAGGCCACCTTGGAGTCTGTGCACCATATTTGGAGATGGAAGGACTGCTGAAAAGGGGGTTAGATTACAAAAGGGCAGAGGGAAACTTTTGGAGGTGGTGTTTATTATGTTTATTATGGAGATTGCTTCACAGTTGTATACATAGGTCAAACATATCCTTATATAGTTAAATGCGTGCAGTGTTTTGTACGTCATTTCTATCTCAGTAAAGCTGTTAAATCTGTTTTTTAATTTGAGAGAGAGAGAACATGAGTGGGGGAGGGTTAGAGGGAGGGAGGGAGGGGGAGAGAGAGAGAGAGAGAGAGAGAGAGAGAGAGAGAGAGAGAGAGAGAGAAAATCTTAAGGAGGCCCCACACTCAGCACAGAGCCCGATGTGGTGCTCAGTCTCCCAACTCTGGGATCCTGATCTGAGCCGAAACCAAGAATCAGACACTCAACTGACTGAGCCACCCATAACCTGCCTTAATCACCCCAAGGCCAGGCACCAGACCCCTAGGGATAGCCGTTCTTCCCCGGAGCCTGATGAAATCATCCAGACTCTCGCCAACCCTAAGCCTGTTTAGTCTAACTCACCCAATTGCTTCCTGTAGAAGCCTCAAAACCTAGGTTAAAAAAAGGATTGCATTTGCTTATATATCTAGATTCAAATTGAAGCCAAGCAAGAATAAAAAGCTGAAGGAAAAACATTGGCATTTCCTTAGCTGCAGACAAGTTAACTTATGGATATGACTTTGACTCCTCTCTGGATGAAAATGTACTAATGATATTAATGTAGTGAGCTTTCTGTAAAGAAGTGCAAGGTATACAAAACATTACTGCTACTGATATCAATTCACATGGTGCGAAAATTATGAGCTCTTGTAGTTTCTGTTTTATAAGGAATAATGAACAATGCAATTTGTATATAGTTCGTCTGACAAGTAAATTTCCCGCATAAAGTATGACTAGAATTGCAAAACAACCTGTCACATCAGTGAGGCTGAAGTTAGAGCTCTTAGAGAAGGTATATTATTTTTAGAGAAGGCGTATTATTTTAAATGTCAGAATGCAAGATCTTTTTCATTTTATAATGTAAAATTACGAAAATTTGTTTTACAACATGGCAAGCATGGTCTAAGTTTTTAAAAATGTGGGTATTAAAACTGAGTTGCTTTTATGTTTACTGCTAATTTTGAAAGTGAACATGAGCTATATCATGAAAAGAGCAAAGGGTGAAAGAACATAGAAGTGCATTGCTTTCTGGTGAGGAGAAATGCTCATAGGTTACTGTAGTCTATGTTTATTAAACTAGAATACAGATTTTGTTCACAGTGGGACAAAGAAGTGACGGTCATTAAGTACCAGCAGTGTGTTAGGAAAATATGGTAAGCATTCATATGAGTTGAATATTTTAATTTTTATGAAATTCCTACTGGTCATTTTTTAGTTTTTAATTTTTTTTAACGTTTATGTATTTTCTTGAGACAGAGAGAGACAGAGCATGAACGGGGGAGGGTCAAAGAGACAGGGAGACACAGAACCTGAAACAGGCTCCAGGCTCTGAGCTGTCAGCACGGAGCCCCACGCGGGGCTCGAACTCACGGACCGCCAGATCGTGACCTGAGCCGATGTCGGGTGCTTAACCGACTGAGCCACCCGGGCCCCCCCGCCCCCGCTGGTCATTTTTTAGAAGACAAGAGTATGGGACTGCAGTCACACAGAATTGTCCATAGTGGAAACAGAGGCACAGATAGAGGCAACAGAGGAAGGAGGGGCACGAATACTGGAGCCACAGTGTGTAGGTTCAAGTTCTGGTTGTATAAGCTGCTGTTAAGCTATTATTTTACCTGTTTTCCCTACTGAAAATATCACTAGTACCTGCTGCATCAGATTGTTTGTAAGGAGTGCAGAAATTTCTAGAAAGAACTTAGAACAGTGTCTGGCACATAGTAAACTTTCTGTGATTATTTATTCTCATTATTATTACATGCTTTGGTACACATGTATTAGTCTGTTTTTCCCCCCAGAGAAACAGATCCAATAGGATTTATATTTATCTATCTATCTATCTATCTATCTATCTATCTATCTATCTATCATCTATTTATTTTAAGGAATCGGCTTACGTGATTATGGTAGCTGACGTGCCCGAGGATCTGCAGGGTGAATTAGTAAGTTACGGACCCAGGAGATCTGATGTTTCAGTTTGAGTTCCAAGTCAATGTCCCATTTGGAAAGCAGTCAGGCAGGAGGAATTTTTTCTTACTTAGGGTAGGGACAGGCCTATTTTACTATTTTGTTCTATTCATGCCTTTGCTTTATTGGATGAGGCCTAGCCATATTTGGGAGGTCAATCTGCCAATTTACACATTTCAGTCTACTGGTTTCTCATTTTACCACTTTACGTGTTTATCTTATCCCAAAACACCCTCATGGAAACACCAAGAATCTTTTACTAAATATCTGGGCGCCTCATCGTTCCGTCAAGTTGACATAAAATTAACCAGCACAGCATGGAAACCATCAGACATCACACCAGCATTATGCGTACCTAGGTTCTATATGTTGTGATATTTTTAATTAAGATTTATTGATGTTTAAATGTTTTACTGAAAGATTTCATGGTATCTTTGTCTTTTTGTTACTGAATGCTTGATGGTTTCTTGCCTTGTCACAATCATGATGATTTTTCTCCCTTTCAGAATGAACACTTTACCACTTATATTGGCTGTAACATGACAAGCAGCCTGCTTATTATGAAAGCAAACCAGAGTTTTGAATTGATGAGTTAGTGATGAAATGACAAATCTTGTGGGTTTTTTGATTGATGACTCATTCATTTAAAAAATTTTTGAAACACTTCAGAAATTTGAGACCTGGTCGGATCTTTACCATTTCAGCAACAAGGGAGACATTACATGAAAATTTTTAAAAAATGGTTATGGTGATATTAACAACATCAGTAACAATATTTACCATTTATTGACTATACCTACTGTGTGTCAAGCACTGTAACAGGAACTCCACCATGGTTACTTCTTTACTTCTCACACACACCATGGGTTTGAAACCATTATCTTATTCATATTATACAGTCAAGGAGATGGTCAAATAAATCAGGGAAGCATTGAAGCCAGCCTGGGGTTGCTAACGCTTGAGAAGTTTGACTCTTGATACACTATTCTGTTCTCCTGCAGGAGGAGGTAATGCCACAAAGCCGCTTGGGAAACAGGTTGCTCCCTGCCAGCCTTTCCTTCCAGATGGCGGTTATTAGGGAGGAACATTTTAGCTTTAATGCCTGGCTTACACATTTCTCTTCCAGTCCCTATGATTACTCTATTCTCAGTGCTATATTATGGTGAGAGTGACTGCCCTAAAATACACTGTGTTAATGGAAAATTTGAGGTATAGTAAGGCTAACAGTTCTGGAAACAATTGTCATTAAAAAGTTTATTGGCCACAATTCCCAGTGGGGGTGGGGGGTGCCATGCCAGTGGGAACTACACAGGGAAGCATTGGAGTTGGTCATGAGGCAGAGGGAGGGGGGAACTGTAGGAAAGAGCTCAGGTTTTGAGGCTTCTACAGGAAGCAATGGGTGAGTTAGACTAAACAGGCTTAGGGTTGGCTAGTCTGGATGATTTCATCAGGCTCTGGGGAAGAATGGCTACCCTAGGGGTCTGGTGCCTGGCCTTGGAGTGATTAAGGCAGGTTATAGTGGCCTGGAGTGTGACAATTCAATAAGAAAGGTGATTGGGAGTGTGGACTCTGGTTTGGTTAGTTTGTATTTGAAAAGTCACCCCCTGGGGGTCTGCTTCCAGGGAAGGGGATGGAAGGTAGAAGAGGATGCTGAGAGAAGCAGGAGACCAAGGCAAGATGACTCTGGTGTATTGTCAGGTTGTCCAGAAGAAGGCATGTCCAGCATATTCCTGTAGGACAGATATTAAAGCATCAAGTTCATAGAGATTAGAAACGTGGCTAATAGTAATAGCCCAATTTGCTTCTAATAGGGAAAGGGGATTTCATGAGGTTTAGATTCATCATTAGCCCTCTAATTCACTTGTTTTGGAAGAATTGTGCAGAAGTGTTCTTATGGTGCCCATTCATTTCCTGGTGGTCTTCAGACTCCCACCTGCAGTGAGGGAGCCCTTTGTTTACATCAGTGTGAGCAGAGAGCAACAGCTCAGGAATGTTTGCTGCTCAGCAGAGAGAGTTGCTGACATGGGCAGACATCCTTCATTGTAAGATATAAATGGAAATACCAAAGGCTAAGGAAGATTAAAGCCTCAGGAAACCTTGAGGTTTGTGAGAAGGGGCTGTGATTGTGCCAATATGCAGCCCCATCAACGACTCCCCAGGAATGGCATGTGCCAGGAACTCCAATGTAGATCTTTGTCTCACTCTCCATTCTCTCCCAGATTAAAAAAAATTATTATTCAATATTGGAATTAGTGACTCTTCTGAATTCTTCCAGTGTTTTCCCTACTTTCTTCACTGTCATTCTCTGCATTCTTTTGGATGTTGCAACAATAACCAAAAGAAAATAATGAAAAAGCAAGTTTGATAGAAACAGAATATCTTCACCTCCCAAGGGAGGAAAAGACGCTGAGTGAACAACTGCTTTTAAAACATAGAAACATCCTTATCACAGAGAATGGAGAAAAGAGAAATTTTGGAAATATTTACAGTTTAAAATGAGGGCCTGTCAGCTTTGTAAGAAGCAGATAGGTTGAGCTGAATGGGGCGATTTATGGGTTTTGATGTGGCATGAATCTGTAGTGAAAGATTGCTCTACCTATCTGTGCAGACTCAAATATTGTAATCTGTTAGCTGTCAGAAGGACTTTAGGAGAAATTATGGACTGTACTTTCTTTCCATTCAAATATGAACTGCCAGGAGAAGGTGACGTTTTTCTGAGTGACCCTGAGAAAAAGCATAGAAATCCTCCTTGGGTTGTTAAGATTCTGTTGGGACAAGTAGAACAGGCATTCTAGAGACAAGTAGAGAAGGCATTCTAGATAGACTCTGTGGATAATAATAGATGACCTGTTGGAAGGAAAGCATTGTTCTGTGCATCCTTCTAGAATCCATGAAGGATTATTGGATTTATGTGAAGGATTGATCGAAAGGAGACTTTTTTTTCTTTTAGTCAACTCTACTCTCTTGTCTTTCTGCTATTCAAGGCATAGAATGTATTACACATGGAGCGATAATAGGAAAGGTATGGGTTTAGTGACTGTTCAGAGATGTTTCTCAAAGCCCAGGCCCACCAGGCCTTAAATAATCCTTCCTCAAACAGATTGTGTGGTTGGCTTTGGGTCTCAAATGAAATGGAAGCTGGGGAGATAGTAGAAAGTGAAGATTATGTGTGCAATCTAAAGTACAGCACCCAAACCAGTAGACTGTAAGGTTGTCAGATTGGAAATGGAAATGTTTTCCCCATTTATTATAATATTCCTCACAAACATGACCATGCTATATGTATTTCATGTTGGGAAATTAGTTGGAAAGTATTAACCTAAGTAACTGTGGTCTAGAAGGAGAATATTGCCTATTTTTAAAATATTTACAATTTTCATTCCCTCTTTAAGGCAATGATCAGCCTTATTATAAACATATATGTTTCAAGTGCAAAACATATGGCTTATGTAGGAAAAACACCAAGATTTGGGGTGTATGCAACGCATGAATTAAGCACCAGGAATGATCTTCCCTTCACCATCAGACCATCATCTTATTACTGAGAGGACCTCTAAGGTACTACATCAAATGGGTTGGATTTATAGAGTTCTGCAGGTAAGCATTAGAATAGCAAAATCTCATTTTCTCTTAGTTCTAATATAAAATGCTCTGACTTCGATGAATGCATTTTGTACCACTCCTTTCTATATTTAGATAGCTCTAAGCTAAAAACGAAGGCATTCTTTCCAGGTCAAGATATCACATAAGACATATAAATCAAGATTTGCTTTGTGTTTTTCTTTTGTAAATGCTGCTGAGTTGCTATTCATTTTCTCTTGTAAGGACAACCTTTGGCAGGATTCCTTTCCCCATATTTTCTGTTTTAGTAACTGAAAGTCACAAAAGCCAGAAATGTGGGAGTTACCTTTGACATATGCCTCTTTTCCACCTCCTCTCCTGAATTAGCCATCAACTCCTTTCAATTTTCTATTATTTTTACCTTAGTTTATGATCCTAGGGATTATTGCAATGAATTATTTATTGGTTTCTCAAAACCCAGGCCTCCCATTCCTCTTCAGTCTGTCCTTCACATTGCTACCAGAATGTTCTTCCTAAAGGGCAAGTTTGGTTGGCTTCATTTCTGTTGCCTATAAGATCAGATCAAGTTCCTTCAACTTAGGTTGAGAATAAAGAGTTAACAAAACTTTTTCCCATTTTACAAGACAGCTTTATCATGAACCAAGGGCTTTTTTCCCCCCAGAACCTGATAAAGGTGGAATGTCAACTATGTTACTGGGAAATATTTCTAATGGTAAAATGGGCCGCTGTTGCTATACTGTGTCTGGTCTAGGAGAATTATGAGTGGGAAACCATGGCTCTGGGCTACATGAGTGTGGTGATGCATGTGACTGGACGTGCCTCTTCGAGTCCCTGAAAGCTGTATCTGTTAGGACTCTTACAAGAGATAGTGGTTTCTGTGTGGTCATGGGGCTACCAAACTGATATGGCACCCACATCCACCAATGAGATCTTATTCTTTAGCACCCGAGTTGGTTGAGACGGGGTCAAAGAAGACTAAACTCTGTACTGCTGTGAGGACAGCTGAGGAAACATGCCTGATGCTGCCCTCCTGACTTTAACCTGTCACATTCTTCCATGACTGTCCACTCTGTATCAAATGTAGCATAAAAGTACTCAGGTCTACCTGTTTCTTTGGGTTGTTCTTCCCTTTTGAAGGCTCCCACATCACAGAAAATTTATAAAATACATGTGTATGTTTTTCTCCCATTAATCTGTCTTTTTCAGTTTAATTTTCAGACCCAGCAGGGAACACCCTAACAGGACCGAGGCAAACTTTTTCCTCCCCTACATATCTTATTGAATCCTCACAATTATCTTGTGAGAGCATGGAATTAAATTCTTTTTAATAGGTAAAAATTTTAGGCTCAAAAAGTTGAGGAAAAAAGTGGCCAAAGTCGGGCTCAAATATTCGATTCTCTAACCCAAAAGCTGTGACTTCTGTCTTAGTTTGCTTGGATGGCTAAAAAAAAAAATCCACAGACTGGGTGGCTTATAAACAACTGAAATTTATTTCTTACGGTTTAAGAGTCTGAAAGTCTGAGGTCAGGGTACCAGCATGGTTGGGTGAGGGCCTTCATCCTGGTCCCATATTTCTCCTTCTATCCTCACGTGGTACAGGGGACAAGGTAACTTTTTGGGGTTCTTTTATTTTTTTATTTTATTTTTTTTTTGGGAAGTAAAATATTTTATTATATTTATGCAAAAAAATTCTTTTCAATATTTTTTGCTTTATGCAAAATATCCTGAACAATTATAAAGTATTAAAGGAAAACAAAGTTTTGGAACAAAGAAAGTGCCTTACTTACGCAAGACAATAGGTCAATAGGGAATTTGGTGTTGCACCTAAAAAAATGTTAATAGCTTTTCTTTTTTTTTTTTTTTCTTATTCCGATATTTTTTATTTTTTTTATTTTATTTTTTTATGAAATTTATTGACAAATTGGTTTCCATACAACACCCAGTGCTCATCCCAAAAGGTGCCCTCCTCAATACCCATCACCCACCCTCCCCTCCCTCCCACCCCCCATCAACCCTCAGTTTGTTCTCAGTTTTTAACAGTCTCTTATGCTTTGGCTCTCTCCCATTCTAACCTCTTTTTTTTTTTTCCTTCCCCTCCCCCATGGGTTCCTGTTCAGTTTCTCAGGATCCACATAAGAGTGAAACCATATGGTATCTGTCTTTCTCTGTATGGCTTATTTCACTTAGCATCACACTCTCCAGTTCCATCCACGTTGCTACAAAAGGCCATATTTCATTTTTTCTCATTGCCACGTAGTACTCCATTGTGTATATAAACCACAATTTCTTTATCCATTCATCAGTTGATGGACATTTAGGCTCTTTCCATAATTTGGCTATTGTTGAGAGTGCTGCTATGAACATTGGGGTACAAGTGGCCCTATGCATCAGTGCTCCTGTATCCCTTGGATAAATTCCTAGCAGTGCTATTGCTGGGTCATAGGGTAGGTCTATTTTTAATTTTCTGAGGAACCTCCACACTGCTTTCCAGAGCGGCTGCACCAATTTGCATTCCCACCAACAGTGCAAGAGGGTTCCCGTTTCTCCACATCCTCTCCAGCATCTATAGTCTCCTGATTTGTTCATTTTGGCCACTCTGACTGGCGTGAGGTGATACCTGTGTGTGGTTTTGATTTGTATTTCCCTGATAAGGAGCGACGCTGAACATCTTTTCATGTGCCTGTTGGCCATCCGGATGTCTTCTTTAGAGAAGTGTCTATTCATGTTTTCTGCCCATTTCTTCACTGGGTTATTTGTTTTTCGGGTGTGGAGTTTGGTGAGCTCTTGGGGTTCTTTTAGATGAACATTAATCCATCTGTTAAACCTCTACCCTCATGACGTAAGCACCCCAAAAGGCTTCACCTGCTAATATCATCACTTTGGCCATTAGGATTCTAACATGTAAATTTTCGGGGGCACCAACATTCAGACCATAGCAGCTTTCTTAATGGAAACTCCTTTAATAGAGATACTTTAGAATTAGGTGCCCTAAAATGATACATGTCTTGAAACTGTACTGGGGACAATTCTGGGATCAAGGAAATATATCCATTGTAGTGACAGTGCTGATTCTCCAAAGTCATTTAAGATGATTTTCAGTTTCCTGTGTCTATTTTTGCCCATCTCTCAAAATTAAAGCCACAATTAAACAGTATCAACAATTCAGTAAAAGGGGATCTACTCTTCTACACTTACTTTCTGTTGTCTGCCTATTTATCATATGCCTTCCTTGAAGAGTCTCTTTCAAGTTCCTAGATTTTCTTTTATTTAAAAAAAATTTTTTTAACATTTATTTATTTTTGAGACAGAGAGAGACAGAGCATGAACGGGGGAGGGTCAGAGAGAGGGAGACACAGAATCTGAAACAGGCTCCAGGCTCTGAGCCATCAGCACAGAGCCCGAAGCGGGGCTCGAACCCACAGACCGTGAGATCATGACCTGAGCCGAAGTCGGCCGCTTAACCGACTGAGCCACCCAGGCGCCCCAAGTTCCTAGATTTTCTTTTTTTTTTTTAATTTTTTTTTTTCAACGTTTATTTATTTTTGGGACAGAGAGAGGCAGAGCATGAACGGGGGAGGGGCAGAGAGAGAGGGAGACACAGAATCAGAAGCAGGCTCCAGGCTCTGAGCCATCAGCCCAGAGCCCGACGCGGGGCTCGAACTCCCGGACCGCGAGATCGTGACCTGGCTGAAGTCGGCCGCTTAACCGACTGCGCCACCCAGGCGCCCCCCGTTCCTAGATTTTCAAGATGTTCTGCAAATCAGATGAAATTTCACTAAAATATTTATCATCCACAGCATAATATTCTTTTAACAATGAGCTCAGCAGAGAGAAAAATCTGTTTTGTTGTGGTAGTTTCCTATAGCTATGCTTTATTTTGATGGTGTCCTTAACATTACATAAGTAGTGCATAAAAATATGCTTGCTAAGAAAAAACAACTAATCAATAAAGATTACATAGATTTTAAAGGCAAGACTTTATTTTATCCATTATATATAATCTACTTTTCTCCCTAGAGGTAAATATTGTCAACATTGGTTTCTATCCTTCCAGATTAGCTTTTAAAAAATACATGAATTAGATTTACTTTTTATATAACACAACCATTCTATAATCATTTTCCAGTGACTGACTTTTATGACTCAATTATATATCTTTGAGATTATTATGTGCTAGTATATTTCTCAATTATCTGTTGCCACAGTGATGCTGTGTAACAAAATACCCCATAAATTAGTGAATTAAAACAACAGCGATTTGTTATTTCTAATGCATCTGTTGTTAGCTGGATGGTTCTTCTGATCTAGGCTGATCCTGGTTTGGTTTTTGAATGCATCTGCTGGCAAGTCAGCTATGAGCTTGTTGGTGTATAATGGCCTCAACTGGAAAACTTGGCTTTTCTCCAAGGATCTTTCACATTTCTCAAGAGGCTAGCTCTGGCATGTTATAATCATGGAGGCAGGGATCCAAGAATTGATGAAGAAGCATACAAGAATTTTGGTCAAGCTTCTGTTTGCATCACATTTGCTACTGTCCTATTGACAGTAGAAAGCCGAGCTTAGAGTCAGTGTGGGGATATGAGTATGGGGAGATGTGAAAAATTGAAGTCATTAATGCAATCTGCCACAATTCAAATGTAGCGTGATTTTAATTCTGCATAGCACCTTACAATCTGGTTGCATTAAAATTTATTAATATGATCCCATGATGGACTCTGATGGTATCTGTAGTTTTCATTGTTAAAACACTGATCCAAGGTACATCTTTTTATGCATTTATTTATACCCACATTTTAATTTTTCAATAGGAATACATTCCAAGAAAGCCTAGAATTTTATTTTTCATTGAAAAGATTAGAAAGTGTGTATAGTAAAAAACCAAAAAGAAAAAAAGCCACAACATCAAAAACTTTACTTAACTCCAAGAAGGCTGCTTTCCTCAATTTATTGCTTTCTGCCTTTGGAAACAACGTTTGGGGCCTACAACTTGAGATTTTTGAATTACAGTTGAATCAGTAAAGAGGGAAGAATATGCTTCTTTCAAATCTGTTCTGTTCCTCTTAGTGGTTTAAAGTGAGATCCAATAAGGAGAAGTAGAAGCTAAGGAGCTGAACAGCATATAATGTCAGATAAATACCGTAGTTTATACTATATTTATTCTTGTTAGCATGTGTTGAAGTCATAAAAATTGGTACCCAGTCTCATTTTAAAAATTAATCAAAACTAGCATATGTCATTATTTCTTTCCAGGATCTACAAATAGAAACAGAAATAGAATCAATAAAGAATAATACTGAGTCACATATAATTATTAACAGTTCCATATACCTTGTTCATCCCCTAACCCCATACATGGATCGGTGGCTAGCACATAGTAGGTATTTAATAAATTTGTGTTGAATAAATGTAAAAAATTTGTTTATAACCCATACTATAAGTCCCGAATGTAACAAAGGTTATGGGATAGGAGAAACTGGGCTCATACTTGAGATCTGGAAAATCTTGTGTTTTAGCTTCTCAGGGACAGTTTTACATAACACGAGAATTCTGTTTTGCTTCACTATTCATTTGGTGTCTAAGATGCTGGGAATAATAATTCTCTGCCATTATGCAGTTCTATTCAGTCTTAGATACAAGAGTCCTTAAGGTGCAGCATAAAGATCGACACATTAGAAATGGATTTGTAAAGAGCCCAGGGCCTTGTTTGGGGTCATGTAATTGAAGACAATTTTCCTAAATATAATGAGAGCAGCCAAGGCCTAAAAGCTAAGAGTTTAAAAGGAACAGATTTATGCAAGGATGAGAAATGGCAAACCATTATATGAAGCAAGTAATTTTTCTGTTCTCAAATTGAATTTCCTAATAAGTCAAGGTTCAATTTATTTTACTTATAAATGAATATACACTTTTGCCCTGCCTTCTCCCTGTTTGATTGTAGAAGTTTAGTTCAGAGAGTGGGAAAAAAAATATAGTGCTATTGGTCTCCCTCAGAGGAGAGATGATTATATAATCACCAAATTCAATTAAGAATATGGAAAACATCTTTTTAAACCTGCTCCATATAAAAAACAGTACGCTTTCATTGTCACTGACAAGAAAAAATGTAGTCTAAAGCTAGATAATATATTAGCAATCATTTTTTGTCATCCTGGAAAAATAGCTTTAAAAAATGAAAGCTGATTCTTTCATTAACTATAAATATTACCGCTAGCACTATGTAAGTCAATCTACTGTGCTTTGCTTCCAAGTGGAAAAATATGCTGAACACATAGAAACTCTTCTGCCCTAAAAATTTAGAAGTCTGTAAGAAATAATGGCTTAACCACACCGAGATTCTGTCTTAGAAGACAAAAATGTAGAGCTATCGTATAATGTAACCTGTATTTCTCCAAGTCACATGAGGCAACATGAGGTAGTATGAGGGTCCGGAAGGGATCGCTTCAAAACCAACCATCCTTTGAGTGCTGACCCTTAACAACCCCTGTTCACACAGAGCATCAAGAGCCCTGCCTCTGTTACCAAGCCAGTCTCCCAAAGTATCCCCAGAGCAAGGTTTCCCACTCCTATGCTATACTTACCTCTTCTTCATTACTACTCCAACCACTGGTGCTGGTTGCCCTTGACACTGCTGGGGGCTGAGCAGCACAGCCATTGGTACCAGTGGCCCCTGGGAGAACTTGTACAGAGATGTGCTGCCTCCCTTCCCAATGACCACCCTTGAGGTGCAGTAATATAGGATCAGAGAACATAATGTCTGTTAAATAATTTTCTCATGAACATGGTAAAATACAAATTGTGCATGACACTTTGGAGAACAGTATGGAGGTGCCTCAAGAAACTAAAAATAGAACTACCCTATTGCAATTGCCCTATTAGGTATTTACCCAAAGGAAACAAAAATACAGATTTGAAGGGGCAATGCACCCTGATGTTTATAGCAGCATTATCAACAATAGCCAAACTATGGAGAAGGCTCAAATGTCCATCGACTCATAAATGGATAAAGAAGATGTGGTGTGTGTGTGTGTGTGTGTGTGTGTGTGTGTGTATGTGTGTGTATGTGTGTGTATATGTGTGTGTGTGTATATATATACATTCCATTGTGTATACACACACACACATGTAATGTAACTCAGCCATCAAAATGAATGAAATCTTGTCATTTGCAATGACCTGGATGGAGCTAGAATGCTAAGTGAAATAAGTCAACCAGAGAAAGACAAATACCATATGATTTCACTCATATGTGGAATTTAGGAAACAAAACTGATATATGTGTGAGAAGTGGGGCGGGGGAAGAAGAGAGAGTTGAACAAACCACAGGAGACTCTTAATGGCAGAGAACAAACTGCGGGTTGATGGAGGGAGGTGGGTGAGAGATGGGCTAGATGGGTGATGGTTACTAAGGAGGCACTTGGGATGAGCATGGGGTGTTGTATGTAAAGTGATGAATCACTGAATTCTACTCCTAAAGCCAATATTGTACTGTATGTTAACTAAAATTTGATAAATAAATAAATACAGAGTTAAAAAAAAGAACAAATTGTACATGATCTACATATCTGAAGGAAGAAGTTTAGGCTGGCCTACACTTAACCTAAAATTTGGGAGTGAGTGATGATGACAATCGTGGTAATTGTAGGAAAAGCTTACAGTACAATACTGCCTGTTGTATGTTGTATGTTTATGATGACCATTTTTGTTTTTCATTTTGGTGACCTCATTACCTTACTTCAAAAGTAAGACTGTATAATTTATATTTAGTGATAACTTTAGTGGGTATGGAAAATACCATGACAAAAATCTATAATTTATATAATTCTAACACAATAATAACAACAGTTGTGCAGTGCAAATTTTACAGTTTATTAAATTGTATGTGCCTTGTAGAATTTGATCTTTGTAACAATGCCATGAGAGTAGATAATGGGTTGCATTTTTAGGTAAATTTGATGAATTAAGAAACTGAGGCTCTAGGAGTTTATTTAATCTAAAGTGATATAGCTAGTAACCTGCAAAGGCAAAATTTGAAGCCAACTTACTTAACTGAAATGAATACATTACCCCCTTTTACTACTATGATTTAGAGAGCCCATTACTTCCTGATATTCAAACAGTCCTCTGTTTTTTGATGTTTAAAGTTTTCACATATGCATGCACACACACACATACGCCATAAATTCATGTTATCATACTATGCATCCTCCTATATGTTTTTTGCTGAACTTCTCCCCCAACTCTCATCCCTCTCCCGTCCCATCACTCAGATGCTCAATCTACACATATGTATGCCATGCTAACAACACATTCTTCTTATTGTCTTCATGCTTATATAATCATATAACATATACATGGATGTGAATAATAATCATATTGAAATATACACAGTTTTCTGCATTTTACTTCTTCTCATTTAACAATGGCATTTGGAAGTTTCTCCAAATTCAAAGATTTACCTGTCATTCCTTCTTTTTATTTGCTACATAATGTCATGGTTGGGTGTACTGTAAGTTGTCCAGTATTCCCTGGATGATGGGCATGTCAGTTTGTTTGCAATTTTAGCACTATCCACAGTGTTGCAATTAACAGTATTATACGTATATCTTCATGCGGCTGTTTGAAATGGTATGATATTCTTTTTTTTAAGGTTTTTTAAAATTTATGTTTGGAGGAAGACAGAGTGTGAGCGGGGGGGGGGGGGGGGCGGCGCAGAGAAGACACAGACACACAGAATCTGAAGTAGGCTCCAGGTTCCGAGCTGTCAGCACAGAACCCTATGCAGGGCTTGAACCCACAAACAGTGAGATCATAACCTGAGTCGAAGTCAGAGGCTTAACTGACTGAGCCACCCAGGCACCCTGAAAGGGTATGATATTCTTAATTTTAATAGTTGTTGATAGATTGCTTTCCAAAAGATTTCCAATAGAGTTGTGAGAAGTCAAATTCCCCCCTCCCCAAAGCATATGAGAGTAAGTTTCCTTTACATTCTATCTGCAAGAGATAAGATAATTTATAGTGTTTGCCAATTATATGGGAATAGGTGATATATCACAGTAACTTTAATTTACACTTCCCTTATTGCTACTATAGTTGGATATATTTTTCTAATGCATTTTATGTTATTTGGATGATATCTTCTGTGAATTGCCTTTCCATGTCCTTAGTATGTTTTCTGCAGGGTAGTTTAACCTCTTCCTTGGCTATTTGTCAGAATTTTATTATGCTATTTATATTATATGTTAATTCTTTGTGTGATATTTTCTTTTTTTTTTTTTTAATTTTTTTTTCAACGTTTTTTTATTTATTTTTGGGACAGAGAGAGACAGAGCATGAACAGGGGAGGGTCAGAGAGAGAGGGAGACACAGAATCGGAAACAGGCTCCAGGCTCCGGGCCATCAGCCCAGAGCCCGACGCGGGGCTCGAACTCACGGACCGCGAGATCGTGACCTGGCTGAAGTCGGATGCTTAACCGACTGCGCCACCCAGGCGCCCCTTTGTTTGATATTTTCAAAATCTCTTGTTCATCCGTTAGGTGCTGGTATCTTACATCATACAAAATTACTTCTTTTTAAAATTTAGATCTCAAAGAAGTTTATCTCCTCCTTTATAGCTACTGAGTTTTTATCCATTGTAAAGAAAAATCTCCTTAGTTTGTATATTGTGTAGCAATTTTATGTTTTACATTTAAATATTTAGTTCTGAAGTTTATTTATGTATTCGGTGGAAGAATGGGTTGGCTTTAATTGTCTCCCAGCTGGAAAACTAATTTTCCCAATATCATTTGTTAAATAAGTCATGGTTTTTCACTGCATTAAAATTTCTCCTTTGTCAAACATGAACTTATCAAGTACACTTAGATATATTTCTGGATTATGTTTAATGGGTCTCTGTCAAGGACTATGAAGGCTTTGAGATTTTACCCTACCTATAAGTTGACAAATTAGCCTGCCACAGTTTTATGTGTTGGAAGAAGATACAAGACTCCTAGGTCAGAGGCAAAGGACAGTTTATTACTCACAACATTAACAGTAGCTTTAGTTTCATAATTTTCTGGTCTGGGTTCTCTGAGCCTCAATTCCTGCAGGATAATGCGAGAAGGGCCAGATGACACTACTGTAGCTGCATTACTTGAATGTTGATATGTTGTAATTTTTTTCCACATTCAGTTCAAGAAATTTTCTGATTTTCCATTGTGAATTCTTTGACTTATGTAATTTGAAGTGTGTTGTTTAATTTTCAAATAGTTGGGTGTTTCTCATATTTTTTCTGTTATTGATTGCTAATTTAATTCTACTGTGGACAGAGAATATAATCTGTATTCTTTAAGTACTTTAAAAATTATTGTGACTTGGATGTCTTTTATATCTTTTTCTTGCCTAATTGTTTTGGCTAGGACTTGCAATAATATGTTGAATACAAGTAGCAAGAGTAGACCTCTTTGTCCTATTCCTGATCTTAGAGGAAAAGCTTTCAGCTTCTTGTTATTTGGTCTGATGATATTAGCAATGGGTTTCTCATATACAGTATTATTTTGAGGTACGTTCATTTTATACCTAATTTGTTGAAGGTTTTTATGATGAAAGAATGTTGAATTTTGTCAAATGCTTTTTATGCATTTGTTGAGATGACTGTATGATTTTTATATGTCATTATGGTATATTACACCTATTGATCTTCATATATTTAACTATTCTTGCATAAATCTCACTTGATCGTAGAATGTGGTCCTTTTAATGCGCTGTTGAATTGCACTGTCAGAATTTTGTTGAGGATTATGATGAAAAGAGAACCATTGTACACTGTTGATGGGATTATAAATTGGTATAGGCATTATGGAAAACACTATGGAGTTTCCTCAAAGCATTAAAAATAGAACTATTGTATCATTTAGCTACCTGACTTCTGGGTATTTATCAAAAGAAAATGAAAATAGTACCTTGAAAAGTTAGAAACAATTTAAGTGTTCGTCAATGGATGAATGGATAAAGAAAATGACACATACACACACAGTGGAATATTATGCAGCCTTAAAAAAGAAGGAAACCCTGCCATTTGTGACAACATGGAAGAACTTAGAGAAAATGGTTAAATAAGCCAGATACAGAGAGATAAATACTGCACAAGGGTTCCATTTTACCTACATCCTTTCAACATTTGTTTCTTGTCTTTTAGATAATAACTATTCTAATAGGTGTGAGGTGGTATCTCATTGTAGTTTTGATAATCATTTCCCTAATGACTAGTGATGTTGAGTACCTTTTTGTGTACTTGTTGATCATCTGTATGTCTTCCTTGGAAAAAATTCTATTTAGATCTTCTGCCCATTTTTTTTTGTCAGATTGTTTTTTTGCTAATGAGTTGTTTGAATTCTTTATATATTTTGGAAGTTAATCCTTTATCAGATATACAATTTGCAAGCATTTTCTCCCATTTCATAGATTGCCTTTTCATTTTGTTGACAGTTTCCTTTGCTGTACAGTAGTTTTTTGGTTTGATATAGTCCCACTTGTTTATTTTTGCCTTTGTTGCATTTGCTTTTGGTGTCAAATCCAAGAAGTTGTCACCAAAACCACAGTCAAGAAGCTTAGATTTATGGTTTCACACCTTAAGTTCAAGTCTTTAATCCATTTTGAGCTAATGTGTATGTATGTTGTAAGATAGTGGTCCAATTTTATTCTTTTGCAAGTTGTTACCACTTTTCCTAATACCATTTATATAAGAGACTGTCATTTCCCCATTGTATATTCTTGGTTCCTTTGTTGTAAATTAATTGATGATATATGTTTGGGCTTATTTCTGGGTTCTCTATTCTGTTCTATTGATCTATGTGTGTACATTTATCTTAATACTGTACTGTTTTGATTACTATAGCTTAGTAATATACTTTAAAATTGGCAAGCGTCATTCCTTGAGCTTTGTTCCTCTTTCTCAAGATTTGTGTGTCTAATTGGGGTCTTTTGTGGTTCCATACAAATTTTAGGGTTGTTTTTTCTATTGCTATGAATGACATAATTTAAATTTTGTTAGGAATGATTTCAATGACTTTCAAAATATTTCTCTTATTCCTTAGATTGGAAAATTTTAATTTATCTCTCTTCAAGTTTTCTGTGCCTTTCATTTGGAAGGTCAAATCTGTTGCAAGACTGTCCAGCAAAATTTTAATTTTAGACATCGGAATTTTCAGTTCTTTAATTTCCATTTGGTTCACTATTATAGCTTCCAAATCTCTTTTTCTGTGTATTTTTTGAACATGTTTATAATAGCTTCTCTGAAATCTGTGCCAACTCCAAAATTTGGGAAATCTTGGGGTTGCTTTCTGTTAACTGGTTTTCTCTTGACTGTAGGACACTTTTTGTTTTGCTGTTTGCTTTTTTTTTTAATGTCAAGTAATTTTTTATTGTATATTGGGCATTGTGGTTGATGTATTTTAGGGGTTCTGGATTTTTTTTTGTCTTTCACTGTAAAACTTTGGTTTTAGTCCTAGCAGGCAATTAACTTAGCTAAATTGTAACTTCATATTTTACCACAACGCTGGTAAGCAAATAGCTAAAATTTCCCATCAATTCTTTGAGCCTCAAGTGTTTTTATTGCCTGGTCCCCTGAAGTATGTGTAGTTCAGAGATCAGCCAGGGATTTGGGTAGGATTTATAAACAGATTTATTCTCTTTTGTTTATAGTTCTCTTTATTGGGGATTTTCCCATTTAGAACTGCACTCCATCGTCTGAGTACACAATGTCTTGGGCTGTTCAGACTGGGAAGTGCCCTCTCAAACAAAGTTGCATGAACATAAATTTCACTCAGTGCACTTACTCTCTTTCATAGGTGTTTTCTCCTTAAGTTCCCAAAGTTTTGCTCACTCTCTAGTGCCTTAACTTAAAAGGATTGTTTTTATTCATATTTTGTCTAGAGTACATAGTTGCTATCCATTGGAGAATCGTCTACTCTACCATTATTAGAAGTAAAATCTGTACAGACTTTTAATAAAGAAAAGTATAAATTATAAAATCTGTCTTAAGGCATCTTGGGAAGGAAAGACAAAAAGCATTTTTGAAGTCAGAGGTTTTTAAAAAATGATCAAACAATAAATGTTTTCTGTTTGTAACTCACCCAGTTCAGACTGTGCAAGAAATCAATCACAGATACTCTAGCTTGTACCTAATGCAGTTTCTCCAAAACAAAGTAACTTCTATGTGTTTAGACAAAATTATCTAATACATAGTAAATTACCTGCTTTATCAATGGCTAGATTATTATGTAAACTTGAAAGGTCATTGATCAGTAAAAACATGTGAAAAAAGAAATGTTAAGGACAACCCAGAATGTGGGTACTCGGGATTAGGTGTGTGTGGAAAAATGTTGTTTGGTTTTTTTTTTTGAAGAAATCTGTTTGTATGGAACCTGGAGATGAGTATGGATAAAAGTAATTCAAAACACCTCATTGAAATGACCAGGTATTTCCTTTCTCATGTCACTGAAGCCAATTAAAGTTTGACAGGGATGGAGAACAGGGACAGATTCAAGGTGATGTTTATTCTCTTTTAAGTCACATTCTCTTTTTCTTTGCCTTTTCTGCCAAAAGGCTGCAATTCTTATGAAATGAGTTTTATATGTATTTGTTTAAATGGGAGCTAACCGAGATAAATAGTCATTATGCACTTTTTCCTCACATTGAAAATATGCTTTTGTAGGATGTTGAAAAGCAGCATGAATAGCAAATTTTAATGTTTTGGGCATACCTGATAATGAATTCGTGTAAGATATAATAATCAATTATCATTTTTAAATTTTTACAGGATATTAATTTTGTCAGTAGACATAACTGTTTACTGCCAGCCTTATGACACAAAGTAGCTTATCTTATAGAAATAAGCACATTTGGTTTACCATATCTTATAGAACAATGCCATTTTTCTAATGTTCATCCCTAGAGGAATAAGTTAGAGTAGATAATATTTTAAATTGAAGAGAAACAAAAAAAGTCACAGTAAGCATTTTTTAAAGCAAAATACAGAGCTCATAATAAAACAAGGCTTCAAATATATAATTTGAAATTCCTAATGTTTCTCAGAGGTAATTTGGGTCCAAATCACTTTCAGTGGAAAATTATATTTATGATCACTTATATTTTCAGTCCACCTACATTTCTCAGAATTACTGCAAGAAATAATTAAGGTAGAAGCCAGCCTCCAAGCCTCTGATGTATTATAGGACTTTTGCAAATGTACTTAATATGTACTTTATATATCATCATTTTAAGTAAGAATTTTGCATTTTTCTTTTTGAGGTTCCTTAAAGTGACAACTTTTACATGTAAAGAGAGTTTGTATTGGACCTGTGAGTGCCTCAGAGATAGACCTGCAATGTATTCCTCAGTACCCCAGTGTACTGAATGGCACATAGAAAGCACACAAGAAATCTTCGTTTTCCAAATGGTGTGTTTTACCATCAATATCTTTGAAACAATGAAGAATAACTTATATCATTGGGTTTTCATAATTTCTAACACCTTACACATTATTTTAATGGCAGAGAGTTTTAATACAAACCCTTCAATGTTAACTGAATTTCTTCTCTGTTTTGAAGTATAATAATTTATTATGTAAGTAAAAACTTTATTATTCAAGTAAAATACTGATTCTGGAAAACAAACTCAGGTCTTCCTGCTTCAAAATGAGTGTCACATTTTCATAACTTAAAGTTGAAACATAGCCAGGGAGACTATTGTTTAAGGGGAAAATGATTAGGCTCTGAGATTGTTAAGGCAATTGGTATTATTCTGGCTTTCTTCATATTTGGAATTCCTAGCACATAGTAGAAAATCAATAAATGTTACATTAAATCAATGAAGAGTGAAAGCTAGGGTTATTAAAAATATATTTTTAAAATAATAAATGTGATTCTAATATTTCTTAGCTAATAAACTGTCAATCAGAAAAAAATCATGGAATGATAGTAATCTATTCCATGTTTGCACAGGCCGTTAGAATTTTCAAATATAACATTAGCTTTCAGTGACCTACCTAAATGTACTGACTTTCCCCTCCTGCTTTCTCATGGGATTTTTATTGTATACATGTTAACACATTTAGATTGCTGTTTGTTTACTGTTTCTGGCAGCTACAATGCAGTGTGTTGAAGAACAGAGCATTTTGTAATTATTCAGATTGACAGGGATTCTGTTTGAAGGGCTCTTCATCAGTGAGTGGACACCCACCTGTCTCATTTTAGGAGAGGTGCCCCGGACCCTACCCTAGTGCTCATGGTCTTTCCTTCACCTAATATACGTTGGGACTGTTGATAAATTCTGAAGATAAATTGTTTGGAATATAGCATATTATGCATTTGCCCTTTATTCCAGACTGTAGTCTTTTTTTTGACCTTGCGTTCTTCCATTTATATCTATGTAGCTTCTATAAAATAATGACAACAACAACAAAAATGAAAAATACAGTAAAATAACGACAGCAAAGATTTATCTGTAATTGTAGTGTAGTTGGTTGATATTTTTCTGCCCTCCTAAATTAAACTGCCAACTGCCCTCCTAAATTAAAATAAAATAGGCGGCTCTATTTCCTACTAGTGTTATCAGTCAGTAGTGTCCACTCAGAGAAAACGAACCACTCTGCATATTTTGAGGAGAGAGGGATTTAATGTACAGATGATTATAATGGTGCTGATGGGACCAGAAGAGGAAAGATGATGGTAGGTCTTTTTGTATCTTGGCTGGAGCCCAATATCCCCACTCTCACAACTAAAGCTTTTAGGAACTCCAAAGCTTCTGGGTACCATATTCCCACTCACCTTGGATTTGGAGATAGATATGTTTTTTTTCTTTTAGAATTTTTTTTAGCATATGTATGTCAGTAAAAGTGAACTCTATTTAAGTTATTGAAAATAAAATATAGTACATAAAGATACCTCCATGAGGGGTGCCTGGGTGGCTCAGTTGGTTGAGCGTCCGTCTTGAGCTCAGGTCATGATCTCACAGCTCATGGGTTCGAGTACCACATTAGGTTCTGTGCTGACTGCTTGGAGCCTGGAGCCTGCTTGGGATTCTGTGTCTCCCTCTGTCTCTGCCCCTAACCCACTCGCATTCCATCTCCGTCTCTCTCAAAAATAAATAAACATTAAAAAAAAAAAACCCTCCATGAGTATCTGCTGCTATATTATGATGCTCCATTAGATAGTGAATTCCTAGAGAAGATCCCTTTTTGGTATTATTTGCTGAACTGAATTAAGGAATTCATTTTTTGTGACTTCATAAAGGGTTGTCAAAGAGAGAAAAAACAGTAACTAAAATGTTAAAGATCTTTTGGCTCAATAATCTTAGAAAACTAATTTTTATAGTTATTATTTGCTTTTAAGAATTGTGGAGAGAAGCATGATATTGTACTAGGCATTATAATTTATGTTATGTAAATTTTATATTTACATTTTGTATTAAATATTTGAATGTGGAAGCATAATCATTTATAAAATTCTGAGTTTCAGGGATTTTGTTGGTACTTGTATTTTAAAATTATTTTCAAATAATGAAATATTTCAGTGGTGCCTGGGTGGCTCAGTTGGGTGAGTGTCTGACTTCCGCTCAGGTCATGATCTCGCGGTTTTTAAGTAGAAGAATAGAGTGGGGTGACTCTTGATTTGGGCTCAGGTCATGATCTCAGGATCATGGTATTGATCCCTGCATTAGGCTCTGTGCTCAGCATGGAGCCTGCTTAAGGTTCTCTTTTTTCTCTTCAAGGAATTAAAAATTCCATTTCTAAATGAGATTTTCTAAGACTGGTGCACATTATTTTAACATTTTCATGGGTGCATTTAATGTCATCAGTTCAGTCTCATTGACTCGGTTTTATATAAAAGTAGTTTGTCCTATTTTTGAAAAATTACCTCCTTATATTCCCACAGTTTATAGTATGTGGCACATGAGAAGCTCTGTAAAAATAACTAGCCCCAAGTCAAAACATGCGAGTACTTGGGCACTTTATATTTATACAGAAATAGGAAGTATATTTCAAGCATGTGGCATTATCAAACATGTTCATGTTTCACCGAATAGTTTGGTTGGAACAAAATTATGAATCTGTTATTTAAACGAGGTAGAGGATTATATGGTTCTTTATGCAGAAAATATGTCTCGTTTCTCTTACTTTATTATCTCATTTGGTTTTAGATGAAGGATGTCAGATTTTATAATGAGGAAACCCATTCTCATTTTCACCAAGACTGCCCAAATTTAATGCGTGTGCTTCAAGCTTCAGTATCCTTCTAAGTAATAAGCTGCTGTGTGTCTTATATTTTTGTTTGTCAAATGTGGGCAAGGGCATTGTGAAGCTTAGCATTTTGCTCTGCTCAATTGCCTGTAACAATATTAATTGAAATTACTATAGTTTTCTATAAGATAAAAGTTGTAATTTTCTATTTATTTTTTTTAAAGTTTTCCTTTAAATTCCGGTTAGTTAACCGTCTACTGTTTCTAATCTGCTTTTTAAGAATTTTCAGATTTATTGGAATTATTAGAGGTAGCACCCAAAGACACTCTCATAAAATAGTTCCAACAAATTTGCAAGTTCTTTCTTCATAGTGAAAAAATAAAAAACATAATGAAATATATATCCAAGCCTATAGAGGATTTTTTTCCTCCATTCAAATCAATTCAAAATATAATTATTTGATACCTATCTTCTAAATGTCTTTGTAAACATTTAGAAAAATAAAAGGGCCCACCTTGTGAAAATGTCTCAAAGTTGATATGGAGCACAAAGGAAGAAGAAATGTAGAAAAAAATTAAATTTCCTTACAATTTAAGACAGGAAGAGAGACTTCCTCAATGGGCCCATCTGCCTCATTGTTAATACTTTGTTAGAGACAAAAGGCAGCCTTAGCTTGACATTAGCCCAGCCTCCAGGATCCTGTAAATCTTCTTTAACATATAAAAATTCCTTTCGAAACTTCCTTACCTCTGCCCTCCCCCACCCAGGATATATTTAAGGATCATTCCCCAAGCTTATGGCCTGCTAATATACATTTGAAGGGTCTCACGACTAAGGTTTTACTAGACAGTAGTAAATGACCCCTTAAGTTCCTGGAAACTTTGCTTCCAAATTCCTTAGAGACTTCCGCTATCCCTAACTCCCAACTTGAAAGTATATAATCAGTCGCTCCTCACAACCCCAGTGCTTCCCTTTCTGCCCATGGGTCCTGTCCCTGTGCTTTAATGAAACAACCTTTTTTGCACCAAAGTACGTTTCTTCACCGTACACTCCCGAACCCCAATATTTCACATCAAAAGTCTTTTGTGTACTGCATCTATATGGAATGTACTCAAGTAACACAAAATTACTTAAGGCTAATGTAGAATTATATTTTACTTATTCTCTGTATAAATAGTGTGCATGTGTGCTTGGGCATGTACACACGAGCGTGCATACACATGTACACACACACACACACACACACACACACACACACACACTGGTTCTTTGAGCTGTCTTGTTGGCTGGCCCACATTTTTACCTGAAGGAAAAATGGAGTAATAATAGTGGCAAAGTGAAGTGAAGTGCAGGGGAAAAAACACAATGGTCCATTTTACCAGACTTGCCCTTTCTGAGAATAAAAATAGCAGGAGGGAGTCAAATAGCGCAGAAGAGAAGTAGAATGCCAATTTATTTAATGCCACGTTAAGATAAAGACTTAAAGTTTATATTGATTGGAAAGGACATAATTTTTTCCTCCATGTTTAATAAAACACGTCCACTATTTACCTGGAAATGCATGCAGGAAACGAAATGGATGCGGTGAAGAATTACCTTAAGATTTTTAAAGAACAAAATGTTTCTGATTAAATTTGAAGATCTCATTGGCTGTATTCAGCTCCTTTCTACTTGCTAGAGCCCTGAGGAGGTGTACAAATGGAAGGCTTCCGTAAAAGATAGTAATGGGGGTGGGACAGGAAAGTTACCAGCAAAAGAAAGGAAGGGCAGGAGTCTATCATGCAGATGATTTTACTTCAGCTGATCTGGAGATCCCATTTTGACTGTTTAAAGCTCACATTCCTGAAGTTAAAGTCTGTTTGCTGTCATGGGTGCAAGTGACTCCATTTTAGGTCTATTTGTGTTTTCTTTCTTTTTCACAAGATCAAATCAATCAAATAGTATGGCTTGATTGTTTGCTGCTGTACTAGGCATTAAGAAATGCAAAACAAGATGAATAATTTAATTATGAGGATAAGAAATACTAAGTTACACACTAGTGTGTACTTAGGGAGTATGGGGTAGATATGATTAGGACCCATCGTGTTTACTTGCGAGACAAGCCCTATTAGGCTAGGCAGTAGGTAGAAAGTTCCAGAAGATGCAGCCGAAGAAAAGACAGGTGTGGAAATGAGTTTTAGGTGTGTACTTAGGACCTAGGGGGAAAAGACCTTAATGACACCCAAGCTCTTAGCATTTACTTTTGATATGATTTATCTGAAAACTTCAACTCTAAAGATAAAGGTTGAATAATGGGGCTGGGCTCGATTTCCCTACTGGTAAGGAAGATGGGCTGATGTCCAAAAAAGGAATGGTGAAAAATTATCAGAACCTTGGTCCTGATAGGGCAAGGGGAAAATGCTGAAACAGGGACACTGGTGACATTTATGAAGATGTGTTTATGCATTTAAAAAACCTTCAAGTATTTATAAAGGCCACTGTTTTATTGACTAATTAATCTATATGCTGTGGTAAACCCTGAAGAGAGACATGAAAAGATAGTTTAAAACTTGTTAAAAATAGATTTCTTGGGTTTTTTGGTTTTTTTTGTTTTTTGTCCTTTTTCATTTTTTGAGAAAACTCCACAGCATCCCCGCCCCTGTTACTAGAAGTTAGTAAAGACTTCTTATTTGTCCTACTGTGATATTTCCCCTTTATTTCCTCCTCCTGGATCCTCTGCCTTGAGTCTGTCTTTCATGTAAAAGCAGAAGTGCTTTACATAACAGAACCCAGTTCTTTGATTTCCTGAGTAAAGTCTTTATTTTAAAATGGCTGTAACGCAGTGGGTTTTGTTCTTTCTATATCTGGTGTGTTTCTGGCCCTTTCCTTTTGAAAGTCATACCAATTTTTCCTTCTTCCTTTCTCCCATGCCTCATGCAAAAAACCCAGATGGCTAAAACTCAGTACAGATCAGTAAATTATTTGAAAAACAGGATACTTTTAATTTTTCATGATCCCAGATGTTCCCATCTATCACTTGTGAAATAGAGAATATGTTTTGGGCAAGTCCCTTGAACCCTGAGGACGTTATTGTCTTCAAGAAGATGGGATCACGTAACTTTTTTTTTTTTTAACTTACAAAAGTTGTATTGAGGTATAATGGACATATTAACACTATATAAATTTGAAGTGTTCCACACAATGATTTAATATTCATATATTTTGCAAAATTATCAACACAATAAGCCTAGTTAACATGCATCATCATATAGAGTTGCAAAACTTTTTTTTATGTTGAAGACTTATTTGATCTATTCTGTTAGCAACTTGCAAATATGCAATACAGTATTATTAACTGGAGTCACTCTGCCCTACATGATATCCCTGTGAACAGTTGTTCTTTTTTGATGAATTTCTTCTTCTTCCCCCTTCTCTTTATTTTGTTTTACTTTATTGCTTTATTTATTTATTTGAGTGTAGTTGATACAGAGTGTTGCATTAGTTTCAGGTGTACAACGTAGAAATTCGACAAGTGTGTACATTATGCTGTGCCTACCACAAGTGTGGCTACCATCTGTCACCACACAACACTTTTATAATGCCACTGACTATATTTCTAACCCTTGTATTCCTGTGACTTACCCATTCCATAACTGGAAGTCTGTATCTCCTTCTCTCTCTCACCCATTTTGCCCATCCCCTCATCCCCTCCCCTCTAGCAAATGGCAGTTCTCTGTGTTTATTGTCTGAGTCTTTTTTTTTAATGTTTATTTTTGAGAGAGAGAGACAGATAGAGCATGAGCGGGGGAGGGGCAGAGAGAGAGGGAGACACAGAATCGGAAGCAGCCTCCAGGCTCTGAGCTGTCAGCACAGAGCTAGACATGGGGCTCGAACTCACAAGCTGTGAGATCATGACCTGAGCTGAAGTCGGATGCTCAACCCACTGAGCCATCCAGCCCCATTCTGACTCTTTTTGTTCGTTCATTTGTTTTGTTCTTTAGATTTCACATATAAGTGAAATCATATGGTATTTATCTTTCTCTGTCTGACTTATTTCACTTAGGAATGACATAACTCTTTTTTTCTTAAAGTTTTTTTTTTGTTTGTTTTTTTATGTATTTTGATAGAGGGCAGGGGCAGAGAGAGAGGGAAACAGAGAATCCCAAGCAGGCCCTGTTTTAGGGCTAGAACCCCTGAACCATGAGACCATGACCTAAGCCAAAACCAAGAGTTGGACGCTCAACTGACTGAGCCACCCAGGTGCTCCAGGAATGGCATAGCTCTTAAGAAATTTTTTTTTAAGTGTATTCATTTTTTCAGAGACACAGAGAGACAGAGCATGAGTGGGGGAGGGGCAGAGACAGAGGGAGACACAGAATCCAAAGCAGGCTCTGGGTTGTGAACTGACAGCACAGAGCTGGACTCAGGACTGGAACTCACAAAGCGTGAGATCATGACCCGAGCCAAAGTCAGACACCTAACCAACTGAGCCACCTGGCTCCCCGACATAGCTCTTTTTAAAAATTTTTTTTTCAACGTTTATTTATTTTTGGGACAGAGAGAGACAGAGCATGAACGGGGCAGAGGCAGAGAGAGAGGGAGACACAGAATCAGAAACAGGCTCCAGGCTCTGAGCCATCAGCCCAGAGCCCGACGCGGGGCTCGAACTCCCGGACCGCGAGATCGTGACCTGGCTGAAGTCGGACGCTTAACCGACTGCGCCACCCAGGCGCCCCTTTTTTTTTTTTATTTTTTTTTCAACGTTTATTTATTTTTGGGACAGAGAGAGACAGAGCATGAACAGGGCAGGGGCAGAGAGAGAGGGAGACACAGAATCGGAAACAGGCATAGCTCTTAAAGTAACTTTATATTTCAGTCATTCCATGACACACAACATGTCCTATTTAAGGGCCATACTGAAATCATTATCGGGTTTGCACATAAATTACTGATACCTGGCATCGTGCTCTGCAAGTAGTAAGGACCTATTTATACAATGAATGAATGGCATAGATTTTATGGCGTTAGAAAATCAGAAAGTCACATGAAACACACTACGATCTTCAGACATTAATAGTACCCCTGTTTATACCTGATATATTTTCATCATCTTTCCCATGTATTTTCCTCCTTATACTACCAATGCTTCAATATGCCAAAATTTGAAAAAAAAGGGAAAAGTCTCTTTTTGACTCTGTTAATTTGATAGTAGGTTTAACAGATGAAACTAATTATAGCTAAAATAATTTTTACCATATCTCTCAAATTTATCATTCAACAACAACCAGGAAAGGTAATGTGTAAAACCAACGGAGATTGTTCAAAGGGGTTATATGCTGGTGAAAATAGGAAATTTTAATAGAAACCATTTTGTAAACCTTACTCTGATAGTGGTTATAATTGGAGATGCTGGACTGCAAATGTGACCAAAATGGCCAATGACAGACCATTATGATAGCTTTCTGAATGAAAGCATTCAAGTACTTTATAATTTTAACCCCTTTGAATGTTCAATCTCTTTGTCGTTGGCTCCTGATCTCATTTATTTATTTGTGTAGCGTTGATGACAAAAATTCTGATCTAAAAATCCTATACTTTAGTTTTACTTCAACATGTAGCTGTTTATAACTGATTCACTTACATTTGTATTTAGCAAAATAGCACTAAAATTATGTTTGAGTTACCAAATAGCTTCATGTTTTCTTTCTTTTTTTAAAAAATGTTTATTTATTATTAAGAGACAGAGAGAGAGACAGAGCATGAACATGGGAGGGGCAGAGAGAGGAGGAGACACAGAATCCGAAGCAGGCTCTAGGCTCCGAGCTGTCAGCACAGAGCCCAACGCGGGGCTCCAACTCACAAACCTCGAGATCATGACCTGAGCCGAAGTCAGACACTCACCCGAATGAGCCACCCAGACTCCCCCTTCATGTTTTCATTGATTGAGAAAGAATGGCAAGCATCAGAACTATTGCCAAATGTTAGTAATATCTTCTGTGTGAAACGTTTGAAATATTTAGTTAAAATATTCATAAGAAATTTTCTAAGTGTAAAGCACACCCTCTTAAGGAATTCCTTGTTAGTCTTAGTAATTCTACTTCTATGAATTTCTTTTTTTTTTAAAGATGAAAAAAACAGGCAAAATTTAAAGGAGAGAGATTTCTACCACATTACTGTTTCAAGATACAGAGTAATAGGTACAACACATACCTGAAGATACAATGAAAACCAACAACAGGAAGAGAGAATAATTAAACACATTCATAACATAAAATCTATGAAAACTGGCATCTTTGTACAATTTTTATTTATAGGTAAAACATAGGATGCATAATATTAAATGAGGAAAGCAGAATAGATGAATGAATATATGGCATAACCTATTCTACTTGTAGCTAGAACAGAAGATATTAATTAGAAGTAGAAAAAATCATAGTGTTGGACTCTGGGGGATACTATTACAGGTAATTTTAACAGTCTTTATAGATTACATGATTTCCATAATAATACTATATTTTGATTTTACTATATTTTAATAATATACTTCATATTTTTTAAAAAAATATTTTTTACTGTTTATTTATTTTTGAGAAGAGAGAGAGAGAAGGAGACACAGAATCCGAAGCAGGCTCCAGGCTCTGAGCTGTCAGCACAGAGCCCAATGCGGGGCTCGAACCCACGAACTATGAGATCATGACCTGAGCTGAAGTCGGACACTCAACCAACTGAGTCAGGCGCCCCTGGCTTCACATTTTAGAGCACATTTATATCTACAGAAAAGTTGTGCAGAAAATACAGAGAATTCCCATATCCCCCCTCTCTCGCCTGCACATACTTTCTCCTACTATTAACATCCTGCCTTAGTAGGTATATGTGTTACAATTGACGAATCAGTATTGGTGCATTTTCATTCATCAATGTCCACAGTTTACATTAAGGTTACTCTTTGTGTTGTAGAGTTCAGTGGGTTTTGAAAAAATGCATAATGCAATGGCTTACCATGACAGTATTATACAGAAGCTTCACTTCACTAAATTTGCCCTGTGCTTTCTGTACTCGTTGTCCCCCCGACATCCCTGAATTCCTAGAAGCCACTGAACTTTTCACTGTCTCTGTAGTTTGTCTTTTCCACATTGTCAGAGTTGGAATCATATAGCATATAGTCTTTTCAAACTGACTTCTCACTTAGCGATATGTGGTTAAGATTTCTCCATGTTTTTTCATGACTTGACAGCTCAATAATAATATTCCTTTGTATGGATGTACCACAGCTTATTGATCTATTCATATCTATAGATGGTTTGGTTGTTTCCAGTTTTTAACAGCTATGAATAAAGGTACTATGAACATTCATGTGCAGGTTTTTGTATGGACATAAGTTTTCCACTCATTTCAGTAAATACTTAGGAATGTAGCTGATGGATTACTTTTAGTTTTAATGAAGTCCAACTTATCAATTTATTTTTCTTTTGTGAATCATGTTTTTATTATCTTAGCTAAACAGTCATTGCCAAACCCAAGATCACCTAGATTTTCTCCCGATGCTATCTCCTAGAAGATTTGTAGTTTTCATTTACCATTTAGATGTATGATCCATTTGAGTTAGTTTTTGTGAAAGGTGTAACATCTCTTTCTGGATACATTTTCTCGCATGTGTTATGTCTTGTTTTTTCAACACTATTTGTTGGAAAGTTTTCCCTCTCTCCACTGAATTGCCTTTGCTCCTTTGTCAAAGATCAGTTGCCTATATTTGTGTGGGGCAATTTCTGGGCTGTCTATTCTGTTCAATGAAGCTATCTATTTTTCAGTCTATGTTACACTGTCTTGATTACTGTAGCTTTGTAAGTCTTACTGTCAGGCAATTCCAGTCCTCCAACTTTGTTCTTTCCTTTAGCTTTGTTTCCATTCAAGCTCTTAGCTCCTTCATAGGTGTTCTTCAAATTCCCCATCTGACAATTTCAAAATCTCAGCCCCATCTAAGTCGGTTTCTGATGCTTGCTTAGTGTCTTTAGCCTGTGTTTCTTACTTTTTAGCATGCATTGTAATACTTTGTTGAAAGGGAGACATGATGAACTGGGTAAAAGGAACTGAGGTAAATAGGTTTTTAGTTTGAGGTTTTATGTTTATCTGGCTAGAAGTTAGGCTGTGTTTACTCTTTGCTGTAGCTGACAGTCTTAGAGACTAAAATTTCCCTTGGCCGCCTTGTTTTCATCTCGCGTGTTGTCTTTGGGTTTCCTCAGAAATTTCGTCTTAAATAGGTTTCCAGTTCTTTCAGCTGTAATCTGTTGCTATTATACAGGAGCTTGATGAATGTGTGGGTAAAGTAGAGAGGGGGAATCCCTGTAATCCTATGATTGGGTCTCAGTGTTTTGGTGAGCCTGTATCTTTGGCTATAACTTTCACCAATGCTTCTCTTGTCTTCAGCATCCCTTACATCCTCCTGGAGGAGACAGACAGGTGAGGGCTGCCTGGAGTTAGGAGGCTCTAGCGGAACCCATATCAGTTACAGTCTGGTTAAATTGAGCTCTGGGAATATTTCAAAGTGGTTACTTCACCCTCCCCCTGCTGGAAACATGTAGGGATTTTCTCCCCAATTTTTACCTTAAGAACCCAGTGAGACAAGCAAACTCATGAAAGTGTTTGGGGGGAATCTCTGTAAGGCTGGGTTCCCCAGAATTCTTGTCCTTCAATATTGTCCATGCTCAGTTTGCAGCAATAAGTTAATTACCCTTTAAATTTCCCTCGCAGTTATTGGCTCCAATGATGGTTTCTGCTCCTGGTGTACTGTGATTCTCTGTGAGTGGTTGTGTGCCCGTGTCTCCGGTTTTTGGGATGACCTTCTGTTGTGTGACCTCAATTGAGGTCTAAGCAAAGTCAATATTTGGGTATTTTAAGAGGCTTTTGTAGAAGCGGTCCCAGTTTATATTAGAATATTGCTTTCGCAATTTTTCCCTCAATTTTTTGAGGTATTTATGTATAAATAAAGTCAATATTTAGATATTTTAAGAGGCTGTCATAGAAACGTTCCCAGTTTATATTAGAAGATTGCTTTCTCAATTTTTGTTCTAGGTACACGAGCTTGTTGAATACATAATATTAGAGTCGTTCACAAAAATCACACACATGGTTTATTTATGACATTTACTTCGGCTCTAAATAGGAGACACTAAGATTTTTGGTGTCCCCAGAAGCACATATAGTCCCAGTATTTTGAAACATGTTGGGGAGAGATACGTGCATTCCCTTAAGATCCTAAAAATTTGCACCTGATGTATATTCAGCTTTTAACTATTTGTTAAATGTTTTGAATATCTGCCATCCGTTCATGATGCTGCATGGAGAGCAGTGAGCACCACAGCTACCTTACCATCCTTCTTGGAACTCACGGTGGAGTGGGGTCTGGCCTTGATGACCTCCTCTTGTCTATTGTTATGAAGAGCTCCCTCTTTGTAGGGCTGAGGCGAAATTGGGAAGGGGATATTTTCACTGAGTTCTTCCAGCCTTCTCTCTTTCTTCGCCTGTTTTCTCCTTACTATAGCACAATATCCATTAAATTAAAAAGAAAACAAACAAAGCAATATGTAGTATTAACTTAGTAAAAAAATATGAACTAAACTCCTTTTCCCTTTCCCCTTCCCATCTTTGCCACAACTTCGGGAAAAAGCCCTACTCCTGATTGAACCTAATTATCACCCTTCCCCTGGCCGGCAGTCAAGCTGATGAGTCTTGCTGCACAAAACCAAATACATTTAGATCACAAATGACTTCCTCAGGGATTAATTTAATTAGCAATTTCAGTCCTCTGCTTACTTGACGTCTCAGCAGACATTTGTGTAGCTGCCCACTGCGACGTGTTCAAAGCTATCTTTTGGGGCGCCTGGGTGGCTGGGTCGGTTAAGCGTCCGACTTCGGCTCAGGCCATGATCTCACGGTCTGTGAGTTCGAGCCCCGCGTCGGGCTCTGTGCTGACAGCTCGGAGCCTGGAGCCTGTTTCAGATTCTGTGTCTCCTTCTCTCTGCCCCTCCCCTGTTCACGCTCTGTCTCTCTCTGTCTCAAAAATAAATAAACGTTAAAAAAAACTTTTAAAAAGCCATCTTTTTTCTTGGGTTCTTCTGAAATCCACACATTTCCTTTTTTTCCTACTTTTTGAGCCACCCCTCACCTTCCTTTATTGACTCATCCTCTTTTCCCTGGCCGTTCAAATAGATCCTTCAGCGCTTTGTTTTAAGGTCTCTTCTCTTTCCAGCTACTGCTTCCCTGACTACACCAGCAGTTTCGAGCAACTCCATCTTGGTATGTCCCACACCGAAATCACCTTTACCTGTGTCGCCTTTCCCTGCTTCTCGTGGTCACCATACTCTTCAGTATGTAATAGCAGTATCTACACCATTGCTTCGATCGGAAACCTGAACATCATTGTGATAATCTCCTTTTTCACCTCTGCTATGCAAAAGTGTCACTGGCCCACATGCACATGTGTGCGTGTGCGAGGAGGGCACTCTGTGGTCCTTTTAGGATGCCACCTAAGACATCCCAGAGAGAAAAAGGGACCACATCAGTTATATATGGCCAGCAGAGGAGATGTCTTTGTGTGTTTCACACACACATGTGCACCAACAGAAGAATGGGCCACCTGAGGACATTGCCACTCCAGAGGGCCCGTGAGATTAAATCTAAACATAGCCCTGCAAACTTGCCTTTTCACCGATACCCTTTTTCCGGAGAAAAATGCTGGGAGGATTAGAAACAGCAGCTCAAGGTGGGGGAGGAAGTAGAGCTAGGAAAGAGAAAAGCTGACCACGGCAACTGTGCAGTTGGACCAAATGGAAACGGAGATAAAACAGGAAGGTCCTCTTTAGTATCCTCTTACAGAATTAGATGCCAACACTCTCCAGCATCTGGTGATCTCACTGACTAAATATTTTAAAATCTCACACCTGCACATGCCATTGTTTTCATTCTCGTTGAAACCAGTAAGATCTCCATCTGTCTTCTGTGATGATCTTTTTTTAGATCAATATTTTCATTTCGTATAATTTCTCTATTGAAATATTGTTAAAAATTCTGTGCTGTAGGTATATCTTTATGAGGCTAGGAATTATGATTTTTCAAATTAGGAGAAAGAAACTAGATGGTGCTAAGAATAGAAACATTTGGGGGTTTGGTTATAGATTAGTGTTTTCGAGTGAACGCTTCTATTACCTTAGACTTTCTCATCTCCTGCTCCTGACAATTTTGGAGAGAGAGAGAGAGAGAAAGAGAGAGAGAGACAGAGAGATTGAGAGAGATTCTAAAACAAAAGACCTAGGTTTTGTTTTGTTTTGTTTTGTTTTTTGGTGTGTGTGTTCAATTATTTTTCAGCACATTGTCTGAACGCCGTACATGTAGACATAGGAAGTAAATAGCTTTCATTTTTTTCTTTGACTTGGATAGAATTGATTTCTTATTGCCTTTTCAGTATTCTGTTGTTTCCTAAGAGAATAGATTTCCATTCCTGAATGTGTCTGACAAGGTATTTTTGAAGAAATTTTCTTTGAGAACTGTGAGATTGAGATGCTGTAACAATTGCATTTGTGTTCCGGCTAAACTGTGTCTGTAAAGTAATAAGAATAGTTTTTGGAAACTTTAGCTTCACGGACTCAGACTCATAAAGCCAGAAAGAAAATGTCAACATTTCTGCCAGTCTGTATGAGGACTTGACCTTCCATTGGGACTAAATATTCAGTTATATTATTTTGTCTGAGGAGACTTCCACATTCACAGGAGGCTGCTGTATACTCATAGCAGCTGCATGATTGTTTGGGTCATTCCTTATTCTGTTTAATTTGTCTTCCTGAACAAACGATGGCCATTTTATTTTATTTTATTTATTTATTTTTAATGTTTATTTATTTTTGAGACAGAGAGAGACAGAGCATGAACGGGGGAGGGTCAGAGAGAGGGAGACACAGAATCTGAAACAGGCTCCAGGCTCTGAGCTGTCAGCACAGAGCCCAACTTGGGGCTCAAACTCATAGACCGCGAGATCATGACCTGAGCCGAAGTCGGCCGCTTAACCGACTCAGCCACCCAGGTGGTGATGGCCATTTTATAGGCAATTCTAATTTTGCGGCAGATGATTATATAGTTTGTGAATTTTTCATGTTCCTCCCATTTCACTGTTTTCCTCTTGCATGTCTCTTGGTCCTTTTAGTAAAGGTTGATTATCAAAAATTAAGAAAATTAAATCAAACTCATTGCTATTTTTTTAAACCGTTGGAAGAAGAGAAGATTGCAATAGATTACAGTGATTGTCATTGTTACTGCAAATATGAAGGTCATCGAGAATTGTCAGTAAGTTTCTTATGGGCACCTAAACAGCTAATCTGTTATGATAAGGGTGATATGGCATATATATATATTTCTATTTTTTGTTACAGTGGATTAAAATTACATTTGCTATTTTTGTGAAATGTATAGGATGTTCTGGCAAATTCTAAACTTGAAAAGTAAAATGATGTTGACATTAGGTTTTGAAGGTGAATCTCCTTCAACTACCCTTTAGGTAGGTATGAGTTTAGAAATGATATTGCTATCCCAGGCAATTACATTTCCTTGGGTCCAGTGGATTTCCTGTGGCTACCTGGTCTTCATCATCCTGCAGTCTGACTCGAGTCACTTCCTGCTACTTACCCAGGGTTCTTTCTTTTATAAGCTGTCTAACCTCTGTGATCATTCTGGGTTGCCTGACCATTGCCATACTTCATTCATGGTGAGTCTGTAAGATTTTCTGATCGATTTCTGTGTTTCTCCTTGCGAAGCAATGATTTTGTTATCATCAGTATTAGAATTCATAGAAATATGAATTCATAGAAATATATACGTCCAAGTATTGACTCAAAGCCTGTTTCAATTGCAAGCAACAGAAACCAACTTTACAAGCCTAAAAAAAAAAAAAAGAAAAAAAGAAAGGAATTTATGAGATGGGTAAAGGAAATCAAGGAGCTCCCAGATGGATGGAAAGTTTGAAGAGCCAGACTTGGTAATGGATGGAGGCTAGGACAGCTGTTGAGGTCTACTAGCAACTATTTATTAGGCAAGGTAGGATCATTCTGCTCTGGTCATTATAGCTGGAACAAATAAGCATTAGCAAGTTTTACCTTGATTAAAATTCCTTCCTGTTATCAAAATAGGGAAGAAGTGATTTTGCACAAGGAAATTAGGTTGTCATTATCAGAGAAGGTGGAATGATTGTAAATAGCCCAAACTCAACAAATATCCAGTACAAAAATCTGTGTTTGGAAAATCATAATAGTTTTGTGGTTTTTAAACTTCTTCTGAACTGGGATTTTAGCACTCTGGACAGGTGTCAGAATGTATTTAATATTATTGATTTTAAGATTACATGATTGTTTTACTTTTTAAAGAACTTTTACAGATTTGAAACTAGTCACAAGAATTGAATGTAGGTGGGTATAGTTGATTTAAGAATATTTTTAAATGGTTATGTTGTCTTTCATTAATTACTGCCTTGAAACGAAATTCCAAGGAATATGTTAATGCAAAACAATAAATTATTTAAGAGTTTTATTTTTAGAGCTTTATGTCATTCTCAGAAATAATACAGCTCTAACAACTGATACTAATTCAGAAGGTCTTTCTTTTGGTGCTATAAAACAATGTGATCAGCAAAATTATTATAAATTAATAAATTTATTATAGCTGCATAGAAGAAAGTTAGAACATGTATCTATTGAGAGTCATTTATCCAAAGAATAAAAGTAAAAGTGGGGTCATATTCTATAGGAGAAAAATAATTTTTAAAAAATAGGGTAGTATAGGCAACATTCAAACTACTTTTGTTATTCAAAATTTAATAACATGTTGTTTAATCAGAAAGTACAAGAATAAGAACTGGATATGAACTAGAGTTTCAAAGTTGTAAGAGGAAGAGAGAAAAACAAAACAAAGCACACGAACAGAAACAAAGCAGAAATAGCAAAGTGAAGGAAGGACAAACGTCCACTTCCCATGATCCCATTAATGGACCATAATGCCTTCAACTTCTTCCTTTGTTCCTAAATTGGTAGGATTGCTTTCACCCTCTTCTTGCCCCTGCATTCTGAATCAGACATTCCTGGTCTTGGAAGTTGCCTCTTACTCCCCTAGTTCCCTAAATTCACAGCCATGAATTATTCCTACTTTCTCAATGTGAATCTGTTCTGTCTCAGCTTTCCATATTTCCTAACATTCCCCTGAATATAGTCCAAAATCGCCTTTTTCTCTGGCCAGGCCTGCTGCCAATATTACAAGTCTCTCCCTCCCACCTTCATTCCATCAACAAAACCACTCGTGGGAAATTCACTTGTTAATTATCTTCCACCTGACTTCTAAGGTTGTCATCATCAATCAATTTGTTAAATATTTATTAAGTTCAGAATGAAGCATCAAGGTCTAGCCCCATAGCTCCACTCCACAATTTCCCAGTATTTGCTGACCTCCAACATATTTCGCATGAGAGCTGCCAACTAGTTAAGTTTATTTAACTTCTTGTTACATTTCCTAAATTAAACCAAGGCCCTGATCTTGTCATCCTTGAGGATGACATCCTGTTTCTCTCAGAAATGCATCAACTCTCTGAGGACCCCTGGGTACATGAGTTTATTGAGGGTTTTTTTTTTTCCCCAAACCATTGAGCCAGGTATCCTTTGGGGGCAGGGATGGAGGCAAGGATTAAGAGATAATATCTAAAATTGAAAAGGAAGAAGCAATCTTCTCTGAGCTGCTCATGGCTCTACTGAAATGAAAAAAATGCTACAGACCTTCAGCATGAATCCTTCCCTTTAGGTACCTCAAGAATATCACAAATGTTGTAAGATGGATGTTATGTGGTATACATTTAGACCAATTCCTCTGAGAAGTCCATTTTAATATAAAAAATCTAAAATGTAATATGTAATTTAAATAAGGACAATTTGAACTATGATTAAAGTGGAATCAGGGCCAGAAACTTGGGAGAACCCTCAGTTCTGGTGGTATGTTCATAGATCATCCACAAATAACTCATGGCTAGGGACGTTTGCTAAAACACCTTCCACTAACTCCCTTCATAGTGATTTACTCCATTTCTAACTTACCATAAGAGTTCTTTGTTCAAGCTACAAGGCCCTCTTCTTAGGACTGGACTCATTATTTGTCTGATTGTTTGAATATTATTTTCCCTTTTGAGATGCTCCCTTCTTAAAGTTGAAAAATTTAGGCTCTTTCCATAATTTGGCTATTGTTGAGAGTGCTGCTATGAACATTGGGGTACAAGTGGCCCTATGCATCAGTACTCCTGTATCCCTTGGATAAAGAAACTGTGGTTTATATACACAATGGAATATTACGTGGCAATGAGAAAAAATGAAATATGGCCTTTTGTAGCAACGTGGATGGAACTGGAGAGTGTGATGCTAAGTGAAATAAGCCATACAGAGAAAGACAGATACCATATGGTTTCACTCTTATGTGGATCCTGAGAAACTTAACAGGAACCCATGGGGGAGGGGAAGGAAAAAAAAAAAAGAGGTTAGAATGGGAGAGAGCCAAAGCATAAGAGACTGTTAAAAACTGAGAGCAGGGGCGCCTGGGTGGCTCAGTCGGTTAAGCGTCCGACTTCGGCCCGGGTCACGATCTCTCGGTCCATGAGTTCGAGCCCCGCATCAGGCTCTGTGCTGACAGCTCAGAGCCTGGAGCCTGTTTCAGATTCTGTGTCTCCCTCTCTCTCTGCCCCTCCCCCGTTCATGCTCTGTCTCTCTCTGTCTCAAAAATAAATAAACGTTAAAAAAAAATTAAAAAAAAAAACTGAGAACAAACTGAGGGTTGATGGGGGGTGGGAGGGAGGAGAGGGTGGGTGATGGGTATTGAGGAGGGCACCTTTTGGGATGAGCACTGGGTGTTGTATGGAAACCAATTTGTCAATAAATTTCATAAAAAAAAAGTTGAAAAATTAAAATTGGTAACATTTGGTTTTATTTTCTAATTTTATGATTGATTTCTGCCACAGCAATCAAGACTTCATTTTTATGATCTAAGCTTGACAAGGAACGCTGAATCCTATTGGGGGTGTATTCTGTGCTTGAGATCCTTTATTTTTGAGGCAAAGATGCTGTGTCAGTATTTATATGGGATCTGGTGAAGTTTGCAAAATTTCCCACTTTGTGGTTTTACCTGATTCTGTATGATTGATTGATTGGTTGCCACTGTTGACGGTGGCTATTGTATTAGTATTTGTGTGTTAAATAGCCAAACCTCAGATTCCAGTGCTCTCCATCTATTTCCCTCTCTCCCTTTCTCCCTTTCTACTTTCCCTCCTTCCACAAATATTCGTGGAACACACTTCATTTGTGTGTGGCTACATGCTAAGATATGGAGAGCAAGATAGAAAAAGCCCCTCCTTGAAGAACTCATTATCTTATGAGAAAGATACATAATAAAATCATGCCAATAAATAAATAGTAATAGACTACAATTAAAGAAAACCTGTTAAGTGCTTAAAAGGCAAAGTGTAGGTGGACTTTCTCTCACCATTTACACAGTGGGCATTTTTTGGTACTGAAATAGGCCAGGCTTCTGTGGTTCTCTGAGTCTTTACATGGGCTCTTTAATCTATTATCCTATAGAACTCAGCTTAAAATCATTGTCATTCAGAACATGAAGACATCCAGAACAGAGAAGTTACCCCACGTTTAAGTTTTCACACTATGCTGATTCTCCCCTTCAGCATTTATTTAAATAGAATTAATCATTTACTGGTATAATTAAGTTTAATGTCCCGTTCTCCCATTGGGCTACACTCTGTCCATCTCATTCATATATGTCCCTGCTGCCTAGAAAGAAAACATGGTAGTTACTTGACAAATGGTTTTGCTCAAGCAGAGGTATGAGACTATGATGACTGTGTTCTTTCTCAAAGATATGAAATAAAATGAAGAATTAAAATTTTTTTTATGTTTATTTATTTTTGAGAAGAGAGAGACAGAGCATGAGCAGGGAAGGAGAGAGAAAGAGGGAGACACAGAATCCGAGGCAGGCTCCAGGCTCTGAGCTGTCAGCGCAGAATCTGACACGGGGCTCGAACTCACAGATCGCGAGATCATGACCTGAGCCGAAGTCGGCCACCCAACCGACTGAGTCATCCAGGCGCCCCTAAAATGAAGAATTTAATGCATCATTGTGGTTGTTTCTTTTATTTTATATAAATAGGTGATCCCTTGAGCATGGACTCCAACTTCAGGGAGAAGGATACTTGTTAATCTGTGCCATTGGGGGTCGTCTGGGTGGCTCAGTTGGTTAAACGTCCAATCTTGATTTTGGCTCAAGTCATGATCCCATGCGTTCATGAGTTCTAGCCCCACGTAGGGCTCTGCGTTGACAGCTCACAGCCTGTTTGGGCTTTTCTCCCTTCTCTCTCTCTGCCTCTTCTCACCCACTCTCAAAATAAATAAACATTAAAAAAAATCTAAGCCATTGGGTAATTTGATTACTCTTGCCATGGTGGTAGGTTCAGGATTTGGAAGTTTCAGCTGGTTACTTTATAACACTGTCTTGGCCGGGGGTTGGAATGGGTTTGTGATCTAATTTGAAACAATAACCTTTAAAGACAGGCTTTACTAGAGGCTTCATGGACAGGATATTCCTCTTTCTGTGTCTGTTCTAGAATCCAAGTGTGAGGTCAAGCTGAGACACACGATGGGGAGGCTGAGGAAATCCCACAAGCAGAATAGGCTGAACCTGACTTCTGCCCACCTCTGCTTTTTTCAGTTAACCTGGGAAAATAAATGGCTTTTACTGCTTATTCCAGATTGAATTGACTGTTTTTACTCTCTATCTAAGGATCTAAGTTCTTGTCTCCCATTTATACTGGTGAGATCTCTCTGTTTCTGTCTCTATCTCCTTTTCTGCCTTTCTTGGAAACCTCCAGTATTAAACAGGCAGAGAAGAAATATTATATACTGGAAAAAAAAAGATTTACAATTAAGAAATATCTATCTTCACTTAAACAACAAAAATTTTTTAGAATGATCTCATTTTTAACCTAGTATTATGATCACGTTGAGTTAACTATGTTCCCCAAGAACAAAGAAGTTTATTAATTATGTGATTTTATTTGCTTATTTTTGAGATTTTTTCATTGTTGTAAAATCTACATAAAATTTACCATATTAACCATTTTAAGTGTATACTCACAGTTTACACTTATACAGCTAGAAAGTGGAAGAACCAAGATTCATACCCAAGTCCCAAAGATGGACATGTAAGTTGTTTATAATTCTTTTTCTTTATTTTTTAACATTTATCTATTTATTTTGAGAGAGAGAAGGAGAGCATGAGCATGGGAGGGAGGGGCAGAGAGAGAGAGAGAGGGAGAGAATCCCAAGCAGTCTCTGTGCTGACAGCACGGGGTTCATTCTCAGGAATCCTGAGATCACAACCTCAGCCGAAAGCAAGAGTCAGTTGCTTAATGGACTGAGCCATCCCAGGTGCCCCTATAATTATTTTTCTAATGATGAATATTTCTAAGAAGAATGTTTTGGTTATGAAACTTTTCAGATACGAGATTTTTAGGATTTATCTTAAAGGTAAATTTAGTGGATCGAAAGATAAGAAAATTTTTTTAAGATGTCTGTTGATAGATAGTGTCAAATTGTTTTTCAAAAGGGCTACACAAATTTATGCCACTCAGTATTCTGTGCAGCCACTTGTTCCATTTTTCTGGATGTCCAGTGGCCCCAGGCCTGTGTGAAGTCCCCCTAGTCTAGGTTGCTTCTTATTCTGCCTTCTTAATCTTCCTGGAAGTATAAAAACTATGAAATTGGGTGAATGGGCTTCTATTTTTCTTTCATGCTATTAGTTTGGAATTGCTTATGTGATACTAAGTAGACTCTAAATAAACATAAATGTTTCTTTTACACAAAATTAGGTGGGCCATGCAATAATCTCTAGGTCATATTCAGCAAGGTCTTGTTTACCCATCAAAAGATGTTTTTCCTACTGAGCTGTCCAAGTGTTGCCTTCTTCCCTGTCGGCTTCGTTATTTCAATTGGAAGAGTCAAAATAGCAGAGGTAGGAGACATTACTAAAATCCTATTAAATTAGTTTATCTCACTGGTTAATTCTACTTGAAATGGAAGAGAGGAGAATAGAGAGAATTTACCCTGAAGGTTAAATGTATTTGAATGCAGATTTTCAGCCACTAACCTGGAAACTCTGTGGAGTCATCCAAAAGGGCAGGGTACACAGAGTGCAGCTGAAGGATGACCTTGTGGAGGGCCAGGAGTTGGGTCAAAGGACAACCACCTGCTGAGCAGCATTTCTGAGACACAGACAACATTATATTACCTTTCACAAACTATATTATAAGCATTCAATCATTAGATTTTCAAACTGTGTTATATTTTCCTTATTTTATTAAATCATTCTACATTCTTCCTCCTGGCAATGCAAAATATTTATTTTCATCCAATGGGTTCAATTAGTAGGCTTTGTGAGATCCTTATGGTCCCACTGCCCTCTTTCAGTGGCCAGCTTTCAAGATCACTATTCCTGTAGATTCTTAAGGATTCCTGATGTTCTTCCTTGAGTATTTCCAGTTTTATGATTAATGTTTATTGTGTGCTTACTGTGTACAAAGCATTTCCAGACCCCAGTGCTGGGTTAGAAAATGTAAACCATTCCAGAAACGTATCCTATGGACCTAATTTGAAATAAAGTAAAATCTATGTGCATGGAGTGTTTGGTTGCAAAATTATTTGTAATATAAAAGTTTTGAAAAGACTAAATTAGAGAAAAAGGGAAATGGTTATATAAATTGTTAAATCAATTTGGTAGAATATTTGAAGGCACTATAGTAACCTGGCAACATAAAATTATATGTCAGGTGTCATGATGAGTATAAAGCTGTGTGAATATAGATGAGGATATTCAAAGGAAGACAGAAAAAAATGTGCACCATGTTAGATTGGTTGCAGCAAGGGTCATCACTGTGTATTCTCAATCGTGTTAATGTTGAATTGTTATATAGTTTTAAGAAAGTAAAGGTATGGTCTGTTCAGATGTGGCCTTAATCCTCAAGGAACTTGGTTTGTAGTTTAATTGCAGGAAGATAATATACTTGTACCTGGAAAGATCATTGATGCTCTAAACTTCATGCGGTTAAGATAAATGAATTCCACGAACACTAAGAATTTTAGTTATAGCATTTTTCTTCAATGTTGGCATTCCCATCTCATGAGATGCTGGGGAGGTGGTCAGTTCCGATTCCATCAGATACAAGAAACATTACATCAAGAATAGCAGCCCTACTACATTACTCCTTCATTTCCGGCCCATTTAGTTTCCATCTACAAATCCATTTGGTGCTTCTATTACACAGTGAATGAGTTTCCAATTTAAACCATCCTCACTGATATTTTTACTTAGTTTTGTTTTATCATAAAAAGGAATACTCTTTAGGATAAGATTTAATGTTCATTGCCAATTATTTTTTTTTAATTCCACTTAATACTTGTGAACTTTACATTTGCATAGGGAAATGGGGACATTGTAATTCAGTTCGTCTGACTTTTGAATAGTTGTAAGTAAATGTTAGTAAAATATTCATGAGAAAGTATGATTATAATCACTTTAGAGAGGGATACATTTAAAGTCTGCCCTTGATGCAAAGGTGGGTGTCTCTTGACTGTGTATGGTTAGACCAGAAGACTGATAGATCAAGATTGTAGCCTGTTTCCATGTGGCCAAGTTAGGTTTGGAAATATGTAGCCTGTATTCTGCCCACGTTTTGAGGGCCTTACCAATATTATAGATTGAACCGTGTTCCCCACATTTCGTATGTTGAAGCTATAACCCCACTGTGATAATACTTGGACATAAGACCTTTGGGAGATAATCTTAGATAATGTCATGAGGACGGAGCCGTCGTCATGAGATCAGTGCCCTTATAAGAGCTTGCACTCCTACCCCATCCCCTCTTCTTGTAGAAGGTGGCCATTTACAAGTCAGAGGGAGATTTCATTAGAAACTGACTTCTGGCATCTTGATCTTGGACTACTAGCTTCCAGAACTGTGAGAAAATAAATTTCTCTTGTTTAAGTCACCCAGTCATGGTATTTTGTTGTGGCAACCTGAGCTGATTAAGGCCCCACTTCATTGTTTGAAGGTTATGTTTCAACTCCAATTACTGTAACTTGTCTGAAGGCTTTCTCTGAAGCATCAGCTCAGTCTGCAGTCTGGGAAATGCCAAGAAATTTACCAGCGCTGTCTTCACCCTCAGCAGCTCTCAAACACTGGCTGATGGTGTCTGACTCTTGGCCTCTGGAGGATAACTCTGCAGGTGTGTTCTAAATCATCTTGCAACCACATCAGTGGCTGGCTTAGTGACACAACCTTTTCTGTCTGCTTTCCTTTTGCTGTTACATCCCAACCCTGACAATAATTTCCTGAGCCTGTCAAACTACTGGGCACTTGAATCTTTGCTCCGGGTCTGCTTCTGTTGGAACACAAGGCATGTTGAACGCTTCTCTTGGCCACTTTGTGTGAAGGGATACAGCTGTTTGTCATGGGGAAAATTGCAGGAGTCTGGAAACAAGCATTTGGCCATCATCATTGCTGGAAAAAGATTGAAACACATGCTGTAATATTGGTGGGTTAATAGAATCTTTTTTTCCCCTTCCCCAGAATACTTAGACAACATGTGCATATTTATTTTGCACAAAATAGGGAATATTTTATTGTTTTCTTGATTGGCCATATAATGGGTTCTCCCGTAATTCTTCCAAGCAGGGGCAGACCTTGTTCAGATCTCATTACCATGCTGTAAGGGGTGTTGCCTATTGTCCGCTGTGGGTGCCATGATCCTAACTGCACTTGTTCACTGGGGATGCATATAGGGTACATACTGACCCAGTCAACTTGTTGTTGAGATATTCAAATACTTCTGAACTGGTTGTGAGAAGGCTGTTTCCCTGTTACTTCTAAGTAGCTTTCTTCCCCTGTCTTCTCCTTCCAAGTGTCTAGACCGTCCTGAATGTTCTCATCATCCTGATCTGACAACTGAAAGAAACACCATTTATAATTTCAACGCTGCATATAGAATATGGTTGAGAAAAAAATATAGGTGCTCTTTAGCTATTTTATTTTATTTTTATTTTAGAGAGAGAGTACATGAATAGGGGAGAAGGGCAGAGGGAGAGAGAATCTCAAGCAGTCTCCATGTTCAGCATGGAGCCCATTGTGGGCTGGGGATCATGACCTGAGTCGAAATCAAGAGTTGAATGCTCAACCACTTGAGCCATTCAGGTGCCCCTAATTTATGGTTTTAAAGACATATTTATAATTAATTTGAATGACTGAGTCCACTTGAGATAAGCTCTGTTTATTTTTACTTACCAACCAGCTTAAATATTAGCAATTAGCTAAAACATGAATATATATGAATGTGTATATGTATGTAAATATTAGGTACATGTATATTTTTTTTTTAACTTTTTTTCAACGTTTATTTATTTTTGGGACAGAGAGAGACAGAGCATGAACGGGGGAGGGGCAGAGAGAGAGGGAGACACAGAATCGGAAGCAGGCTCCAGGCTCTGAGCCATCAGCCCAGAGCCGGACGCGGGGCTCGAACTCATGGACCACGAGATCGTGACCTGGCTGAAGTCGGACGCTTAACCGACTGCGCCACCCAGGTGCCCCGGTACATGTATATTCTTATGCATGTACATTTCCATCTAATCAAATAGATACAACAAATGTCTTTTTTCTCCAGCTTTATTGAGATATAATTGACAGATAACATTGTGTAAGTTTAAGGTGTACAACATGTTGATCTGATATATTTATATACTGCAACATGGTTACCACCACAGTGTTAGCTACTATGTCCATGATGTTCCATAATTACCACTTCTTTAACATGGTAAGAATATTTAAGATCTATCTTAGCAATTTTCAAGTACATAATACAGTATTGCTAACTACAATCACAGTGCTATGCATTAGGTCCGTGGAATGTGTTCATCTTCTCACTGGGAGTTTGTACTCTTTGACCAACATCTCCCTATTTCCCCCACCCCAACCTCTGGTAACCACCATTTTATTCTCTGTTTCTATGAGTTTGGCTCTTTTAGATTCTTCATATAAATAATATCATAGAGCATTTTTCTTCCTCTGTCTGACTTACTTCACTTAGCCAAATGACCTCAAGATTCAGCCATTTGCTTTAAGTGGCAGTATTTCCATCATTCTCATGTCTGGGTAATATTCCAGTGTGTGTGTGTGTGTGTGTGTGTGTGTGTGTGTGTGTATCACATCTTCTTTATCCATTCATCCATTGATAGACACTTAGGTTATTTCCATATCTCAGCTTTACTTCTGTGGCAAATGCTATAGAAATGGTGGGAATAAAGATGTCTTTTCAAGATCCTGTTTTCATTTCCTTTGAATATGTACTCAGAAGTGGGATTGTTGGATCACATAGCAGTTCTATTTCGGATTTTTTGAGGAACCTCATACTGTTTTCTGTAGTGTATATATCAATTTGCCAACAGTACACAAGGATCCTGTCAACAGTGCGCAAGGATTTCCTTTCCTCTGTGTCCTTGCAGACCTTTGTAATCTCTTGTCTTCTTGAGGATAGCCATTTTAACATGTGAGAGGTGATATGGCATTGTGGTTTTGATTTGTATTTTTCTGATGATTAGTGATGTCAGACATCTCTCCATGTACCTGTTGTCCATTTGTAGATGTTTTATTTTGAAAAAATGTCTCTTTAATTCCTCTGTTCATTTTTAAATTGGATTTCAATTGAATTGTAATGGAGTTCGAGGAGTTCTTATAGTTTGGATATTAACCGTTTCATTTGAGATATGTTTGCAAATATTCTCTCCCATTCCGTAGGTCGTAATTTCATTTTGCTAATTGTATATTTTGCTGGGAAGAAGCTTTTTAGTTTAAAGTAGTCCCACTTATTTTTGCCTGTGTTGCCTTTGTTTTGGTGTTCTGTCTAAAACATTATTGCCAAGACCAATGTCAAAGAGTTTTTTTCTCTCTGTGTTCTTTTAGAAATTTATGGTTTGAGATCTTATGTTTAAATATTTAATCCATTTCAAGTTTTGTGGTTGTTATTTTGATTACTATAACTTTATCTAATATTAGAAATCAAAAGGTGTCGTGCCTCCAGCTTTGATTTTCTTTCTCAGGATTGCTTTTTCATTCTTTTACATGTGGCTATCCTTTTAAAGCACTGTTTACTGAAGAGATTATCTTTTCCACATTAAGTGTGCTTGGTTAACTTGTCAAATACTCATTGGTCTTATATATGGGTTTATTTCTGGGGTCTAGATTCTGTTTTGCTAATCTATGTGTCCATTTTTATACTAATACCATCCTGTTTTGAATCCAATTTTAAGATATTTTTTTCTATTTCTCTGAAAAATGTCATAGGATTTATTTAGGGATTGCAGTGAACTTAACTTAAAGATAGCTTTGGGTAGTATGGACATCTTGATGAATTCATAACCAGTCGGTGAGACGTTGTTGCCTCTACTCTGGCTCCACCTCTGCAGCCTAATCCCATGCCATCATCTTCTGATCCTCATCTTCATACCATGTTGTCCTTTATTTTTGTCAACTCGTAATGCATCTACAAGAGCGCTCAGCTTTCGTTTAACATGTCTGGGCACCTACAGCAGGATAGTGGGGTGGCCTCACCAAGGAACACAGTGCTGATCTAGGCAAAGAGTCTCTGTAGGTTACTAAGAGTCAGCGAACACATCTACCTAATTTTGATGACTTGTGAGTATCTGAACAAAGACAGTTCATGAGAAGATTCTTTCTCCTTTATCAAAGTCCCTGAGAAGTACCTTCACCCTGTTATCCTAGGAATGGGCTTTTTATCCACTATTGATTTCTGTTTGCATCACTGCTCCATAAACTATCTGATCCATGCTATGCTAGTGGGAGGAATTTATAGGGTTTGGAAAAGAAAAGAACAGTTTCTGGGGTTGATGATAACCTAGAAAAGTCTTGCTTGGTACACAGAACTTATGACACTTCTTTTGTTTTGGTAGAAGATATTTCTCTTGATGTAGTGACCCCTCCATTTTCTGCTTAATTTTATCAAGTCCATTGTGTTGTGCTTTTGAATGCATCATTTTACTTATTTCCCAATATCCATGTTAGAATGTTGTAAATTCCCCATTTTACATTTCCAGATGAAAATGTTGAGGCTTAATATTTTGCCTCACTGGTATCTAAATGGCTAAACTAATAATTGCAACAACAGCTTAAGTTCAGTATAAGATCATTGCTTTCTTGGGTCTACTGCATAAATGCAGACTCCTATAGTTCTAGCTAAATATAGGCATTTGTCTGAAAAAATGTTGATTATAGATTAAGATTTTAGAAACATTTGGCTTTTTGTAAAATGTGATTTTAAAGATGCTGATGGTAATTCAGCATCTGTTTCCATTCTAATTACATGTTTCTGGCTGTCTTCATTTCTCTTTATTTTTTACCTCTTCATCCTATTACTCCCCTCCCCCCGCCTTGTTATTGTTTTTCTTCTTTACCTATTGCCATTTATTATTTGGATTAGTAGAAAGCCATATGGTAACCACAGTTCTCTTCCCCTCCTTGTACTTTGTTTCTGTGATATTCACATAAAACATTTGGAATTCATGAGGAAGAAAATAGAGATGATTTTTGAAGGGGGTGAATATATGTTATTCAGTTTGAGCTTTCTGAAGTATCTAACATGGTGTAATATGGGCATAGGTTACTTGCTTTGTGACTGAATGTTTGAAGGAGAGAAGGACAAGACCAGTAATAAGAGTTCACAACCTTCAAATAAGAGCAGGAGAAAAAAAATGACCATCAAAAGTGACAACCATAAAATGACAGAAAAGATTCGTAAGACATCTATTCTTTATTATTCTTGGGTTTTGCATAAAAGATTACATTTTCAAAAGAAATTTATATTGATATGAGAATATGTCAGCTTATATTCTATATAGAAAAATATAGTTTTAACATACATACTTAGTCTATTCATTGATACATTAAAAATGAACTATTTACTATGTACCAGCCATTATGATGGGTGCCATGAATACAGTGGTGAGTAGAATAGATATGGCTTCTGTTTTCATAGTTTATGGACCACTGAGGTATACAGAGAGTAAATAATAACTAAGTGATGATTAACTGAAAGCTTTCCCTCTACAGTCAGGAACAGGGATGTCCACTTTCACCACTGTTATTTAACATAGTACTAGAAAGTGCTAGTTTCATAAATCAGACAACAACAACAACAACAAAAAATAAAAGGCATCCACATCAGAAAGTAAGAAGTCAAGCTTTCACTATTTGCAGATGACATGATTCTCTCTCTATAAAACCCAAAAGACTCCACCAAAAAATTGCTAGAACTGACACACAAATTCAGTAAAGTCACAAGACCCAAAATCAGTGTACAGATATCTGTTGCATTTATATACACTAATAATGAAAGCAGCAGAAAGATAAATCCAGGAATCAATCCCATTTACAACTGTACCAAAAACCATAAGATACGTAGGAATAAGCCTAACCAAAGTGGTAAAAGATCTGTATTCTGAAAACTATAAAACACTGATGAAAGAAATTGACAAGGACACAAATAAATGGAAAAATATTCCATGCTCATGGATTGGAGGAACAAATATTGTTAAAATGTCTATACTACCCAAAGCGATTTAAGGCAATATTTGTTAAAATACTACTAGCATTTTTCACAGAGCTAGAGCAAATAATTCTAAAATGTGTATGGGACCACTAAAGACCATGAATAGCCAAGGCAATCTTGAAAAAGAAAAACAAAGCTATAGGCATCACAATTCCAGATTTCAAGTTGTGTTACAAAGCTGTAGTGTAGTGTAGTATGTAGTACCATACTCTTGAGTATGGTACTGGCACAAAAGCAACACAGAGATCAGTGCAACAGAATAGGAAACCTAGAAGTGAACCCACACTATATGATCAACTAATCTTTGACAAAGCAGGAAAGAATATCCAATGGAAAAAAGACATTCTTTTCATCAAATGGTGTTGGGAAAACTGAACAGAAACATGCAAAAGAATGAAACTGGACCATTTTCTTACATCATATACAAAAATAAATTCAAAATGGTTTAGAGACCTAAAAGTGATACAGGAAACCATGAAAATCCTAGAGGAGAACACAGGCAATAACCAATTTGACATTGGCCATGGAAACCTCTTACTGGATATGTCTCTTAAAGCCAGAGAAACAAAAACAAAAATGAACTATTGGGATGTTTTCAGGATAAAAAGCTTCTTCACAGTGAAAGAAGCAATTAACAAAAGTAAAAGGCAACTTTCAGAATGGGAGAAGATATTTGCAAATGACATATCTCATAAAGGGTTAGTATCCAAAATATGTGAGGAACTTATAAAACTGAACATGAAAAAACAAATGATCCAGTTAACAAATGAGCAGAAGACATGAATAGACGTTTTTCCAAAGAAGACATCCAGATGGCTAACAGACACATGAAAAGATGCTCACCATCACTCATCATCAGGGAAATACAAGCCAAAACTACAATGAGATTTTGCCTCGGACTGGTCAGAATGGCTCAAATGAACAACACAGGAAACAACAGGTGTTGGCAAGGATGTGGAGAAAGCAGAACTGTCTTATACTGTTGCTGGGAATGCAAACTGTGCAGGCACTCAGGAAAACAGTATGCAAGTTCCTCAAAAAGTTAAAAACAGTACTACACTACAGTCTAACAATTGCACTGCTGAATATCCGCAGGACACAAAAATACTAATTTGGAGGGATACATGTATCCTGAGATTTATAGCAGCATTGCCTACAATAGCCAAATTATGGAAACAGCTCAAATGTCCATCAACTGATGAATGGGTAAAGAAGATATGAGATATACATACATATATATATGTATGTATATCTCGTATATATATATATACACACACACATGTATATGTATATATACATGTGTATATATATACATATACATGTATATATATGTATATGTTTGTGTGTGTATATATATATTTATACATACACACACACAGTGGAATATTACTCAGCCATAAAAAGAATGAAATCTTGCCACTTGTGATGACTTGGATAAAGCTAGAGAGTATTATGGTAAGCAAAATAAGTTAGAGAAAGACAAATGCCATATGATTTCACTCATATGTGGAATTTAAGAATCAAAACAGATGAATGTGGGTGGGGGAAGAGTCAAACCAGGAAAGAGACTCTTAACTATAGAGAACAAACTGAAGGGTGCTGGAGGGGAGGTGTGGGGGAGAATTGGTTAAATAGGTGATGGGTATTAAGAAGGGCCCTTGGTGTATGTAAGTGACAAATTACTAAATTCTACATCTGAAAGTAATATTACACTGTAAGTTAACTAACAGGAATTTAATAAAAAACTTGGAAAAAAAAACTTAAGAAAAACACAACAGGGGTGCCTGGGTGGCTCAGGTGGTTGAGTGTCCTATTTTGGCTCAGATCATGATCTTGGGGTTGGTGGGTTTGAGCCCCTGATGGGTTTTGTGCTTAGAGTGCAGAGCCTGCTTGGGATTTTCTCCCCCTCTCTTCATCTCTCTCTCTTTCTCTCTTTCTCTCTCACAAAATAAATAAATAAACTTAAAAAAAACCAAAGTGATATTTAGCATTCTTTTGACTGTAAGTGAAAGAAATGACAATCAACATGGTCGAGATAAAGGTGGTCGATGTGGGTAGGAGTTTTGGGCACATATAACTGAAAGGTGAAGGTTATTTTTCAAGCATTATTGGACCAGGGAACTGTCACTCTCCATTTCCCAGCTTCACTTCCCTCTTGGGTAGCTTATTAATTATCAGGCAGGCTCTCTGCACATCTTAGCCAAGCCGACTCCTTGTACTCCTGGTTTACATTGTCCTCAGCGCCTGTGATCTTAGAAGGAGGTAAATGTTCCTTTTCTCTGCTGTTTTGCTCAAGATGGCTTCTTATTCAGCTGGCAATTACTTACTATAACTTGAAAGTACTGTTTTTCAGGTTGGTGGTTGGGGTAGGTGAAACTTCATTCCTGCATAAATCATTTAAAATGTATCCTGTTTTTAATTTTTTTTTAACATTTATTCATTTTTAAGAGAGTGTGAATGGAGGAGGGGCAGAGAGAGTGGGAGACACAGAATCCGAAGGAGGCTCCAGGCTCTGAGCTGTCAGTACAGAGCCCCGGTGGGGGGGTGGGGGTGGGGCTCGAACCCACGAACTGTGAGATCATGACCTGAGCTGAAGTCAGATGGTTAACCTGCTGAGCCACCCAGGTGCCCTATTCTGTTTTTTTTTTTTTTTTTTTTTTATAGAGAAGGAAGGAAGGATGATAGGAAGGCAAAAGTAATTGTAAAGACTATAGTGTAAATGTTAAGAGTAAGTACTATCATATATAGTATTTACTATAGTGTACTATACTATAAATATACTATAAATACTAGGGAAAATACAGAAATTATTAATAAGAATGGAATGCAGTTTTTTTAAAAATCAAGTTAAAGCAGCAAAAGTAGCTAACAATAAAAAGGCTATAGATAATGCTAATATATATACAGCACTTGTTATATGGATACAACAATCATCTTTTTTTAAAGTTTATTTTTTTATTTTGAGAGAACACAAATGGGGGAGAGGCAGAGAGAAGGAGAGACAGAATCCCAAGCATCAGAGCAGAGTCCAATGCAGGACTCCAGCTCACGAACTGTGAGATCATTACCTGAGCCAAAATCAAGAGTTGGATGCTTAACTGGCTGTGCCACCCAGGTGCCCCCAACAGTCATCTTTCTAAAGGAAGAAACATGAGCAGAATTCCTTTAAAAAGCAACAAAGATCCAGATTATGCCCTTGTCATTGTTTGTATTTAAGAATTAACCGGAAGTTTGGGCTATGCAGTAAGTCAATAGAAAGAAAGTACAAGCATAAAGATTAAAAAGTAGAAAATGCAACCATTGCTGTATTTGCTTGATATAATTGTCTACCTAAAAATATTTAAAGTAATCTGATGAATTATTTGAAGTTATTAGATCTAAAAAAAAAAGTGAGCAAGATGACTGGATATAAGATTAATACAAACAAATCAACTATACCCTAATTTGCCAGAAAAAAGTTTTTAAGCATCATTTATAATAGCGACCAAAGTTATAAAATACATGTAAATGAATCTAACAAATGATGAGCAAGATATACAATTATAAAATTTTATTAAAGCCATTAAAGAAGACTCAGCAAATGAGTTATATCCAATTCATGGATGAGGAGATTTAATATCATTAAGAATTCACTTTTTCCTAATTTCTTTATAAAATCCATGCAGGGCTAGAACATATCCCAATGGAGTTATTCATGAAGCTTGACAAGATAATTTTCTTGTTTATATGGGAGAATAAAGGTTTATGAAAAGTCAAAACACCACAGAAAAGAATGAAGAAGTATTTGCTTTAACATATGTTAAGACTCCTATGGAACTATAGTAGTTAATACAGTATGGTGTTCATGCAGAGATGGACAAATAGAGTGACTAGAAATAGACCGTGCATATTTGCAACTTGATGATTTGGCAGAAGTGACAAAATGGATCCTTGGTGAAGGAGACACTGTTCCTAAATGAAATTGGAAAAGCTGGTTAACCATAGGAAAAGAAAAGAAAATTGAATTTTTACATTGCACCACACTAAATATTTAATCCTTAATGGATTAAAGACATACTACCATAAGCCAAAGTTTAAAACTTTTAGGAGAAAATATAAGGAAATGTCCTGCTGGTTTTAGGATTACAAAGGATTTCTTAAGACATGCAAAAAAAAAAAAGCCAACTGGTAGAGAAATTATGAGTACGTTTGTTATATTAAAATTAAGAACTTCTGTTTACCAAAAACACCTTGAAAAACCTGAAAACAGAGGCTATAATCTAGGAAATATAAATACCTGACATAATACTAGTGACAAGATTATTTAAATAAACTTCTACAAATCAATAAAAACACAACACAACATAAAAATGAATAAAATGTTTGAATAGGTATTTCACAGAAGGAGAAATTCAAACTGGCAACAATTGAGAAGTCTGACAGTTGCCAATTTTGAGATATGGATTAGCTGGATCCTTTACATATTGCTGGTAGTTTATATGCTGGGAATAAATCCGCGTAAAACCATTGGCCATTCTACTTTAATTGCTTGCCCTAAAATGTAGCAATTCCAATCCCAGCTATATATTCAAGAGACAGTTTTATCCAGAAGCACCAGGAGAAATGAAAAGTAACATTCCTTTTCTTGAGAGCAAAAATTAAAAAAAAAAAAACCTGAATATTTATCTAATAGTGATAAGTTGTGGTATGTTTCCACTATGGGATACTTCAGCTATAAATATATGTAATAATAGATAATATTCATTGTATAATTTTGAAAGAAAAATTATACAATTGGATACACAGTTGGAAAGCTGGAAACAGTAAGCAACATACTGTTTTGGTATATGTAGAAGGAAATGATTAGCATAAATTCAGATTAGGTGTTATCACCAGGAGGAGGTTTGAAGGGGGGAGAACTAGGCATGGGATAAGAAAAGAGGAGTTCATAGGTAGATTTAAATTATTCTTAATTTACAAGTACTTGTTTTGAACAGTAAATTAAAATTGGCCATTATATTTTTTAAATTCACTAAATTAAGTAAGGGCATGCATTGGTTGATAATGACCAATAACCAAGGATTGATTAATCCAATTAAACCAACAGTGTTGCGTTCTGGTTACACAACTGGAAAGAAGATAAAATCATTCACAGAGAAACCCGAAAGACCAGATTGAAAAGTAAAAGACCTGCCTTGGATTTTGATGTGTCTAGTTCCTTTTCATTAAGAAAATTTTTGTGGTATCATTTAACTAGAGTGACTAAGGTACTGATTTTAACAGTATTCTTTTTTCTTTGTTTCTTCATGATTCATACTGTCTTATCTCTTTCTCTGTACTATGTGATGTGCACTGTTTGATTGAGGACCTTTTTACTTTGTTCATACATATGTCATTTATGAGATGATCTCTATGCATAGAAGGAGTTCCCAGATCGAGCTTATGCTTAGTGTACAAACTACATGAGACATGTCTGAGAACTAATAGGGAATATGTGTTAAGATCTTGCCTGAGGGACTGAGATGCTTCCTCAAGGAGAACTGTTCCCAAAAAAGAAGAGGGAGTCAGGGGGAGAAGCTTGACCCAGTTACAAATTAGAGCAGTTGTCATGGGGTGGGGTGATACTGCATATAACATGGTGTCTGTTAACTGAAATTCCCTCCACTGATTTACATGTATACTTTAGGGAATGGGGAATCTGGAAATTCTTTTATAAAAGAGGAACTCTAAAGCTGGTCTAAGCTGATGCATACCTAGGCTACTAGTACAAATGCAGAGAAATTCTGGATACAATACAATATAATAAAAGTATGTTTTAAAATTTTATTTTGGAGAAAGAGAGCAAGCAGGGGAGACAGGCAGAGGGAGAGAGAGAGAATCTTAAGCAGGCTCCATGCCCAGTGCGGAGCCAAACAAGGGGCTTGATGTCATGACCCTGGAATCATGACCTGACTCAAAATCAAAAGTTGGATGCTCAACCAATTGAGCCACCCAGGTGCCCCAGTAAAAGAATTTTTAAATATTACCATGCTCATGAGAAAAGAAGAAAGGTAGGAGACCTTTCCAAATTTAAAAGATAAAGATGAAAAGAATAGTTGTGAATTATAGTGGATGTTAAAGCAATCCATAGGGCATTAGACAAGGATATAAGCCTTTGGAGGAGGCTGTAATTTTAACCAGAACATGGGAACAGGGTTTATGGTCTTGGTCCCGCACTAAGTGGAAAGTTGCAACCAGTGTTTTGTAGTTGAGACCCTAGAAGAGCTTCCCAGTCAATTAAGCAGGGTTGAAAAACTACGGAACATGCAGAAGCAGTGATATCTCAAACTGTCAGCGAAAAAATTACAGAATTTCCCTGAGAGCAAATACCAAGATATGGAAGTGAGGTTTGATTTTACACAACATGCTTGCTGTGGAAAACCCAAACTCAGCCTTAAGCATTAATCCAGTAGAGGGGAAATAACAGATTCTCCAGAAAAAGAAGGGGAAAGCAGTCTACATGTGGACATATCCATGAACTAGGCACACTGGACTCTCAAAGTGAGCAATCTGCATTAAAGGCAATTGCACAATTAAAAAATTATAACCCTCACAAGGAAGGGAACCATTGGAAGGTAAAGTCAACAGATGTGGTAATGGGAGAATTGACACTCTCAAAATTAGAAATAAAAATCTAAGAGTATACAACATCAGTTTGAAATTTTTCCAGCAATAAAAAATTGAAACTATAATGAAGATTATGAAGAAAGAATAGACAGTACTGTTATAAATACCAACCAGAACTTCTAGAAATAAAAAATCTAGTCATTGAAATTGGCAATGACTGATGGTTATAGAGAATATTAGACAATGCTCTAAAGAGATTTAGCAAACCAGGAGATGTAGCTGAGGGGCTCAGAATAGACTCCAGAAAGATAAAGAAATGGAAAGTACGGCAGACTAAAAAATATGAATGGAATGTATAGATCACCAAACGTAATCAATTAGAAGTCTACAGAGAGAAAACAGAGAATTAGGGGAGAGGCATTCCTCAAAGACATAATGGGTGGAAATTTTCTTAAATAAACAAAAGACAAGAATCTGAACTCCACACACTCCCTGGTTTTTAAGACATAGGATACATAGAACAGATCCTGCGTAGATACACTGCAATGAAACTACAGAATATTAAACACAGGACAAAGAACTTAAAGCAACCAGAGAAAAAAGATAATTACTTAAAAAGAATAACAGTTATACTGATAACAGACATTTATCTTTAGAGTATTTTTAGAAGGAACAGTGTCTTTTGGAAGCTGGAACCTAAAAGTCAAAGCTCAGCTAACGTAACATTTAAGGGTGAAGTAAGAAGGAATAACTGAAGCGAGCCTGAGAAGGTTTTTTGTTTTTGGTTTTTAAATTTCAGATAATTTCCAAATGGGCTACTATGGGTTGTACTTCAATAAGAAGGACCTTGATCCCAGAAATAGGAAGTGGGATTTAAGAAGCAATCCTGTGTAAAAAGAACTGGTAAGTATAGGAGTAATTCTATCTAACCATTGGCTGTGACAAACAGCAATAAGAATTACCTCACCAATAATAATCAATATAGTGATTACTAATTTTGAGATTAAATTATAAGTTAAAAATTAATAAATTAAAAAATAAATTTGACAAATACAAATAGGTAAGCGCTCATTAAATATTAAAATGGGATTGTTTACTAACTTAAGTGGTATGCAGTCTGGTCGGGAGGTTATGAAGGGACCAGAATCCAGTAGGAAGTGAGAGTCAACACAGTGTGGTTATAAAGCAATAAAATAATTTACGTTAGTTAAAACAGAGGAAATGCCATCAGATGTTACTGAGAAAATGAAACTGTCACGGTTAAATAGTTTTAGAAATGAAAAAGGACTCATAAATACACACACTCTGAAAACTTCAAAAGGCGTAAGAAAACACTCTGAATACCTTTTTTTCTCACAAATTTGAACACAGATGAAATGTACAATATTCTAGAAAAATATTGGGGCGCCTGGGTGGTTCAGTCGGTTAAGCGTCCGACTTCGGCTCAGGTCATGATCTCGCGGTCCGTGAGTTCGAGCCCCGCGTCGGGCTCTGGGCTGACGGCTCAGAGCCTGGAGCCTGTTTCGGATTCTGTGTCTCCCTCTCTCTGACCCTCCCCCGTTCATGCTCTGTCTCTCTCTGTCTCAAAAATAAATAAAAACGTTAAAAAAAAAAAAAAGAAAAATACAGATTGCAAAAATTTGTCAAGAAGAAAAAACCAGGAATAAACCAACATCTTTTTGTGGTAAAATTTAAATTGACAGAGCGATCCCGGAAATTCAAGAGTGATTTAACTTTAACACTAGAGAATCTGTCAATATAGTTTTCTACGTTAATATATGAAGGGAAGAAAAACACGTCATATTAGTACATATAAATAAATACTTGGTAAAATTGTTTTTCTACTTCCTCTGCAATTCGGTATGGCCAAGTTCTGGGTAATAGGTTATCATCATTTTGAACCCCTTTCAGGAGGTCGCAAGTCCTTGCCATTCACCTTCTCTTCTCTGTTCCTTCCTTCATCCTGCTCTGCTTGGGCTGTGGAGGTTGCCATCTTGGACTGTGTGAAAGGAGCCTGGGTGTCCAGTTCTGACATCTGGAGCAGGGTTTGTCTAGTAACCTTTTATCACAGACTATCACACAACCACTCAGTAGCCTGTGGGGCAATTTGTGACTTTCACATTGTGTAGGTTGAAGGGAAAAGCCAGAAGGCTTAACACCTGATGAATCAATCTACTGAGCTGTGGTCTTACTCCTTTCTGAAGCCAGCTGATCTGGGAAATAGACATTTTCTCCTTTTACAAATGCTAGAATAAGCTGTAACAGTGGTGGGCTGGTAAATATTTAGTAAGTGTCTTTTCAAGACAGAAGCCTGATTCATATCACTTCTGATTTTTGAGTTGTAAATTCTCCACCATGGCCAATTTCAAGCTACTGCAAACTTATTGACGGTGAGTTTGGGAAGAGATGCACACCTCTGAGCTCTTATGAGTCAGAGTGTGCCCGTCCTGATATCTGCCTCCAGTGGTAAAGGGACAGATGTCATGAGGGTTGAAAATGAGTAGGATGACCTCTTTGGATTTTCTGTCCTTAGGATACTCTGCCTTCAACTTTGAGGTCCTTTATGTAACAGATAATATAGAGCAGCCTACATTCTTATTTCAAATTTATGCGACTTCCTTACCTATGCTGTTGACATCTAAAATAATAGTTTCCATTCCCAAGATTGAGCTTTCAACGGCAAATCCAGAGAACAGTTAGTTTCCTCAAACATTGAAATAGGTAAAAAACAAAACAAAACAGACCACAAAATATCTAAGTTTAATAACTGGGCAACTGTAGCTTAGATAAGAACCACCTATGGACTGCTAACTTTCAAACAAAAGTCACTATCGATGTTGGTTTTGATTCTTTTATCTTTTACAGCACTAACTCAACCCTTATCCGCATCTTGATCTTCCCTGTGGTTAGAATGAATGCTGTGGATTATTAGGCCAAGGTTCAGACACAAGGAACAAAGATAAAGCCACATAAATTTGAACTTTGATCTGCTGCAGCTTCTCTGGGATAGAAATTTAGTTGCACTGAGTGCAAGTGAGATGACACCGGGCAAAAAAGTATCATGTGTTGGCAGGCGGGGAGAAAGGATAAGAGAAAGCTATTAAGAAACAGGAGCTATGAAGAAAATTCAAGAAAGTCTCTGAGCACCATTTCAACAAAAGGATTCTTTCTTCACATATCTTCAGGCTAATATTTCAAAGTACAATCTAGATTGGACACAAAGTAACTATTTTAATCCTTTACAAGTAAATACTTTGGTAAAAGGGAAAGGTGTAGAATATTTGACATTTTTTTTTTACCAAAAGTTAAGATATGAAATATTTTCTACCGTTTTTAAAAATACAGCTAATTAGCACAGGCAAGTGGAAAAGAGTTATAGCAGGAATTGAAATGGATTTGGGGACCCAGTTTTAAAGGTGCTGGGAGTTTGGTGGCTCTCCATAGTCTTAAACTATACAGTTAAGAAAAAGTATTCTCTTTATGATAGAGGGGGTCGAAGTACTTCAGAGTTGGTTCTTGGCCTCGTATTTCTGGTTTGAGGTACCTGTTGATTGTGTCTTCAGTGTGGATTTAGAAGAAAGAGACCGGTATCATGTAAATCTCGTGTGGGCCTCCCGTCCTCAGAAGCTGCCACTTTAGAGCAAGCCTAAAAATCTCAACTGATGTGAACTGAACTATTAATACAGAAACAGGGCAACATAGCATCTAAAAAGCTAAAGTAAGGCAGCATGTCATGTATTAGCGCACATGAACGTGTACATTGTGCTAGTTCCGTCAAAATGGAGTTGGAATATAAAACAGTGAAAAACAAAACATACCTTGTTCAAATCTTTAAAAAATAGCAAAGGGGAGTAACGAAAAGATGGCTATAAAAGCTTTAAGAGTGATAAATTCAGAATAAGTATAAAATATTGGCTTACCTAGTGGCTAGTAAAACAAGGACATTATAAAAATTAAAGAAGGATTCAAAAAAGTCACGGATAGGAGATATAGTCAATCTTCACTATTCATAGACGCCATATTTTCAAACTTACCTGCATGCTAAAATTTATTTGTAATCCCCCGATTAATTAATACTTACCATGCTTTTGCAGGCATGGGTACGTGCAGATTCGCAAAAACTTTGAGTCACCTGGAGCTTGTATTCCCAAATGACGTTGAACAAAGTGATGCCTACACCTTCTTGTCTCAGCCTTCATACTGTAAACAAGTGTCCTTTTCATGGTCTGTTTAGTCCCATGTTTTTTGCTCGGTGTCACTAATCATCAGGGAACTGCTAATCAAAACCACACCTGTCAGCACAGCTATTATCAAAAAAATTACAAAAGACAACAAATGTTGGCAAGGATGTGTAAAAATTAAAACCCTTGTACGCTGCTGGTGGAAATGCAAAGTGATACAGAAGCTGTGGAAAACAATATGGAGATTCCACATGTTCATGCTTTTCATTGGTGATTTTGTCGTTACAGTGATCTCCAAGGATAGTGCCCAAGTGCTGGCCAGTGTACCTAAGTGCAAGGAAGCATAATGTGTTTTACAGAGAAAATACATGTGTTAGATAAGCTTCCTTCAGGCATGAATTCTAGTGCTATTGGCTGTGAGTTCAATGTTAATGATTCAACAATATGTGTAACAATATAATGTTTAAAGCCTCCCCCCCCAACAAAAAACGGGGGGGGGGGGCTTTAAACAGAAATACACGTAGAACAAGATTATCTGTTGATTGGTTGAGACTCATAGGACCCAAATCCTGAGGTTTGCTTAGAAGCAATGGTTCAGTCTTCATTAATTCAGTGTTCACAATGACTTTACACAACATAACTATAGTGAATAATGGGAATTAACTATATATAATATGTTACCAAAGGAAGCTTAGGGTGTTTGAAAGATGTAGTCACTGCAGAGTGTCGTGTCACATGAAGTCACTTGGAATCAGTCAGAAAGAAATCTAGACTGAGCAGAACCAGTCTGATGTAGTAGGTCAAGTCTTTTGTTTTCAAATGATTATTTCAAAAGAGGTGGTCAAAAGAGCCTACAGTCTTATTTGAATAATAGTAATGCATGGAAGTCACATGTAAAGGTGACTCTGTATAGGTGATGAAATTGAAAAGGGCTTTGGAAACTACTTCTTTGTCTGAAGATCTGACAACAGCTTATGGGATGCCATTTGTCCCCTGGATTTTCATTGACTGGAGTCGTTGCGCTTTTCCTTTTCCTGGATATCAGTCCTATGTCTTAACTGCTGCATAATCTTATATGCTAAGCAATTTGACCATGCCTCATTGTAAAACTCGAGGTGATATTTGCAATTACTTCTTCAAATGCAATTGAGGAACATACAGATTAGAAGGTCCTTTGTAAAAGAAAACTATTTTTTTGAAAGTGGAAATTTGCTTTTAAACCAGTGTGTCATTAATATTTAATCTGCAAAATGAATTTACTGTGCCCTTTAAAGGTGACATATGACAACATTAGGTTCCTGGTTTTAAGAATCCAAATTTTGAAATGCGTGTATTTGCGTCAGAAATTTTAGCACACTAGAATATACCATGAATAGAAGACACCAGTGATTATTGTTATATCATTATCATAATTAAGAACTTCATTTGTGCCTCTTAAACTTATAATAGCATGGGGAGGCGAGTGGTGCACAAAAATTATGTTTTAGATGAACCTGTGAATCAAGGAGATTATGAGCCCTCTCTGGTACAGCACTGACAAAACTCTAGCAGTGAACAAACTTTCTAAAAAAAATTTATGGAGCAAATTGGAAGTTGTACTTAGGTAGAAAGTGAATGAGAGAGCAGTCAGGGCCTTTAACAGATGATTTTTGGTTTTGCTATCCAGTATCCATTTATTTTTTGAGGGGACAAATATTCCATTTTTCTTCTGGAGAATCATACATTCCTCTCTAGAAAAAAGTCCACTGTACATTCCTTTACACGAAATACTTTACTCCTAGTCCCCCAAAGTTGTTGGGTTGTTCTCACACTGACCTTTTTTTAAATACCAGCCGGGTGTCCTATAGTTCAGTTCAATTGTGGTGCTATCTGTGAGGGTTAGTGTCGGATCCCACAAGTTAAGGGCTCAGTCTCAAAAGGCTGCCCCAGCTTGCAATGCCAATTTCAAGTCTCAGGTTGTTATCTGTACTTCTGACCAACTGGCTATAAATGGAAAATCTTGGGAACCATGGACTTGGTAATTTGCTAGAATGGCTCACGGAACTCAGGGAAATATTTACTGAGAGGTTAGTAGTTTATTATAAAGGATATGATAAAGAATACAGATGAGTGGCCAGATGAAGAGATACATAGGCTAAGGTCCAAAAGGGTCTGAGGCACACATGCACCTCCCTCCAGGCATGTGGATTTGTTTATTAAGCAGGCAGCTTTCTGAGCTCAATACCTTGGGGATTTTTATGGAGGCTTCATTATGTAGACACGATTCATTAAACTCAACTTCCTTCCCTCCTCCTCTCTCTGGAAATGGAAGGTAGAGCTAAAAGTCCCAAGCTTCTAATAATGGAGTGGCCTCTGGTGACGAGCACCCACACAAGAGCCCACTGAGAGTCACCTTATTAGAACAAAAGACACTTCTTTTTAGAAAAAAAAAATGTTTAATGTTACTCTTAAGAGAGAGAGAGAGAGAGAGAGAGAGAGAGAGAGAGAGAAACAGAGAGAGAGAGAGAGAGAGAGAATGAGCAGGGGAGGGGCAGAGAGAGAGGGAGACAGAGCATCCAAAGCAGGCTCCAGGCTCCAAGCTATCAGCATAGAGCCCAACCTGGGGCTCAAAATCCGTGATCTGTAAGATCGTGACCTGAGCTGAAGTTGGGCACCTAACCAACTGAGCCACCCAGGTACTCCGAATTCTTTAGTTTTAATGTTTATTTATTTATTTTGGGAGAAAGAGAGTGCAAGTGGGGGAGGTGCAGTGAGAGAAGGAGGGAGAGAATCCCAAGCAGTTTCTGTGCTGTCAGCACAGAGCCTGATGCTGGGGCTCAGTCTCGTAAACCATGAGATCATGGCCTGAGCCAAAACCAAGATTCAGATGATGGGACGCCTGCATGGGGCTCTGTGCTGACAGCTCAGAGCTTGGAACCTACTTTGGATTCTGTCTCCCTCTCTCTCTGTCCCTCCCCGACTGGTGCGCTCTCTCTCTCTCTCTCTCGCTCTCGCTCTCGCTCTCGCTCTCGCTCTCTCAAAAATAAATAAACGGAAAACAATAAAAAAAAAGATGCAGTTGCTTAACTGACTGAGACACCCAGGCATCCCTAGAACAAAAGACACTTGTAACACCAAAGAAATCCCAAGAGATTTAGGAATTCTGTATCACTTAAGAAATTACAAGGGTTTTAGGAGCTTTGTGTCAGGAAACAGGACCAAGAACAAAATATTAGCAGGAACCCGGGGCAGAGACCAATATATATATTTCTTATTATTTCACACTCCCATTCTCAGTCTGTGTACTGAATTGGTAGACCTGTAACTCAGTCTTGGCCCCCTCAAGCAACACATTCACCTGCCGCAAGGATTAGTTTAATGATAGGCTTGAGACCAACCAGAGCCAAGGGCATGTCTGCTGGGACTGTTGGGGGAGGGAAGCATGTGCTTTCTTTGCTAAATTTGGCCCCTTGCTGTCAGGAAGGGTGCATACCTGGCTCTCTTAACTATACAATCTGAGAATGAAGTCAACACAAAGAAGGCGTTGCTGAGAGAAGGAAACTGAATCCTATGAGAGCGTTTTACACTTTGGACTGGACTTTTCAGCTATATAAATAATAACTTCCTTTTTAAAAAAAATGCTGATTTTACTCAGGGTTTTTACTCTTAAAACTAAACTATATTTAACCATTGCAAGTTTCAAATTTCAGGATCAGTGAATGCTTTAGCATTAAAACTCCCATTTTACCTTCTTTAGCATAATACAGAAACAAGTGGGCAGTGATTTATTTTTGAAGGAGGAATACACTAAGAATCCTTCCTGACCTTGTGAGAAGTTTAACCTCTGGCCAATCAAGGCTCGTTACACACAGACTGTTACCAAGGAGATGCTCAACCAGTACTTCAATATTAGCTTTAACAGTTTTTCTGGTGGTTTAAATTTCTATTTAAGGCTGAAAATATTTTACATAAAGTACAGTACTTCTCACCTTGTTTTAGAATATTTTGACTGCAAATGCACATCAGATGCATTCCCATTGTATTTTAAAAAATTCTTTGCTATTTTGAGAAAAAATGTTGATATCTCCATTCATTAAAGGTTAAAAAAGGTTGATTGATTTAGCCATAAAATATATAGGCCAAATTCACATGATCATCTCTATAATATAGCATTAGTTGTCTCAGTGGGGAAGGTTCAGATATAATTGCTCGTGGGTTCTAAGAGGCTTTATATAAGAAAGGTGAAACTTATGTACCATAAAAGAGTTCAGGAGCAACTCTGCCAAATTGGTTCTGCTTTTTCAGCTTTAGTATCTGTAAGAAGGATGTAATGTAGCATTAGGTAATCTTCCTGGTAGGGCATATCCTTTATAGTTGGGTAACCAATCAAAATGACTGAATCAATACATCCAGAGCTTATTTGATAAAGATGACAAGCATACTTGTGCCTTTGAGAGACATTTTGTAAATGTGACCTTTAATGTGAAAAAGGAAATTGGACATCTTTGATTTTGGAGTTCACCTTGTCATAAAGCCGTCAGGGTTGTCTCTATATCATTAGTTTTAGCACAAGATTCATTTTCAAAATGTAACTCTATAAATTCAGAAAAAGAAAAATATGTCTTAAAAGTCACTTAGAATGTGGGCAAATTCAGGAAATGGGAACTACTTGGTATCCGGGGAACCATCTCCTTCCTAAAAGATCATTCTATCATGCAATTCACAGACATTTGTCAGCTTTTAAGGATATGAGTCTTCTTAAAGGTTGGAGTACAGAGATAAAGATTAGCCACATTACACCAACAGAAATATAAGGACAATGCCTAAATGGTTCCTGAAAAACAACCTGTTGACTCAGCAAATGTGAACTCTGGAAAAAGGCTCAAGGAAAAAAAAATGAATCCACTGGTGTATTTCTTTACACATTCGTAATTCTTCACCAGTGGAATGAGATAAATTATAACTATGGACACATGGACACAGAATAAATAATAGAATTGGGAGAGAACATAGAAAGAATTTGGCCCAGCTTCTCGTCTTAGAGACGGGAAATGAAGCTCGTTTGAAAGACTGAAAACTGTGGAAAGAACTTTAAGCATTTAAATTATTCTCTTTACTTCTTTTATTTAAATTTAATATTTTACGTTAAAGAAATAGCTGGACATAATTTAAAAGTCAAGTAGTACCATGAGGATTCTAATTTTAAAAAGCAGCTCCCTGTCCCCATCCTCTGGTAATATTGTTAATATGATAGTATTGATAATATGTAAATATTATCGACAAGTGAACTACACTGCACTCAGTGATAATATTTGCTTGATGTACAGTCTTGTTTTCCTTGGAAGATGCTGCCTTTTTTGTGTGTTTGGCCTCTCAAGTCAATCAGACGCAACTCCCGCCGGTTCCCTTGGGGATATCAGTACTGGAGATTAGAGACTTCTGCCTGTTTCCTCTAATGCTGATTGCTGCTCTCTAGATCTACGCCACGTGTCACGTACAAGGTGATGACATTGTGCTCCTCTCGTGTAGACTACTGCTTCCTGGCTCCCATGTGTTCTTCCTTCTCGGTTGTTCTGCTTTTGGTAAAGCGTATCTTTTCCATGCTTCTTGAGAAGAGTTACTTTGGAAGCAGTTTTTGTGACCTTGTTTGAAAATATCCTTATTCTCCCCTTAACTTTGAGTATTTAGGACCACACAGATTCTAGGTTAAAAAATTATTTTTACTTCGTAATTTTAAAGCAGTGATAGAATGACTTTTACTGTCTAGGGTTGTCAGGGAGACGTTTCATGCCATTGCAGTTTCCAATCCTGTGTGTGTGTGTGTGTGTGTGTGTGTGTGTGTGTGTGTGTGTGTATTTTCTTCTAAAGACATATAGGATTCATTTATATGTATAGTACACTGAAAATTCCTTCCTTCCTTTCTTCCTTCCTTCTCTCTTTTCTCTCTTTCTCTCTCTCCCTCTCTCTTTTTCATTTTGTTAACACATCCTTATATAGTTACCCTTTTCTGGGAGGGGCTGGTGAGAGCATTTAAAGTTTATTCTTTTACCCTTCAATACAAGACCATATTTGCTGTACAATAGATTGGCAGAAATTACTCATTTTATAACTGGAAGCTTGTACCTTTTGACCACCTTTATTCTTAGTCTATGTGTCACCTTAAAGCTGAAGGGAACCTCTTGTTGGCAGCTTTCTGTGGATCTTTTTAATCTATTCAGTCATCCTAGGCCTTTGGATTGGAGAATTTTAATCCATTTACATTCAAAGTAATTACTGATGGATAAGATCTTACTATTGCCTTTTTGTTAATTTTTTTCTGACTGTTTTACAGATACTTTGTTCCTTGCTTCCTCTTTTGCTGTGTTTCTTATGATTGATGATATTGTGGTGGTATACTTTGACGCCTGTATTATTATCTTTTGTATTTCTACTAAAGGCTGTTCCTTTACAGTGACCAGGAGACTTACATAAAATACCTTAGAACATTCCATTTTTAAGCTGGTAATAAATTTATAGAATACATAAATTTTTATTCCCCCCCTCACATTTTAGGTTATTGATGTTATAATTTGTATCTTATTTATATTGTGTTTCTAATAACAAACTACTGTTGCTAGTTTATTTTTATTATTTTTTAACTCCTAAATTAGAGTTTACAGTGGTTCACATACTACCATTACAATATTAGAGAACCTGAGTTTGATTACATTTACCTTTACTGATGAGTTATACATATGCATATGTTTTTATAACATTAGTTAGCCTCTGTTCATTTCCACTGTAGAATATTCTTTGGCATTTTTTGTGCAGCTGGTCCAGGGGTGATGTACTTCCTTAGATTTTGTTTGTTTGGTAAGTTCTTTGTTTCTACTTCATTTCTAAAGGACAGCTTTGCCAGATATAATAGTTTTGGTTGAGTTTTGTTTGTTTGAGAATTTGAATATATCTTCCATGTCTCCTGGCCTGTAAAATTCCCACTGTGAGACTGCTGATAACATTGGGGAGGGGAGGTGGCTCCCTTGTTTGTGACGAATTGCTTTTCTACGGTTGCTTTCAAAATTCTTTCTTCATCTTTGGTTTTTAACAACTTAATTATAATGTGTCTCAGTATAGAACTTTTCAAGTTCAACTTATTTGGGCTCCTTTAGCCTCATGCATGTGGATGTCCATTTCTCACCCAAAATTTGGAAAATTTTTGTCCATTATTTATTTAAATATGCTTTCTGTCCCTTTCTCTTCTGCATAATCCATATAATTCAGATAATGTCAAAAGATCTGTCTTCAACTTCACTGATTCTTTCTTCTTCGAGTCTGATGTTGAAACTGCCTATTGAATTCTTTTCTTATTGAATAAATTTGGCATGTAACATTATATAAATTTAAGGTTCATAGTGCGTTTTTTTGATACATTTATATATTGTAATAAAGTTGCTGTTGTACTCTATTGAATTTTTTAGTTCAACTATTATAGTCTTCATCTCAGATTGTTTTTGTGGTTTCTGCTTCTTTGTTGGACTTCTCATTTTGTTTATGCATTGTTTTCCTAATTTTGCTTAATTGCCTTTTTGTTGTAGTTCAATGAACTTCTTTAAGAGAATTATGCTGAATTTAGTTTTTCAAAGAGTTTATAGATCCATATTTCTTTAGGATCAGTCATTGAACTTTATTAGTTACCTTTATGTGTCATGTTTACTTGATTCTTTATGATCCTTGTATATGCATTGGTATCTGTACATTTGAATAAGTGGTCTCCTCTTCCAGACTTTAGAGGTTCATTTCAGCAGGGAAAGATCTTTACCAGTAGGTCAGCTTGGCATACTGGATGGTGCATCTGGTAGTATCTGTGAACAGGTGAGTCTTGCTTTTGGGGTCTCTAGTTGGGCAAGGTCACTGACTGTGCTCTAATTGTGAGGGGTTGAGGGGTGCCTGTAGGTGGCCTCTTTGGTTTAGTGAGCCTGCTGACTGGGTTCTGTTTTCAAGTGGGTCTTTTGGGTTGATTGCTGATTGAGTGGGCCTGCTGGCTATTTACCACAACCAGATGGGGCCTTTGGTAGGTTCTGTAATCTCCTCTGGTTGGGTAGGTTTTTAGGCCATGTTCTCTGGCAGGCTGGTGCCCACTGTGTTCCACAGTGGGCAGGACTGAGTGCTGTGATCTACAATCACTTCTAGGTGGGTGGAGTTTTAGGGTGTATTCCTTGACTGGATGGTCCTACTGGCATGACTTGATGTTCAGATATAGCCTCAGGCTGTGCCCTAACAGTATTCAGGGTAAGCTTTGCAATTGAGTAGGCCATTCCTTGTGTTTTGTCTTTGGTAAAGGTCCTTGTGTTTTGTCTTTGGTAAAGACTGTCTTTTGTTCAGTCTCTCTGTTTGGGGTGGGCCTTTAAATATACCCCACAGATGAGTGGGGCTGGAGACTGTGTTAAGAAATTGGGCAGAGCCATATGTTAGGCTCTGCTGCTTGATGAGATTGTAAGCTAGTCTCCAAGGCTACACCACAAAAACAGGTGTTCAGAATGAAGACAACATGGGGGAGGCCAATAATGGGCTTGTAACCAAAGTGAAAAATAATCCTGTGTTGATATAAGCCATGGAATCTTGGGGTGGTCTGTTAGGATCATGTAATGTAATAAAAGCTGAGTGATGCGGAGTTCTATTTTATCATCTGGATGTAGTCTGGAAGTATGACCCTTTTTATTTTAATAAATGTTAGTACCTTTTTTTAAAAAAAGTTTGTTTATTTTGAGAGAGATAGATAAAGATCGTGTGTAGTGAGGAGGGGCAGAGAAGGAAAGAATCCCAAGCAGGTTCTGTGCTGTCTACATGCAGCCTGATGTGGGGCTCGATCTCAGAAACTACGAGATCATGACCTGAACTGAAATCAAGAGTCAGATGCTTAACCAACTGAGCCACCCAGGTGCCCCAAAATGTTAGTTCCTTTTTAAAAGTAGAAGCTAAATACATACTTTTGATTGAATTGACACTTTAAAAATTACATCACTTTTAGTGGGTTTGGTTCTAAGTAAGAGAAGACCATCTCAAACTTGCCTGAACAGTGAAGATAGTTCACTGGTTATATATCAGTAAATATAAAGGTAAGAGTCTCTGAGCCTGGTTTGATATAGTGGCTCTTTCAGTTCATCAGCTATTGAGTTCATCTATGTCTCTTTGTACTGCCTTTGACAGTGTCAGCTTTATTCTTTTTTTTTTATTAAAAATTTTTTTAATGTTTATTTTTGAGAGAGACAGAGAGCAAGCAGGGGAGGGGCAGAGAGAGAGGGAGACATAGAATCTGAAGCAGGCTCCAGGCTCTGAGCTGTGAGCACAGAGCCTAAAGCAGGGCTCAAATCCACAGACCACGAGATCATGACCTGAGCTGAAGTTGGACACTAACTGACACTTAACCAAGCCACCCAGGCACCCCATGTCAGCTTTATTCCTATTTTTTTCTTATTTAAGTAATGATGTCAACCATTCCCAGGGATAGATGTTTTCTGGTCAACATTAGGGAGAGAGAAGTTCCCTACTAGAAAGTCTCTCATAAGGGTGCGTAAACATCCTTTTTAGAAGCCACAATAAATTTCTTGCATCTTAGTGATAGGAAGTCAGTCACCTATGTATTTCTGAATCAATAATTGTAACCTATTCACCTCAGTCTCAGGCACAGATTGAACCTCTTGAGCCACATGTGGTTAAGCCATCCTGGAAGGGCTGGGAAAGTGAGTTTGCCCAAAGGAATGAATACTTAGATGTGCTGGACAAAATTACAATGAACACCACACATTAACTCAGCTTTTTTTTTTTCTTTTTACTTCAATCCTTGTACATAAATATGTGACACAGTGTATCGGATGATTTGTGTTTCTGATCTTTGCTGAATATTCCTATACATTTAGCCTAACCCAAGAGAACCCGATGATGAAATGATGATTGGTGAGCACACAGCCCATTTCACTTGGCTGTTAGATTCATCCAATCCAGTTTTGTAAATTATCATCTGACAAGCTCCTTACCACACTTAACATGGTCAAATATGCCAAATCTTTCATATGTTTCCAAATTTTCTGCTCTCATGCTCTCCCTTTCCCTTCATCTCTCCCTCTCTCTCTCTGTCTCTCTCTGATGTATAGATATATCTACACATACTCTCTCTCCAAGAGTGAAATGGTTAAAGTGTGTTAAGTCTTGTGTGTCTGCTTCCTTTTTTTTTTTCTCACAAGCACAAAATTCATCTTGTTTCCTTGAAAATATCTTCATGCTTTTCAAGATTCATTTCATGGCATATTAGATTTCTGGGAAAGTAGTTGGTCTAACATTAAACCTCAAAATAAAAAATCTTCATAATTTTAATGAAACATTCTTGATTTTATCTTCTTTCGTGGAATATAGCAAGAGTAATGTAAATACTTAAGCTTGTTGTAGCCTTATTTTCTTGTAACTATTAATGGGCATTTGAAGCATAATACCAATTTGGCCATGCAAATCCATTTAAAATCTTGATTTTTCTTCTTCCTTATTTATCTAATTCTCAGAGAGGGTCTAAAGATTTTGCTGAGACACCATTTCACTTTGAATAATTTATAATCAATGTGATTTTTCTGGTTGTGCTAGATGACTGATCATTTATTTATTGCATGTCTGGGTGTCTTATATGTCAAAATAGAATTTTAATGGGCATTAAATCAATTAGAATACATTTGACAATCATTGCAGATTAACTGTATGTGGAGGTCTAAACCTTCTTTATTTTGATAAATGAGTGCTGAGAAGTACAGCATGGGACACTGCTGAGAATCCTGTTAAAATGAAGGAAAACATTACAGTAAGAATTTTTCTACTCGATTTTATAAAGCAGTCCCTTTAATGCGTCCTAGATTTTGTAACGTTCCTATCTGGTAAAGGAATGAATGGGCCACAAACCAGCAGTTTCTTAGTGAAAATGCCTGCGCAATACTTCATGTAAATCAATCTGTAATTAATATTTGCATTTTAAATAAAATGTATGTGTTATAAGGGAGCTGCATTGATTTTCCAATCATAATACTGTAAACTTCTTAGTTGGTTGTCTTCCTCTTTTCAACCCTGCTTTCACGGTGAATCCATCAAAAAGATGCCCGGGGGAAATCAAAGATGGTGAAACCCAAGTACGGAGCTCAGCAGTAAAGAGAATAGCAGTTCAAGTGCTTGGCTAAAAATGAAGTTTTTGATTGATGCAGTCACATATTTTTCAGTATTAATCGGGACCAAAGCCAGCATGGCCAAAGGAAGCATTTGTCTACAGTGGGGAATAGGGGACTTGCCCTGTTGCCTAAAATTTTATTATTAGAGCTTTACTCCAGGAAGAGAGAGAGGAGGGAGTGCATATATCCTAAAGGTGTGAAGGGAAAGGCAATTACTTTTGATCAAGCAGAACTAAATTTTAATCCCAGTTGTACCTCTGAGTAGTTTCCTCTAATTTCCGGGCAATTATCTCAGCAATTTAAGACTCAGCTTCACCACTGGAACAAATATCTACTTCATTGGGTAGTGGGGAGACTAATGTTAAATAAATTAACATGTGAAGAAATGATCAGGCACCATGGCTACCACAGGGTAGGGACTGGGTGAGTGCCTGGGTCCTTGCCTGCCTTCCTTCTTTACCCACTCTTTCTCTACTCTCTTTTCTCCCAGAAGGAAGTGGGACAGCCCCTGAGCTTAATGTAGTCAAGATTTAGTCGAGGACTGGCTCAAAATGGGACATCTCGTTCTCAAATTTACAGTGAAATGTGGAAGGTGTCCTATTTCTTAAACATTAGGATATAGGCTTCTCATGTGACAAAACGGTTTTCAGAATTAGGCAAATTATTATACACAAAACCCTAGGGGGAAAAAATAACCCTAAACATACACAAAACCTTAAAAAAAAAGCAGCAGCACTTTGGAATCAGAGACATCTGAACTCAAATATCATGAGTTCTAGAGTTGTGGTAACAGTCAGTTTCCTCTTCTTGAGATTGTGATGACAAATGTGTGTGGGGTCATATGTGTGGATTTATGCAGCACTGAGCTTGGCACTTAGTAGGTGCTCAGCGGATTTTGTATCTGGGGACTCCATTATCACAAATAAAGTGGAGCTGGTTGAACTGTGTCAGATGTTAATCCAGTAACTGTCAGCTGAAAGAATTTCGAAAAGTTGGCTGCGTGCAGGTCTTGCTTGGCGTATCCCTGAGCTACAGCTGTCATTGGTAATTGCTTAACAGCTCAGTTAGCACGATGGCAAGTTGTGGCTTTCAGGAGACTTGTGTATTTGGGAAGAGACTTCAAATCATTTCAGAGAATGTACTTGAATTTCAATGAATTCCAAGAGGTGTGTCAAGCACTTTGATGACCTTGGGTTTAAACTTCCGTCCAAATTATTTGATGTAACTGTTCTCTCTTTGTAAAAAAAAAAGTTTCATACAGGATGTAATGAATCATTTTGACAGTCAAAACACACAGTGGCAATTGTATTATGTGTTCCACAAGTCAGGAAAGCAATAAGACTTTATTGCGGCACTTAAAATATCTAATGCTAGACATAACCATTAAATTAGTTTCAAATGTTTTAAATTCAGAATGTATAGAATATGATTGGCCATGCTTAAAAACTTAGCTGCTGCCAGCAACTGATATATAAATTTAACAGCTGGGACCAAGTTCGGGATTATAGGTGAGGTGGTTAAAATATGCATATAGAAAGGGTATTAGCAGTGGCTGTGAAATTAGCTTCGGCCTTGATGTGGCATATTGAGGGGAAGGGCCTTTCTTGAGCCTGTAGCAGGACTTAATACCTTTTTCTCCTCCTTGTAGTTAAGTTTTCAATATCCCTCATGAATAATTACACTCAGGAGGATAAACCTGTGGCAAAGACTGGGGCTGTTTCAAATGTTTCATGATTTTGCCCATAGGTTTACTGCTTACAGTCTCCAAGATATAAGCATAGATCTTTCTGTTGAAATAGATTCTTCGTTCTGCCCTGATAGACCCTGCACTTCCGAGTCAGAGTTCAGGAGAATTGAATGAAAATTTTCATATCCTTCTGCCCTTGCTGCTTAAAGTACAGTGCAGGGGTTCTAGAACTGTAGGGGTATCACCTGGAAGGCTTGTTAAACTAGATTGCTGGGTCCCATCTCCAGAGGCTAGGGTAGGCCTGGGGAATCTTGTGTTTTTGTAAAGTTTCCGGGTGAGACTCTTGTTGTTGGTATGAGGATCACACTTTGAGAACCAGTGGTACAGAGCAAGTGCTTTGGGTGGGAATGCTTTATGTTACAAATAATAAAACCCCTGACTTCAGTGGTTCAAACAATAGAAATTATCCTGTGGAAGAAGAAATCCAGAAACCTAAAGTCCCAGAGTTGGTTCCTTGGCACAGGGTCTTCAAGGGCCCACACTCTGTTACTCCTGCCGTGACGGTGAGTGTTGGTTACGTCTTCCTGATATCACTGCCACCTCTAACTGGGCAGCTGTTGCGGCCCTAAGCATTAGGTACCAGCACAATAGCCCTCAGGAGCAGAAAAATGGAGGGATAGAAGATACATTTTAGTATCTACTGCGGGAACACTCTTGGCCAAAAAGGAAGAAGGGGAAAGACTAAAATGAGTGCTAATAAGTAACCAGCAACCATCAAGGGCACGTTTGCAAGTAATGTTAGGAAAAGGTCTTCTAGTTTTGTTCTCCACAAGGTATTTGAAATGACACAAAAGCATTGAGTGCTGATATCATTCTGGTGACTCCCCCCTCCCTCACTGCCTCCATGCCTTCTTGCCTGCTTGCCTCTCTTTCGTTTTGGCTTTCTGTCGCTCTGAATTCTCTCCATGATACCCTCTTGCTTCCACCATCTCTTAATATTGTTTTCATCTAACTTCCTTCTTCGTGTGCACTAGGGATTTAAAGTTGCATTTTGGATGATGAGTAATTGCAGTCTGAAATTTGACAGTCATATGCCTTTTCTTTGCGTTTCATGGATCAGAGTTGGATTTCCTTTCTCTTTCATGCCTTTCTAGATTTCCCACTTTCACTCTCCTTTTGGGAGGAGCTTTTAGACCAGACAGGGAATACTTTGCTTTGCTTTGCAGAGTTCTACTCTTAAGCACTGGAAAGCCCTAAAGCCTTGTAGACCTGATGTTAAGGCTTTAGGGGGAACCATGATGGATCTTTAGAACCCCCAGGATTTCACCTTACCCTCTTAGGATAAGCGCACCCCCAAATGTCCTCTTCTTGTGGCCTTTCCCATTTCCATAAGAAATAGCCCTGTACCTCTTATAGTTGTCAGGGCAATGTGTGGGAATCATTCTTGACTTCAGAAATAATTTTTTAGCATAGTTGGGCAGCTTTAACTTAAGAATATGCTCCCATTGTGACCATTTCTCACAACTTCATAGTTACAACATTGGTACAAGCCAACATTCTCTTACCTAGGTTTTCTCTCATGTGGATGTTCTCCCTGCTCCCACCTTGGCCTTAAATTTATTCCCAACATAGGAGCAAGAATGTTTCTATTAAAATGTAAATAAGATCATGACACTACTCTGTTTAAATCCCTTCAATGGTTTCACATCTCATTACAAGTAATAGCCAACATTGTTCCAATGGCCTGCAAGGTTCCTTAATGATCTACTCCCCTCCCTACCTTGCTATCCTTTGAACATGCCAGGGAGGCTCCCACTTTGTTGCATTCCCTTTTCCTGTTGTCTCTCATGACCTGTTTCTTACTTTTTTTTTCCCCAGGCCTGCCTCAAATGTCACCTCCTTGCTGGGTCCTTCATCACTCTATTAAAATTCTGTTACAAGCCCTTCTTACTTGCTGTTTTCCCTCTCTGTCCACTCTTCCTTTAGAGCACTTATGACCACCTGTTATGCTTTATCTTTTATTTATTGCTTATTTATTTGCTATTTTATTTATTTTTTAATCTTCCTCTGCTACAATGGGACCTCCATGACAGTAGCAATGTTTCTGATGTTAATTGCTCTATTATCAGAGGAACACCTAGTATGTAGAAATCACTAAGAAATATTTGTTGCATGAATGAGTGAATCATCATCTAAAAACCTTGTTTTTAAAAATTTTGTTCAAGACCTATAATGCTGTTAGTTCAACACCTTTTGAGACTAGAGACTGTGGGAAAAAATCATTTGTCAGATATTTACTAAAATGTTGATCATTTAAGGCATGAGATATAAGGAGGTTTATCTGAATTAGAAGTAAGGAATTCTTGGAAGAAGCAGTCCAGGAAATGTTTCTGGGCTAAGGGTAGACATATCGGCAGAGGAAGAGAATTCTCTTGCCAGAGAGTAAGCAGGTATAGTTGTTCATAAAAGAGCATTCGAATTCTCTGGTTCCTAGTCACAGCAGCCAATGAAGCTACGAAGCTTATCCCTGCGATGTCTCTAAGAGAAGCAATATTGGTGTTTTTGTTTTTGTTTTTTTTTTCAGGGTAATTCTTCATGGTGAGAGATTGCCCAGTACATTTCAGGATATTTAGATTCCTCAGTCTCAGGCCAGCAAAACTCTGCAGGTACTGTTCGTTGTATATATTTGTCAAAAAGTACCCCACAGCCAAAACAAAATAAAACAAAAAAAATATGCCCTAAGGGGATGATATTGTCCCTTGTAAATAATTGCTGGGTGAGATGTAAAGGTCTCACACCAATATGTCAAGATCAAGATAAATTTTAATGTTGTATGGTGACAGCTACCAAAATTGTGGAGGCTGGCTTGCTGGACAGGATATTATTCTCCTTGTGGTGACCCCCACCGATACTATTAAGATTCTACATAGATGCCTACTTCTCCATGAAACCACTGAATTCTCTGTATCTGATTCGTACTTTCTTTAAAAAAATTTTTTATTATCATGTTTATTTATTTTGAGAGAGAGAGAGAGAGAGAGAGCAAGTGAGCAGGGGGGTGGACAGAGAGAGAGGGAGACAGAATCCAAAGCAGGCTCCAGGCTCTGAGCTATCAGCGCAGAGCTCAACATAGGGCTTGAAACCACAAGCTATGAGATCATGACCTGAGCCGAAGTCAGACAGTCAACTAACTGAGCCACCCAGGTGCCAAATTATGGAAAGAGCCTATGTGTCCATAGACTGATGAATGGATGAAGATATATGTGTGTGTGTGTGTGTGTGTGTGTGTGTGTGTGTATGTATTCTTTAAGGATTTGTTACCACATGAAATTGCCCATTTTAATTGCATATTTTCTTATCTATCTCCTCCAAATACAGTGTAAACTTGTGAAACCAAAGGCATTTTCTTATCCAGTGCCATATCCCAACATCCAGAAACAGTATCTGGTGCATAGTAGTGGCTCAACAAACATTTTGAACAAATGGATAAAAGCTGTTGGATTAAGAAAATATGAATCATGGGGTGCCTGGTGGTGGCAACCGTAGGTCTCATTTTGCAAGCAGACCAACATGCATCTTGTGAAAATGCACCCCACCTGGCTGGGGACCCAACACTGCCCACAACAGGCAAAGAGAACCTCTGCAGATGATTGGACTGAAGGGATAAGTGGCCAGGACACAACAGAACATAGGCAAAATACATTGGAGACATTCCCTGAAGTGCCAGGTTTTGGGGAACAGGGAAAACTGCACTATAGGGCATCACAGGAATTCTTCTTCATAAGGCCATTACCTTCAAGAGCAGGAGATGTAGCTGACTTGCCTAACGTATAGCAACAGACACAGGGAGGTAGACAAAATGAGGATACAGAGGAATGTGTCCCAAATGAAAGGACAGGACAATACCACAGCAAGAGACCTAAGTGAAACAGATTTAAGTTATATGCCTGATAAAGAATTTAAAGTAATTATCATAAAGATACTCACTGGTCTTGAGAAAAGAGTGGAGGACATCAGTAAGATCCCTAACAAAGAGATAAAAAAGAAACAACAAGAGATGAAGAACACAATAAATGAAATTAAAAATACACTTGATGGAATAAATAGTAGGCTAGAGGAAGCAGAGGAATAAATAATGACCTGGAAGACAGAATAATAGAAAGTAATCAGGCTGAGCAGGTGAGATAGAAAAAAAATGCAAATTGAGAATAGACTTAGGGAACTCAGTGACTTCATCAAGTAAAATAACATTTGCATTATAGGGATCCCAGAAGAAGAAAAGAGAAAAAATGGGGCAGAAATTTTATTTGAAGTAATAATAGGTTAAAATCTCCCTAATCTAGGGAAGGAAACATATATTCAGATACAAAAGGCACAGAGATCTTCCCATAAAATCAACCCAAGGAGGGCCTTGCCAAGACACATGGTAATTAAAATGGCAAAACATAGTGATAAAGAAAAAAAAATAGAAGTAGCAAGAGAAAAGAGGACAGTTACATGCAAGGGGAAGCCCCATAAGACTATCAGCGAATATTTCAGCAGAAACTTTGTAGGCTAGGAGGGAGTGGCATAATATATTCAAAGTGCTGAAAGGGAAAAATCTTCATTCAGGAATACTCTATGCAGCAAGGCTATCATTCAGAATAGAAGGAGAGGTAAAGAGTTTCTCGAACAAATAAAAACTAAAGGAATTCATGATCACTAAACCAGCCCTAAGAAATATTAAAGGGGACACTGAGTAGAAAGGAAAGACTATAAATGAGAGTATGAAAATTAGGAATGATAAAAAATAAAAATAAGCATATCTTTAAAAATCAGTAAAGAGATTCACAAAATAAAAGCCAGTAAAATATGACACCATATACCTAAAATGTGTGTTGGGGGGTGGGGAGGAATAAAGAATTGGTTCAAATGTAAGCAACCATCTACTTAATATATCTGCTATATGCAGAAGATGTTATATACAAATCTAATGGTAACTGCAAATCAAAAACAAGTGATAGATATGCAAAGAATAAGGAGAAAAGAATCCAAGTATATCACTAAAGAAAGCCAGGAAACCATGAAAGAGAGCGAGAGAAGAAGAATTAGAGGAAATCTATAGCAACATCCACAGAGCAAGTGACAACATGGCAATATATGTACATCTATTAATAATTATTTTGAATGTAAATGGATGTCAGATGAAAACTGAAGTAGCAATACTTTTATTGGACAAAATAGACTTTAAAACAAAGATTGTAATGAGACAAATAAGGGCACTATATAATAATAAAGGGGACAATCCAACAAGAAGATACAGCAATTGTAAATATTTATATCCCCAATAAGAAAGTACCGAAATACAGAAAACATCCAACAACAAGCATAAAGAAACTAATCAATAATAATATAATAATAATAATAATAAGGGACTTTAATACTCCACTTACATCAATGGACAGATTATCCAAACAGAGAACCAACATGAAGACAGTGGCTTTAAATGACACTTTGGAACAGATGGATGTAATAGATATATTCAGAACATTCCATCCTAATGTAGCAGAATACACATTCTTTTCAAGTGCACATGCAACATTATCCAGAAGAGATCACATATTAGCCCACAAAACAAGTCTCAACAAATTCAGAAAGATCGATGGCCAACAGATGTATGAAAAGATGCTCAACATCACTCATCATCAGGGAAATGCAAATCAAAATCAAAATGAGATATCACCTCACACCTGTCAGAATGACTTAAACCAACAACATAAGAAACAACAGGTGTTGGGAAGCGTGTGGAGAAAGGGGATACTTGCACTATTGGTGGGAATGAAAACTGGTGTAGCCACTGTGAAAAGAGTGTGGATGTTCCTCAAAAAGGTAGAAATAGAGCTACCCTATCATCCAGTAATCACACTAGTTGGTATTTACCAAAAAAAAACCCACAAAAAAACCAACAAACAAAAAAGCTAATTCAAAGGGATACATGCATGCCTATTTTTATTGCAACATTATTTACAATAGCCAAATTATGGAAGCAGTCCAAGTGTCCATTGACAGATGAATGGACAAAGATGTGACACACACACACACACACACACACACACACACACACACACACACACACACTGGAATATTACTCAGCCGTAACAAAAGAATCAAATCTTGCCATTTCCAATGACATGGATGGAGCTAGAGAAAATGAGGCTAAGTGAAATAAGTTGGTCAGAGGAAGACAAATACTATATGATTTCATTCATGTGTGGAATTTAAGGAACAAAATAAATGAACAAAGGAAAAAAAAAAGGAGAGAGACAAACCAAGAAACGGACTCTTAACTACAAGAGAACAAACTGATGGTTGCCAGAGGGGAGGTAGGTGGGGGAATGGGTGAAATAGGTGAAGGGGATTAAGAGCACACTTATTATGATGAATACTGAGTAAAGTAAAGAATTGTGGAACCTCTATGTTGTACACTTGAAACTAATGTAACACTGTATGTTAACAACACGGAATTAAATTTAAAACTCAATAAAAATATCTAAAAAAGAGAACTCAGTGAGAAGATGGATATGAAAGCACTGATGCTTCTTTTTTCCTCTTGCCTCATGATCAACCACTTATATATTTTCTTTTAAAGCTCTTCACTTTACTTGCAACACACCTTATGATTTAGCTATCTGAAAAGGTTAAGCAAACTGTGGCAGGTGATTTCGAAATGGATCTATATTTCTAGAACCGTAGCTGTAATTCTTTAAATGCCAAGGCTAAAACAGCGCGATGATTGTTTTGTCTGAAGGTGACCTTTATCACACTGAAGACGCAGGCAATAGATTTTTCTGTATCTTGTGTAAAAGGTTTGTGATAGCACAGCATTAAGTTCTTTGATGTGTCTAAATCACATTAGTGATAGGTTAAAGGTAGAGTAACAATAGTTTTCAATCAGAAAATTAGGACACGTTATCTGGCAAGCATAAGCATATTTATCAAGACAGTAGGATAAAATATTTGAAATTATGACTATTATAGAAAATCAAATAAGGTATGAACGGATGAGCTTTTATCTAGGTGATTTTAAGGTACATCATTATTTCCATGCCACAGGTTATTTATTTCACCAAGAAGCTTCTTGAAGTTAATTCAGCTTATCTTTGGATATAGATATCCAAATAATGCCGATCTAACTAGATCTTACTATTAATGATAGGACATATAAGGAGTAAGTATTTGGTCATTGTATTTTTATTTTATTTTTCAATTAATTTTATTTTTATCAAATTAATATATGCACTTAATATTTAAATGCCAAGCTTACATTATTGCTTTATTACTTTCACATCCTCATGGCCTTTGAGAAGGGCCATTTTTATTCTTTGTATATTGCATGTTTTTTCTTAATTCATTGTAGATAGCCAAATAAAATTTTATGTATGTTATATATGTGTGTACATATACTGTATAAATAAACTTTTCATTTTGAAATAATTTTAACATTATAAAAAAGTTGCAAAAATCGTACAAATAATTCTTGTCCATCCCTCACACAGATTCCCTGATTTCTAAAATTATTTTCTTGATAATTTGTTCCTTCTGTTTTCTCTCTTCATTCTTTCTGGAACACCTATCTGTGGGATATTCTATGTCTTGGATTAATGCTCAAATTTTTGTATATTTTCTCTCCCGTTTTCCCGTTTTGGTAATTCTTGATCTATTTTCTGGTAGATTTTCTTTGTTCTATCTTTTATCTTATGTTTTTGTCTCAGTTACATAAATTTTTAATTTCCAAGAGAGTGTTTTGGTTCTCTGATGGTTTCTTTCCTCTAGCATTATGTTCTTATTATTGTTTATTAAATGTATTATCTTAATACCATCGTTAACTCTCTGATGTTATTTTTTTTTTATGTTTTCTGTTCCTATGTTACCAGCTATTTCTTAAAAGATGTTTCTGCTTGTTTGACTTGTTCAGTCACTTTCAAGTCAGAGGCTGTATAGATAGGATTCTGGTAGGTAACAATTGGCACACTCAAGCGTGGTCTGTTTGTAGGGCTAAGGATTAACAACAAGGAATGGTGAAAAGCAGAGGTTAGCAGCTGCAAAGAGCTGTTACTTCCCTGAGGTCTAAAGGGCAGGGGAGGGAGAAATTATTGGAATCTGGAGAGATCACTAATCATAGTTGTCGCTGGAGAAGAGGGTTGCCTGAAAGTAGCAACTTAAAAAAAATGTCATTTAGCATCACACTCTCCAGTTCCATCCACGTTGCTACAAAAGGCCATTATTTCATTCTTTCTCATTGCCAAGTAGTATTCCATTGTGTATATAAACCACAATTTCTTTATCCATTCATCAGTTGATGGACATTTAGGCTCTTTCCATAATTTGGCTATTGTTGAAAGTGCTGCTATAAACTTTGGGGTACAAGCGCTCCTATGCATCAGCACTCCTGTATCCCTTGGGTAAATCCCTAGCAGTGCTATTGCTGGGTCATACAGAGAAAGACAGATACCATATGTTTTCACTCTTATGTGGATCCTGAGAACTTAACAGAAGACCATGGGGGAGGGGAAGGGAAAAGGAAAGGAAAAGAGAGGGAGGGAGGCAAACCATAAGAGACTCTTAAAAACTGAGAATAAACTGAGGGTTGATGGGGGGGAGGGAGGGGAAAGAGGGTGATGGGCATTGAGGAGGGCACCTGTTGGGATGAGCACTGGGTGTTGTATGGAAGGAAACCAATTTGACAATAAATTTCATATTAAAAAAAGTCATTATTAGATTGTTGAATACATAATATATTGTTTGATAAGGGAATGTTGCTACTGCTAACCTGTGGCCCAGAACGGGGAGAAATCCACTGTTCCTTCACCCGTGATTTGTGGCTGGTGCCTCCCACTCACCTAATTCACACGGGAGGCAGGACTGGGGAGCCTGGATGATACAGTCTGTAGGGCTTGGCTTCCTGAGTCATACTTGAGTGTGATAGCGGGGTGGTTTTGGAGAGGCAAATGGAGGCTATCTAGCACTGAGCCTTCTTGAAATATTAGTGTTCCTTTGCTCTATTCTCATTTATGGATGATGCAAGTAAACTGCATGTGGAAAGTTTAGAATTTCTTTGAGGTCAGACTTCAGTTTTCCCTGTAACGAATGGAAAGAAAAAGGACTGCCTTTAGGGCAGTGGCCTGACTCTGCTGGATTAAGGAGAGACCTGAGAGGCTACGATTTATATACCAGCTTTAATAAAGTCCTAATTTTTATTCCTGCAACTCAACTCTGCTTTCCATGGTGTCAGTGTCTCCAATGGCTGAAATTCTCAGGATTTCTGTGAGATGTGTAACCTTCTGTCCTCTTCTTCTCTGTGAAATCATTGAACAATTTCTCCATCTACTTTCTGTCTTTCAAAATTTTGTTGAAATCTCATTTTCACTAGTCTCTTCTTTCCTGATCTCTTTGTACACACACACACACACACACACACACACACACACACACACACACACATATATATATATATATTTGGTTTTTCATTCTTATATTAGTTAGCTCAGGACTCAAAGAGACCATCTGCTATGTTTAACCAAAATTCTTAGGTATTTTTATAAGTTGACTCATGGAGAATATAAATTTCATAAATGGACTCAGAAAGGATGGAATAAATTAAGCGGTGATTCATAACAATTTTATTTACTAAATATGTCTGTGAGTGTAGAAATTCATGAATCTGAACACTCTGTGGTCCAATGAAAAATTCTGGTTGGCGTTTGCCATAAGGAGGCTTATTATTAGATAGCATTTTGGCCACTTTTTGTCCTTTAAAAACAAGTCCAAACAATGCATCGTTGCTGCTTTTAACATGGAGTCATACACCTTGCACGGATGTACGTATACTTGTCACATCTTGTTCTTGCCCATTTTCTGACAGAAGTGTTCATACCCTGAAACTGCAAAGCAGAGGAAGAAAGAAAGCAAGGAACTGAATTATCCACCCTTAAAAGACTGAGAGTTGGTGGCACCTGACACTACCGAAAGAAATCTGCCCAGGGTCCATTTTAATCAAACATATTTATAACTCAGTCCTTTACATTTGTAATTTAACAATTGAATTAGTTCCATTTAACTGGCAGCAGATGGTGTGTGATTATTGCCTCCCTAATAAAAAAAATAAGCCTGTCAATACTTGTTAAATATGGATTAAGCCAAGGGTTACTGCAACTGCTTGGATTTTCATTAATATAGTTCATTCCGTTCGAATTTGGCAATTAAAATGTGTAGAAATCACATAAATTACATATGCATGATGCATCTTGGCAACTCAACTTCAACATGAAGTAGTTTAGTAGTGAATTCTTCTGGAAATATAACTTTTTTTTTTTTTGCCATTTAAGGTAGAAGATGAAATCGTCTCTGTGTAAACATAGGCAGACATTTGCATGTTTTAAAATTGATTATGTTGGAGAAACGCTCTCCTCAAGCCCAGAGACCCAGGAGACTTTGCAGCCTGAACATCCGCCCGGCGTTCTCCCCGGTTTAAAGGAAGGCAGCTTGGAGGGACAGCAAACGCGGCCTCCCTTACAACGGAAGCAGCAGATTGAATTTAAATGATATTTTCGCCCTTCAGAAACTGTGACCGCATTTTTTTTTTAAAGGTAAATCATTATCCGGCCGCTCTATACCTAAACCTGTTCAGAAGAGTTAAGGTGCCTTTTTAATGGACTCTCGTGACCCAAACTGGCTAATTGCACTGTCATTTGGAAAATTTCAGCATGGAACAAATGTTTGAGCGAGGGGAATCCATGGAGTTATGTATTGCAGGAAAAACAATGCAAGCCATATTGTCTCAGACTGGAGGGTTTTTGGTTTGTTTTGTGTTTTTGTGTGTGTTTTTTTTTTCAGTGAGTGCTGACTGCTTTAGGGTTTTGTTTTGTTTTGGTTTGGTTTGTTCTTGTTTGGAGGGTTTTGCCTCTCCTGTGGGTCATCTGTCATCTTTGTGATATTTTTCCAGGAAATCTCTGTTTCAGGCATGGGCCCCGGAGTAGTCCCTGCTGAAGCTTCTGAGAGTTTATCACTCATTTTTCTCCTGACTGACTTAGATGGCTCTTTCTTCCATTAAAAAAAAATGCTTCTCACCAGTGACTTTTCTTTTCAAAAACAGTTTTTAGAGTTGTGTGTGGGGTGTGTGTGTGTGTGTGTGTGTGTTTGTGTGTGTGTGAATGTCGCGAGGTTCTAGAATAAAATAGGAATAGATTCAGGAAAAGATATGGAGAGGCTGTGAAGGCAGTTGTATTTCGGCATTGGGGCAATAGAGCCCTGAAAAACCCACAGCCTCTTAGGGCTTAGGTCGCTCTGCTAAAGTGGGTCTGACGCAAATTAGGCAACATAATAGTTGAATTGCATTCAGTTTTTGTAGACAAGGAGCAGTTTTATATGATGCAACATAATATTTAAAAGTTTTCAAAAAATTGGAATTGACAGTAAAAGCTGGTGGAGGCTGATTTCTCCGCCTCCCTGGAGCTCCCTGGCTCTGGAGTCTGTGCTCTAAGCCCCGTGTCATCTCCCAGGGGGCTCTGAATGCTGTCTCGCTGTGGTACGGTTGTCCTCAGTGCATTTACTCTCCCCTCTTCTCTGGTAGGACCGTTGTATGCCTCTCATTTTATCTCAGGCCTCTAGTATCCCCTCTTCTGTGCTCATTCTCCACTCTTGATTTTGCTTTCTACGTCTCCAAGAAAACCAAAGTAATCCAAAGAGAACTCCACTGCTATGAACTGTCTGCCTACCTCAGTCTGCACCTGTATATCATCTGACCCATCTCCAGTAAATCTGGACCTATTGGCCCAGCAACTCCTGCCCCTGAAGACTGGAGGTGATCCTGAAGCAATGTTCTCCTCCTTTGTATGATTAATTTTGTCCTTTGTTCTGCGTTATCCTCATACACATAGGAGCATGTTATTTCTTTATTCTTAAAAAAAAAAAAGCTCCTTTCATCTCACGTCTGTTTTCAGTGACTCTCCCACTGTTTTCTCCCATTTTCTTGGAAAATGTTACGTCTCATCACTTCCCCAAATTCCTCTCCTTGCATCCAGTCTTGAACCCCTGGTAGGCTCTTGACAAAGTCCCCATTAACCTTCACATTGTTGCTGTGGCCGTCCATTCTCTTCTCAGCTTCTCCCTCAGCTGCATTTGACATAGTTGATGACCGTCTCCACTTGAATTCCTTCCTTAATTTAGTTCGTGGGATGCCACACTGTCCTTTGTTTTATCCTACCTCCCCAGCTGTTGCTTCTCTGCCGTGTCTGTTCCTTATCTTTCTGACCTTGGAACACTGAAGTGTCCCTAGATTGAAAGTTTCTCCTCTTACTGCCTTGCTACTCCCCATCCTATATCATGGCTTTCAAAACTGTTCGTATATCAGCTTTTCTTGGGTGCCATTTCAGATCCCCTTAGACTCTTCCTTTCGTTCCAGCTCTGCATTATCTTCATCCCACACCCCTGTACCTCTTGGGTTTTGCCTCCTGTGTCGCATAGACTGAGTCTGTGTCTCCTCGAAATTCATATGTTGAAACTGAATCGCCGAGGTGATGGTATTTGGAGGTAGGGCCTCTGAGAGGTAATGAGGTCATAAGGAATGAAATTAGTGCACTTATGAAAGAGACTGATTGTTCCTTTATCCCTTCCCCCATGTGAGGACATGGAGAGGACGGCCGTCCATGGACCAGGCAACAAGTCCTCACCAGACGCCCGATGCCCCTTCATCTTGGACTTGCTAGCCTCCAGAACTGTGAGAATAAATTTCTGTTGTGGATAAGCCACCCAAGCTATGATACTCTGTTATAGCAGCCCGAATGGACTAGCACAGCACAAGAGGCTTCTCTCTTAATGCCACCCAGAGACTTCCCGCTCGCGCTACCCATCCATACTTCTGCAACCCAGCAGGGGATGATAACATCACCTGGCGCTGAGATTCAGTGGATGAATTCTTTCCTCTTTCCCACTTATTGGCTCTCTTATCACAGTCAATTTTGTTCTTCCATCCCCTGGTGCTTTAGTTTTCTTTACTTCTTCACAGTTTTTCCAGGAGTGAGAATAAGCAAAGAATACCATTCACATTTTCCTGTAAAAGGCTCCACACGTAGCCTTGACGAAAATAGCGTATATCTTTTCATTAGATTCCAGAATTGTTCACAACAATCGCATTCTATAATCTTCTTTGGGATTGGATGCTCTGTATCCGTCTACCCAGTTAAATTATACTCATTGTGTACCTTTGGATCATTTCATAAGTGATTTCTTTGTGTTTCTACAACATACCTGCACACAGTAAATGATGGCATTTCCTCCCCTTTCTTCATTGTACTTTCCACTTTCTAGTTAAACCCTTATAGTTACCTAACCTTCCATATAGCTGCTATTTCAGCTTCTTATTGGTGATTTGATCTTCTCTCTACCTTGGTGAATCTTTCTGTTTTCTTTCCCAGTCCAGCTTGCTTTGGTTAATCATCTGCTTTAAATGTAGCTTTCAGTGTCTGGCTGCAATGGTCTCTGATCCACACACACTTTCTCACCCCAAGCACATACCATACACATCTTATATCCTCTGACTTTTGAGCTTATTCAACTGTAATTCTAAGAACTCTTAACACAGCTGGGCCTTTAAGAGGCCGAAGCAAAAGTAATAGCAAATAGAACGGTGAATAGAGTAAGAAATACCAGACGTGTCTTTGTTTACCACTGAAGAGCAAAAAAAAAAAAAAAAAAGAAAAAAAAATCATTCTCTATTCTTCACTTGAACATCTTCTTGTTCTCTTTCAAGCCTTTCAAGTTCCATTCTATGAAGTTTGTAATAATAAGCGGCTTATCCCATGGCTCCCTTCCTCTCGCTCGTACCTCTGCTCTCTTGCCAAGGAACAAAGGGTAAAGGGCAAGTACAAAAGCAAATGTCAAGAAAGCGAGCATTACCAAGATTTAATCACGACATTTGGCATATTCCGTGTCTGACTTATTTGTCTAGCTTCTATCTTTAAGCCTACAGTGCTGGGTCTTCCATATGTCATGTGGAGGGATAAGACTCTTCGTCATTTGTTAGATAACAAAAGTAGCATAATCCAACTTCCACTTTTTTTTTTCCTAAACACAAACACACACGGACATGAAATTAATTTGTTTATGTGTAGTCACATATTTCCTGAACTGATCACCAGACCATACAGCATCTATCATCATTCTAGGATTGCCAAGTTGTTTATACTTTAGTACTTTAATCTTCCTTATGTTATCAATTTCTAATTCTGTCTCTCTCTGTAATCTTTATTGTTTGGTTCCATTCTTCTCCAGCTGCCTTTGTCAAAAGCCAGTTCCCGAAACATTACAACAAAGCTTTTTTTTTTTTGAATTGAAGGATTTAAAAAAATGTTTATTTATTTTAAGAGAGAGAGAGAAAGAGAGTGTAGGGGAAGGGCAGAGAGGGAGAGAGAGAGAATCCCAAGCAAGACTTGCCCTTTCAGTGAAGAGTCTGAACTGGGGCTCAACCCCACAAACCATGAGATCATGACATTAGCCGAGACCAAGAGTCAGACGCTTAACTGACTGAGCCACCCAGACACCCCACAACAAAGCCTTTTGATAAGACAAAGCCGAATTTATTGCCTACCATGGGAAGAGAGAAGCCTTCCTCACAAAGCTTTGGCACTCACTATCTCAGAGAAATCGCAGTTTGGCTTGAGGTAGGTCTTTCTTTTTTTTTTTTTTTTTTTTTTTTTTTCTGAAATTTATTGACAAATTGGTTTCCATACAACACCCAGTGCTCATCCCAAAAGGTGCCCTCCCCAATACCCATCACCCACCCTCTCCTCCCTCCCACCCCCCATCAACCCTCAGTTTGTTCTCAGTTTTTAACAGTCTCTTATGCTTTGGCTCTCTCCCATTCTAACCTCTTTTTTTTTTTTTTTTCCTTCCCCTCCCCCATGGGTTCCTGTGAAGATTCTCAGGATCCACATAAGAGTGAAACCATATGGTATCTGTCTTTCTCTGTATGGCTTATTTCACTTAGCATCACACTCTCCAGTTCCATCCACGTTGCTACAAAAGGCCATATTTCATTTTTTCTCATTGCCATGTAATATTCCATTGTGTATATAAACCACAATTTCTTTATCCATTCATCAGTTGATGGACATTTAGGCTCTTTCCATAATTTGGCTATTGTTGAGAGTGCTGCTATGAACATTGGGGTACAAGTGGCCCTATGCATCAGTACTCCTGTATCCCTTGGGTAAATTCCTAGCAGTGCTATTGCTGGGTCATAGGGTAGGTCTATTTTTAATTTTCTGAGGAACCTCCACACTGCTTTCCAGAGTGGCTGCACCAGTTTGCATTCCCACCAACAGTGCAAGAGGGTTCCCGTTTCTCCACATCCTCTCCAGCATCTATAGTCTCCTGATTTGTTCATTTTGGCCACTCTGACTGGCGTGAGGTGATACCTGAGTGTGGTTTTGATTTGTATTTCCTTGATAAGGAGTGACGCTGAACATCTTTTCATGTGCCTGTTGGCCATCCGAATGTCTTCTTTAGAGAAGTGTCTATTCATGTTTTCTGCCCATTTCTTCACTGGGTTATTTGTTTTTCGGGTGTGGAGTTTGGTGAGCTCTTTATAGATTTTGGATACTAGTCCTTTGTCCGATATGTCATTTGTAAATATCTTTTCCCATTCCGTTGGTTGCCTTTTAGTTTTGTTGGTTGTTTCCTTTGCTGTGCAGAAGCTTTTGATCTTCATAAGGTCCCAGGAATTCACTTTTGCTTTTAATTCCCTTGCCTTTGGGGATGTGTCGAGTAAGAGATTGCTACGGCTGAGGTCAGAGAGGTCTTTTCCTGCTTTCTCCTCTAAGGTTTTGATGGTTTCCTGTCTAACATTCAGGTCCTTTATCCATTTTGAGTTTATTTTTGTGAATGGTGTGAGAAAGTGGTCTAGTTTCAACCTTCTGCATGTTGCTGTCCAGTTCTCCCAGCACCATTTGTTAAAGAGACTGTCTTTTTTCCATTGGATGTTCTTTCCTGCTTTGTCAAAGATGAGTTGGCCATACGTTTGTGGGTCTAGTTCTGGGGTTTCTATTCTATTCCATTGGTCTATGTGTCTGTTTTTTTGCCAGTACCATGCTGTCTTGATGATGACAGCTTTGTAGTAGAGGCTAAAGTCTGGGATTGTGATGCCTCCTGCTTTGGTCTTCTTCTTCAAAATTCCTTTGGCTATTCGGGGCCTTTTGTGGTTCCATATGAATTTTAGGATTGCTTGTTCTAGTTTCGAGAAGAATGCTGGTGCAATTTTGATTGGGATTGCATTGAATGTGTAGATAGCTTTGGGTAGTATTGACATTTTGACAATATTTATTCTTCCAATCCATGAGCAGGGAATGTCTTTCCATTTCTTTAAATCTTCTTCAATTACCTTCATAAGCTTTCTATAGTTTTCAGCATACAGATCCTTTACATCTTTGGTTAGATTTATTCCTAGGTATTTTATGCTTCTTGGTGCAATTGTGAATGGGATCAGTTTCTTTATTTGTCTTTCTGTTGCTTCATTGTTAGTGTATAAGAATGCAACTGATTTCTGTACATTGATTTTGTATCCTGCAACTTTGCTGAATTCATGTATCAGTTCTAGCAGACTTTTGGTGGAGTCTATCGGATTTTCCATGTATAATATCATGTCATCTGCAAAAGGAAAAGCTTGACTTCATCTTTGCCAATTTTGATGCCTTTGATTTCCTTTTGTTGTCTGATTGCTGATGCTAGAACTTCCAGCACTATGTTAAACAGCAGCGGTGAGAGTGGGCATCCTTGTCGTGTTCCTGATCTCAGGGAAAAAGCTCTCAGTTTTTCCCCGTTGAGGATGATGTTAGCTGTGGGTTTTTCATAAATGGCTTTTATGATCTTTAAGTATGTTCCTTCTATCCCGACTTTCTCAAGGGTTTTTATTAAGAAAGGGTGCTGGATTTTGTCAAAGGCCTTTTCTGCATCGATTGACAGGATCATATGGTTCTTCTCTTTTTTTTTGTTAATGTGATGTATCACGTTGATTGATTTGTGAATGTTGAACCAGCCCTGCATCCCAGGAATGAATCCCACTTGATCATGGTGAATAATTCTTTTTATATGCCATTGAATTCGATTTGCTAGTATCTTATTGAGAATTTTTGCATCCATATTCATCAGGGATATTGGCCTGTAGTTCTCTTTTTTTACTGGGTCTCTGTCTGGTTTAGGAATCAAAGTAATACTGGCTTCATAGAATGAGTCTGGAAGTTTTCCTTCCCTTTCTATTTCTTGGAATAGCTTGAGAAGGATAGGTATTATCTCTGCTTTAAACGTCTGGTAGAACTCCCCTGGGAAGCCATCTGGTCCTGGACTCTTATTTGTTGGGAGATTTTTGATAACCGATTCAATTTCTTCGCTGGTTATGGGTCTGTTCAAGCTTTCTATTTCCTCCTGATTGAGTTTTGGAAGAGTGTGGGTGTTCAGGAATTTGTCCATTTCTTCCAGGTTGTCCAATTTGTTGGCATATAATTTTTCATAGTATTCCCTGATAATTGTTTGTATCTCTGAGGGATTGGTTGTAATAATTCCATTTTCATTCATGATTTTATCTATTTGGGTCATCTCCCTTTTCTTTTTGAGAAGCCTGGCTAGAGGTTTGTCAATTTTGTTTATTTTTTCAAAAAACCAACTCTTGGTTTCGTTGATCTGCTCTACAGTTTTTTTAGATTCTATATTGTTTATTTCTGCTCTGATCTTTATTATTTCTCTTCTTCTGCTGGGTTTAGGCTGCCTTTGCTGTTCTGCTTCTAGTTCCTTTAGGTGTGCTGTTAGATTTTGTATTTGGGATTTTTCTTGTTTCTTGAGATAGGCCTGGATTGCAATGTATTTTCCTCTCAGGACTGCCTTCGCTGCGTCCCAAAGCGTTTGGATTGTTGTATTTTCATTTTCGTTTGTTTCCATATATTTTTTAATTTCTTCTCTAATTGCCTGGTTGACCCACTCATTCGTTAGTAGGGTGTTCTTTAACCTCCATGCTTTTGGAGGTTTTCCAGACTTTTTCCTGTGGTTGATTTCAAGCTTCATGGCATTGTGGTCTGAAAGTATGCATGGTATAATTTCAATTCTTGTAAACTTATGAAGGGCTGTTTTGTGACCCAGTATATGATCTATCTTGGAGAATGTTCCATGTGCACTCGAGAAGAAAGTATATTCTGTTGCTTTGGGATGCAGAGTTCTAAATATATCTGTCAAGTCCATCTGATCCAATGTCTCATTCAGGGCCCTTGTTTCTTTATTGACCGTGTGTCTAGATGATCTATCCATTTCTGTAAGTGGGGTGTTAAAGTCCCCTGCAATTACCACATTCTTATCAATAAGGTTGCTTATGTTTATGAGTAATTGTTTTATATATTTGAGGGCTCTGATATTCGGCGCATAGACATTTATAATTGTTAGCTCTTCCTGATGGATAGACCCTGTAACTATTATATAATGTCCTTCTTCATCTCTTGTTACAGCCTTTAATTTAAAGTCTAGTTTGTCTGATATAAGTATGGCTACTCCAGCTTTCTTTTGGCTTCCAGTAGCATGGTAAATAGTTCTCCATCCCCTCACTCTCAATCTAAAGGTGTCCTCAGGTCTAAAATGAGTCTCTTGTAGACAGCAAATAGATGGGTCTTGTTTTTTTATCCATTCTGATACCCTCTGTCTTTTGGTTGGTGCATTTAATCCATTTACTTTCAGTGTTATTATAGAAAGATACGGGTTTAGAGTCAATGTGATGTCTGTATGTTTTATGCTTGTAGTGATGTCTCTGGTACTTTGTCTCACAGGGTCCCCCTTAGGATCTCTTGTAGGGCTGGTTTAGTGGTGACAAATTCCTTCAGTTTTTGTTTGTTTGGGAAGACCTTTATCTCTCCTTCTATTCTAAATGACAGACTTGCTGGATAAAGGATTCTCGGCTGCATATTTTTTCTGTCTAGCACCCTGAAAATCTCTTGCCAATTCTTTCTGGCCTGCCAAGTTTCAAAAGAGAGATCAGTCACGAGTCTTATAGGTCTCCCTTTATATGTGAGGGCACGTTTACCCCTTGCTGCTTTCAGAATTTTCTCTTTATCCTTGTATTTTGCCAGTTTCACTATGATATGTCGTGCAGAAGATCGATTCAAGTTACATCTGAAGGGAGTTCTCTGTGCCTCTTGGATTTCGATGCCTTTTTCCTTCCCCAGTTCAGGGAAGTTCTCAGCTATTATTTCTTCAAGTACCCCTTCAGCACCTTTCCCTCTCTCTTCCTCCTCTGGGATACCAATTATGCGTATATTATTTCTTTTTAGTGTATCACTTAGTTCTCTAATTTTCCCCTCGTACTCCTGGATTTTTTTATCTCTCTTTTTCTCAGCTTCCTCTTTTTCCATAACTTTATCTTCTAGTTCACCTATTCTCTCCTCTGCCTCTTCAATCCGAGCCGTGGTGGTTTCCATTTTGTTATGCATTTCGTTTAAAGCGTTTTTCAGCTCCTCGTGACTGTTCCTTAGTCCCTTGATCTCTGTAGCAAGAGATTCTCTGCTGTCCTGTATACTGTTCTCAAGCCCAGCGATTAATTTTATGACTATTATTCTAAATTCACTTTCTGTTATATTATTTAAATCCTTTTTGATCAGCTCATTAGCTATTGTTATTTCCTGGAGATTCTTCTGAGGGGAATTCTTCCGCTTGGTCATTTTGGATAGTCCCTGACATGGTGAGGACCTGCAGGGCACTTCTCCTGTGCTGTGGTGTATAACTGGAGTTGGTGGGCGGGGCCGCAGTCAGACCTGATGTCTGCCCCCAGCCCACCGCTGGGGCCACAGTCAGATTGGTGTGTGCCTTCTCTTCCGCTCTCCTAGGGGCAGGATTCACTGGGTGTCGTGGCCTGTCTGGGCTACTTGCACACTGCCAGGCTTCTGATGCTGGGGATCTGGCGTATTAGCTGGGGTGGGTAGGCAAGGTGCACGGTGGCAGGGGGGGCAGGCTTAGCTCCCTTCTCCTTAGGTGATCCACTTCAGGAGGGGCCCTGTGGCAGCGGGAGGGAGTCAGATCCGCTGCCGGAGGTTTGGCTCCGCAGAAGCACACAGTTGGGTGTTTCCTTGGAGCGAGCAAGTTCCCTGGCAGGATCTGGTTCCCTTTGGGATTTTGGCTGGGGGATGGGCGGGGGAGATGGCGCTGGCGTGAGCCTTTGTTCCCCACCAAACTGAGCTCTGTTGTCAGGGGGCTCAGCAGCTCTCCCTCCCTTTGTCCTCTAGCCTTCCCGCTTTCCGAGCAGAGCTGCTAATTTATGTCCTCCCAGACGCTAAGTCGCGCTTGCTGTCGGAACACAGTCCGCCCGGCCCCTCCGCTTTTGCAAGCCAGACTCGGGGCCTCTGCTTGGCCGGCGAGCCGCCCCTCCGCCCCGGCTCCCTCCCGGCAGTCCGTGGAGCGCGCACCGCCTCGCCGCCCTTCCTACCCTCTTCCGTGGGCCTCTCGTCTGCGTTTGGCTCCGGTGACTCCGTTCTGCTAATCCTCTGGCGGTTTTCTGGGTTATTTAGGCAGGTGTAGATGGAATCTAAGTGATCAGCAGGAGGCGCGATGAGCCCAGCGTCCTCCTACGCTGCCATCTTCCTCTTCCTTCGAAAATGTTATCTTTTAAGCTGAGTAGAAGACATTAAATTAGGAACCTGATTCTGTCATCTAAATTATTAGCTCTTCTCCACAGTTTCTGGTTATTGGAGAATGTCTTCAGAAGTCCCTCATCTAAGCAAGTAGTAAGGTCAAAGCAGAGTAGAACAGCATGCAATTACCTATCTACTTTGACATCATATATTTTGGAATTGTTTGGAACATTTTTTAAAATGAGAAGGGAATTCTAAATAACTGTAGTTCACATCAGACACACATTTTTCTCAGCTAACTCCCGATATCAGAGGTTATCAAAGGACTAGGTGAAATCAGGACTGTTTTCTTCCTTGATGGTCGTTACACTTTCTCTCAACTATTCTAAAACGTTTTCCTGGATCGATATCTAACCCTAGCCTACGCTTTGCAGAGTTGCCATTGTTTATTAGTTGTGAGTACGTTTTCTGTGGGGTTACTCTGTCATTGCACTGAGGACACACTGAGGAAGATCTCATCCTTGTCCTCACTTCTCCTGGAGAGCGGGCACGTGGGTCGTTGCATGATACATGATTATATGATTACTGAGAATTAGCATGAGATTAATACTAGGCAAGGCTTCATTTGTGTGGCAGCCACGTTGAAGCACCTGCCGGCGTTAAGTCTCTGCAAAGATGACCAGCTGTAATGTCTTCCTTGAGTTGTCTCAGTATTCTGGGAGAGTCGAACTGACTTAGAGGCATTAATTATCTCACTGCCATCTATCAGATGGGTGCAGAGCTAACCTTATGGGTGAACGGAAGTCTTAAGACTTACATGGATTTAACAGAAAACCCACAATATAGACTGATATACTTTTAATTAAGTAAGGTCACAGCAATAATGCTTCTGGATTCTAAGACCAGAGTGTGGATTTTCTGTTTAAGCGTTAATTAAGCAAGAAAGATAAAGAAAATTGGAACATTTTGACATTACTAGAAGTGTTCAAAAGTCATATTTCAAGAAACTTTTGAAAGCATCATTACTTAAAGAAACTCTGTGACTCTTTTCATTTGGTCTGGTGAATTCCTAGTTTCAGTAGCTGACTGCATTTTGTGTACGGAGTACCATTTATGTCACTCAATGGAGCTAAATCATTCAGAAGTTTTAAAAAGTATTGCCCTGGGCATATGTTGTTATAACCCACTGTATTAGCTTCCATATCAGGGAGACAGAGTAAGTCCTAGACTTCAGTAGATGGGTTATATAGGGGTTGTGATGGGGATGAAATCAAACTTCTTTTCTGTGATCTATTTGAGTCTTTGAGACTGTATTTCATCCCTTGAAAATAAATTTGCTGCCATATAAGTGTTTCCCTTGAGCTAGAATCAGATTCTCAGCACTAACTCAGACTTCCCTTGCTGCAATGATTGTCATTTCTTTAGATTAGATGTTGTATTGTGCTTTTAGCTACATCGTGTAATGTATAGTTTGTAACATTATTTTTATTTTGAAATGTATTTATTAATATTTGCAAATTTTAAAAATCACATGAGTTAAATAAAAATTATCCATGACCTACCACCGGGAGGGAGTTTTAAAAGAGAGAAATGAGGATGTCATCTGCCCTTGCAATACAGTCTGCAGAGATGAGAGCCACTTACAGTGTTGTTGATGTCCTTCTAAAAGAAGTATTCTCTGTGTCTTCCACAGAGTTCATACGAATTCTGAATGTAGACTGAATCCATCAAAATACATTCTTTATGGGATAGATTGGTGTGTGGGTCTTGAGTACTTACTGTTACTTCCATGAAGTTGGGATAGTGCCGTAAGTAGCTTTGTATACCTAGTGCCAAGCGGAGTGCTTGGAATAGCAGGTATTTCTTACATGGTAAATTTATAGATTTAACATACATTTTTCTAAACTAACAAGTTAAATTCCATTTTTTGTTAAATGGGATTCTTTTTCCAAAATAGAGTTTTAGTATTGCCAAGTTTAAGGATTTCATATACCCACAAGCTTTCTTTGGTATAGATTTTACCCAGGAATATCTGTTTATATGAAAACGGAGTATTCTTTCCCTATGTAATATTCACAGTATAATACAAAATTAATTGAGTCAACCTCAGATAAAATAATATTGGGCCTGGATAACTTCCCAATTTCCCCACCTAACCGTACCATATCCTAGTTCTTACATGATTGTGTTGTCTTGCTTGTGGGAAATGTGGAGAAGCTTCTCTTCCAGCTTGTCTCCTGTTCCAACAGGAGATGGCGAGACTTATACTTGAACTTCAAGTACTGTACTCTATTTTCTCCTCTTCTAGGATTCGTGACCCAATGAACACCTGATGGTTGCTCCGTCCTGCTCACAATGAAACTGAGTATTACATGGAGTGCACCCCTATTAGGAGAAGGGGCCCTATCACCTTCTTCTTGTATTTACTACTTAGGTTCTCTACCATCATACTTTATCAGAGAGTCACTTTCAACTTCCAAAAACCAAAAAATTTTATATAGCTATGAGATTAGATTTCCTATGAATTTCCAGCAATCCCATGAGTATGCTATTGACATTCTCATTATATCATAATGTAAACTTATCTTACGCAAACCGTTCTTTTATGTAGCCTCATATTGAAGGCCGTGAGATAAATCTCTGGCTTGGTTATAATTTTTAGGAAATAGAGAGAAACTGAGAACTAGGAGAGATTTATTTAGAAATATGTCTTTTTCCTTAAATTCAGAATCAATATTAAATATATTGAAAGAAAATTGTATGTACTAGTCCAAACATTTTTGGTTGACCAGGAGAGAAATCCAACTAAATACAAAGTTCTCTCAGCTTATGTAAATGAACAACCTCGGGTACGGATTCAGCTTTCAGCATGGCTGTATTTAGGGACCTAAGCAATGGCACAGAAATGTATCCATTTTCATCTCTGGGCCCAGCTAGTGTCTGTATTGGCCTCAGTCTAAAAGAAGTTCTCTTCAAACCCCCAAAGACAGCCAAAGACAGACACTTACCAAAGACAGCCACCAGACAATCTGGCCTATGGTGTCTTGGCCTGGCCACCTCAGCACAAGGAGCACCCTTTTTTTTCTGATAGTTTCTGAAGTCTGGGACTTGCTCCTCCTCCATGGCTTAGCTTGGGTCACATGTTTGCCCCGCCACAAATTGCTGTGGCCAGGAGGGAAGCCGGGTCTGACTGTCCAGGACTGAGTCCTCCATCCACATCTCCAACTCCTATGAAATCTCAGGAGCTCAGAATTAGTTTGTGTCGTTTCTCAAAGGAAAAAAAAATGAGTCTGCTATCATCAAAAGGGTGAAATGTATGCTAGGCAGGTAAACAAAAATTTAAAAACCCAGTAAGAATTAGAGGCAGTTATTTTTATAATATAATGCTTATTCATTCATGTATACATTCATTGAATATTTATAGGGCACTGATATGTGACAAATGCTATACTTAGCAGTGAGGATACATAGATGAATAATTTCAAAGTCCTAAAGAGGTCACACAGTTTAGAGGAGAGGGTCAGACTTTGAAACTCCCAAAATGGAGTCTAGAACAGAAATGTAAGCTGGCTGTCACAGAAACAACTATGCAACAAACAAACTATAAGGTCTCTCCAAAAAGTTAAATAAATAAATGGGTACAGAAGAAACAAATTGACAGGTGAACTTGGAGGGGAGAGTAAAGGGGCCCTCTGACCTCTTTTGCCTTCACCTCAGCCTGTGCTCCCGAAAGGACCATGTTTCTGGCTCTGGAATCATCCTTTCTTGGGGCAGCTGATTGGGCCATGGAGTACCTCCAGACCAGACCCACCATCACTAGGATGGCTACTGACATGACTTTACTGGGCTGGCAGAAAATGAAGAGCTGGGCAACTCTGTTTAGGAAAGATGGGTTAATCAGCATCAAGACTGAATGAATGAAGGGATAAAACTAAAACTGAAAGCTTCTGGCATCTGGGGTGTCAGAGTGGCCCAGAGAGGGATTATCTCTAGGCCACAATTGAACAGCTGAGGAAGCAAAGTCTATGCATAAACACCTGAAGCTCCCGGTAGAGAGATGGGAAACCTGCAGCTCTTTGGCCTGAAAACCTCCATGTGTGCAAACTACCAGGGTGAGAACAAGAGAGAGAGAGTGGGAGAAGTCGTTCATCTCCAGAGACATCTCCGCTCTTGAATTTCTCATCTACCTCCTCCAATACCCACGCAGACTGCCCTCCATCATCACCTTTGTCCTGCTACAGCTTTCTGGGTGATTACTCTGCTTCCACTCCTGTTCCTCATCTACCCATTCTCCAAACTGGAGCCAACATGACCTTTTAGAATGTAGATCAGTTGATGGACTGCTTCTGAAAAAAAAAAATTCCCCAATGGCTTTCCTTTGCTTATACACTAAAGGCAAAACTCCCTCTGTAATTTAGCTCCTTCCCACCTCTCTGGCCTCACTGCTGGCCCTTCTATTCTTTCATCCATTGACTCAGCTGCACTGACAGGCTTCCTGTGCCCCCAAACACACTGCATTGTTCCCTCTTTTATATGTCCTAGGGGCTAATTTTTATTCCCACCTCAAGGCCTTTGCCCTTGCCGTTCTGTTTGGAATACACTTCCTCCAGATCTTCCCATGGTGCCTCTTTAACCCTCAGATTAAAGGGCACCTTCTGAAAAATCACCTTGCTATCTGTTTTCTATCACCATATCTTGTTTCTTTCATAGAACTTAATAGTATTTGAAAACTTCCTTCCCCCTTCCTTCCTTCCTTCTTTCCTTCCTCCCCACTCCCTTATTTTCTTCCTTCATTTTCTCTCTTCCCATCCCTGCCTGCTATTCTCTCTTTCTTCTTTCTATATTAACTGTTTAAGTTTTCGTTGGATGACTACTCTATTAAAATATGAGTACACTGGGACACCTGGGTGGCTCAGTTGGTTAAGTGTCCACCTCTCAATTTCAGCTCAGGTCATGATCTCATGGTCATCAGATGTCAGAGTGGGACCTACTCTGACAGCTCAGGGCCTGCTTGGGATTCTCTCTCTCCTTCTCTTTCTGCCCCTGCCTGCTCGTGTGTGCATGTGCTTGCTCTCTCTATCAAAGTAAAATAAAATAGTGAAGAAAACGCCTTTGGGGAAAAAAAGGAATTACCTCTTTCCCTCTCCCTCTTCCCCTCCTCTGCTCACACACTCTCTCTCTCTCTGTCTCAAAAAAAATATAAGCACACAAAACATGAAATTTGACTTATTTATAATTGTGTCCTTAAAACTTAGAAAAGTGCTTGGCTATCAGTTAGAAACGGATTGATTGAATTAACTCTAGTCCTAATAGGTATTTCCAATAAATCCTTCTTCCTTACCCATCTTTCGAGGTGACTTGAATAATGCTGTTACTGGCAACTAACAGAACGAGACTGAAATAATGCTTGTGTTATTCTTGATATTTTGAAGCAGTTTCTTCATCTATGTTACAACATTAAATGAGTCTGGTTGTATGAGAATTCCTCTTGATGGAAACTGTTTCCCCCAAATAGCCAGAGATCCTGACCCTTTTCAATATTGTTCGAAATTCAACACCTTTAAATACATTATTTTCTTTTTAAGCTCCATTAAACAGTGCAAATTCGCTGGGAGATCCACTGTTTTCTCAAGGTGAATTAACTTATCAGAGGGTAGATGTCTTAGCACTTGGAAGTATCAGAAAGACATTCTGAGGGCAGAGTGAGGAGATTTAGGCAACTGGGTGTTGTGAGGGTGGAAGGCCAGGTGAGGCATTGCAGTGACACAAGGCTATGTATCCAGGGACAGAATGGAGGAGGTGAAAGGAGAAGAGGCCAGCTTGTAAACTCTGAACAGAACCGCCTTGTCAACCCAATACACTTGTTCTGTTACTGGGTAGTAATAGAAATGGGAGGTGGGGAAGGAGTTTCAGGAGAGAGAGGAGGGAGGAGCCACAAAGATTTAACATTTAAAGCAACTCAACATCTCTTCCTTCTTCCCTTCTTATTCACAGGTTGATAGAATCTGTGGAATAATTTTTTCTTGGGCCTCTGCCTTGTGGAGTGAACGCCCCCAGTCCAGAGGCCCAGTGGGAGGGGTGGTACTGCCCAGATCAGCCTCTGGTTTTTCTGGGAGGGGGGGACTCGGGTCAGACGTACTGGGTTGGTGCAGGTCATGTCTTCTACTGAAGAAGAAAAAAGTCAAAATCCTAAATGCCCCGAGTGAGAAGGGGATGGAAAAGTGTAACTGTGTGCTAATAGATATCTTGAAAAGAGAAAGTCTAATATGTGTGGGAAATCTGACCTCTCTTACACTCTCTTCACTTCTGCACAGTTAGCTCTCTGTAGAGTTATATTTATTTTATGGCAGAAACCAATAATAACAGACACCCACCCCACTGCAGAGGAAAGCGGTAGAATTCCACAGTCTGAGAGATCATACAATTTTGATTACTCTAGAGTCTCCGGATGGCTCTGCTTCAACTAGGAATGTGATCATCGCACTATATGCCCAAGTCCTGTGGGAATGAAATCATCAACAAAACATTTTCAAGTCTTAAAGGCAAAAATTATATATTTAGTTTGGGGGAAAAATGACTGTTATAATACAATACTATTTCTCTAAGGTGGTTTCATTAGGTAGTTATCACATCTAAACAGTTAAGAGATGGTTTCTGAAAATTTCTCTGCGCAATAGTCTCAGATCCTTGCTGCCCAGTCCCCTTCCCTCTTCTCTGCAAGGTATTAGAAGACACTTCCTTCTTCTCCAGCTCCCAGCCCTTTATTTATTGGTGCCCTAATCAACCTCTTGTCCTCCATTTTAGTATCTACTCCTAGGGTACCTGAGTAACACATGGTACTGTGAGTGGTCTAAGAAGACAGGTGGTAAGATGAGGTTTTAAATACTTCCGATGCATTTTCTTCCTAAGTTCTTGAGCTGATGCATTTTCTCTCATAGAGCAGACAGGACAGCTGGAGCGGGCTGGGGGGCAGAAGCGTTAACCCTCTTACCAGTGTGGAAATGAACAAAGATCACCCAAATGAGAACAAAAGAGCCTGTTTATTCAGAGCTTGCTATAGGAAGAGAGTCAGCCATTGCAGAGAGACTCAAAGGCAGGCAGAGGGGTAGGGAAGCTGTATAATGAAGAAAGAAGAAAGGGCTTCAGGCTTGCCCTGCTTGGACATTGCTGGCATGGGGAGGTGGCCTAGCTAACTAAGAGTGAGTCCTGTTATATGATTGGTTTGGGGAACATACTTGACTATCTCTGGCTGATCCCCGCTTGGAAGCAGGAGCAAAAAAGGAGTGAAGCTGGTGGTCGTGGAGCAAGTCCTAAGCAGTGTGTGTCAGTCACCATGGCAGTTGTGGTTTAACTTCCTGGGCCGGTTCCTGCAGAAATGGTGGGTCAGACTCTACTGTCTTCTATGATATGGCCACCATCTCCTTGTTCGCTCAGTCACTCACCAGGGTGGCTCCAGGGGGCTCCTGTCCGGGCTGCACTGGCTGCACTTGGTGTGCTCTCTTGTCCATGGTGTCCCTTTCCCCACATGCCTTCCCAGAGCCCTCTGCCACGCCCTCCAAAATTGGATTTTGAAGGTGGCAGGATGCAAGGCCGAATAAGCAGTAATCCATTGACTTGGGTGAACTTTTTCAGAACACAGGATATTTAACCCTAGCAAGTAGCCCAGGGGATGGGGAGAACTCATAGCTAGGGTGATCCTTATAAGCCTGGAGAAAGCGATGGCCAAAGGCAGGTGGAGTGCAAGTGCCCGAGTCTCTCCCTGGTAGAGGATAGAAATGGAGAGAGATGCATTTGAGGGTTCTGGGAGGACACAGAGGGCACATCACCTGCCAAGACCGTGAGGAATGTGCTGCTGAGTAATACATGAGCACGTTCAGTGGCAGCTCTCCTCTGCAGGCTGGAGCTTTCGACAGGAGAAGCAGTCACAGAACTGGGCTCATTCTTACCCATGGGCATGATGAGGTCCTGGAGAAATGGAGACCAGGTGGCAGATTCTGACTGCCAGGAGCCCAGAGGCTGCAGTTGAGGGTCCATAATGATTCTCAAGGTCAGAGAGGCAGCCAAGGGGTCTTGACCCACAGGGAGTTGTGAACACGGTCAGTAGGACTTGGCATCCTAAGGGGAAACACAGATGGGCAGCCAGTGAGGGTGCTGCTTAACATTTACCAACAGGGAAAGCAAACATGGAGACGCAGAAGGTTGAGGGTGGTTGGCACAGTAAAAATCATGGTCACTTGCTCAGTTCCTGAACTCATGCCAATATATTTTTTTTGTCTTCATAGACTTCATTTTTTAGAGCAATTTTAGGTTCACAGAGAATTGCACATTGCACAGGAACTATAGAGAGCTTTGAGATACCCTCTCTCCCCTACCCCATAATGTCATGTATCCCACCGTTAACAGTGTTATATGGAATAGTTTCAGCACCCTATAAATTCTCTGTGCTCCAACAATTCGTTCCTCCCTCCCTTCCTCCCCTGGAACCCCTGGCAACTACTGATCTTTTATTATCTATACAGTTTTGCCTTTTCCAAAATGTCATATAGTCAGAATCAAAGAGTGTATAACTTTTAGACCTGCTGCTTTTACTTAGAATAAACATTTAATTTCCTCTGCGTCTTTACGGGGCTTGAGAGCTTGTTTCTTCTTATCGCTTAATAATATTCCTTTGTATGAATGTACTACGACTGGTTTATCCATTCAGCTATTGAAGGACATCTTGATTATTTCTAGGTTTTGGTTATTATAAAGTGCTCTGAATATTTATATGAAGGAGTTGTGTGGACGGTTTTCAAGTCATTTAGTTAAATACCAAGGAGTGTGCTCGTTGCATCATATGGTATGAGTATGTTTAGTTTTGTAGGAAACTGCCAAACCATCTTTCAAAGTGACTATACCATTTAGCATTCCCATCAGCAGGGAACGAGAGTTCCTGCTACTTCGGATTTTGGCCATTTTAGTAGGTGTGCAGTAGTATATCATTGTTGTAATTTGCATTTTTCCAAACACATTGTTGATCGTCTTTTCATGTGCTTATTTGCCACCTGTATATCCTCTTAGGTGAGGGGTCTGTTCATGTCTTTTGCCATTTAACATTTTTTTCTAGCTTTATGGAAATAAAATTGACATAACATCGTGTAAGTTTGAGGTATAGAATGTGTTGATTTGCTATATTTATATGTTGCAAAATGATTACCCCTGTGGCATTAGCTAACCTCTCCATTGTGTCACATAATTCCCATTTGTTTTTTCAGAATAAGAAGATTTAAATTCTTTCTTAGCAACTTTTAGGTATATAATATTATTAACTATAATCACTGTACCGTACATCAGATCACCAAAACTTATTTTTCTTATAACTGGATGTTTGTACTGTCTGACCAATATCTCTCCATTTATTTTATCCCACAGCCGCTGGTAGCCACCATTCTTCTCAGTTTCTATGAGTTTCGCTTTTTTTAGATTCCACATATAAGTGATACACAGTATTTGTGTTTCTTTGTCTGTTTTATTTCATTTAGCATAATGCCCTTGTCCATCCGTAGTGTTGCACATGACAGGATTTCCGTCTTTTTCATGGTTATAATAATACCTTATAATTATTTACTTTATTAAACATTTTTTAATGTTTAGTTTTTGAGAGTGCGTGCATGCGCGCACACATACGTGTGTGCACACGCACGAGTGGGGGAGGGGCAGAGAGAGAGGGAGGCACACAATCTGAAGCAGGCTTCAGGCTCCAAGCTGTCAACACAGAGCTCAAGCTGTCAGCATAGAGCCCAAGGTGGGGCTCAAACTCACGAACTGCGAGATCCTGACCTGAGCCCAGGTCCGACTTAACTGACTGAGCACCCCAGGCACTCCCCTTTATCCATTCATCTGTTGATAGACACTGAAGTTATTGTGGATATTGTGATAATGCTTAAATATCTTAAATGCTCAATATCTTGTTTTTTGTTTCTTTTGGATACATTCCCAGAGGTAGGACTACTGGATGATATGGCATTTCTATTTTTAATTTTTTTGAGGAAACTCCATACTGTTTTCCAAAATGGTTGCACCAATTTGCATTCCCACCAACAATGCACAAGGGTTCTCTTTTTTCCACATCTTCACCAACACTTATCTCTTGTCTTCTTGATAATAGCCATTCTAACAGTGATATCTCATCATGATTTTGATTTGCATTTCTCTGATGATTAGTGATGTTGAGTACTTTTTCATGTACCTGTTGCCATTTGTGTATCTTCTTTGGGAAAATGTCTATTCAGTTCTTCTGCCTGTTTTTAATTCGATTGTTTGTCTTGATATTGAATTGTATGGGTTCTTTACATATTTTGAATATTAATGCTTTATCCAATATATAATTTGCAAATATTTTTTCCCATTTGGTAGGTTGCCTTTTAGTCTTGTTTTTTGCTTTTCAGAAGCTTTTTAGTTTGAGGTAGTCCCACTTGTTTAGTTTTGTTTTTTGTTCCCTTTGCTTTTAGTGTCAAATCCAAAAAACTATTGCCAAGATTGATGCCAAGGACCTTACTCCTATGCTTTCTTCTAGAAGTTTACATTTCAAGTCTTTAATTCATTTTTTCTTTTGCTCATTTTTGAATTTGATTATTTGTTTTCTCATTAGTGAATTTTAAGAGTTCTTAGTTAGTTTCGATACAAGCTTTTATCAGCTATGTGCTTTGCAAAGGTTTTCTCCTGGTCTGTCACTTGTCTTTTAATTTTCTTAACAGCATCTTTCAGAGAGAATAAGTTTTAATTTAATGAAATCAAACATATCTATATTTTTCTTTCTTGCACACTGCTTTGGATGTTGTATATTAAAAGTCATTGCCAGGGGCAGCTGCCTGGCTCAGTTGGTAGAGCATGTGACTTTTGATCTTGGGGCTGTGAGTTCGAGTCTTACATTGGGTATGGAGATTACTTTTTTTAAAAAAAAGAAAAGAAAAAGCCATCATTGCCAAACCTTAGGTCACCTAGATTTTCCCCTGCGTTATTTTCTGGAAATTTTATATTTAAGTTTTTAACATTTAGATTTATGACCCATTTCGAGTTAATTTTTGTGAAAAGTCTAAAGTTTGTATTTATATCAATATTTTAAAAGTATTTTTATATTAATATTTTTCTAACCATTTATTGGAAAGATTATCCTTTCTTTATTCAGTTGCTTTTGCCCTTTTGTCAAGAACCAGTTGGTTATATTAATGTGGATCTATTTCTGCACTCTCCATTCTGTTCCATTGATCTATTTGGGTTTATATGTCTATTCTTTCACCAGGTCCACCCTGTCTTAATTACTGTAGCTTTACACTAATTTTGTTTCCAATATATGAAATTTATTGTCAAATTGGTTTCCATACAACACCCAGTGCTCATCCCAAAAGGTGCCCTCCTCAATACCCATCACCCACCGTCCCCTCCCTCCCACTCCCCATCAACCCTCAGTTTGTTCTCAGTTTTCAAGAGTCTCTTATGCTTTGGCTGTCTTCCACTCTAAAGTGGAAGACACTTTTTTTTTTTTTTCCTTCCCCTCCTCCATGGGTTTCTGTTAAGTTTCTCAGGATCCACCTAAGAGTGAAACCATATGGTATCTGTCTTTCTCTGTATGGCTTATTTCACTTAGCATCACACTCTCCAGTTCCATCCACATTGCTACAAAGGGCCATATTTTGTTCTTTCTCATTGCCATGTAGTACTCCATTGTGTATATAAACCACAATTTCTTTATCCATTCATCAGTTGATGGACATTTAGGCTCTTTCCATAATTTGGCTATTGTTGAGAGTGCTGCTATGAACATTGGGGTACAAGTGCCCCTATGCATCAGTACTCCTGTATCCCTTGGGTAAATTGCTAGCAGTGCTATTGCTGGGTCATAGGGTAGGTCTATTTTTAATTTTCTGAGGAACCTCCACACTGCTTTACACTAATTTTTGAAGTCAGGTACTGTCACTCTTCTGACACTTCTTCTTCCTCAGTATTGTGTTGGCTATTCTGGGTCTTTGCCTTTCCATAAGAACTTTACAGTCACTCTGTAGGTAAAATAACTTGCTGAAATTTTGACAGTGCTTGTGTTGAATCTGTACATCAAGTTGGGAAGGACTGTCAACTTAACATTAAATTTTTCAGTCTATTATCATGGGATATCTCTCTGTTTAAGTTTTCTTTTATTTCTTTCATCAGAATTTTATTGGTTTTCTCACATTGCTTATGTACATATCTTGATAGATTTGGACTTATACCTATGTATTTCATTTCTGGGGTGCTAATAAAATAGCTTTGTTGTTGTCTTTAATTTCAAATTTTATTATTCATTCTTGGCATATAGGAAAGCAGTTTCATATATTAACCTTGTATCCTGCAACCTTGCTATAATCATTTAGCTTTAGTTTTTTTTTTATGTGATTTTTAAAGATATTCTACATAGAAAACTACATTACCTTTGAACATGATAGTTTTATTTCTTCCTTCCCAATCTGTGTGTCTTTTATTTATTTTTCTTATCTTACCACATTAGCTAGAACTTCCAGTATGAGGTTGAATAGGAATGGCAAGAGGGGATATCCTTGCCTTGTTTCTGATCTCAGGGAGGAAACATTTATTTTCTCATCAATAAGTATGATGTAGTTGTAGATTTTGGGTAGATATTAATTATCAAGTTGATAATTCTCCTCTGTTCTTAGTTTTCTAAGAGTTTTTATTGTAAATGGGTGTTGGATTTTTTCCAGTGTTTTTTCTTCAGTTGATATGATTATATGATTTTTATTCTTCAGACTGTTGATGTGATGGATTCCATTAATTGATTTTGAATGTTGAACTAATTTTATATACCTGAAATAAATCTCACTTGGTCATGATGTATAATATACCTGAAATAAATCTCACTTGGTCATGATATATAATTGTTTCTACATATTGATGGGCTTTATTTGCTAAAAGTTTGTTGAGGATTTTTACATCTATGTCCATGAGACATATTGGTTTGAATTTCTTTAAATGTCTTTGTCTGGTTTTGGTATTAGGGTATTGCTGTCTTAATGATGAATTAGGAGTTATTTTGTCTGTTTCTATTTTCTGGAAGAGTTTGTAGAGTATTAGAATTATTTCTTCCGTAAATGTTTGGTACAGTTTGCCAATGTTATCATCTGGGCCTGATGCTTTCTGCTTGGAAAGTTATTGGTCAGTTGTATTTCCTTATTAAATATAGGCCTGATTTGAGTCAATTTTCATATCTCTAACACATTGACTGAAAAAGTGTCCAGATCGCTGGGAAGAATAATTGTGCTCACAGGAAAAATACGGGCTATGATTATTCTCCAAACTCTTCCTCAAAGTTCCTATGAACATTTACTTAGGTGTACTTTATATTGGGTGTGTTAATCCAGGTCCTTCAAGAAGTAGACTCTAAGACAGAATTGTGATTTTGGAATCCGTGAGTTATTCCTAGAAATGCCTTGTGAAGTTTACTCCTTCAGCCCTTGCATATTATTTTGAAACTATCTAAAAGCTTATAATAAATTACTTCTGCTGAAAACAATGGAATACTTTCTATTGTTTGCTACTGATCCTTAATTGGTAATACACTTGTTCACAAGGATGGTTGCCAACTGTAGTTTCTAAAAGAAACTACACCTAGGCTGGGGTATCTGACCTTGTTTGGGGTTTAAAGCAGTGAAAATCCTGTTAGCATTAGACGTGGCACCAACATTTTGTGGCAAAGAGTGGTACAACTTCATCTTTGTCAATGTGGACTGTGGGACATACTGAAGGTGATCAGGTCGCTTTAGCAGATCAGGTTGCTGCTGTGAAAACCATTATGGTTGAGAATGAGGAATTCAAGAATTGTAGTATTGGGTGGGTACAATTCTTAAAAAAAAAAAAAAAGGGCCACGGCATAGTGAGAGGACCAGGAAACCTTATGGTTCCCTAAAATAACCTCTGTAGGTATTATTGCTGTAGACTGAGTTAGCTTTTGCAATTTGTTGATTTCAAATGTAGTTTGAATTGAGAGACTCCTTAAACCTCTTATGAAAAAGCTAGGGCATTGTTCATGAGAATGTGAGATCCTAAGAACTGGAATGGAGAATCGGGGAGCATTTGGATGACTGGAAGTTCCTCTAATGCCTGATACCCTCACTACCAGCTTCCCTTGATAAACGAAGTAGCCCTTCCTCCTCTGATAAGCTTGGTTCCACCTTGTCAGGAGATATGCCACCACCTCATTTGGGGATCACCTCACATGTGCCTGCAAGTTTTCCTCATGTCTCATTCTCACCATCCTCATTGCTCTCCAAGCTATAAGCAGATCTGTGAAGGGCAAACTAACACGCAAAAAGGATTTTGATTATTTGCTAACTCATATCAGTAGATAATGGGAACTATGTGTGCAAATCAAGACCCTGGTTCAGGTACGCAATTTTGAATTGGGTTGAAGATTTCTTTATTTTTGAGCATTTAGAGGGGCTTCTAATCGGTTGCTCAGTTCAACTGACTGGGACCTGGACCTTCTGGAGGTTTACAATAAATGAATTTGAGACGCTAATAGTGAAGAGACAGAAATTCAAGATTTGGGAAAATAGGAATGTTGGAGTGGATTGTCTGGTAGCCAATACCAAATGGTAACCAATAGCATTTTTGGTGTAGTTTGTTTATTCTCCTCCTATTCCATATAAACTGAGATGTCCTGCAAGGCCACGGGTAGGAAAACATTTAGAAGCAGTTTGCTGAGGAGACTGTCAGAATTCTTACAAAATGCTGTAATGGCTGACCTATTCAGATCTCACATAAAGTGGAGATGATGGTATCTCAAAGTGATGCTGGCCAGTAACAAAACACAATTGTTAGGGGCAAGGTTAGCATGGTTACTACAACGTTATCATAGTAGTCAGCAAGGCCAGGTACTCAATTTTGGGACCTTTGTTGGTGGCTAATGGAACTTGAGATCCATAGCAATAAAAGAGGGGGGCCACTTATGAAAACCCTACATGACCTGATGTAAAAACAGCAACAAAAAACTCTTCTGAGTCTGGTGCCTGTGCCGTTGCATGGTAATGGCTCACTGGAAAATGGGAAATACTCCAATCCTAGTTCTAAGCTGGTATTAGTTCCTGGATATCTAGAAAATCACCATGGTTCTATTGGTCAGAGGTGGGACATATGAAGGATAGGTGATGAGTGGAATTTAGGTCCAAGTCCACTTCTCAGTGGCTCACAGATTCTATAAAGCCATGCTGTGGTTGTTTTTCTACTAGCTGAATGAGTAGTTGGAGCAGATGTACTCAATATTTGGTAGTATCTTGCCACTTATTCCTGATCCATTAAATGACTTCTATTATGGTAGTGTGTCAGGAGGTCCTCAAAACCCAGTTCAATGATTTTCTAGGGAGACGCACTGGACTCAGCCTATAGTTGTACTCATGGCAACAGTGAAAAAATCCAGAGCAAGATCAACAAAGGGAAAAGATATATGGGGCCCTGTCTAGGGGGAACCAGAGGCACACCTCCAGAGTCTTCTGCCAGTGGAGTCACACAGAACACACTTAATTACAGCAATGAGTTGTGACAACACAGGTGGAATGGTGACAACCAGAGGAGATCCTAAGATACTCAGTGCCATGGACTTTTTTATTGGTAGTTGATCATGTAAGCAGTTTCTGCCTGGAACATATTAAAATTCTAGACTCCCAGAAGGAAAGCAGGTGTTCAGCATAAATTATATTTTTGTTTGTACAAACAGTTTAGGCAGAGTGAGCTCCTCTTAATTGGTTAGAATGGTAGGAACTGGTAGTTCTTAGATGCTAGCCAAGGGCCAACATTGAAAGTATGCCTTTTGAACATGGATGTTAGCTGGTCCTGCCATGTTAACTCTTTCTTCATAGGTAGGAATACATAAAGTGAAACCCTACCTCTGGGGGAATTGCAGAGATTGGTACCACCATGGGCACTAATTCCTGTCAACTAATTTGACTTGCCTTTTGTCCTTTGCAGAGGTGGCTGAGCCTTGGAAAGTAATGGATGATCGTTGAAAGGATAACCAGATGATGATTTTGATAACGGTGCTCTTTAGATGTAGTTTCTTTACGGAAGCAAGTCAGCAAAGTCTCTGTGTAGCTGTGTCTGTGGAAGATGTATGGATTTGTTCTATTCCAATAAGCAGAGAACTCTAGACAAATTTTGTTTTCAGTCAGGAGGGACAACAATATGCCTTCATTGTTGTAGTGCAGAGCACGATCAACTCACTTGCTCTGAGGCATATATGGTCTGTAGATGCCCGGATTGTCTCACCATTGCACGGCACATCATGCTCATTCACTGTAGACATGGCAATAATCTGAAAGAATTTGATAAGCACAGGTGGGAAGCTTTTTAAAATACTTGGGAGAAGTTCATATAGGATGTTCATATAGGTTGGGTAATAAACCCCATAGATATTCAGAGTGCTAACACATTCATGAAGTTCCTTGGAATAAAGAAAGATAACTCTTACAGTGAGAGAAAATTCACCTCGTCTTGCATTTTACACCTCTAAGAAAGATATAGGAAACTTGGTTGGCTTATTTGAGTTTCAGATACAAGCTATGTATAAAACAAAACATAAATCTGTGTAGTACCTAATACAAGGCAATGTTCTTGAATTTGTTAAGAGAGCAGTGAAAGAATCTGTGAACATTTAGCCACCTTGATTAAGAGTATGTCCCACTCTGTCAGTGAATCACATTATAGGTTCCTATCATTTTGGAGTAAAGCCAGCGCATAGGTATCTTCCTCTCAAGAAGTAGCTGTTGGGCGCAGATTGAGACTAAATTCCTGAGCAAGCAACAGCAATGACCCTGCAAGTTGAGCCACTTGAAATAAATTGAAGGTGATGTAATTTGAGTGTGCCAAGCAGCAATCCATCATCAGGGAAAGCAGTATATACAAGACAGAGTTGAGTAGGGCCTGAAGTCCCAGATAAGCGCCACAAGCAGATGGCTCACACTCCCAGGGCGTCTGTTCACAATGCTGTATCCTTCATGGCATTTTTAAAATTTGCACCTTTATTTTTTTTTAATTTCTTTTCAATTTTCTGATTCTTCACTGAATGTCATTGCCAGCGGAGAAAGTCATCTGGGTAACACTAAGTCTTTGAAATATATTGAAATTAGTGCTATGGGACTCGTATTTTATTTCTATGTATTCTTGTCGGGTACAGAATTTAGAATATATCCATTGCTCAGGGTGTGTTGAAAACAAAGTCCGTCAGTTTTCAATCATTTCAAAATTATTTTATCCCCTATCCTGAATAAACATTCCGGTCACGGCTAACTCTTAAGTTCCATTGTGATTTTTTCTCATCACTATAAAACCATCATTCCATTATCTTACATTTGTTACAGATGCCACTATCTTACTGGCTTATATCGTTGCTGTTGAAAAGTTACCTGCCAGTCTATGGGGTGCCTGGGTGTCTCAGTTGGTTAAGTGTCTGACTTCAGCTCAGGTCATGATCTTGTAGTTTGTGAGTTCGAGCCCTGCGTCGGGCTCTGTTCTGACAACTCAGAACCTGGAGCCTACTTCAGATTCTGTGTCTCCCTCTCTCTCTGCTCCTCCCCCCCCCCACTGTCTCTCAAAAATGAGTAAGTATTAAAAAATTAAAAAAAAACAAGTGGCATAAATAGGAAGTATACATATAGTATATGTATTCATTGTTTTTATTTTGAATGATTATATTTTTCCAGGTCACTTCTGCAAAATCATACCTGGTCTTTTCTTGCCTGTGCTTATTTTTAAAATTTAATCTTGTGTATATTTGGTAAATAATTTTTTTTTATATTCATTATCCCATAATGCCAATGTATGAAACATCTGGGTATCTTATTGTGCCTTCGTTCATTTGATTATTTGTGCTAGCTCTGAATCATAAGAGATGTGTTTGTCATTTGCCAGTTAATTTTTCACCATGAGCCCTTATTTGGATGACTATAATTTATGGAAATTCTGACATGCCTTAAGAAGGTGCTAGGGATTTTGTTTCCCAGCAGATTCTTCCTCTGGCTTTATGCAAACATGTCAGTTCTAGTTTCTAATCTTATGCAGATCTCAATTCTTTTATTACCCTCCTCAGTTCCACGTTCGTGACTGGGGTTCTAGCTTGCTTTCATCTGCAATACAGCTTCTGTCTTTCCTCACTGTTCTTGCATTTTCTAACATCTCCCAGTGATTATTTTGCATCAATTCTGGAATTGTTCTGAAAATGTTATTGACGATGGTCATCCAGGAATAAACTGTCTATTGCGTTGACTTGGTCTCTCATCTCCCTTTCGGGTCTTGGGATTTGCTTTACGTTTTACAGCCTCGGGACTCAGTTATACATTTAAAGGCATTTTGTATTCCACATCTAACATGTTTATAGTTAGTTGGCTTATATGTTTTTACAGAAAATAGAGTCCATTGTTGTTGCCCAAACTGGAAGTAGCATGTGTACGTTTTTCATAAATGTCTTAGATCTCCATTCCCAGGTTGTACATTCTTTTAAGTCTGGACACTGTCTCACTCTTTATTGTACCCCTCCCGTCTTCTTGCCCCCATCCCCAGGGTCTAGTATAAATAGGTGCTCAGTCTTAAAAAAAAAAAAAGATAAACAGTGTGTCTACTTGAAAATGAATTTGCTGTGTCACTTTTGAGTATTTTGCTACTTGGAAGTCTCACTCAGAGGTTTTTAAATGCCTTGTGAAAATTGTTGGCCATATAATTCAATTAACATTGTATGGTCGTTTTTCTTCTATCTTGGGTCATAGCCAAGCCCCATCATTTAAGACTCATGTGATATTGGACAAGTGAGTGACACTTTTAAAGCAAAAGTAGACAGCACAAGAGGGTGTTTGGGACATAATGAGACAATACGTATGAAGCACCTAGCTCAGGGATAGAACATTGGGATCTACAGGGCGTTTATCCCTTCCTCAGAAAAACAGGTAGGGAGAACCTTGCTATTAATATCTATTTATTCCTTGTCCTTTTCAGTGCATGTAGAGAAAAAGTGGTAAGGAAATACCAATTGAAAATAATTTTATTTTTTGGCAACAAAATATAAATTTGCCTTATAAAATATTCTACTGGATTATTCTGATTTATTTTGGGTGATTCTAGTTCATTTCTTGTCCAAATGATGAATGCCACTTGAAACAGTATAGGGGAATGTTATTTTTAGTAGGAAGTAACAGTTAATAAAGGAGTTTTCCAGCTGAAACGAGGCAATAAACAGCTACGGCAGCAACAAAATATGTGATTTCTTTTTTCTAAATGGAAAACAGTGAACGTATACAATGTCACAGGGCCTGAATTCAGAATCAGGATATAAAATTGAAATGTTTCTGGGTTTGTATGTCTCTTTACTCTTGTTTCCCTTCCCTCTTGTCTTCCTTTTCTTTCTCCTTTATTCCTCTTTTTCACTCTCTCCCTTCTTTCCTCCCTTCCTCACTTTCTCCCTTCCTCCTCCCTCCTGTCCTTCCTTCTTTCCTTCCTTCTTTCCTCCCATCCTCCCTCTTTTCTTCCCTTCCTCCCTCCCTCCCCCCTTCCCCTCTTTTTTCCTTCCTTCCTTCCATCCTTCCATCCTTCCTTCCATCCTTCCTTCCTTCCTTCCTTCCTCCCTTCCTTCCCTCCTTCCCTCCCTCCTTCCCTCCCTCCTTCTCTCTTTCCCCCCTTCCTTCCCTCCTTCCTTCCGGAGGGAACCTGAAATGAGCTTTGACATTTACTTAATTAGTGCAGGGAGGATGGTGGGGCACATTGCTAACGTAATACAAAATTGCAATTTCAAAATCTGAAAGGCTTTTTAAAGTAGCACAAACTTCATAGATCGATTGCTTTTTTACAATGCAACTATTACAGTACCATTGATTATATTCCCTATGCTGTACTTTTGATCCCCATGACTTAATCATTCCATAATTGGAAGCCTGTACCTCCCTGTCCCCTTCGGGAATGGAAAAACAGCAATAAACACAAGAATATAAATCTTTTATGTACTGGTGTTTTAAAGTTTCACATCTTCATTGCATGTATTTATATGTGCCTAGCACAAGTTAAAATGATTGTAAAGCTCTCATTAATTCCATTCAATTAGCAATTACTTATGGAACAACTGCTATCTGCTGAGAACTGTGCTAGTAACTGGGGATATAACAGTGAAAACGTCACTGCCCTGCTTTATTCTCACAGACTAGCAGAGGCATCACTGAAATAAACACATAGTGACCATTCCAGAGCTGTAGGTCCTGGGAACAGCAGCCTGTGAGAAAATCCAGGAGTGAAACTTAGCTCGGCCTTGGGGAATCAGCCAAGACTTAGAGAAAGTCCCCAAAGCTGAAAAATAAAGAAAAATTAGTATTAATTTTCTTTCTGGTGAATGGAGTGGGGAAGAAATCTCAGATCAGGAGTCAAGAGATGGCACGTTCAGAAAAATGCCAGTACAGTAATTCAGTAATATTATTTTTCATTTTAGAGAGAGAGAGAGGACACAGTGGGGGAGAGGGGCAGAGGGAGAGAGAATCTTAAGCAGGCTCCATGCTCGGCACAGAGCCCTATGTGGGGCTCTATCCCATGACCCTGGGATCATGACCTGAGCTGAAATTAACAGTCAGACGTTCAACCAACTGAGTCACCCAGGTGCCCCCATAATTCAGTAGTATAGTGAGTGAGAGCATAACAGAGGGCATAACGATGAACCTAGAAAGACAAGCTATGTTTCTAGGTCATGCTAAGGAATATGACATTTATACTGATTTCAGAGGAAAATATGTAGGAATATCTTTGTACTTTAAAATGATGATTCTGACTGAGGGATGGAAAATGAGTGTGGGTAGCAGTGACTTTTGGTTCATGGTGTTGCTGAGATGAGATTTGATAGAGTCTTTAACTGAAATACAGAATGCGGAAGACTTGATGATTAATAGGTGGAGTGGGCAAGAGTGGCCCAGGAACAATGCATAATTCCCTGGTTTGGGACGGAAGAAGGTGCCATTCACTGAAATATAGAAGGTGGGTATTAGCTAGCTGAGTGGGTTGGGGAATGCAGAAGAGCTTACTTTTGCATTCTTATGCCACCTGGCTATGTGGTGTGTGTGTGTGTGTGTGTGTGTGTGTGTGTGTGTGTGTGTGTTCGTGTGAGCACGCGCGCGTGTGCACTAAGAAAGAAGACTTACAGTATATGGGGCACCTAGGTGGCTCAGTCTGTTGAGCATCTGATTCTTGATTTCTGCTCAGGTCGTGATCTCAGGGTGATGAGGTTAAGCCCCACATCGGGCTCGGTGCTGATAGCTTGAAGCCTGCTTGAGATTCAATCTCTCTCTCTCTCTCTCTGCCCTCCCCCGCTCACCTGTGCATGCGTGCACTTTCTTTCTCTGTCTCTCCCTCTCTCTCTCTCTCTCAAATAAAAAAAGAAAGGGGCACCTTGGTGGCCCAGTTGGTTAAACATCGGACTTCGGCTCAGGTCATGATCTCACGGTTTGTGAGTTCAAGCCCCGTGTTGGGCTCTGTGCTGACAGCTCAGAGCCTGGAGCCTGCTTCGGATTCTGTGTCTCCCTCTCTCTCTGCCCCTCCCCGCTCACGCTCCATCTCTCTGTCTGTCTCTCTCTCTCAAAAAATAAACATTAAAAAATTTTAAAAAAAAGAAAGGAAACTTACAGTACAGATTTGAGGAACATATCCTATCAGCCTTCAGAAATAGATTTGGGACAATATATAGGTAATGCTCAGAATCATCGGAGTGAAGAAAAAGGCTAGAAAAAAGAAGTATAATCTGAGAAAAGAGAAAGACTGGGATGGAACTATGAGGATAATCAACATTTAAGAGACACACAAAAGAGAGAAGTAGGTTAGGTACGAATTAATATTCATGTATAAAACAGAGGTAAGGAGAAGAAGTATTTCTGAAGTTGGAGTAAAGCACAGAACAATGAAATGCCAGATTGAGCATGGGGTGCTCAACGATAGGGTAAAATTATGGATTTTCCCCCTAGAATCTGGAATGCCCACACATTAGACCTTTATATATACAGTGGGTCCTTTTTCTAGAATATGGAGAAAATCTTACTTTCCCAACATTTTTATTCAATGGGTGGATGCATCCCTGCCCTTGATCTGTGGTCCTTTTCACTCCACATTCCCCATTTGCTTCTTACAGTCTCATGGAGTAGCTTTGTTTCTTGTGGTTATATTGCAGAAATGACAACAAAGTGGTTGAGAAAGAGCTTCAATATGCCTTTAAGAAATCAAATGTAAAGGGACATTTTGAATATTCAACTTCATATGATTTCTATGATTATTCAGCTTCATGGAATTTTATTATGAATACATCAGTGTGTCCCAAACTTCAGAATACTGTTCATTGTGAATATGCATTCTGCAATCATGTTTTGGTTGTGCAGCAAATTAAGATGAGCTGACAAGAGGATCAGGGTGCTAGACAACCAAGAATACTGCCCTCGGCCGTCGGAAACTTGCCTTCTAGTTTCTAACACCAAGTTACTGTATTTCCCCATAAATACCCTTAACGTCTTTGGGCGCCCAAGTTGTGTGATATCTAAAACAATGACTTCCAATGTCCCTCCAGCTTTTAAAATCCTATGGTTCTCAATTCATCCAAACAAGCAGTAGAGGGTTTCTGTCTAATAACTAAGGGTCTGCATTTCATGCTCACAGAGAGATGCTAATAATCGGGCCTGAAATATTTTAATAAGTTTTAGCAACCACAACGATGTTCTAAATTACATGAATGCGATTAAAGAGGCATAGGAATTAATATAGCACATTGCTATGTGACTTATAACTTTATTGTAGCCCCACACCATTTATGTGCCTGCCCTTTGGTTCTTAAAATTTTCTTTCAGGAGATAGCATGGTCATAAAGGCTGACATTGTTTAAATAGGACATACACAGGGCAATAAATATCCATGTTTAGCTAGATACAGAAATGGTGCAATTGCTCAGGTTAAATATTTTCTAAAGACACTCCTCTGGAAGAGTAAGTGAACTGCTTTGGGAGTCACTTGTTAGAGTTGCAGGCAGTTACCAATAGTTACCCGCTCGCTGGTAAGAGGCAAATCTGGAAAAGAAAGAGTAGGGAAAAGAGAAACGATGTTTCTGATTATGGATTCACCCATTACAACGGCCTGATCTCCCAGAGACCTATCCAGTGCTGCTCTTCTGCTTGGCTGAAATGGTAGCATTCCCAAGGAATGAAGCTTTTTGTTTCCTTTGGATTTCTTGTGTTTTCGTCTCTCCGTGGGTTCAGCAAGAAACCGAAGCCTTTCAGTGTAGCAATGGGTTGTCCTTGCCTCCTGACAACGTGTGTGACTTTACAGATCAGTGTGGGGACAAGAGCGATGAACAGCAATGTAAGTGTCATTCTTCTCCTTTCTCCAGTTTCAGTTTCACCTTCAAACCAGGGCCTGATGGGCAGTCCAGGGAGATTCGGCTAGATACCTGGCCCGTATGGACTTCACTGACACGCCTCTAGTGTAAATTAGAAACTAAAATATACTTTTTAATAAAGAGATGGGTTCATACATCGAAGTGACTCTACTTAAACAATATAAAATTGCTAAGATTCTAGCTGGAGGGAATGTATTTTAAACCAGTTTTTATGGATTATAAAAAAAAGTGATAAGCAGTAATATAACTTTTAATGTATTAGGGAAGCAAAATTCAAAAGAAGCTCATTACTGAAGCTTAAAAATGCTGTGATGGAAATGATGAGCTTAAACTTAGATTCAGTATGGAAATGTTCAAAATGAATTTTAGGTTGGATGAGTAGATTTTATTTTTGCTCATAGGACACTAGCTCCAAGTGAGTTGGTACGGATTTGCACACACGGCACAACTCTGGCTTGTATCCTTTGATTCTGGGGCACAGGAAACAGCACCAGCTTGCGAGTCAGGACCTAGATTTGGATCCTGCATAAACCATGTGCTAATTGTGTGATCTTGTACCTCCTTCTCATTACAAATGGTTGTAAAGGAAGATACATTGACTCTCAGCAGTGGGAAGATGCTCCATTGCTTACTGGTCTAGTATGAAAAAGGAGCCTGTTCACCAAGGAAAGACATGGGCGAAGATGTGTATGTTTCTCTAGTTTCCCTTGTAACGTGACATCTTGAAGGAATATTGCATTTCATCAGTGGAACTTGTGCTTTTTTTTTTTTCAACGTTTATTTATTTTTGGGACAGAGAGAGACAGAGCATGAACGGGGTAGGGGCAGAGAGAGAGGGAGACAGAATCGGAAAGAGGCTCCAGGCTCCGAGCCATCAGCCCAGAGCCTGACGCGGGGCTCGAACTCACGGACTGTGAGATCGTGACCTGGCTGAAGTCGGACGCTCAACCGACTGCGCCATCCAGGCGCCCCGGAACTCGTGCTTTTCTTACAATACGATCACCCGTTGTAAACCACATTTTCATCAAGTTAAATTGGTTCACTGTTGGTTCAGAGTAACTATTGAGTCAATTACCTGGAGGCACTAATTCTAGTATTTTAGAGCACCTTGTGCTTCTTTTCTTTCTTTCTTTTTTTTTTTTTTTTCGGATGCTATGTGAATCCATGTTTATAGAATTGTTCATTTTCTTCTGCTAAAACAAGTTTCTATATATTCAGTTTTGCTATTGTTGTCCTCCAGTTACATATTCAGTTGTTATGATCTTAGAGCAAGAACAGTGAATAGTGAAAAATTTCTTCTCTGCAGAAGAAAACGAGCTATCGATCTGTCTCCCATAGTTTGGGACACCGATGGTGCTGTTAGTGACTGTTAAATACAAAATGCAGCCGAAGACAGGGATTCATTTATATGTGTCCAATTTACCCAGAGAGGCTGAATGTGGGTGTACTGTCCGTCTCTGACCTGCCTAGGAAAGCCCTCACTGCTCTTTGGCGAGCAGCAAAGAGGAACCACTTGGCTGGTTTGACAAGTGCAAAGTCCCTTCCGCTATTAATCTCTACGCAGCTTCCTTTAGCACGCTTGCTGTGATAGCATGCACGGGCCTGCTTCAGGAAAGGTTAATGTGAAAGGAGGAGGAAGCAGCTGAGTGCGAAAGGTCTTGACTGCATGAAAAATTCTAATAACTCACGGCTGTGGAGGAAAATGAAGGAACAGATCTGTCGAATAAACAGATTTCATTTTCAGCGTTACATTAGGAGATCACCTTTTGGCGTTTCGCTTTTCATTTTCATTTCTGAGAAGTTTCCACTTTGGTATTTTATTTCAAATGTGGACCATAACCTGTAGATAAAATCGAGAATCGCTTTGAAGTGTGAGTTTCTTTTGTACACCACAGTAGGGGGGAAATACTGTGAAGGAATAATGATGGCCAATTTTTCCCCTAAAATTTTGTGATGGGAAACTTATGGATGAGATATTTTTTTTAAGCTAACTTTATAATGATGGTAAAATAGCTACTTTTTGAAAAAAAAAAATCAGTCTGTGCCCCTTTTTAGCATCCAAATGGTGTGACCTTTAAAGAAATAGATTACTATGTTGACTTTCCTTAATGAAATTGGCATAGTTGAATTTCAGATGCAACTGATCCTATTAATAGGTTTTTGAGAATTTTCTTATTTTACATGATGGGTCTCTTTTTTTCAGAGTACTTGAACCTGTTGGTTTGACGCATAATTATTTTTTTAAGATATGAGGTTTATTTAGAAAGACTGAATCTTCACAATGAAATAAGTTCTATTTATATCAAGCACTTAATATATAGTGATCAAGAAAAATAATTTTTAGGTATAACAACTGTTTGGCTCTAGTGTTGACAAGAGTTCTTCTTCATTATAATTTATTGACATCCTGAGTCAAGGAAATAAATGCTGTAGTACTAGGTATCTTGTTTCATTTTTAAAACTTTTTAAAAATTTATTTGTTTTGAAAGAGAGAGAGAAAGAGAGAAAGGGAAAGAGAGTCTCAGGGAGGGGCAGAGAGAGAGAGAGGGAGAGTGAGTCTCAAGCAGGCTCTGCACCATCAGCACAGAGCCCAACGTGGGGCTCGAACTCACAAACAAAACCATGCAGTCATGACCAAAAGCAAGAGTCAGACATTCAACTGAATGAGCCACGCAGGTGGCCCCTGGGTATTTTGTTTTAAAATCATGTTCCAAGCATTGCATTGTCTGCTTCCTTGCTGACCCCCATTGCCCATTCTCCCTCATTCTCTTTGATTTGTATGTTTATTTTAATATCAGAATCATATCAAGTATAGAGAGAGTCTAGCTTCTCTCCTAGCAATTTCTCAAAATTATTTGAGTACAAAGGCTTTACTCTTGTATTTTTACTTGGAGATAAAGATAGTAGTCTTGCTTATGTTGGTACCATTCAGATCTAAGTCAACCAGAAGATTATAAACTGTTGATACAGTGTGGAGATATATCCCATGCAACGGATCCTCACCACTGAAGTGTTGTCAGAAAATATTCTTAGATAATTACTTTCGCATACCAGAAGTTAATATTAAAATTCACTGTTATATATTCACTTTCAGAGGTAAATTGCCTGTGACTCAAAAGAAAAACATATATTCCGTTAATCTGGCATTTTTTTGTCCTACCTACATGTCATACTTAAGAACTTCCCATTTGGTCTAGTATTTTTTATAGGGAATTTTTAGACTTTGATTTGATGGGATACATCACAAGGTTTTGAGGTTTTACTTTATTTCTTTTGCACACTTTTTCAATTTAGAAACAAGAGTTTTTTTCAAAAGGTACTTACTTTTTATAAACCTAATTTTTTATGTGAAATAGGTAAAGATTACCTTAGAGGTGCGTTCTCAAAATCCGAGAGGTGACAGGGTTTAATCAGACGATGTTAAGTATAAACATTGCTTCCTCAATAGGGTGACATGTCAACTACCTGAAAAAGGAATTGGTTCATTGAAATACTCGAAGTTAAAGCATTAATAGCATGAAATGTGAGATTTCACCTACAATGTTTCGTTACTACTGCATTGTATGCAAAATGTTTGATGCGTATTTTCCTGAAACAACTAAAAATCCTAAGCAAAATGTCTTAGTTTGAGCTTCTATAACAAATACCATAACCTGGGTGGCCTAAACAAAAAGAACATTTAATTCTTAGAGTTCTAGAGGCTGAGAAATCTAAGATCAAAGGCTGGCAGATTTCATGTCCGATGAAGGGACTTCTCCTGGTTTGCAGAGAGCTGTTTTTCAGTGTCCTCACCTGGGGGGGGGGGGGCGTGGAGGGGGGAGAATTTTGGCTTCTCTTCCTTTTCTGTAAAGGCACTAATCCCATTATGAAGACTCCATAGTTGTGACCCAATCATCTCCTAAAGGTTCCACCTCCGAATACCGTAACACTGGGGATTAGGGATTCAACATATGAATTTTGTACTTTGTTTATTTTGAGAGAGAGAAAGAGAGAATGTGAGCAGGGGTGGGGAGGCAGAGAGAGGGGACAGAATTCCAAGCAGGTTCTGTGCTTTGAGCACAGAGCCCTATGTGGGGCTTGATCTCAGGAATAGCGAGATCATGACCTGAACTGAAATCAGGTCAGATGGTTGACTGACTGAGTCGCCCAGGTGCCCCTCAACCTATGAATTTTGAAGGGATACAAATATTCAGTCCATAGCACAACAAAATTATATATGTGAGAAATCAAATAATAAATCTATAGAGCCTAGCTGAAGAAAATTATAAAAAATTACTGATGTATGGAAGACTCATGATAAGATTGTTTTCTTAATATGGTGTTTCAACAGTGTAAATAGATACATTTTAATGTTCATGAAATCAATCTAGTTAAATTCTAATACAGAGTATAACAGGATAAATTTTGGAATCCGATCAAAGGGACTTGGCAAGGTCATCCAGAAAAATGAGTGAGAATAGCTAGAAAGGGGGAGAAGAATTTGATTAACAACAGGGAATAACTTTTATTAGTAGGTTTGCAATAGGTATCATGTAAACTACCCCAACATTGTGGCAGTTCATGTTTAGAAAAGAATCTGATCACTAGAAATATTCAGCTTTCCTATATATAAGAAACATTAAGAAATATATCTATAATGTATTAAAAAATAATGGTGGCATTGCAAGTCAGTTTATAGCACTTCTCATAAGCCAAGCACTGTTAAGAAATTTCCATAGAGTATCTCATTTAATCTTCACCAAACACCAAGATAGTAGGAACTATTATAGGTCCCAACTTACAGCTTTATAAAATAAGGCTCAGGTAAAGTAAACTAAAGTGCCAAAGGACACAGAGTTATTCAGTGGAAGGACTGACATTCACAGCCAATTGTCTGATTCTAGAACGCTTAACTCTAACCACCATACAACACTGACTGTGTTTTTATATGCAACAAATGAATATGAGGCAATTTCATGGAATAAATTTCTTATTTACTCCACATATCAAGACTTCCAAAAGGTGAAGTGTTAAATGTGAAAAGTAAAGCCATAGTCTTTATTGTTCTTGATGGTAAGTTTTGAAGTCAGGAAAAGTTTCTCTTTTGCTTTGAGGTATAATAAATCCTCAAAATATATTTGTTGAATATTGACATTGTATAAATATTCGGATGAGGAAGGGCCTTTTTATGCTTTACATGTAAAGAAGAAAGTACAAAAATCAGTAAATCAGAATATATAAAAGGTAAAATAACTATTTCAGTGTATCAAAAGCATTGTAAATAAAATGAAAGAAGAACAATGTTTTCAATGTATTTGACAAATAGTTCTCTTCCAGGTAAACATGTCAAATGAAAGATGCATTCTCTGATAGAAATATGGGTAAAAATCCTGAAAAGGCAACTTGTAAAACTTACAGAAAGGGAAACAACCATCTAGGATCAACTTCACTGTCAATCATATGTCACAGTCGAAAACCAAAAGCTCCCAATATTTTAAAAATTAATTACATAAATTACAGAAAGGAATGCCCATGTTTGTGAAGGGTATGAGAACGTGAGAATTTTTATATACTGTCGGCAGGAGTAGTACAAACTCTTACATTTTTGATAGTGTCTTTGAAATATGAATAAGATGTTTAAAGTGTTCATAGCTTTGACTAGTAATTTCACATATAGGAATTCATTCCAAGAAAGCATTTAGAAAGAGTTCACGTCAAAGGTGTCATCACAGCATTATTTAAGATGTTGGGTGGGGCACCCGGATGGCTCAGTGGTTGAGCATTTGACTTCGGCTGAAGTCACCATCTCATGGTTTGTGGGTTGGAACCCCATGTTGGGCTTTGTGCTGACAGTGAGGAGCATGCTTCAAATTCTCCGGGTTCTCTTGCTCTCTGCCCCTCCTCCGTTTGAGCGCGTGTGCGCTCTCTCTCTCTCTCAAAGATAAACATACATCTAAAAAAAATGCTGGATATTGGATATAATGTAATTTCATAATATTAGGTTAATGCTTAAAGAAGTTAGGATACATCTGTACTTTGGACATCTGCGCGCCATCTATCAATTTTCGATGCTACTTAAAAACAGGGGAAAGCTCATGATATATTGTCAAAGGAAAAATTACCATGACTGATTAACACATACACTTAAAAATATAGTATGGCATTGCCCATAAAATATTAGTTAGGATAGGCGCACCTGGGTGGGACAGTCAGTTTAGCATTTTATTTATTTATTTATTTATTTATTTGTTTATATTTTATTTATTATTTATTGTTTTTAATATATGAAATTTATTGTCAGATTGGTTTCCATACAACATGCAGTGCTCATCCCAAAAGATGCCCTCTTCAATGCCCATTACCTCCCCTCCCCTCCCTCCCACCCCCCATCAGCCCTCAGTTTGTTCTCAGTTTTTAAGAGTCTCTTATGCTTTGGCTGTCTCCCACTCTAACCTCTTTTTTTTTTTCCTTCCGCTCCCTCATGGGTTCCTGTTAAGTTTCTCAGGATCCACATAAGAGTGAACACATATGGTATCTGTCTTTCTCTGTATGGCTTATTTCACTTAGCATCACACTCTCCAGTTCCATCCACGTTGCTACAAAGGGCCATATTTCATTCTTTCTCATTGCCACGTAGGACTCCATTGTGTATATAAACCACAATTTCTTTATCCATTCATCAGTTGATGGACATTTAGGCTTTTTCCACGATTTGGCTATTGTTGAGAGTGCTGCTGTAAACATTGGGGTACAAGTGCCCCTATGCATCAGTACTCCTGTATCCCTTGGGTAAATTCCTAGCAGTGCTACTGCTGGGTCATAGGGTAGGTCTATTTTTAATTTTCTGAGGAACCTCCACACTGTTTTCCAGAGTGGCTACACCAGTTTGCATTCCCACCAACAGTGCAAGAGGGTTCCCGTTTCTCCACATCCTCTCCAGCATCTGTAGTCTCCTGATTTGTTCATTTTGGCCACTCTGACTGGCGTGAAGTGATATCTGAGTGTGGTTTTGATTTGTATTTCCCTGATGAGGAGCGACATTGAACATCTTTTCATGTGCCTGTTGGACATCCAGATGTCTTCGTTAGAGAAGTGTCTATTCATGTTTTCTGCCCATTTCTTCACTCGGTTATTTGTTTTTTGGGTGTGGAGTTTTGTGAGTTCTTTATAGATTTTTGATACTACCCCTTTGTCCAATATGTTATTTGCAAATATCTTTTCCCATTCCGTCAGTTGCCTTTTAGTTTTGTTGATTGTTTCCTTTGCTGTGCAGAAGCTTTTTATCTTCATGAGGTCCCAGTAATTCACTTTTGCTTTTAATTCCCTTGCCTTTGGGGATGTGTCGAGTAAGAGATTGCTACGGCTGAGGTCAGAGAGGTCTTTTCCTGCTTTCTCCTCTAGGGTTTTGATGGTTTCCTGTCTCACATTCAGGTCCTTTATCCATTTTGAGTTTATTTTTGTGAATGGTGTGAGAAAGTGGTCTAGTTTCAACCTTCTGCATGTTGCTGTCCAGTTCTCCCAGCACCATTTGTTAAAGAGACTGTCTTTTTTCCATTGGATGTTCTTTCCTGCTTTGTCAAAGATGAGTTGGCCATACTTTTGTGGGTCTAGTTCTGGGTTTCTATTCTATTCCATTGGTCTATGTGTCTGTTTTTGTGCCAATACCATGCTGTCTTGATGATGACAGCTTTGTAGTAGAGGCTAAAGTCTGGGATTGTGATGCCTCCTGCTTTGGTCTTCTTCTTCAAAATTCCTTTGGCTATTCAGGGCCTTTTGTGGTTCCATATTAATTTTAGGATTGCTTGTTCTAGCTTTGAGAAGAATGCTGGTGCAATTTTGATTGGGATTGCGTTGAATGTGTAGATAGCTTTAGGTAGTATTGATATTTTAACAATATTTATTCTTCCAACCCATGAGCATGGAATGTTTTTCCATTTCTTTATATCTTCTTCAATATCCTTCATAAGCTTTCTATAGTTTTCAGCATACAGATCTTTTACATCTTTGGTTAGATTTATTCCTAGGTATTTTATGCTTCTTGGTGCAATTGTGAATGGGATCAGTTTCTTTAGTTGTCTTTCTGTTGCTTCATTGTTAGTGTATAAGAATGCAACTGATTTCTGTACATTGATTTTGTATCCTGCGACTTTGCTGAATTCATGTATCAGTTCTAGCAGACTTTTGGTGGAGTCTATCGGATTTTCCATGTATAATATCATGTCATCTGCAAAAAGTGAAAGCTTGACTTCATCTTTGCCAATTTTGATGCCTTTGATTTCCTTTTGTTGTCTGATTGCTGATGCTAGCACTTCCAACACTGTGTTAAACAACAGCGGTGAGAGTGGACATCCCTGTCATATTCCTGATCTCAGGGGGAAAGCTCTCAGTTTTTCCCCATTGAGGATGATAGTAGCTGTGGGCTTTTCATAAATGACTTTTATGATGTTTAGTTATGTTCCTTCTATCCCGACTTTCTCAAGGGTTTTTATTAAGAAAGGATGCTGAATTTTGTCAAATAGCATTTGATTCTTGTTTTCAGTTCAGGTTATGATCTCACAGTTTGTGAGATTGAGCCCCCAGTACAGTTCTGCACAGACACTGTGGAACCTGCTTGGGATTCTCTCTCTCCCCCGTCCCTTCTCTCACTATCTCTCTCCCCCCCCCTCAAAAATTAATAAATAAACTTTAAAAAGTACTAGACAGAATAATGGCTATGTGTTGGACTTATTAGTGACTTTTTTGTGCATATTTATATTTCAACTTTTCTAAAATAGCATATATTGTTTTTATAATGAAAATAAAATGGCATTTTACAATTAATAAATAGCTTTCTGTTAGCTGTTCTGTTGTGCTTATTATAGAAGTGAAAGCAAAGTCATATTAGACATGTAGGTGACATGATGCTGACCAGAATTCCTTTAGTCTCTTTCTCCTATCTCTTTTTTCCCTCAAAACTCAACTGTGACTTATGATTGCCAGTGAAGTTGATCACTTCATCATATGTGGTTGTTTCCCTTTTTGAAAGTTTTGTGAGTTGCCTTTTCAACTTTTACCCATATTTCCATGAGAGACCACATCTTTCATTTGATATATTTACCTGAAAGAGAACTATTTGTCAAATACATTGAAAGCATTGTTCCTCTTTCATTTTATTTGTAACACTTTTGATATACTGAAACTGTTATTTTATATATTCCAATTTACTGCTTTTTCAATTTTTCTTCTGCCTGGGCAACACAGGCATATCTGTGGAATTCACCAAAATACACAGTCACAGCATCGGGCTCCACTGGGGAGCAAACAGTGAGACTATGAAGAATTATCTTCATATTCCAAAAGTTGGAATTTGTGTCTGAATTTTTAGGTAAGCCCAGAGAAATACTCATTTTGGGTGTGGGGGAGTGGGGTTAAGATACAATATTCTGATTTGGTTTCAGAAGGGAACAGGTCCTCATTCTAGAATTCTAGTCCTTAAGATGACCCAAGAGGGTTGTAGGTTTTAGATTCATAAGACCTTTACGAAAGCACCCCAAATCTTTGAAGTCTCCAGTCTTTGCCGACATGGGTGTGAGCCTTCCAGAGCTGCCGACAGTTTCATTAATATTTTGAAGGAGGTCATGGAAAAGTAAAATATTAACTTCATAAGGACAGGAAATTTGCCTCGCTCACCCCATTTCCTAGAAGACTGATTGGCACATAGAGTCCATAAATATTAGATAGACTGGCTAATTACTGGTTTGCTAACTGGTTGGATTTATCTGCTGCCCTGTTTTCTTTCCTCGTGGAATTGGATGAAACTACTCGGTCTCAGAATGCAGTCCCTGCTTGTTCTGTAAACCCAAGTGTGCAAATTGACTTTGTCCAAGAAAGACATTTGGTTTATGAGTTCCCTTAAACATTTTCTTTGTTTTTTTTTTTAACGTTTATTCATTTTTGAAAGATGGAGAGAGACAGAGCATGAGTGGGGGAGGTGCAGAGTGAGAGAGGGAGACACAGAATCAGAAGTTCCAGGCTCTGAGCTGTCAACACAGAGCCTGACAGAAGACTCGAACTCATGAACCGTGAGATCATGGCCTGAGCTGAAGTCGGACACCCAACCAACGGAGCCACCCAGGTGTCCCAGTTCCCTTAAAATTTTTCAAAGACACCTGGTGACACCAAATAGAAGCCTGTTTTTTCTGCAAGCAAAATATCTTCTGAAGCCAAAATACATACATAGTCAGAACTCCTGCAATTCTTGTCATCCTACGTACCTTCTCTGTCAAAAAACACCATTTCTACACGTGCATGTTGACACTAAAGGCTTGGCTAGGAATCCTGAGAAAAGCTTTGCATTCTGTTTTTAAAGTTACCAAATTTATGAAGGCAATAACCTTGAATTACAACTTTTTAAATAAGTTTCCATAAAAGATGGGAATAAAATATAATGTTCTTTACTACCCAGAAATAATTGTGACTTTCAAGTGAATGCATAGCTCTTGAAATGCTTGGTTGGATTTGGAAGAAAAATTTTGCTTATTTTGAAAGAAATTGAAAACCTATTTAGGGAAGGAAAAAAAACATGACAGGAGTTTATTTGTTCCCAAATTAGTTTATGTCATGCAAAGTTCCTTCACGCAAGATGATATAACTTTCTATTAGAGTCCCTGTATTCACCATTATAGATACTACTGAAAAGCCATAAGATGCTTTGGCTAAGCTACTACTGTGGAATAGAAAATTATATGTAAACAGCTATGCAACATTTATAATACTCTATGAATACTGCTGTAGCCTGGAGTTAATGCCATGCCCTGTCAATATTTCTACAGAAATCACCAGACACTTACAAACATTCCTTTGAACTTCATTGAAGTTTACTAATCCTGAAACAATGTTAAAGTTTAAACATGGTTTGGGTATCCTTTTCTCATTGTCTTGATACTATCAATGACTCAATTCTTATCAAAGACAGTCTCAATGACTTGAGAATAAAAGTGATTATATGACAAGAATCTAACCAAAATAATATTGGATAATTCTGGTGTGAGCTCTGAAAGTGCTAATTCCATTTGCCATCGTGTACCTTTGTGAGTTAGGATTTTTCCTGTTTCTGTCTCAATGAAAATATTAAAATTAATTCAGTGTGAAAGATAAATATTTCCTTGTAAAGATTAATTAATATTTTCAATTTATGAGGCCAAATAAGAGCAAACTCACTGAAATTTACTTTTCAGAATAATTAAATTTTACTTTTATTTAATTGGAAGATCTTAGATTCCTCTCATCCCTTGTAGGAACTGGCCATTGATTTTTATGTTAAATGAGAGTGAGGGAGATAATTTTTTTGGAAAATGTTTTAATATGTTATCTACATGAAGGAAATAATTCTCTAAATAGTAACATAAGTGGCATGTAAATTTTTTTGGCTATGTAATACAGAGCTTTGTTCAAACAGGGAAGGAGTTAAAGACACTTAACAAACTTGGAATAGAAGGAAATTACCTCAACACAAAGTTTATGTATGAAAAACCCACAGCTAACATCATACTCAATGTTGAAAGACTGAAAGCATTTCCTCTAAGATCTGGAACAAAGCAAAGATGCCATCTTTCATCACTTCTATCAGTGTACTACTGAAAGTCCCAGTCAGAGCAGTTAGACAAGAAAAGTATTCAAATTGGAAATGAACAAGTAAAATCATCTCTTCACAGAAAATGTGATCTTAATGTAGATAACTCAAAGGTTATTTTAAACAAACCTGTTAGAACAAATAAACAAATTTAGCAAAATTGCAGGATACAAAATCAATACACAAAAACCAGTTGTGTTTCTATATACTAACAATGACCAATCTGAAAAAGAGATTAAGAAAACAATTCCATTTACAGTAGCATCAAATGGAATAAAATACTTAGGAATCACCTCAATAGATGGAAAAAAAAGCACTTGGCAAAATTCAACATCGATTTATGATAAAAACTCTTAACCAAATGGTTATAGCGGGATTGTATGTCAACACAGTAAAGGCTGAACCCATACTAACATCATACTCAATGGGGAAAAACTGAAAACTTTTCTTCTAAAAGCAGGAAACCTTTTCCTATAAGAGAAAGATGCCCACTCTTGACACTTTTATTCAGAATAGTGCTGGAAGTGCTAGCCATAGGAATTAGGCAAGAAAAAGAAATACAAGGCATCCAAGAACTAAGATTGTTACTCTTTGCACATGACATGATGCTGCATATAGAAAATCATAAAGACTCCACCAAAGGAACTATTATACCTACTAAATGAATTCAGTAAAATTGTAGGATACAAAATTAATATACAGAAATTAGTTTCTACCAACTAATAGCGGACTATCAGAAAGAGAAATTAAGAAAACAGTGCAATTTATAATTGCATCAAAAAGAATAAAATACTTAGATAAATAACTTTATCCAAGATGTTGGAAGACCTTCTCTGAAACCACAAACATTGATGAAGAAATTGAAGGTGACGCAAATAAGTAGAATGATATATTATACTTATGGGTTAGAAGAATTAACATTGTTAAAATGTCCATACTACCTAAAACAATTTACAGATTCAATGCAATCCTTATCAAAATATCAATGGCAGGGGCGCCTGGGTGGCGCAGTCGGTTAAGCGTCCGACTTCAGCCAGGTCACGATCTCGCGGTCCGTGAGTTCGAGCCCCGCGTCAGGCTCTGGGCTGATGGCTCGGAGCCTGGAGCCTGTTTCCGATTCTGTGTCTCCCTCTCTCTCTGGCCCTCCCCCGTTCATGCTCTGTCTCTCTCTGTCCCAAAAATAAATAAACGTTGAAAAAAAAAATATCAATGGCAGTTTTTTTTACAGGACTAGAACAAAGAATCCTAAAATTTGTGGGGAGCCATAGAAAAACCCAAATAGCCAAAGCAGTCTTGAGAAAGAAGAGCAAAGCTGGAGGTATCATGCTCCCAGATTTTAAACTATACTACACTCCTATTACAATCAAAACACAATGGTACTCATGCACACACACACACACAAATCAGACACATAAATCATTGGAACAGAATAGAGTGCCCAGAAAGAAATGTACACTTATATGGTCACTTAATGTATATACAAAAAGACAAGTATATACAATGAAGAAAAGATATCTTCAATAGATGGTGTTGGGAAAATTGGGTTGCAGCATGCAAAATAATGAAAATGGACCACTCTCTTACACCATATAAGCAAATGAACTAAAAATGGATTAAACGTTTAAATGTAAGACCCATAACCATAAAACTCCTGGAAGAAAACATAGGCAGTAAGATCTTAGACATGTCTTATAAATATATATATTTTTTTGATCTGTCTCCTCCAGCAAGGACAACAAAACCAAAAATAAACAAATGGGTTGACATCAAACTAAAAAGCTTTTGCACAGTGAAGGAAGCTATCAACATAATGAAAGGACAACCTCTGAATGGGGGAAGGTATTCTCAAATGATATATCTGATATGGAGTTAACATTCAAAATATATGTAGAATTCATACAACACAATATCAAGAAACAAAAACATTTCAGTTAAGAAATGGGCAGAGGTGCCTGGGTGGCTCAGTCCGTTTAGTGTCCAACTTTGCCTCAGGTCATGATTCCACGGTTCACAGGTTTGAGCCCCATGTTGGCCTCTGCTGACAGCTCGGAGCCTGGAGCCTGCTTCAGATTCTGTGTCTTCTTCTCTCTCTCTGCCCTTCCCCTGCCCACGCTCTGTCTCTCTCTCTCTCTCAAAAATGAAATAAACATTAAAAAATTTTTTTAAAATAAATGGGCAGAGGTTCTGAATGGACATTTTTCCAAACAATACATAGATTTGGCCAACAGGTACATGAAAAGAAGCTCAACATCACCAATTGTCAGGGAAATGCTAATCAAAACGAGGAGACACTGTCTCACACCTGTCAGAATGGCCATTATCAAAAGACAATAAGTAACAAATGTTGGTGAGGATGTGTAGAAAAGGGAATCCTTCTGCACTGTTGGTGAGAATGTAAATTGGTATGGTCACTGTGGAAAACAGTGTGGAAGTTCCTCAAAAAGCTAAAAATAGAACTATCATGCGATCCCCAAATTCCATTTCTAGGTACTTATCTGAAGAAAGTGAAAACACTAATTTGAAAATATATATGCACTGCTATGTTCATCATAGCATAACTTAAAATAGCCGAGATATGGAAGCCACTTGTAGCAAGCAATAGATGAATGGATAAAAAGATGTGGTATATAATGAAATATTACTTAGCCATAAAAAAGAATGAAATCTTGCCATTTGTGATGACATGGATAGACCTAAAGGGTATTGTGCTAAGTGAAATAAGTTAGGCAGAGAAAGACAAATGCCGTATGATTTTACTTATATGTGGAGTCTAAAGGGCAAAACAAGTGAATAAACAGAATAGATCAGAAACAGACTCATAGATATAGACAACAAATGGATGGTTGCCAGAGGGGAGAGGGATGAGGAGATAGAGGAAAATATGTGAAGGGGATTAAAAGGTACAGTCTTCCAGTTATAAAATAAAGAAGACATGGGGATGTAATGTATAGCATAGAGAATATGTAAAACAATAATGTAAAATTTTTGTACAGTGACAGATGGCAACTAGACTTTTGTGGTGATCATTTTGCAAGGTGTATACATATTGAATCACTATGTTGTACACCTGAAACTCATATGATATTGTATGTAAATGATACTTCAACAAAAATACATTTCTTCTTCCTCTACAAAATAAAACATAACCAAGGAGGCAAAAGACATGTGCGTAGAAAACTAAAAATTATTGCTGAAAGATATTAAAGAAGAAACAAATAAATGGAAAGACATCTCATGTTCACAGACTGGAAGAATCAATATTTTTTTAGATGTCAGTATCATCCACAGTGATGTACAGATTCAGTGTAATTCCTATCAAAATCCAGAGAATATTTTTTGTGGAAATAGTAAAATCCATTCTCAAACGCATATGGAATCTCAGGGGACCCCAAATGACCACAACGATTTTGAAAGAAAACCAAGCTATGGCCCTTATACTTCCTGATGTCAAAACTTGTTACAAAGCTACAGTAGTTATAAGAGTGTAGTGTTGGCATAAAGACAGACACATAAGCCAATGGAATAGAATAGTGAGCCCATAAATAAGCTTTCATATGTGCTCAAATGAGTTTTGACAAGGGAGCCAAGACCATTCAGTAGAGAAAGAACAGCCATATGAATAAATAGTGTTGTGAAAACTGTATATCTCCATGCAAAAAAAAAAAATTAAATTTGTGTCCTTACCTTACACTGTATACAAAATTAACTCAAAATGGGTTGAAAACCTAAATGTAAGAACTGTAAGTATAAAACTCTTAGAAGAAAACATGGGAAAAGCTTCACAATATTGGATTTGGCAATGATTTCTTGGATATGACACCAAAATCATAGGTACCAAAAAAAAAACTGGATAAATTAGAGTTCATCAAAATGAAAAACTTTTGTGTATCCAAGGACACCAGCAGAATGACAGGCAATCCATGGAATCAGAAAAAAAAATATTTGCAAGTCATATATCTGATATGAAGTTGATATGCAGAATACATAAAGAACTCTCACAACAACTACAAACAACCTGATTTAATTTTTAAATGTTTATTTATTCTTGAGAGAGAGAGACAGAGTGCAAAGAGGGGAGGGGCAGAGAGAGAGGGAGGCACAGAATCTGAAGCAGGGTCCAGGCTCTGAGCTGTCAGCACAGACCCCAACTCAGGGCTCAAATCCACGAACTGTGAGATCATGACCTGAGCTGTAGTCAGACGCTTAACCAACTGAGCCATCCAGGCACCCCCAAACAACCTCATTTAAAAATGAACACAGATTTGAACAGATATTTCTCCAAAGACAATATACAAATGTGAGTAAGCACATGAAAAGTTCAACATCACTGGTCACTAGGGAAAAGGAAATCAAAGTAAAAATGAGATTATCAGCTCATACCCATTAGAATGGCTATTATAAGCAAACAAACCCCCAGGAAATAACAAGTGTGGGCAAAGATGTTGAGATATTGGAACACTTGTGCAATGTGGTGGGAATGCAAAATCTTTTAGCTTTTCTGCGAAATGGCAGATAATTAAAAGCAGAATTATTGCATGATACAGCAATACTACTTCTGGAGATATACCCAAAAACATGACAGCAGGAACTCCAACAGATATTTGTACACCAGTGTTCATAAGCAGCCTTACTCCCAGCAGTAAAAAGATGGAAGCGACCCGACGTCCATTTAGAAGATGAACGGGTAAACACAATGTTTACCCATTGAAATATTATTCAGTCTCAAAAAGAAAACAAATTCTGACATCTGCTACAACACGGCTAAAACTTGAGGACATAATACTAAGTGAAATAAGCAAGTCACAAACGGACAAATACTGTATGATTCCACTTACATGAGATACTTAAAAAGCAGTCAAATCCATAGTGACAGAGAAGAATGGTGGGTGCCAGTAGAGTGGTGGAGTCAGGAAGGAGATAATGGGAAGTTAGTGTTTAATGGGTATGGAGTTTCAGCTGGAAAAAAGAAAGACTCTGGGGTTGGATGGTGGCAATGGTTGCATAGCGATGTGAATGTATTTAGCACCATGGACCAGTACACTTAAAAATGGTTAAAAGGTACATTTTGTGTTGTGTATTTGGCCACACTTTTTCAGAAAAGAGCAGGACTCATCATTAAGACTACAATTGTGCCTCGTAGATCTTTTAGGAGGAAGAGAGGTGTGCACTATTAATATAGGCCCAAGCAAAACTGTGAAATAAGTGGCTTGCTTTTAGTATCTTCTACCTCTCCCTTTCTAGATTTTTCCTAATTCTTTTATTTTCTGTCTTCTAAGAACTTTATATTGTGATGATATACCCAATCCTGAAGTCTGTACCAATTTCTTCACCATTACCACTGTTAAAAGTTTATTCTGTTCCTTCACATTTTCTCAGAAAAGTGCCCTACGCCAACTATCACTGAGGAATATAAGTTAATATTTTTCTTCCTGTGATGGTGTCAGTGATTGAATCTATGAGGAACACTTAAGCGAATTTTTAACGCGAGTCTGGCACTGTGGAAGACAATTCAGGGGATAATTGGGCCTTCTAAGCACCCTCAGATCACAACATGGAGACACCCTCCTTCTATGACTACAGCATGTCTGACCTTTGAGATCTCAAAATTGGAAAAATGATGAGTTCCACGCACTCAAATAGCCCAGGAACATGGATTCTACTGATAAGTTCTTGCACACTGCTCGTTATTGTTCCATATCCTGTCCAACTGTGGCCTTACTCAACACCATTTAGTGATGGCTGTGGAGGCAAAAATCTCTATGTAGGCAGATTTTAACAAATAGTTTCAGACTTGAATGTAGATGTGTGGCATATGGAATAAAAAGGCAAATCAGCTACAATTCAAGAAACATTGTTCAAACGGTTTAAAATATACAATTCTCTGTTGGGGGAAAATAAATAGAAAATTTTCGGATGCGATTTTTGAATAATCCAGTGGTTATTAGAAGTTCATGATTTTTATAAGAATTACTTGAAAATGTGTGCTCATTAGATTTATTTTATAACAAAAAGAACCCCTGTTGAGACTATTGCAAAGGAAAAATGTTCTATTTAGCTATTTTTCTAGTTTTAACACTTCCAGAAATCATTATCATAATCTTTGTGTGTTAAAAAGAACAAAAGACATTGCAAATAGACATCAACGAAGTAATTGTAATGCAAAGTAATTTCTTGGTATTTAAAAAATGTCTGACACTTACATGAGAATGTATGTACATTTTATACACACAATTGCTGAAACCTGGTGATAAAAACAGTTTAGAATACTTTAGAATCACAAATAGATTGTTGTAAAAATTGCTGGGAACTACAGGAAACTTGAAAATATACTAATGCAGATACATGCAGAGTTCATTGAATGACACGCACACATTTATACAAATAATTATATAGTTTAGTTCCTTTTTTGTTCAATCAGATTCTCTGGGTTACGAGAGGTCCATGAGGTAATAATTGGCGTATTCCGGTTATTTTAAATATTTCAAAGGCCTTATGGCAATTGTAAATTTAGCCATGGTATGATTCATAGACTAATCAAATTTATTAGCTTTTGGATGGGATGACATCAATTCTGTCTGGAAATACTGGTTCCCTCAGGCCGACTAGAAATTCTCATAGAACTTTGTAGGCTTTTGATAAAAATAGAACAGCGGACTAATAATTAGGCCTCAGAAGATGAGCTTTAAGAACTCATGTTCTGAGGTCAGAAAGACCTGGGTTCTAATGTTAGTACCAGCGCTCACTAGCTATTCTGTCTTGGGCGAGCTACTTTATGCCTTGTAACGACACATGGCCCAAGTTTCCTCACTTTTTGAAATCGAAGAAAATGCCTCCTTCATAAGGTTGATGTAAGGAATAAATAAACTACTGCAAATAGAATGCCTAGCACAGAACAAACTACCTTGATAAATTGTAGCTATTAAGATTCCTGTTATTACAGAATATAGCTGGACCATGAAATTTTTCAAAATAAGGGATCTAAGCGTAAAATAAATGAAATAGACCACCGGTAAGAAAGCACGTTTACTTAATGTCATTAAGTGATATTTCTAATATGATCTCAAGAACATGCACCAGATCTATTATTATTATATAATATTTTGCCCAAAAGGAGCTTAAGTCAAATTATGATTTCGTGACTGGGTTGCCAAGCACAGCCTAACTATTAACCAGCATATTTATTCCCACAGTGGCTAATGCAACCAGTCAGGGCAAGAACAAACTTGTCAAAGGAAAATCTCCACAGTTGCTGAGAAGTATAGTCCAGCAGGGGCTATTTGTGGTTGAGATGATCTATTTTTTAGAGAGGGACCTTTGCAGATGTTGGATAATGAAATAAAGCCCTACCTGATTGTTATTGTGAACAACCAAATGTCCAAACCCTTCAGCTTCTACCAAGCCTCTTGGATCACTTAAACTCAGGACAAATACAAAAAGGGCTAGAAATCGCCTTTGTTGTGATAAAAGCACCAAGAATTCCAAGAACAATGATATGTAACAGGAAGGTGCTCTGTTTAGTTTCAGGAGTGCATCACAGCTATGGATCTTTTGAGTTTCAGTCCTGGGTGATTTGGTCTGCCCACTCCTGAAATTCTGATATGCCTGGGGAATATCAAGGTGGAGTTGAAGATATAACAATCATAATTCCTCATATTTTATGGTTCTAAGAGTTGTATTTTATATGAATTATGTCATTAGATTCCCATAGCAATCATTTGAGCGAGAGAGGGCAGGATGTCATTATTCTAATCTTACAAGGGAAGAAAAGGGCTTGCTGTGGTTAAGTGGTTTAGCTAAAGCGCTTGGGTAAGAGGAGAAAAAACCGAGCTTAGGTCCTCAGTCTTCTGACCCTAAGTGGCCTTCTTTCTGTTTGACCACACGGGCTGCTGTGTGTGGTGATTTATTGGAATGCCATCTGCAGAAAAAGCTCTACATTAATAAAGTAGACTTAAAATGGGGAAAATAGTCCTTATGTTAATCTACATTTGCCATTTGCGGCTAGGCTTTTTTTTTTTTCTATTATTGTCTGATTTCTTAAGCCAAATGGGGTTCTGAAAGCTAATTTTTTTCCTCTCTCAATTAGGCTCCAATTATGAAAGATGTGATTTTGAGAATGGGCTCTGTAGTATGACACAAGATCAGAGTCTGCAACCTGGTTGGACAAAGAGAAATGGGATGGCCGGTCACTCACTTCCATTTTATGATCACAGTGGTAATATGTCTGGTAAATCTTCGAATTTCTTTCTTTTTTCTTTTTTCTTTTTTTTTTTGTCAAGTGGTTCATTATTTATATAGCAATTATTGGGTGATTTTACTTATCAATTATTATAATGTCTAACTTTATGCATTCTTTAACCACTTTCAAGATATTTATTATATAAAATATCACATTGGATTCTCAAAATTGGGTTCCTGGGGTCCTAAAGGTCTATCTAAATAATCCTTGGGATTTTCTAGTTATTTTGACTCTTCATGGCAAATGTAAAATTTAATGTGATAATGCTACATAGATTAATTAATCATATTGTTTTGCTTTTGGCTATGCTGATTTCAGCTCTCATGGGCTGCTCAGTAGCCCTTGAGGTGGCTCCGGGGCCACACATTATTCATTTGTTTATTTGGTAACTAACCAACTTCACATTCATTCGCCAATTTTGTGATTCAGATATTTTAGTGAACAAAAATCAACTGTATGCCTTTCCTCATCTGATGGGCTTATACTTGATATGAAAAGAGGTCGTATATTGCCTGGCATAACTAATTGAAGGCTGGTGATTTTTTTGTAAAAGTGATGCTTTTCTCAAATAAACACAATAAAAATTTTAATGTGAGTTTTTCCCTAGAGATAATTTAAAGCAAGCCAATCTTTGGGTATTACGCATTAATTCTTTGGAAACGTTTACATATGTTTACAAATGTTTACATACAATTCCACGAATACTTATACATGTGGAATTAGAATCCTGGCTCCATCATTTACAAGCTATATGATCTTGAGCAATTTACTTTTTTAAGCTGTGTTTTTCTCAGCTCTGAGGAGGGGAACAATGATCCTTAGTCTATAGGTAGTTGATATAAGAGCTAAATGGGATGTTGTTGGTAAAACTTGCCATAAAACATCTGATTTTCAAAAAAGTTGCTATTTAGTACATTTCTGAATAACTTTGGTGTTTCTGACTTTAACTTCGATATAAATGAACTGGAGTTTGTTACTTTGCTTGGCTTTGTTATTTTGTTTGGCAAAAATACTTTTTCAAAAATAACTGTTAACAATTGTTAGGAATAAGCCAATTTTATTCAAACAAGGGGCCAACTTCACAAACAGGAGCAATGACTCACTGCAATATATAACATTTTTATTACGTATTCACTTATGTTAGATGGTGATGATATTGAATCTGGTTCCCAATTTTTAGCCATTGCGATACCTTGCCAGTTGTTTGATTCTGTGTCTCTCTCCTTTAGAATCTCCCTGCTGCTTCTTTCTTTTACTTAAAAACTTTTCACAGCATACATTTACTTATCCTAGTCTTCTTCATGGACAGAATATCTGATATTTTATCTTTTTGTTTCCTATGGCTCTCGTTCTATTCTTCTTTTGGGCCTCCTCATCTTGGAGTTAGACAACCAGGATCTCTGTCATTCGTCATTCTGCTTCCGGCTTTCCTCTTTCCTTCCCTCCTCCATTTCCTCCCTTATTCTTTGTTTTTCTTCCTAATCTTCTCTCATGCTGATTTTTTTGATAGTCAAGAGATAAAATGGGGGTAATTCACATCAAAATTGTGATGTTATATAGACAGACGCCATTGTAGTGAGATCACTTCGTCTGAGGTTTGGAGCTCTGGAGTCAGACTAGATGGGTTTGAACCCTGCCTGTCAAACTGCTAATTGTGTAGTCTCAATTTCCTTGTCTGTAAAGTGGGAATAATCATAAGAAAACCCTTATAGGAAAAAGCGGCAAAATATTGCCTGGCAAATTTATTGAAGGCTGATGATTTTAATAATAGTGATGCATCTTTTGTAACTACAATTAAATGCTAAAATATGAGTATTGTCTACATATAATTTTAAATAAGCAAATGTTCTGCCTTTAGATATTAGCTGTTTGAAAATGTTTATAGAAAAATAATCTTATTGGAATCTTGACCTCATTCAAAAATCCTTATTTCATGAGTATTAATAAAATTTTTGATTAATTTACTCTTGAAATAATTTGGTAGTGCTCCAAAATAATATTTTTCATCATGTAATCAATGCCTTGAGAAGTTTTCAGAGCTAAGTTTGAAAATCTATCAGAACATTAAAAACATCACTGTGTGAATATTTGAAGTCTACTAAAGCTCAGGGCACAGTGATTAAAACATAATATTGATTTTAAAAAGTATATAGCATCGCATTTAGATGAAATGGTATCACTACAAAAATTCAAATATATCTTTTCAACAATGGTAAAACTTTAATTAAAAAAAAGAATTAATATGAGTTTTTCTTGGAACTTATCAGAATATAGAGTTTTAAATAATTCTAAACTTCAGGTGATATTAAGGGTGATACATGAGGTTGTTTTTTTTTTTAATGTTTATTTATTTATGAGAGACACACACACACAGAATCCAAAGCAGGCTCCAGGCTCTGAGCTGTCAGCACAGAGCCTGATACGGGGCTCAAACTCATGAATGGTGAGATCATGACCTGAGCCAAAGTTGGTCGCTTAACTGACTGAGCCAGCCAGTGCCCCTGTTCTCTATGGCCACTCCTGCAATGACCCATTGCTGGGCAGTTTTTTGATCATATGGGATTTCTGGGTAGCATATAATAGCTTTGAAAGTTTTGTTTACACTGTGTTTCTTAATTCATGGCCATATTAACTCTATTTTGCCTAGTAAGCTATAAGCAGGGTCTATATGTCCACTTATTTTTTATTTGTATGGCCCCTATCCCAGTTTATTACAGTTATTTCTAGCATATGAAAAGTTTCCAGAAAACTTTACTATAAATAGCCATATACCCACAATTTAGGTTATACATCTAAAATTACTGTATTTGTTTTATCAAATATCTATCCATCTGCCAATCCATTTCTCCATTTATCAATCCATCATATTTTCAATGCATTCCAAAGAAGTTGCAGGAATCACTTTGCCCCAAGTATACGAGTATCTAGACACAGGGGTCAACAAAACATGGCCTGTGGGTCATTTTCCTGTTTTTGTAAATAAAGTGGGTTTTTTATAGCCTTTTTCTTAAAGTTTATGTATTTATTGTGAGAGGGAGAGAGAGAGAATCCCAAGCAGGCTCTGCACCATCAGCATGGAGCCCGACTCGGGGCTCAAACTCACTAACTGTGAAATCATGACTTGCGCCGAAACCAAGAATCAGTAGCTCAACTGACTGAGACACCCAGACACCCCAGAAGAAAGTTTTGTCAGAACCCAGGCCCTCCTACTCATTTACAAAGTGCCTGTGTCTGCTTTTGTGCTACAACTTTGCAGTTGAGTGGTTGTGACAGAGACCATATGGTCCACAAAGCCTAAACTATTTGGCACTTTAAGAAAAAGTGTGTTTGCCCTGTGCTAGAATTCAATATTCATTACAGTTTTTTTTAATTTTGAGGTCATATTTACATTATATGCAAACACCAATCATAAGTGTACTATTTGATAAGTTCTGACAAAGGCACTCACCTGTGCAACCTAAGCACCTCACAAAATGTAGAGCCTTATCGTCATGCCACAGAGTTCCCTCCTATACCTTCCTAGTCAGCCTTTGCTCCCATCCTCCACTCCCAATATAATCACCATTTTAATTTCTTCTGCCGTGGGTTTGTCTTGCCTGTTCTGGAACTTCATATAAATCAACTCATAAGTATACACACTTTGTTCAAAGTTTTCTTCACTTAGCCTAATGCTTCAGATTCATCCACGTTGTAGCATGTATCATGTATCATGAGTTCTTTCCTTTTTTATTGCTGGGTAGTATGCAATTATATGAATTTATTCATCCATTCTCCCATTGAAGGACATGTATGGTTTTTTACTGTTTTGAAATATGATGAAGAAAACTGCTATAAACATTTCTATATAAGTCTTTGTGTCTTTCTGTTGTTAAATCTCTTGGGTAAATACATAGAAGTGAAATGCTGTGTCGATGTATGTTCAGTTTTATGAGAACTGCCAGATCTTTCTCTAAGGTGTTTCTAATTTAGTTTAAGTGGCTGGTTAATTTGCTTAGCCTCCAATTGAAGATGTTTTGTTTGTTGTGCGCAGCAGCTCAAATATCAATTCAGCTCTTTTAACCTTTACTAGAAGTACACCTTCCCTGCACATGCATGTTTTAATTTTAGCCAGAGATTTGGGTAGTTTATTCATAGAACACAGGCTACCTCTTTTTCTGGCTCTCATCTTCCCAGAATTCTTCCCTTTATTCATTGCGGACCTGGCTGTCCTAGCTTCCTTTGGTTGATTCTTCTGGCCAAGAAGAGAACAGTCTTTCTATCAGGATTTTAGCCGCAGGGTGCCGGGGTGGCTCAGTCGGTTGGCCGTCCAACTTCAGCTCAGGTCACAATCTCGCGGTCCTTGAGTTCAAGCCCTGCGTTGAGCTCTGTGCTGACAGCTCAGAGCCTGGAGCCTGCTTCGGATTCTATGTCTCCCTCTCTCTCTGCCCCTCCCCCTCTCACACTCGGTCTCTCTCTCACTCTCAAAAATAAATGAACATTTAAAAAAATTTAAAAAAAAAGAATTTTAGCCTCACACTCCAGCTACCACTACAGCCTAACCTCAGGCCAAAGCCCGAAGGAATCTACCTTGTTCTGATCCCTTCCTCCAAGTTTCTGTTCTCATAAAAATATGCCGCTTTGGTTTATCTTTAAAGCCTCCTGAGATCTCAACTTGTAGGTTTTTCTGTATAAGCGTTTTGTTTATCATTGGGTGTTCTCACATCAGCATATCTAAATTGTTCCATGCTGCCCTTTGTGAAGGGCACTAGGAACCATAATGTATTTCTGAATACTTACTTAGCGAGCTGCATTATTTAGACAGTGAGTTGTATTATTTTACTAATAAATAGCAGGAGACAAAAACTGGAAAGAACCTCCTATTCACTTCCTAGATCAAGTTTTCTCAGTCTTTATACTCTTCATCTCTGAAATCAGTGAAAAGTTAATGTTCACTTGTTCTTTTATATATTTATTACTTCCAACACTTTTTACTGAGGATCTACATTGCTCTGCATATATTATAGGGTCTGCAGGTGTAAGAGTATAGAACACAGTTCTTGTCCCAGTGAACTCGCAATCTAGTGATGGAGACATAAACCTTATACCTTTTCTGTCCTAGGAATCTGCATATTTTTTCCTTCAAGGACCAGATAGTAAATGGTTTTGGCTTTTTAGATCATACAGTTTATGTCCCAACTACTCAATTCTGCTATTACACTGTGAAAGTAGCCATTGGTAATACATAGAGATTAAATATGGCTGTGTTATAATAAAACTTTATTGATGGACCCTGAAGTTGATCATTCATATAATTTTCACATGTCAGAAAATATTATTCTTTTAAACTTTTTCAACCATTTAGCCCATGTAAAAACCCTTAGCTCTCAGGCTATACAAAATCTGGTAGCAAGTGGGATTTATATATGAGTCATAGTTTGCTGTCAGTAAACATTAGTTGAGCGTTTTTGCATCTGACAATATGCACTCCTGGGGATATATGAGTCTAAAATAAAATTCCTCCTCCAAGAACTAACAAATAAGTTATAATCTTAATTTTAGTGGTTAGTGTTCACTTTTATAGCAAACATAGGTGAGGTATACCTTGATGCAATCTCTGATTCTGTGTAAGAATCAGTTTCATTATGCTATTACTTAAAAATTCACCTGAATTTTCAATTAAGGAGGAGATTTTATTTTAGTAGTTAAGCCTGTTCCCTACAATAAAGATAAAAACAAGATTTGTATTATGGATGGAATTCAGTATATTCTTTTATTTGCTCCATTTTCAATATTGTAGTTACACCATTTTAAAAGTAAAAAAAATAATTAAACATGGAAAATTTATGTTTATGTACATGTATTTATACAACGTGGTGACAATTGTGAATTTCAGTTCAAAAGCTTTTTTTAACCCTAGAGTGTGTAAGCCATCATGACAAATGCTGTGAATACTATAAAGACTATTGAAATATATGTTGCATATGTATGATCTCTTTGGAAAGCATTCTTGAGAATAAAACAATTAATTATAATACAGGAGAAATTTGAAAAATGCTGTGATGTTAGTCGGAGCATATTATTCTGTGGATGTAGGCAAATTCTGACCCTGGAAAGAAAGCCACTCTAAATGGGAACTGATGTCATCACTTTTTTTAAGTTTATATTTATTTTGAGAGAGAGAGCACATGCACAAGTGGGGGAGGGGCAGAGAGATAGAGGGAGACACAGAAAGAGAGACAGAGAGAGAGAATCCCAGGCAGGCTTCTTCACACCGTCAGCACAGAGCCCGATGTAGGGCTCAAACCCATAAGCCCCAATATCATGACCTGAGCTGAAATCAAGAGTCGGACACCCAACCAACTGAGCTACCCAGGCATCCCCTGATGTCATCACTTTAAGACAGGGCTTGAGAAGGGACTTGAGAGATGAGTGGTGTTCCAGTGAATAGGGAAGTGAAAGACATGATATTCGCGACTGAAGGAACCACATAAGGACCATGTAGAGATGCTCGGTGTATCGGTATGCTCAGGCAGTGATATACAGTCTGTTCTGGCTAGAGGATACTGTCTTTGGAAATGAAGATTAGGCCAAAAGTATATTTGGGAATGTCAAGAATTATGTCACCCAAAGGTTACTGATTTCGTGCATCAGTACCATTGCCTTCCCTGTTTTCCCTCCTCTACCAACTCCTTCACAGTTGACGGTCCTCTTTCTGCTGCTGGCCAACCAGGCAGCAGAAATGAAAGACATTGATGGATGTGTGGCAGTGTCTGAGAAGTTGCACAAAGAATTTCAAGGGCATACATATTTGGTACTTAATGATTCATTCTGCCTCCGGTAGTATTTTGCAGAGAGCTTTATTTCTTCCACAAATTCTTTGATTGTCAAGCTAATAATATCAAGGTCCCGGATGTGTGCCTGCATGCATGTGCATTTTAAATTAGTGAGCTACGTGAAGTTTTCAGAATTCCTGAACAAAATTGATGTCTATTTTTTTATTAGATAATATAATATCTGTTTATTTTCCCAATTCCAATTCTTTTATTTCAAATTCAGAGTAATACACCAGTCAGGTAATCATAGTTGACAACTTAGATGATTATTTGAATTAACTGATAGGACATCAATGAAATTTTTCCATTTAACAATAAGTAGTCAAGCTGTCAAATTTTTTAAAGTAAGCAATATTATTCCACTGATTGGAGCTAAAAATAACACATTCCATAATTTCTCTGTAAAAATACGGAATTTTTTTCCTACGCATCATTTGTTTTTCTTTTGGCAGGAATCTTATTTTTACAGGCAGATGGCTTGTTTATTTGTTAAATTTATGTGGGTATATATTCTTCAAATTAATTTAGCCATAAGTGAAAAAATATATACTCAACAGAAATTCATAAAATCAAATAGTAGTGTATTAAAATAAATATAATACACATTTCAAAGAATATATCTTTTGAACCACAGCCAAATGGCCAGTAGCCGGCTATGTTCCCAAATGAAAGTGGGCAGGGAATTTCACCAATTAAAGCAGTTGGAAAGGACCCAGCGGATTTCATTTCTTTGCAAATGAAGTCTGGCAACACTGATGAGTAGATACATTGATTCAATGTGTCCTACAACTGAATTAGTCAAGGAAGAATTTACAAGAACTCAGCTAGTTTAGGCTTCATAGACTGGTCAGCCACCCTAAAATGTAGCAAGTGGAACAGGAGAACCAAATAATGCCTACCTAATTGTGGTAGGCAGAATTCTAAAAATGTACCTCCCGAGATTCCCAACCCTTGGTTTTTCAGTCAAAACTAATCTAGGTACTTTTGTGAAAAGACTTTATAGATGTACTATGGTTGCTAATCAGCTGACCTTAAAATAAATTTAATCTGGACTGTTCAAGTGAGCCCAGTGTAATCACATGGTTCCTTAGGAAAGTCTATGTGTAAGATCATGTCATTTGCAAATAAAGATAGTTTTACTTTCTGTTTCCATTCTAGATTCCTTTTATTTCATTTCCTTATCTAATTGCCTGGCTAGAAACTCCAGTGCAATGTTGAACAGAAGTAGTAACAGATATTCTTATCCTACTCCTATTAGGGGGGAAATTTTTCAATCTTTTATGATCAGGTATGATGTTGGGTGAGGGTTTTTTGTGGATGTAATTTGTTAGGTAAGGATTTTCCCTTCTGTGACTCATGTATCGAGCGTGTTTATCATGAGAGTTTGTCACATGTGTTTCTGCATCTGTTGAGACGATCATGTGGTTTTGGCCTCTCCTTGATCAATGTGGTGTTTTATAGTGATGGGTTTTCATATGTTGAGCTACCTAAATTCCTGAGATAAATTCTACCTGGTCATGGTGAATAATCCTTTTCATATCTTGCAAGATGAGGCTTTCTTGTATTTTGTTTAGTATTTTTACATTTATATTAATTAGAGTTATGAATCTATAGTTTTTTTGTGATAGGTTGGGCTGGTTTTGATACCAAGGTAATAATGGCCTCACAGAGTCGACAAGTCTTCTCTCCTTTTCCAATTTGTGCAAGAGTTTGTGAAGTATTGGTTTTAATTCTTGTTTAAGTGGTTTATAGAATTCACTGGTGAATCCTGCCGTGAGTGAGAATTTCTTCGTGGGAAGTTTTTTGATTGCTGATTCATTCTCTTTACTTGTTATAATTCATTCAGATTTTATATTTCTTCTTGAGTTCGTTTTGGTCCTGAGTCAGTGTTTGTGTCTTTCTAAGAATTTGTCCATATCATTTACGTTATCTAATTCGTTGGCTTGCAAATGTTGATGATATTACCTACAGTTTATTTCTATAAAGTTGGTAGTTCTGACCCTTGTTTGACTCTTCAGTTAGCAAATTGAGTCCTTTTGTCCCCCTATTAGTCAGTCTAGTAAAAGGTTTGTAAATTTTGTTGATCTTTCCAAGAACCAACTTTTGGTTTAATTGGTTTCTGTTGTCTATTTTTTATTTCATTTATCTCTGTTCTAATGTTTATTATTTTCTTCCTTTGCTGGCTTTGGGTTTGGTCTGCTCTTCTTTTACTAGCTTTGTAAGATGGAAGGTTAGACTGTGTTTAAAACTTTCTTTTTTTAAGTTTAATAATTTAGAGCTCCAAATTTATTTCTAAGCACCGATTTAACTGCGTCCCATACATTTTGATACAATGTATTTTCAATTTTATTTATCTCAAGTATTTTCTTGGTTTAATATATTTTTTTAATGTTCATTTATTTTTTAGAGAAAGAGACAGAGTGTGAGCAGGAGAGGGGCAGAGAGAGAGAAGGAGACACAGGATCTGAAGCAGGCTCCAGACTCTGAGCTGTCAGCACAGAGCTCAACAGGGAGCTCAAGCTCATGAACTGTGAGATCATGACCTGAGCCCAAGTTGGACCCTTAACCAACTGAGCCACCGAGGCTCCCCTTTAATATTTTTTAATGTTCATTTATTTTTGAGAGAGAGACACAGAGCAGGAGCAGGATAGGGACAGAGAGAGAGAGGGAGACACAGAATCAGAGCAGGCTCCAGGCTCAGCTCAGAGACTGGGCTCAAACCCAGGAGCTGGGAGACCATGACCCTGGCTGAAGTCATATGCTTAACCTACTGAGTCACCCATGTGCCCCTATCTCAAGTATTTTCTAATTCTCTTCTGGTTTCTCCTTTGACCCATTAGTTCCTAGGAGTATGTTGTTTGATTTCCACATATTTGGGATTTTCCCACATTTCTTTCTGCTCTTGACTCAAATGACTCCATTGTGGCTATAGAACATTACTTGTTTAATTCATATCTTCTTAAATATATTGAGACTTGTTTTATGGCTAAAATGTGGTCATTCCTGGAGAATATTCTGTGTGCACCATAGAAGCATATGTATTTTGCTGTCGTTGGATGGAGTGTTCTATATGTCTGTTAGGTCTAAGAGGAGTATCATGTTGCTCAAGTTTTTTATTTCCTTACTGATATTCTAAGTATTTTATCCAATCTTAAATGTAAGGTACTGGAGTCTCCAACTTTTATTGTTGAATTGTCTATTTTCACTTTGTTTTTATTGACTTTTGCTTCATATACTTTAGGCTCTATTTTGAGGAACATATGTTGGTAATTATTATATTTTCTTGATGGGTTGATTCTTTTATCATTATAAATTGTACTTGTTTGTCTCTAATAGCAAATCTTTTTGTGCATGTTCATTTTTTCCCTGAATTTCCAGATCTTCTTTAGTTATTATTTGTATATTATGGTTTTCATATCCCTTTATTTTCACCATCTTTGGATAATTATATTATTGGATCATACTTTTATACAATGTGCCAACCTTGGAGCTTTGACTGGGGACTTTAACCAATTTACATATAACATAATTACTTATAAGATGGACTTCACAGCTGCCAGTTGTTATTTGCTTTCTGTCTGTCTCCTGTTTTTCTTGTTACTCTTTTTCTCCATTACTATTTTCTGTTACATAGATATTTTGTAGTATATCATCTTAATTTAATTTTTCACTATGTATTTTTTGAATTATTTTATTAGTGGCTGCCTAGGGATTACAACAAACTAGATTGGATTCATACCAATTTAATTGCAGTAGTGTATTAAGGATATTTGTCTTATCTATCTCCATTTTCCATACCTTTACTGCCTCAAGTACATCTTTATATATTGTGTGCCCATCAACAGTGAATTCTAATTTTTATTTTTATCAATTATAACAACCAGTTATAATGATTAGTTTTTGATTTTTATGGTTTATATTTCTTGATGTTCTCAATCATCTATTTTATTGACATTCTCTATTTCGTGAGACATCATTCATACAGGTTGTTTTAGTACTTTAGATATGGTTTCCATTGGCTCTTTGAAAGATTTAAAATAGCTGATTTAAAGTCTTTATCCAGTAGGTCCAATGCCTTGGCTTCCTCAGAGACACTTTCTATTGATTTGTTTTTCTTCTGCACGGGTCATATTTTCTTATTTCTTTACATTTCTCACAATTTCTTTTGCAACACAGACATTTAAAACAGTATAACATGGCAAATCTGAGAGTCTTGCTTCCTCCCTTTCACATTTTGTTGTTATAGTTGTTTGTTTTATTTGTTGTTTTTAGTTTAGTGACTTCTCTAGACCAATTCTGTAGTCTTTTTTTTTTTTTCATGTGTAGCCACTAAATTCTCTGCATGGTCAGATTAGTGGTCAGTTAATGATTGAAAAGAGAGTTCCAGGGCATCTGGTGGTTCAGTCGGTTAAGCATCTGACTCTTGATTTTGGCTTAGGTCATGATCTCACAATTTGTGAGATCCAGCCCTAATTGGGATTGTTTCTCTCCCCCTCTCTTCACTTCCCCTGTACTCTTTCTCACTCTCTCTTTCTCTCAAAAATAAATAAATAAACTTAAAAAAAAAAGAAAAGAGAGTTCCTTAAATCCCTGGAATCAATAAATCCCCCAGTGTTTGTTGAGGGACTTTGTATGCGTGTTGGGATGCACCTTCAGTAAAACCAGGAAGTTCACAACTCTGTCTTAGTTTTAACTTTCTGCTTTCATAGAGCCTCAAAGTCAGCCAGAGATGAGGGCAGAGAGCCTTTTCAGGTCTTTCCAGAGCATGTGTACAGCCCTTTGCATTAACATGTCTATCTAGATTTGCAGGAAAAATAGGAGCATGTCAAAGCTCCTATGTGACATCTCATTCCTCAGAGTTTGCTTTAAGCTTTTTGGTTAGCCTACTTAAGCCCCAACTATTATTATCCACAGCCTCAGGCAAATGTACAGTTAAAATACTTACCTTGAGTTCCCTCCATTTCCCACGTTGTAAGTGATTAATAGGACTGTGTGGGAGCAGAAGGAACATAAATCTACTGCATGTCACAGAGTGACCAACTGGCTCGAATGCTTGCTGCAAAGAAGAATTTTTTCGGTGGACCGGGTATTAATAGGGTGAATTTCAGACAGCCTCATAAGTGGGGTCCTTCAGGAAATACCACACATGTCAAATGATGACAATTATTTGGTAATGAAGATTTGACAGAGCTCTAACTCTGTTCTGCTTGTTGTTGTGGATGCCATGCTGGGCTGCTACTTCTCAAAGTTGTTCTGGAGCTGGAAGTGGACAACGGGAATAAGACGAGTTAAAAAAAAACATAAAACTCACTGTTTTTACTGAGATTCCACTATTTCTTCAATAAAAGCTCTCCAGTTTGCTAAGCCTTGCTATGGCCATTTTTTTGGGGGGGGGGGAGTTTTTTTTTCCCATTGCCTTTACAGAGGAGTAAATTCTGAGGGGTATTTTCATTGGCATTTTGGTTAACATCACCCTCATGTGTAAAATCAAGTTTTATGATCCACTAAAGTGATTCCTCTAGCTCCTGATCACTGAGGCAGGCTTAAATTGATATGGCTGCATTCAGTTATATGTTGCCAGCCATTTTAAGAGATTAGTATTTGAGGACATCCTTTAGGAGATACAGTTTTAGCAAATATTATGTGGTTGTGATGAGCTTGTTAGTTTAACAAGCAGGTATGAGACAAACTTATGATTCAATGGAAAGAGAATTTAACACATAGAACTTAACAACTTGAAGCAGTTTATATCGAAGACTATTAGTTCTTCTCTGTTATCTGAACTTAGCCACATTTCTGTCATAGAAGAGAACACTTTTGCCTTTCCAAAAGTTTTGGCGCTTTAACCTTTGCTTCGGGCCTTGGACCTTGTCATGATGATCCATTCTTGCAGACTGATTTTTGGGGAAATGTTCTTGAGAACTGATATTATCTCATTGTCAGAATACTCAATTTTTTTAAGTTCCTTTGAGCCAGTTGGTTACTCTGTAACATGCCAGTAGGATTTATGTTCCTTCTGCTCCCACGCATTCCTATTAATCACTTAGAACTTGGGAAAAGGAAGAAATGCAAGGCTGCTGTCAATAATAGTTGAAGACAGTGACACTGAAAATTCTACGTTATCTTTTCCGGAGGATCAAGGCTGGTGAAATGCACTGCCGAAGTTATTGGATTTAGCCCTGCAGACTTGATTCATGGTTTTTGTTGCTTTCATATTTTATATACTTCCTTTTTTTTTTTTTTTTGGTCATCAATCTTGGGTTATGTTAGGATTTTATTCCAACACTTACCCAGCAACTGAGAAAAAAAATTTTTTTTGAAAGCCCTTTAATATAAACATTTAACATTATCAATAAAATGACACTATTGTTATTTTGTCATTTGAATAATTAGCAATTTGCCATGAGATTCTTTGAAATACGTTTTAAAGATATGCTATGCAGTGGCTTTTATGGATGCAGGTATAAAATGGGAATTTATGAATGATATCAACAAGCTGAAATGAATATGGTAGAGATTAATAGACAATTTACAACGGTGACAATTATATTTGTATATGTGTGTGATGTGATTGCTCATAGGGCTACTATAAGGGAGGAGAGGGGTGTGTACAGAAAACATTGGATACATTTTTGGTTATCAGCTTCTTAAGTCTCTTCTCAGTGGTCGGACGCAGCAGTAGGAGGGGGTATAAGATGAAGGATGGGACATGTGGGAAAAACTTATGCTGCCAAAAATGTGCTTCTTTCTTTTATACCCATAGACATGATGACTAAGTCCTATGGAAAACAAGAGGGCGTTTTCTATAAGATGGTATTTGTCCCTGAGGAACATCTTCATCTATGAATTAAAGAAATTCTATACTCACCATAGGGAGCAAGGGAAAATTGAGTGTGCATTTCAAAAAATGCTTCCTATTGCCACTAAATTGGAATTGAAGGTAGAAAATAGATATTGGTATTGGGTGCATTTTGAATGCTGTTTTTGTTTTCACCCATGAAAAGAAAGTTTATTACTCGATAAATGTCAAAAGATCTCAAGCTGTTTTCTGAATTTCAAAGTTTTCTTTTTATGATAACCTGAAGATGAGTGTTTAGGTTTTTTGACAAAATACAGAATAATTTACAGTGTTGTGTACCAAATGATGTACTTTATATTTATAAAACATGCTACTTAAGTATTGAAATAATTTATTATTTTATTGTAAATGCTACCCTATTGTTTAATAGAGTCAAATCTTATTTTTTTTTTTTAAATTTTTTTTTTCAACGTTTATTTATTTTTGGGACAGAGAGAGACAGTGCATGAACGGGGGAGGGGCAGAGAGAGAGAGGGAGACACAGAATCGGAAACAGGCTCCAGGCTCTGAGCCATCAGCCCAGAGCCCGACGCGGGGCTCGAACTCACGGACCGCCAGATCGTGACATGGCTGAAGTCGGACGCTTAACTGACTGCGCCACCCAGGCGCCCCGAGTCAAATCTTATTTTTAAGCCCAAACTCAAGTAATTGAGTAATTTGCTTGAAATTGAAGTTTCATTTCCTTGAAAAATGAAAATTTATCTCGAGTAATAATAAATGAAAATTACCCAAGTAATTTCCTTGATAAATGAAAATTTTCTGTATATCTCATCGATGGTTTTAATAGGTGAATACTTATAAATAATAACTTAGGGCCTGTTGAATACTATTACCATTTGTATTGCTAATATTATTTACATAACACTTGTATGTAAATAATAATATAAAATAAATATAATATCTCATATGCTTAGTTGATTATTTACTTGCTTGACATTTGCTTTACCTTCTGAAAATGAAGCAAGAGCCAACTAGTAATTGTCCACTTGTGTCACTGTGATACCAGCAGCTCATCTAAATTATGTTTATGTCATTATTCCAGGGAATACATCCTCAGGATGGTTTTCCGTTATTGCAGGGACGTCAGTTATGCCTCTGGCCATATTTATAACAATCATTAATGTCATTATTTTCTACTTAATTAGGGTACAGTTTTGGAATAGGTGTAGAGAAGAAGAGGTTTTTTAGGTTTCTTAATTTTGCTATCGATTCTCGCAACGATGTGATAATTAAATTTGATTTCCAATCCACCTTTAAACCACCATGAATAACTCAGTAGATAGGTTGTCATAATCATGAATATCATTTTGTCATTCCTTTTGACAAATAGCAAAACGCCAAATAGAGTAGTAGAACACAGCGGTTCCCCAATTACACACTATAACCTTGTCAGGCACTGTGGAAATTTATGAAAGCCCAGGGAATGTTCTACATTTATTTTATAGTCTCTAAACAGTAACCGTCCGCTGGCATAGTCCCTACCGCACTATGCGGGAGAACGTCAGGGCTCTGCATTGTTCTCTATGATCCCGGGGAAAGCTACGACTCTTTGATCCAATTCTTTGTAGAGAAAATCACAGCAAACAGTGAACCCCTTTGCATCTTTCATTGAATTGCTTACTTTGGTGGGCAGTCCCAGTATCATGTTCTCCCTGGATACCATCTTTGCAAGGCTCTAACTTTCTATGTTACAGGAGATAAATTGGGTTGTGGACTGCAGCCAATGATAATGTTATAGGGAGTATAATCACAATGAGCTATTTTGCTGGGTTACCTAATGAAGTAAAACTATCAGTCAGATCATTTGCAAAAGCAGATGATGGGGTTACATGTTTCATTCTTTAAACAGAAATATATTGACCTAATGTGCATATGGGCCTGAATGTTTGCATGGTGTGCTAAATAAGTTTACCAAGGATTGCTCTGACTGTAACACGCTGACTATTGTTGCTAACAGCCCACTTCCTGTCACTGGTCTCCAAGGTGGATTCTACTTCCTCAGACTTAAGAAGCAGAGTGTTTCTTCCCACGAATATCCAACATGCCTGTCAGGTATTTGAAAACATGCAGAATTTTCAATACTTTTCACAGTTGGGAACTTCTGTTTTATAATCATTTGGACATTCCTTATTTTTCACAGATTACATTTTATTACTTCTCCAGTCAAGTGGGTGGCAAATTAAGAGCTGGCCTTCAAACTACATGTGGTGGGCCCGTTCGGCATTTATGGCAAAACACAGCTGGGCTCCAGAATCAGTGGGAGAGAAATGTCATGAGCATCCAGAGCAACCAGAAATTTCAGGTATGTGTGGTATATTTGCTAACCTTATCATTGAAGGAAAAATGATAAAATACAGATATTTATCGGTAGGTGAATTAAAAGTGGGATGACCCCTGCCCCAGTTGGCCAAGGACTGAGGGATTTGCCAGGACTTTTAAAGCACCAAAACCAAACAGTCTTAGGATATTGTGATGGCCAGTCACCCTAAAAAACACTTTTAAAGGTAGGTTTTAGGGACGCCTGGATGACTCAGTTGGTTAAGTGTCCGACTTCGGCTCAGGTCATGATCTCACAGTTTGTGGGTTCAAGCCCCGCCTCGGGCTCTGTGCTGACAGCTCAGAGCCTGGAGCCTACTTCGGATTCTGTGTATCCCTCTCTCTCTGCCCCTCCCCGGCTTGCACTCTGTCTCTGTCTCTGTCTCTCTCTCTCTCAAAAATAAATAAACATCACAAAAATTTAAAGGAAGGTTTTAAATACATGCATAAGAACTAGAGTTGATACATACTAACATATTAATATTTCAGTAAAATATAAATTTTTAATGATATTTCTCTTACTATTCCAACCCTCTCTTTCTTTTCATTTTATTCTTAAGAATTACTTGTCTTCTCGACTTCTCTCATGCTTTTGAGAGAAGGGGGTTATATTGTGTAATGAGGAAATAGACTATTTGATTTAAATACTAATTCCAAATGCTGTTGAAGTAGAATAATTGTCATATTCATTTCATGGTTAGTCTCAAATTATTCAATACAGCCTTTATTTTCCAAAATAATTTTGAGAGTGAAAGCCTAAGCAAGCCCATAAAAGACAAACTTATTTATGCAGCCTAATAAAACTTATGTATGGTGGAAATTATAATCTAATGATTATTACCAGAGTTCTTGGTAAAGCATTGCATATTTTTACATTTGGGAAAGCCAAGAAAAATTTCCCATTAAAAACAGGATCTTAAAGCATTTTATTCTGAATGAATTTGCTTTTTAAACCTGGTTTGCAGGCCAATTTAGCCAACTCGGCTAAAGCAGGTTTCCTTTATAATCTATTATTTGAATAGTATAGTAATCAATTTTATAGTTTTGATATAGAGTAGAAAGTCATCTGATATGTGATGGATTTAGCACTTGCTTAAGAATAGGGATTGAATTGGATTGAATTTTAACTTCAGTTATTTTGAGTGGCTAAGAGGAAGGATGGGAGAATGAGCAGGATTTCTATTACAAAATTGTATTGTTAGATATGAGAATGGTACATTTTCTTAATTGATCTGTCATAAATTCACGGGAGTTTGAAATTTCAGGCTCCTGTAAACTAAGTGGGGATCCAAAGAGGATCAAAGAAAATCACTTAGTGGATGGTTAAATGACACGCAGATGATAAGCCTTCAGAGGAACAGTATGGTTGGAAACAGAATTCTGTCATTAGAACTTTGCACTCTGTGGAAGTCAGGTATATTGGTGTGCGTTGGGCAGGGTATCTTAAGCCATTAGGCAGTTAAGTCTTCCTGTGAATGACCAATTCATTACTTTAACAAAGACTCACTTGGGACACTCAGGATGCACTAGGTGGGATTCAGGGAATGTTCTTAGTACATGTAAAGAAAAGACTTTTCTCCCAGCTTTATTGAGATATAATTGATATATGTGTAAGTTTAAGGTGTATAATGTGATAATTTGATAAACCTACAGTGTGGCATGATTACCACAATAAAGTTAGTTAACATATCCATCAACATCACATAATGACAATTTTTTTTTCATGCAGTAAAAACATTTAAGATCTATTCTCTTAACAACTTTCTATTCTCTTAAGTATTATTAGCTATATTCACCATGCTGCTTATAAGATACCCAGAACCTACTCATTTCATAGTTGGAAGTTTGTACCCTTTGGCCAGCATTTCCCCATTTCCCACACCATGCAGACCCTTCCAACTAAAAACAACTCTTTTGGGGGGCACCTGGGTGGCTCAGTCAGCTAAGCATCTGAGTCTTGATTTCAGCTCAGGTCATGATCTCAGGGTCATGAGATCAAGCCCCATGGTGGGCTTGGTACTGAGCATGGAGCCTGCTTAAGATTCTCTCTTTCTCCCTCTGCTTCTCTCTCTCTCTCTCTCTCTCAAAAATATTGCTCTCTGTTTCTATGAATTTGGCTTTTATAGATTCCATATATAAGTGAATCATAGAGTATTTGTCTTTCTCTGACTTATTTCATTTAGCATAATACCATCAAGGTCTAGCCATATTGTCATAACTGACAGGATTTCCTCCTTTTCTTGGCTAAATTATTCCTTTGTATGTATACACTAAATTTTCTTTATCCATTCATCTGTTGATGTATACTTGGGTTGTTTCCATGTCTTGGCTACTGTGAATAATGTTTCAATAAATATGAGAGTGTAGATATGTCTTTGAGATAGTGATTTCATTTCCATTGATTATATACCTAGAAGGGACTGCTGGATCATATGGTGGTTCTATTTTTAATTTTTTGAAGAACTTCCATACTGTTTCTCATAATGGTTGCACAAGTTTACATTTCCACCAACAGTGAACTAGGGTTCCTGTTTCTTTACACCCCTGTGAACACATTATCTCTTGTCTTTTTGATAACAGCCATTCTAAGAGGTGTGAAGTATATCTCATTGTGGTTTTGATTTGCATTTCCCTGATGATAAGTGATGCTGAATATCTTTTCATGTACCTGTTGGGACATTTGTATGTGTTCTTTGAAATGATGTCTATATCTTTCCAGTGATGTTCTCTAACCATTTTATTTGTGTGTGTTGGGGCGGGGGAATCTTTTCTTTCTTTCTTTCTTTCTTTCTTTCTTTCTTTCTTTCTTTCTTTCTTTCTTTCTCTCTTTCTTTCTTTCTTTCATCAAGTTGTATGAGTTTCTTATGTATTTTGGGTATTAACCCCTTATCTGATAAATGGTTTGCAAGGAGAAGATTTTTGATAGGCATGTGGAAGAGAAACTATGTGTTCCTGGCTTTGAGGGTGTGTGTGCAGAATGAGAGCCTTGAGTACCAATAATGCATCTAATTTGTCATGGATGTTCAGGTGTCATTAACCACTAGAGAAGTTTCTAGTTTATTTCTTAACACTTCTCTTCCTACTCCCCTATGGCTCTCTGTCTTCTCTCAACAACAGCAACAACAACAACAACAAAGCAACAGAGTAGAGCCAAGAGTGCTTTTGAGGGGATTGAGTCACGCTGACTAGATGCTAAAGGGTGGACTTGCTGAAGTCCCCTCTGCCTGTGTGCCCATATACACCTGAATGGCAGAAATGGAATTTTGTCTGTGTATGAACCTTGTCAGCATTTACACATATTTTCCAACTTTGAAACAGAGTGGATGGTAAAAGAGTCTTAACCTATCTTCGCCAAGCTTTGTGCCTTCTTATCTCTGTCTCTAACTGAAGGTCAGGGTCTTTACTAGTGAGTAGCCCAACAGAGATTTATTTGGATGTTGGCTAGAGTTGGAACCTGCTGAGTCTTGAGCGTTAAACCTTTTAAAACAACTTCCTCGTTTTTCACAGCTATCCGTTCCCAAATGGCACATTGCAGGGGTTGATGATTAAATATGTGTAGCCACTAGATATAAAACTTAAAACTCCCAAATATATCACCTCCAGGGCCATTCAGCTGGAGCTGAGGCAGTGTGGTTATTCACTTGAGTGCTTTAAAATACAGCAGTGGCTCCAACGTAAGCAGATGCATGTGCAATATATTAACTTGTTTGCCAAAATACTTTATTGCTGATATGAAAACAGTGCCTCTACCTTAGAGGCTTTGTAAAACTTGGGAAGCCGTATGACTCTCTGGGGATCCTTGGGCTACACCAGTCCTTAAGATGGCAGGTATGTTTTAGTTCTCTCCTGTCAGCAGGGAAGCAGAGGTTCACATGCTTTTTTTTAGCTGAGCCACAGAGATGTGCTGTGTGTCTCATGCTGCCTGACACCCTCTCAAAGCTTGGTCCTGAACAGCTTTAGCAAGAGGCTTATTTGAGGGCATTTTGTAATCAGCATCTCCAGACAATATCTGCTGCCTCGTCAGTTTACAAGCCTCTGAGAATTCTTCTGTTTTCTGCAATTTCTTCTCCGTGCTGCCTCTGACAGTTATAAGCCATTCTTTCTTTTCCTTTAGAAATGTCCATGTAAGAGACTTTAGTTTCAGCTGGACCCTCATTTAGCAGGGGTTTCTGAAAAAAAAACTCTGGGGGCCGCTGGGTGGCTCAGTCGGTTAAGCGTCTGACTTCTGCTCAGGTCATGATCTCTCAGTTCATGGGTTCGGGCCCCATGTCAGGCTCTGTGCTGACAGCTCAGAGCCTGGAGCCTACTTTAGATTCTGTGTCTCTCTTTTGTCCCCCTTCTGCTCATGCTCTCTCTGTCTCTCTCTCAAGATAAATAACATTAAAAAAAAAACCCCTCCTTTGAAAAAGCCTCTGGATCTAGCTGCCATGTGAGGGCTTTATCACCTTTATCTGTAAAGTACTAAGTTCATCCCTTAATAAAATTGAAGCACGTTCATTTCTGAGGGAATACTGCTACATAAACAAAGAATGGTGTTTATGCATTTAGTCAACAAAGATAGCAGCATCGAAGAAAATTTCAGAAGGTGCTTAAGGAATAATGACATCTAGTATTTACTGAGCACTTACTATGTGTAAAGCACTACGTAGTCCTTTGTGTGTATTATTTTATTGATCCTTCATGGCAGTCCTCTGAATCCAAATTATAATATACCCCACTGTTTACATGAGGATTATGAGCTTTAGAGAGTGCAATAGCCTATTAAATCACATCCAGATTAGAACCCAGTATAGTGTGATTTCACATCTCAATCATTTACTCACTGAGCCATGATACATTTTTTTTTATCATATTAAAGCATTATAAGGCTTTATAAAAGAAAAAAAATCCAACTTCTAGATTTGGTCAGATACGTTGCATGTGATTCATTAAGCATTCCTTTGCTGTGTTGGATAAAACATTATTAAACATTATTCTGCTGATTGACTGGAATTGCATTACTCAAAATTGTAGACTTAAGCAGTTAATATTGCTATTGTCCTAAATATTTGCAGAAAAAAAGAATAAACCACGCTCAACCTGTAGCAGAAATGTGGGCTCAGATGCAAGTGGCACCTTCTCGCATGCTCCTTTTCTTTGTTCTTGAAAAGAGCTTAAGTATTAGTTTTATGGGTAGGAAGGAAGGAATACTGCACTACTAAGTGCATCCCTGACCGTGGCTTTCAAGTTGAATGTTTGGATTCTTGAAGTAAATGAGAAGTTACTGCCTGAATTTTAAAAAATGCTGCAGGGGCGCCTGGGTGGCTCAGTCGGTTAAGCGTCCGACTTCACCCGGGTCACGATCTCGCGGTCCATGAGTTCGAGCCCCGCGTCAGCCTCTGGGCTGATGGCTCAGAGCCTGGAGCCTGCTTCCGATTCTGTGTCTCCCTCTTTCCCTGCCCTTCCACCATTCATGCTCTGTCTCTCTCTGTCTCAAAAATAAATAAACGTTAAAAAAAATGCTGCAACATTTTTCATATGCAATTATCTGCTTGTCAGTTCTTTGATATTCCATTTAGACACGCCAAAGGGTGTTTAGCAGTGTCCTATTCAGAAATAGTACATTTCATTAACACAGACAAAAGAGAAGTTATTCATAAAAATAGATACAAATCGTTAACTGAAAAAAAATTTCTACTCTCAAACTTTTCTAAAGCATAACTGAGGCATTTTACCTCGTAATTTAAGAATAGTGGGGCACTTAGGTGGCTCAGTCGGTTAAGCATCCAACTTTGGCTCAGGTCATGATCTCTCACGGTTTGTGAGTTCGAGCCCTACATCGGGTGAGCTCGAGCCCCACTCTGGGCTCTGCACTCTCTCTCCCTCTGTCTCTGCACCTTATGGGATTCTCTCTCTCTCTCTCTCTGCCCCTTACTCACTTGTGCGTGCTCTCTCTCTCTCTCAAAAAAAAAAAAAAAAGAAAAAAAAGAAAAAACATTTACTATGTGAACACATGATGGTGAAAAATTACTTTCATCTTTTTCTGTTTGATAATTATATTGAATGTACACTACTAATTAAGAAAAGTCTAATACAATAAAGACAACTACAAGAGTTTCTGTTCATGTAGTTACGAGTGTCATTCAAGTCAGTTTATGTCTGTTATTTCGCTACTGTCAAAGTTTCATCGGGAATTTAAATCAAGTGGCTTGAGTGCTGACCCCTTGCCTCCCTCAGAGGCCATCTTCTCTTAAAATGTTTTGCATGAAAGCAATTTGTGTCTTATTTACTATTGGACCAGTGCAGGCCATACTTGACTTCTGTGATGTTGCCCAGCTTCTAACTTCATTATATGCTAGTTTGCTATTCTTTCTTGATTTCCCCTAAAACAGTTAAAATGAGGTAGATGTTTGGAAAAACGTATTTGCCAAAGTTTTGAGGAAAACAAGGAATGGTAGGCATCACTTTTCTTAGAAATACAGCTATCATACGCAAATATGGCTTCCAACCACAGATCTGGCTTTTTAAAAAACATGATCTCGAGGTTCCACTTTCTTGAGCTAGTTCAACCCATCCTTCTTTTCAGGATCCCAGCCAAAATCTCTGGAATGTCTTTCTGTTTAAATATATTTAACTAGAGTATCAAGTTGTGCCCGATAGGTCTTATGTTTTATAGCTACACAGACCCAATGGTGAATTTCCTACATTTGGAGAAATAATGTTCTCCCTAAGAAAAACATGTCCTCTTGCTGGACCAGTGGGCTCAAATGGCAGCCAATTTTCCCTCTAACTTTACTTCAGTTAGACAGAATTAGCATATAATTTAATTGAATCAAACAAATATACATAATGCAAACTGATGGAGAGAACTGAAGGCGAGAAGGTAATTTAAAAGCCTTTTCATTAGATCAAGTGTGAAGATACAGGAGTAGAAGTAGGAATGGAGTGGAGAGAGGGCTTAAAGCTTAACAGGTGTTGATGGACTGGAGATGTGGCTGGAAGAGAAAGTGGTTCTGCAAGTCGCTTTGGAGTTCTGAGCATTGAAAAGTGGCAGTCTTCTGGTGCCATTGTCAGAGAAAAGGAGTCAGGGACACGTCCAGTTTGAGGGGAAAAACATTATGATTTAGAAGTGACTTTGTGTCATCTGGTAAAAATGTCCAGAAGTCTGTGGAGATATGCGCAGAGAGCTCAGGGGGGGAGGTTGACTTTTGGGATATAAATTTGTGTTTTATCAGCCTGGGTGACAGTTGAAACCCTGAAGATTGATGGGTTTGTGGGGAGAGTGTGGAGAAAGAAGGAAGAGACTGGTGATGAGTTAACACTTAATGTTTGCTTCTCTCTTTAAATATGGCTATTACAGGTGTGTTCTTAGTTTGGCAAGAACAAAGGAATGTATCCAATGGGAAATCTGTAAACATTCATGTAATACTTAATACTTTATAAATATTTTATAAATACTTTATTACTTAAATATTTTAATACTTAAATACTTTAATAACTGTGTTACAATAAGAGCTAATACTTATTTAATGTGAACTATATACTAAATGCTGATATACATGTAATAATTCATTTGTCCCTGAAAATCTTTTCATATAGGGAAAAATTTATTATTTTTTATCAGTACAGTTTTAAAAAGAAGAAAACTGAGGTACAGAGATGTTAATAACTTCTCCAAGGTCCTGTTGTTATTAAGTGGTATAGTTGGAATCTGAACCCAATTAGTCTAGTTCCAAATACATACTTTAATCACTATGCTCTACTGCCCTCACATAAAACCATTCCTATATAGCAGTCTTTTTTTTTTTTTTCCTTTCTTACCCTCTGAAACAGCTTTTTATGAAACAGCAAAGCAAAATTGCAACATGATTTTAAATGTTTATAAATTAGGTCACAAAAGGGATGCAAAATGGTTGAAGTATAACTCTTAGATTCACATAACTAAAGTCATTCATTGAATCTTACACCAATACCAAAATAAGATTATTCCATGATGAAGAGTAGCCCAGGGACATCTGGGTGTCTCAGTCAGTGAAGCATCTGGTTCTTGGTTTCGGCTCAGGTCATGATCTCATGGTTCATGGGTTTGAGCCCCTCATTGGTCTCTGTGCTGAAAGCTAGAGCCTGCTTGGAATTCTCTCTCTCCATCTCTCTCTGTCTACCCCTACCCCCCTGCCCCAACCTTGTCTCTCTCAAAATAAATGAATAAACATTGAAAATAAATAGTAGCCAAAATCTAGTAACCAAAACTATATTAACATCAGAAATAATGTTCAAGCATTAAGTTGGAAAAGAAAATCCACTAATTTTCTTTCCAAATGGAATCTACAAACTAAATTTTTAGAAACTGTCAAAGAATGACTAAAACTATAAACCTAGGAGTTGGGTTTACAGAGAATTCTGGAAGTAGTGAGAAAAAACACATACTGAGAAAGTATCAGTTAGTATGCTTGCAAAACTCTCCCATTGTACTCATGATTCTGATACTAATGTACTATGAAGGGATTTTGCAAACGATCTGCTGGGTGCTACAAATAAACCTTGAGACTAAACTCTTTGTAACTCTTGTCTTCTAGGTGTGGTATAAGGTTAGTCACACTTAACCTACTTGCATATATGTATTCCCCAAAAGATCTAGTCTCTACCAGAGATCACACAAATCTGGAGTGAAAACATTTGGAGTTTGTTACTACTGTTTGCCAAGTACTTTTCCCATTCTATTTATTTTTGCTCAAAATTTTCTATTTCAAATGTATAACCAGCGCTCACCTTTTTAGATACCAAGTGGATGATTTTGCCTACGCAGCAATCTTTGATAGGTCTTTTCCAACATGGTCTTGCTTTACAAGTAGTCACGTGGTCATTCTGTTTTATGTGAAGAAAAGTTGACTTTTTTTTTTTTTTTTTTTTTTTTTTTTTAAATTTTTTTTTTCAACGTTTATTTATTTTTGGGACAGAGAGAGACAGAGCATGAACGGGGGAGGGGCAGAGAGAGAGGGAGACACAGAATCAGAAACAGGCTCCAGGCTCTGAGCCATCAGCCCAGAGCCCGATGCGGGGCTCGAACTCACGAACCGCGAGATCGTGACCTGGCTGAAGTCGGACGCTTAACCGACTGCGCCACCCAGGCGCCCCGAAAAGTTGGCTTTCTTAGGGCTACCTGTTGACACATTACTCAATAGGTTGTGGGTGTTTCACATCATATTTTTAATAGTCTAGTACATCTGGTTTGAATGGAAATATATCAGTACATCATGTTGTATAGGAAAGAAAAGAGAATGCACCACAGCAAAATGATCTACTAGGGTCAGTTGTATTCACTGTATGCAGACTAATGGTTAAGTTAAAAAACAGTGCTGACATTTTGAAATAATAAGATGTTTATGTCATAAAGAAGGCTAAACAATGCCCACAAGTTTAATGCATCCATGGATTAAGACTCAAACATCATTGGTATTCATTAGTGAGGTTGGGATAAAACTCTCCACCCACACACCAATTTTCAACAGATTTAAGTAACTAGGAAATTGGAGAGCAGTTTCTTTGTAAGGTTCTCAGATTTATTATACCAGAGTATTTCCTCTTGGTACGTACTTGGGTTGCCTTCATGTCCCAGTATCACGTTCACTCATTTTAATAAGAAGTCGCTGAACAACCATCTCCAGTCCCTGCCCCAAGTTTTGTTTATATAATAGCAGAAAATGCACAGGAGGATGCAGCACAAGGACCTCCAAGTCTGTGAGCAAAATTTAGAGAACCAGAAGTGGAAATGGGACACAGTTGCAAAGTGGCAAAAAACCAGAGATCAAGAGGCAGCTGGGTCCAAGATCTGGTAAATACTGAAGGGCTGGTGTATACTATTTGAGATGCATGGATGACTATATTTTCTTGTCCTTAAGAGTGTATGCTTGGGGCACCTGGGTGGCGCAGTCGGTTAAGCGTCCGACTTCAGCCAGGTCACGATCTCGCGGTCCGTGAGTTCGAGCCCCGCGTCGGGCTCTGGGCTGATGGCTCAGAGCCTGGAGCCTGTTTCCGATTCTGTGTCTCCCTCTCTCTCTGCCCCTCCCCCTTTCATGCTCTGTCTCTCTCTGTCCCAAAAATAAATAAAAAAACGTTGAAAAAAAAAGAGTGTATGCTTAGATCTCTTTCCACTTGGAATTGGAATGGTCACCAAAATGCTTCTAGGAAGTGATAAGTTTTTTATTGGTAGGCTCTGTGCTGTAAGACTTCGAGACAGTGATGTTCCTTGCTTTGTGCTTTCATCTTGTTTTTCTTGTGCAGGTTGTTTTTCAAGGTCAAATAGTTTCAACTCCTGAACAAGATGAAGTCATAGCTATTGATGATATATCTTTCAGTTCAGGCTGTTTGCCTGCAAATGGTAAGAACTTTTTCTCATTTTGATCCTTATTGTGTATATAAATTCAGTGCAATTTAAACATTGTGTAATGACTTTCATCTACTCTTTCTTTCTTTGCGTTTTTTTTTTTTTTGGCCCGATGTTTTAAAGTGGGCTATTTTACATTGTATAACAATGTCTAGGTTTATGCTAGAAGTGAAAATAGTCTATTTTTCCACCGATTCTGATGCTATAGAGAGCTGAAGGGGTAATTTAGTGTCAGATTTGAAACTTTGTAGCAATGTTACAAAATTAAAACAGCCAGTTAAATCACCAGGAGAGCTTCCCGCCTTCTAGGAGACTAAGTGAAAGCTGGCCTCCATAGGGTTGAAATTGTCTTCTTGGGGAATTGATTTGACTTTTCCACTGAAAGACACAAATGGAGAGAGATATTAGCTATAATCTATTTTCTATTGAGACAAACAACTCGATCAATAAGCCACATATATCAGGTCTAAAAAATTATCCATTATTGGCCCTTTGATTATATTAACTGAATAATATTCAATTCACCATGCACATTGGTCTCAATAGAACAGTTTAATGTTAAAATTATCCATTGGTCAGGATAAAATTAATTTAGTCTAATATTCAAACAAGAATCATATGTATATGATTATAGGTAGTCGATAGATCGTTTTTCCTTTTTAAATGTTATTATACTGTAGTATGATATAGCATAATAAAGATAGCTATTTTGTAGAGAGGCTTCTAAGTTCTAATTTTGTACAAAGTATGGTAGTTGTGTAAATTATATTTCAAGAACAGCAAAGATGAGTTGGTCTACCTAAAAGGAGACCAAGGAATCTTGATAAAGGCTGTCTGTATTATGCTTGGATTTTGAACAGCAGTTCTGCTGGTCTGATAAGAGTGTTTATAAGAATGTGTCTCTTGCCACTTGGACCACGGTAGGGTTTTATAGGAGCCAATGACAGCCCCTTCCACACTGGAACACATAAAATTTTTTTTCATCTTTATATTATCAGTTCTCAGTCTATATTAGGTAAGAAATCACTATATGATAAATTGAAATATAGATACATTGAATTGCAGAACTTGAAAGGAGCGGATGGTAACCTCCACCTGTTCCTAGAAGTAAATAATTGAAGTATGAACCTTAATGTCTTTTCGCCAACAGAAGATAACGTTTATTGGCTTTAACAGAAGGGCAGCAATGTATCAGTGTAGAATACACTGTTGACTACAAGCAGCACAGACTCAACTATTGACTACTCTACCACTCAGTCTCCCTTCATGCTCTCTCTTCTGGTACCCTGCATGGTATTCCCGGGTCCAGAGAGCAGCCAGCTTATGCTTGATTTTTATTGAGGCGGCTAGTCCCTAACTGTGATCATTTTAGCAGTATCTTTATATATCCCATTTTTATAGTTTCTGCAGAAACTGAGGTCTGCCAAACTAAATGATCCCCAACTAGTCCTATTTATTGCTCAGGCTAGCTTAATCAACCCGAAAGAAAATAAGGAATGAGGTCAGCTGTTGGCTGGACTTGCCTCATTGCAAGGAAAATTAGGAACTGGCCGCTGCTATGAAGCTTTGTTTGCATTACAGACGTACACAGGAGCATGCTGGGGTTGTGCCTGGGACTTGACATCGCCTGTAATAGGACTCTGCCCTCATTTCAGATATGACCTTTCTCTGCATCTCTGGACCTGGGAACCAAAGCCATTTCCTTAATTACCTGTGATCCATATACTGGGACAAAGGCCAATGTAGATGGGCCGTGATAAATATTCAGAAGACAAATGCCAGGTTTTTAGTAAGCACTTAAAAGAGCTCTATGAAATCACTATAGAAGTGAAAAAGCAGTGGTCACAGGAGTGAGAGCATCAGCCAGCTGGACATTCAATGAAAGGTTGTGGTCAAGTAGAAAAATATTGGTGTCTGCAATTTCTAAGACAATAGTTCCAGATAATATTATAACCATATTGTTTTTGAGGTGGTGGGGAAGTAAAGTTTACTGAAGATGAGGCATGAATTTTAAAGCTAAGTTATCGGCTAACCTTTTCACATGGCTATTAAATTTATACAACATTACTAGGTGTGGGGCTAGAGAAGATTTTGACATCCCAAACTGAAGTCTTCCATGAATATGGATTCACGAACCTAGATCTAGGGAAGTAAGTTGTGTGTTAGGAGCCAAGATATTTCTACACATGGAAGAACAAATGAATCGACACTGGGGATTTAGACGAGGGGCAACTTTAATAGTAGGCCTTGTGTTTTATGGGGCATTGGGAAAGGATGCCATCCCTTGGGACAATTGCAAAGGAATTAGTCTGTTGTTAGAAAAAGCCAGTATATTGATCTCACTGCTCGTGGGTTCGAGCCCCACCTGCATGGGGCACCTGCATGGGGCTCTGGGCTGACAGCTCAGAGCCTGGAGCCTGCTTTGGATTTTGTGGACCCCTCTCTCTTTGCCCCTCCCCTGTCACACTGTGTCTCTTTCTCTCTCTCAAAAAAAAAAAACATTAAAAAAATTAAAAAGAAAAAAAGCCAGTATTCATTTAGGTAGGATCCTACCTATTTACTTAGGTAGGATCACACAGTATGTTCTTTGAAGGTGAGGGTGCAAGGAGTTTTATTTTTTGTTCTTCAAATAGAATGAGGGTTGATGGCACATTTAAACTTTTGGGAGGAAAACACAGCAGCATGAGGATTAATAACGGAGAAAAAGAATAAAGTGTCATGGAATAGGATTAGCACATGGATGGAGATGCATTTTGTACATGGTAGGAATGTGAGATACGGTAAAATTATATAATATTAAATTTGCAAATGATGCTCTCCAGTCAAGTTCAGATGCTATCATGATAGACTAACCCTAGTCAGTCACCAGAATCACAAAGAGGAGTGATTGATTCTGGGCTTTACTCCAAACCTGCTAGATGGGAATCACTGAGGATAAGGCCTACATTTTAAATAAGGCACTCAGGACACTTTTGGTGAAGCCAGCTGACCTTGGGTTTAAGAACCAAACTAGCATTTGTATGCCACACAGCCTGGTCCCTGGGTTGCTACACTCACAGTGACTGCCCTGAGACAGAGTTCCAGCTGACCAGAATCAGTAGTTTCAGTCTCATGCAGTCCTGATGGTGACGATCAGGGTGCATCTGAGACATGGGGGCAGAAGCCCACTCAACGTCTTCCAGACATCACCGTCAGAAATCTTAATCAAGTGGAGGGTGGAGTTAGGAATGCATTTGGATGCCAGAAAAGAGACAAGTTTTCCTAGGTGACTTAAGAAAACAGAGGAGATGGACAGTTATGGCATAGATTTTCAACTCTAATACTATTAAAGTCAAGGACTAAGGGATTTCCTTGGTATTTGCTTCATGCTTGTCACCTTATGTTCTTAAAGTGACTGTTGAGATTCTATACATCTCACATCCAAGGTAGGAGGAAGACAGAAATGGGAAAGGGCAATGTGTTTGGCCATGCCATTGGCTAGGTGATTGTCACGTGGTAACCTTGGTTGCTAGGGAGACTAATAAAATTGAGTATTTGGATTTAGCCTCTGTAATAGAGGCAGGCAAGGAGAACAGGTTTATGAATTGAGTGAGCAAACATATTTTCCAGAGAAACTCAACATCAGCTTATTTAGAAGTAAATTTCAGTTTTCTTCCAAAATATCTTGCCTTGCCTATATTTCCCTTTTTAGATTATTGACATCTGGTCTCACTTAGTAGTCTAGGGATCGGTCATTCTTAAATCATTCTCCTCTCTTCTTTCCCCTGTATTAATTTGGTCAAAAAATAGTATTGAGGACGTGTCCTTATATTTTTCAAATTATCTGCCCTATTTATTATTATTATGTATCCAACCACGATTTCATTTCAGGGCATATTTTTTTCCTGCTGAATTTTAAAAACTTCTGGTTTCGATCTATTCAACTCTACCATCCAGTACTATCTGCTGTCCACCAGATTATACTTTCTAACCTACAAATATGACCAGTCTCTACTTCGCTAAAATCTGTCAGTCACTCTCATTGCCTCCAGGATAGAATTCAGATTTCTAACGGATTCTCAAAAATTCGAATTTCTAAGCTCACCGTGACCCTGCTCTCGCACACCAGTCCAACTTCCTCCTTTACAGTCCTCTAAGAACCCAACTATTCAGGAATTCAAATAAATTCTTCTTTCCTCTGAGCTATATATGCTCCATTTCACAGAACACAGATTTAAATAGAATATCATGGGACTATTTTTTTTTTAGCAGGACTTATATTTATGCTAAGCATATATGTGATTTTTCAGTTTCTGTTTTAACATCAAAAATGAAGGTATGTCCCCAAGCTACTTAATGTGATTTTATCTGAGATTTAATCTGGACCAAGCATTTTCTATATTTTAGAGCAAAATAGACGTTTTTGTCATTTTGTAGCAGAAAAATAGTACTTAGGAAGGAGTAATAGTTGGAAATGAATGCTCTAATATAGTTATCTTTTGATAGATCATTTTGGTTTATAAAAAGGTTTTTTTGTTTAAGATGGTAAGGTATACTGACAAGACTTCTTTATTTTTTTTATGTCTTCAAACTATTGTGCTTTCAAGATTTTGTTCTGATTTTTTTTTAAAAACTAGAGAGAATTCGATGAACCATGCCTTTTATTTTCCATATTCTGATGCTTTGATATCTGAGGGCCTTGCTGACCCTGGAGAGACTGTCTCTTCCAGGGTTAGCCAATTCCTAGAGCTACAAAAAACAGCTCACCCTACAAATGCAAACCAACCCATCCAGGGCCCCTATCCCCAACCACCTCTTCAGGCTCTCACTCTCTGGGCGCTTTGCACCTGCCATAATCACCCCAGGGTCGCTGTATTAGTATCCTTGGGCTACCATAACAGAATAACTCCAACTGGGTGGTTTAAGCAACAGAAATTTATATTCTCATGATTCTGGAAGCTAGAAGTCCAAAATCAATATTTCAACAAGTTTGCTTTCTTTTGCTTGTGGATGGCAATCTAGCCCCTGTTGTCACATGGTATTCCCTCTGTGTGTATGTGTCTCTTAAGCTCTTCTTCTTATAAGGACAGTCATATTCAATTAAGGCCCACCCACATAACCTCATTTTATCTTAGTTACCCCCTTACAGACCCTGTCTCTAAATATGGTCACATAATGAGGTAGTGGGGGGTTGGACTTCAACATATGAATTGGTGGGTCATGGGGAGATGATTCATCCTGTAATAGCAAGGTACCAGACAATAAAAGACAGTCCCTTCTGCCCTAGAGCATGCTGAAATTATTCCCACCAGACAATTCTAAGCCTACATACCCTACCTTACCAGTTCCTTCCCAAAAATCCACAAGAAATGCTCTTGCCCATATTTCCCCTCTCTCCCTCTGCCTCCTGACTAACCCTGGTATTTTCCCATGTACTTCCTTCCACCCCTAACTCATTGCATGGTGTACCCCATCTTCTTGGAGTCTGTGAGGAAAACAAACTATCTTCTCAATGGTAGTTATCTTCTGATGTGTTGGCCTTTACATTCCTAAGTAATAATGAAAGCTATATTTTAAAGTAAGAATGTTAGAATCAGTGGGAGGAGAAATTAATAACTGCTCAAATGTAATAATCACTTATTGTCTTAGTAATGAACTAAATTGTAGCAGTGCTGAAGGGCTCAGTGTAGCATGGGAGCATACCATTAACGCAGGTCAGATAGTTTGTTTTTTCCACCCTGCCTCAACATTCACTTCCTGCTTGTGCAGAGTCTCAAGGTCACCCACACATGGGAGAATAGAGTCTTCAAGGGTCTTTCCTGGGCATGTGCATAAACTTGCACTTTCTCTCTGCTTCCTATATATCTTGGGATATGTCAGAGCTTCTCAAAGCCCCCCTTGGACGTCTCCTTCTATGACTTTTTCCTTTAAGTTGTTTTGGTCAGCTCTTTGTTTGCCCCAGTTTGCAACGGCTGTCTCCAGGTAGCTCTGGTATCAACTAATTGCCTTTGGGAAAAAGCTCTTTTTGATGAATGAGCTCAGAATCAGGTCAAATAAAGCCAAAATGAAGCTCCTGAGCTGCTGGTTTTCATGGCCATCACGATTCCAAGGATTTCTCAACAAACCCCAACCAGGAAAATTGAAATAAAAACCATGACCACACACATCATAATCAAACTTCTGAGAATCAACAGTACAGAAAAACTGTTAGAAGTGAACAAAGATAAATAACACATGCCATTCAGGAACATATTCTTGCTGTTATTATTGTTTTTATTGTTACTGTTTGTTCAGTGACTGTTATGAGCCGAATTATGTCCACCCTCCAAAATTCATACATTGAAGTCCTAACCCCCAGTACCTCAGAATGCAAATGTATTTGTAGATGGGGTCTTTAAAGAGGTAAATTAAGTTAAAATGGGGTCACATGGGTGGGTACTAATCTAAAATGACTGGTGTCCTTCTAAGAAGGGGAGATTCAAACAAACACACAGAGGGAAGACCGTGGGAAAGCCCAGGGAGAAGATGGTCATCTGCAAACCCAAGGGAGCAGCCCTCTGAAGCAACCAATCTTGCTGACACCTTGATCTTGGACTTCTAGCTTCCCAAATCATGAGAAAGTAAATTTATATTGTTTAAGCCACCAGATCTGTGGTGCTTTGTGATGGCAGCCCTAGCAAACTAATATAGAGGCTTTCCTGAACTAATTCTATGGCATATGAGTTCTTTCTCATCTGTAGCCACTGCAGTTTCTTCTTCGGAGAGATGGTATTCTGTACGTTTTCTGTAAGCCTATAGTTTTTCCATCAGTATGGAAGCCAGAATATAGGGATGCATTTTTAAAATGCTAAAACCAAGTAACTCTGAATTCTATATCCATTGAAAATATCCTTCAGGAATTGAAGAAAAATAAAGACATTCTCAGATCAAGAGAAAGTAATAGACTTCATCACCAAATTTATTTTGAAAGAAATGCTAACGCAAGTTAGTTCGCAGGCTGAACAAAGAAAATATCAGAGGTAAATGTATCAGTAGGAAGAAAGAAAGAAAGAAAGAAAGAAAGAAAGAAAGAAAGAAAGAAGAAAGAACAACTGAGGGCGCATGGGTGGCTCAGTCAGTTAAGTTTCTGAATCTTGATCTCAAGGTCATGAATTTGAGACCAGTGTTGGGCTCCATGCTGGGTGTAGAGCCTATTGAAAACAAAAAACAAAAAAGCCGAAGTCATAAATATCAGAGTAAATATAATGGAATGTTCTTCTTCTGTAAAGATTTTTAATGTACACGGGACTCTTGAAAGCAGATATTTGAACACCCTTTTGGTGGGTTCAAAATATGTAGATGTAAGATATGTGACAAGTATATCATAAAGTTGGGAGTGTAGAAATCCATAGGTTTAAGACTCCTACATTTTATTTAAAATGTTAACAAACTCTGTGTACAGTGTTAAACTGAGGTGTGCATATTATTGTGCCTGTAGTGAATGCTAAACAGGCATATATAAAGGACAATAGATACATTAAAATTGAGCATAAAAATATTAAAATAATGAAATAATCCATTAGAAGACAAATAAAAACAGATGGTGAAGGCAGAAATGATAGCAGGGTGGTGGCAAAGAGTATAATGGGTAATAAGTGGAGAAGAGACAAACTGAAAAAAAATAATTTTAATTATTATATTATTAATGTTATATGATAATAAATTACTATTTAATAATTTAAATAATAATAAATTACTTATGATGATAAAATAATTACATTAAATATAAGTGGCATTTATATTCCTTTTAGAAGTCAGAGGTTGTCAGATTAGATAAAAGATAAGAAATAACTACATTTTGACTACAAATGCTCATTTAAAAAATAATGATATAGATTAATTAAAAGTTAAGGGATTCAAATATAGTTAATGAATCTATGTCAAAGGAAGGAAGAATATGCAATGGGGAAAAGATAGCCTCTTCAATAAATGGTGCTGGGAAAACTGGACAGCTACATGCAAAAGAACGAAACTGGATCGCTTTCTTACACCGTAATACAAAAATGAACTCAAAATGGAGTAAATACCTAAATAAGAGACATGAAGCCATTAAATTGATAGAAGTAAACATAGGTAGTAATGTCTTTGACATTGGCCTTTGCAGTGTTTTCCTAGTTATGTCCCCTTAGACAAGGGAAACAAAAACAAAAATAAATTATTTGGGCTACACAAAAATAAAAAGATTTTGCTCAGTGAAGGAGACCATAACAAAATATAAAGGCAACCTAATGAATAGAAAAAGATATTTGCAAATAATATATTCAATAAAGGGTTAATATCAAAATATGTAAAGAGCTTATACAACTCAACAGTCAAAAAGACAAATGATCCAATTAATAAATGGGCAGAGGACCTGAATAGACATTTTTCCAAAGAAGACATACAAATGGAGAACAGACACATGAAAAATGCTCATCACTAATCATCCAGGAAGTGGAAATCAAAACCTGTAGTGAAATATCGCTTACACCTGTCAGAATGGCTAAAATCCAAAATGACAAGAAATAACAAGTATTGATGAAGATGTGGAGAAAAAAGAACTCTCATGTGCTGTTGGTAGAAACATAAATTGGTGCAGCCACTGTGGAAAACAGTATGGAAATTCCTCAAAATATTAAAAAGAAGTACCATACAATCCAGTAATTTCACTACTGGGTATTTACCCAATGTGAAAAAAACCACTAATTTGAAAAGATCTATGCACCCCCTATGTTTATTGCAGCATTATTTACATTAGCCAAGATATAGAGGCAACCTGTGTCCATCAATAAATGGATAAATATGATTTTATATGTATATATATGAATATTATGCAGCTATAACAAAGGATGGTATAACATTTATAAAGATGATTATATATCGATCATATATATATTGATATATATATTGATCATATATATATTGATACATATATATGAATATTATGCAGCTGTAACAAAGGATGGTACAACAAAGGATGGGATCTTGCTATTTGTGACAACATGGATGGAACTAGAAGGTATTATGCTAAGTGAATAAGTCAGACTAAGAAAGGAAAATACGTAGAATCTAAGCAAAGTAAAACAAATGAATAAAAAAACCAGAAAATATCCATAAATACAGAGAACAAATTGATGGGTGTCAGGGGATAGAAGGACGGATAAAATGGGTGAAGAGGAGTGGCAGGTACAGGCTTCCATTACGGAATGAATAAATCATGAAGTTAAAAAGTACAACAGGGAATATAGTCAATTGTATTTTAATAGTGTTGTATGGTGACAAATGGTAGCTATACTTGTGAGCATAATGTAGAGAGTTGCTGAATCTGTGTGTCATACACTTGAAACTAATGTAACATTGTGTTTCAACTACACTTTTAAAAAAAGAATAAATGAGCAACTAAAAAAAACCTAAAGATATTAAAAGAGATACATTAAGCAATGTAATTAAAAGGAGGGTGAATGGCTATATTAATGTCAAAATGTGCTTCAGAACAAGGAAAATTAATAGGCATAGAGAGGAACATTATATAATGATAAAAGGGTAAATTCATTAAGAAAACAGAACAGTCCTAAATATGTACACACATAAAAGCAGCACTCCAAAACACATGAAGTAAAACTGTTAGAACTAAAAGGAAAAATAGACAAACCTACAATTATACAAGGAGACTTGCATACACATCTTTCAGAAATCAACAGAAAAAGTATACAAAAAAGTCAGCAAGAATTTGCAAAACCTGTGGGGGAAAAAACCCTAAAATTTCTGTGGAACCACAAAAGAGCCCAGATAGCCAAGGCAATTCTGAGAAAGAACAGCAAAGCATTATACTTCCTGATTTTAAATTATACTACAAAACTATACTAATTAAAACAGTTTGATACGGGCATAAAAAATGACACACAGACCAATGAAACAGAATAGAAAACCCAGAAATAAAACACTGCATATTGATCAACTAACATTTGATAGTGAGTCAAGAATACTTAATGGAGAAAGGATAGTCTCTTCAATAAATGGTGCTGGGATAATTGAACTCTTATACCACTAATGAAAATTAACCCTAAATTGATTAAAGACTTATACATAAGACCTGAAACCATAAACCTCTTAGAAAAAAGCATAGGAGAAAATTTCTAGGATATTAACCTAGGCAACTTTTTTTCTTGTTTGGATGTGACACCAAAATCACAAGCAACAAAAGAAAAAAATCAACAAGTGGGACTAGACATCAAACTAAAAAGCTTCTGCACAGCAAAAGAGACAAACAGGAAACAAAATGAAAAGGCAATCTACGGAAAGGCAGAAAATTATCTACCTACTTGATATAAGTGACATTTTAAACAAGTAATTTAAAACTATAGCAGAATACTTCTTCTTTTCAGTGCCTGCTGAACGTTCACTAGTAAACTAAGACTATAGCCTGGGCCCAGTGGCAAGACTCAAGGAGGCATGGGAGATCCTCCCCAGATGCAGAATTTAAGGGGACACTAAAAATTTGTTATGGACCAAATTGTGCCCCCCTCCAAATTTCATGTGTTGAAACTCTAGACCCCAATGTGACTATATCGGTGATAGTGTCTTAGGTAGTTAAGATTAAATTAGATCATACAGGTGGGGTCCTAATCTAATAGAACCGTGGCCTTATAAGAAGAGGAGATCTCGCTCTCGCTTTCTCTCTCCCTCCCCTCCACCCCTGTCTTTCTGTCATCCTCTCTCTTATTCTCTCCCTGTCCTTCTGTCATGTGAGGGTCACAGTGAGAAGGTAGCCAAGTGCAAGCCAGAAAGAAGACCCTTACGAGAAGTCAGACATGCTGGCAACCTCATCTTGTACTTCCTGCCTCCAGAACTGCGAGAATGTAAATTTTTGCTCCTTAAGCCATCCAATCTAGGTACTTTGTTATAGCAGCCCAAGCAGGGTAAGACAAGCCCTAATTAAGATAAGTAACATTTTAATACCACACATTAAAAGCTCACAATTAATGAAAAAATCAATGATAAACAAAATATAAAAATGTTAAATGAAGATAGTATTAGTATTACTGAATTTTCCAGGCTCCAATATGGCTTAGCAGTACTACTGGGGCCACAGAACAAACCTTAAGAATGTTAAAACAATTGAAATGGTATAAAATATATCCTCTGAGCAAAATGAAATTAAACTACAAATCTGGGACATCCACAATCATTTGGAAATTAAATGTCACAAATTTAAATAAAACATACTTTGAAAGAACCAAATATTTTGAACTGAAAGAAAATGAAAATATAACTTACTAAAATTTGTGTAAGATAGCTAAAGCAGTGCTGAGGAAAAAATTAATAGATATAAATTTTTTTGTTAGGAAAGAAAAGGTCTCAAGCCTGTAAATTTAACTATTCATCTAATGAAAGTAGAAAAAGAAGAACATATAAAAGCTAAATCAAACAGTGGGAAAATAATACATATAGAGACAATGAATAATGGAATTTAAAATGAGAAAGTAGTAGAGAAAATTATTGAAACCAAAAGCTGGTTCTTTGAAGAGGTAAATAAAAAATGATAAAGTTCTAGCTGGATTGACCAAGACAAAAAGAGGAAAGACGCATATTACCTAATTTGGAAAGAAATAGAGCTAACATTAAAGACTCTACAGGTATTAGAGGATAATAGTAATTAGGAAATACTATAAAAACTCTGTCCATAGATCTAACAATGCATGTGAAATGAACAAATTCCTTGAAAGTCACAAATAATCAAAAACCATTCAGGAAGAAAGTGATAATTTGAATAGTTTTATGTTTATTAACAAAATAGGACACGTACTTTAAATCTTCCATTAAAGAAAACTCCTGGACCACACGGTTTCACTGGAAAATTGTATTAAATATTTAGGGGAAAAAATAACACCAGTTTTATACATTCTATTTCAGAAAATATAAGGGAAGATAATACTTGTTACCTTATTCTATAAGGGCAACTTTGCCCTCACACCAAAACTGAACAAAAATATTATAAGAAAAGAAAGCTACAGACCAACATTTCTTTCACACAAAAAAAATCTTTATCACAATATTAGCAAATGGAATCCAGTAATACATTAGAAAGAGATCACATTACAGTCATCCAGGAGATTACATTACAATCATCTAAACTGGTCCAATGTTTAGAAAGCAATCAATGTCATTTACCATGTAATCAGACAAAAGAAGAAAAGCATGTGATGATTTCAGTAGATGCAGAAAAAGCACTTGACAAAATTCAACAAACAGCCATGATTAAAAACCTCAGCAAACTATTAACATCTTTAACCTAATAAAGAGCATATACAAAGATCAAACAGTTAACATCATACCCATAATGAATGAGTGTTTCACCTCTAAAGCTGAGAAGTAGGCAGTGATGTCCACTCTTACCACTTGTATTCAAGACCTACTGAAAATCCCAGCCAATGCAATAAGGCAAGACATGTAAGTAAAGGTATACACATACAGTTGCAACAGAAGAAATAAATCTTGCCGTATTTGCAGATAACGTGATTGTCTATGGATAAAATATCACAGAATTTATTTTTAAATAAATAAAAATTATTTTAAAATTATTTTATTTTTATCACAGTAGCAGTATACAAAGTCAGTATAAAATCAGTTGTAGTTCTATTTAATGGCAATGAACGCCTGAAAACTGACATTAGAAAAATGACACCATTTGTAATACAATCAAAGTAAATTTTTATATATAAATCTAACAAAATATGTGCTGGATTTGTATTCTGAAACCTACAAAATAATGATCAAAGACATCAAGAATACCTGACTAAATAAATGGAGTATTGATTGATTAAAAGATCATGGGTCTATGTTTGTCAAAACTCATAGAACTGAATAACCCAAAGGATGGATTTTACTGTATGTTAAGTTAAATAAATTTAAAGAAGAAATAGTACTTTTTAAAGCTGAAAAGATTCTCATGGTGAGGAAGCTGCTACACAGAGCCCTTGGTAGTATTACCATTAAGGAAAAAGCACAACTTTCTAGTTTTGTTCTACATATTTCTCTTTATCGTAAACATGTAAACTTTATATAAGTGCTTACAGTATAGGTATAGGCATCTTTATGGCTTCAGAACTCTTTGTGAGTTGGAAAATTCAACTAAATTCTTTTTCTAATATTAGGGAAATCTTTTAGATTATGCCCACACCTTCAAACAGTATCATGCTAAATACTGCCCTTTTCCAAGAAAATTCGCTGCACATTCATTGAAAGAGAATCTTTTTAGACTTTACCAAAGTAGCACGTGTGAAAAAAAGTCGAGCTTCGTGACTGTGAATACAAATGTGTTTAGTCACTGATTCTTGAATGACACTGATTCTTGAATAAATTGCTTATTATCATTTTTTATAAAAATTGCATTCTATGGTTCATAATCAGAATATTGTGAATATTCTCTGAAGATTTTTAGATTGGTTTGCCAGGACACTGCGTTAGTCTCATTTATGAAGGCCCCAAATATACAAATCATCCTTTAATGAGAACCTGAATGGTGCATACATATTATCCAGCTAAATAACTAAGGACCTAGTTACCTTTTTTGTCCTATTAATTTCTAGTTACCTTTTAAGATCTAATAACTGTCCCTTGAAATTCATAATTAATTTAAGAACATTGACAAAGAAATTGTCCTAAGTCCCTGGAGTCAAAAGTGGGTGTCAGTTATAACTTTTACTGCAATGGCCTTGAGACTTGCACTTCATTCTCTACCATCTGAGAGAGAGTCTGGCCAATTTTATACAACCTGCTTGTACAAGATAAGGTTTGAAGGAAATGTGGCTTCATTGGTATAGAGACCTTGAAACGTTGGCAAAGCTTCATCCTGATGATCATGTATCATGGATGGAGGATTTTAAAATCCTCAAAGTAATTTTCTGCTGCTAGCCTGTGGTGCAATGTAAGAATGAGATAGAAAGAGGGTGGGGATGTAGGAAAAATGCGTATGAATGTAAATATAGATAACTGACTTCTTGAAATAGTATTGAGCTCTGAGATTGAATGCACTAAAAGAAAAAGAAGTGTCCAGAAGATTAACTGTCAACTTATACCCCCATCTACTGTTTTTACGGTTACAAATTCCAGTTTGGGGAATGAATGTAGTAAAAATGGTTGACATTGGTGAAAGATATTTAATACCAATTGACACAAGCTATGTTGTTAATATCATGCAATTGATACTTGACTATTTTGCTATTTTTGTTTATAGTACTTTTGTGAATTTTTTTTCTTGTATAAATAGTGAAAAATTAGAGATAATATACGACATTTAATTGAACTATGGCCAATACTTAATTATTTAGCTCCAGGAAGCAGAAGATCTGCAGCTATTATGTGAATCAACAAAAATTACAGTTTTAATTGTTTCGTGTTAATTGTTATTGTGCAATCTTAGCTTCATTTATTACCTACACTCCCTTAATTGCATATGCAGTTTTATTTTCAGAGGATCTTACATTCAAAGGCTTTGCATATTCATTATTTGTTAGCTCCTATTATAAGAAATCAGCTTATGGGTGTTATTCATAAATTGTTTCATAACCAGTTGCTTCAATTGTATTCCAAATAAAAATGTAAGCACTTTACATAGGATGTATGATATTGTCAAGTATTTTGTTGAATTATATTTATTCATTCCTTAAACAACTATATATTGGACACTTACGTTGTGCCAAGAGTTATTTCAGACAATGGGGAGACAGCAACGAAAAACAAACACCAATCCCTGTGTTCGTGGAACTTACATTTTAGTCAAAGGGAGAAAGATACTAAGCAAATAAAAAAAAACTATGTCAAGTGGTGATATGTGCTGTGGGGAACAATAGAGCAGAAAGCCAAGATAAGAAGAGCCATAGATGAAGGTAAAGTGAAGTTTTAGTCAGGCATGGTCACATGGAAAAGATGTTTCTAAACAACAACAACAAAACAACCCCAAGGAGTTGAGGGAGAAAGCCATGCATGTTTTGGAAGGAACTATAAATACAAAGGTTTCAAGGCAAGAGTCAGCTTTGTCTGTATGAGGAAGATCATGGTGAGGACTTCTGTATTTATTTCATGAAGGGCAGAAACCCATGTAACGATGTTGAGCCGAGGAGATGTGATCTGACTCATATATTTAAAGGTCAGAGGGAGACAAGGGCAGCAACAAGGGAGCAAAATACAAAGTTATTACTGTAATCCAGAAAGAGTGATATTCCTTGAGTCAGAATTGGTAGTAGTAGCAGAGGCAGCAGGATGTAATGAGATTCTGGATGTGTTCTATAGAGAAAGCAAAGCTTTGCTGATGAATCGCGTGATGGGTGAGAGCGAGAGATGGGTCATGGATCCAGATTTACTCCTGAAATAGGTTGGATGGAATTATCACGAACTGAGATGGGGAGGAAAGTGGGAGGAGAAGCTTTGGAGGAAAGAATCAGAAGTTTAATTTTAGACCTATTTCTGTTGAGATACATGTTAGCTCTTCAAGTGAAAGGGCCAAGACAGCAACAGGATGTCTATATTGGAGACCAGTGAAACTAGGCCTAAAATATAATTTGATAAGAAGGAAATGTTTTAAAGGCATGAGATGAGGTGATATGAACAAGATTGTGGTGTAGAGAAGAGAAGGGAATCCAAGGACTGAGGTCTAGAGCCCCCTCATGTTTGTGTCATGTGGAGATGAGGAAAAACCAGCAAAGGTGACTGAGAATGAACAGCCAGTAATTTAAGAGGAAAACCAGGACAGCATTATGTTCTAGAACCTAGTGAAGAAAACGTTTCAAGAAAGATTGAGTGATCGACTAGTTTCAATATTACTGCCATGTCAGGTATGATAAGGAAGAAAAATTAAATGTTGGATTTAACAATACAGAGGTCATTCTTGATATATGCACTTTCAGTGGAGTGGTAAGGGTATGAAAAAGAAAAAAAAAGTTCTGATATGTGCTACAACATGAAGGAACCTTGAAAACATTATGCCAAGTGAAAGAAGTCAAGCACAGAAGACCATATATTGTATGATTCCACTTATGTGAAATATCCAAAATAGGGAAATCTATAGAGATGGGAAGGAGATTAGTGGTTGCCAGAGTCCAAGGAGGAGCAGAGAAAGGGAGTGATATATAATGGTTATGGGTTTTATATAATTTATGGGTTTTATATATAATGGGTTTATGGGTTATAATGGGGTGATAATGTTTTGGAATTAGTGGTGATAACTGCACAATTATTATGAATAAAAGCCCCTGAACTGTATACTTTAAAATAATTAAAATGGTTAAAATGGTGAATTTTATGTTATGTGAATGTTACCTCAATAAAAAAAACTTAAAAAAAAAAAGACCTCACTAGTGCAGGTTCAAGGAAGGATGTGGGGAGAATTGGTGTTGGAGTCAGTGTGAATAGGCAGAACTTAGAGAAGTTAGTTGGAGGGGGTTGGAGGGTCAGAGGGCTGTCCTAAGATGGATGAAATTTTGGCCCCTTTGTGTATCAAAGGGAAAAGAAAACCTGTTGATGTAAGAGAGGGGAGGGAATTACTGGAATAATTCCTAAAACAGGGAAAAGGAGATGATTTTTTGTAGAAACAAAGAGGGGCCCAGAGAAGAGCATGGCTGGTTGACCCACAGTTACAAGAAGAAAGGTACTCAGGCAGCAGTTCAGGGAGATAGGTAGTGGGACTTGGGAGGTTTTCTGCTGTTTCCTCTCATTTTCCCGATGAAATGTGGAGCAAGAATATTAGCTGAGAAGGATGATAGGGAAGGAGTTGGAATTTGAAGGAGGAAGTAAAGAGTTTTGAATAGTTGTCTAGGAGGAAAAGGAAAGAGGAAATGGAGGAAAAGGAAAGAAGGGGAAACATGGAGGACGATGAGATGGAGTGAGTAGTCACAGACATAAAACCATTTTAATCAGCATGGTGGTGGGCTCTTCATCACTCATCTTCAGCCCCACAGATGCAGGCTGGAGTGGGTGACCGGTTCCCTGGTGGTCTCAGCCTACCAATAGCCATGTCTTGGGCTAGAAATGCCTGGGGCAGTCATCTGGGCCCACGCTGCTTGTGACGAGCCCCACACATGTTTCCTTGATCAGAGCCCGTGTTGTGGCTGACCCAGACCTTGTGGTTCTTGTTAGGATTGCAGGACACTCCTCAGCAAAAGCCATCAGGGAACTCTGAGAAAAGTTTCATTACACATAGGTTCTGGAGGATGTACAGAATGTCCAAGGGCAACACAGCAAGGTTGTGGAGAGAGACCATGGATCCAGGGGTCTGCCTTCATTGAGTTCAAGAGGTTCCTGATCTAGTTGTGTGGCTAGCAATGTGTTTATTCCAGATGGATATCTTTGAAATGGTGCCCTCAGCCATCAAAAGTTTAATATCAGGCACTCTCATCTGTTAAAAAGAAAACCACAGGCCTAAAATGGTGTCACTTGAACTAGGCTAAGTCACCAAACTGGGGCTTAATATCTAACCTAATTACAGTTTCAACTTCTTCAGAAATGTCAGTCTTAACCTGTCAATTAGGAACCTTCTGATCAGTACTAGTGAGGTATTCTATGACATGGGCCCTCTCCATCCTCCAAAGGAAGATGATGTAACCCACCTAGTAAGATCCCTTGACCTTCTCCAAGGGAACGTGACCTTGCCTGGAACAATCTTTTGTTTTCTTTTGCTAATAAGTGTCTTGCTCTACACTCCTTCCTGTAAAAACCTTCCATTTGGTATGGCTCCTCAGAGCTCCCCTCTGCTTTCTACCTGGGGTGCTGTCTGATTATTGCTTTAATTTACTGCTAATGAAACCGATTAGATCTTCGAATTCATTTGGTTGAATTCTTGTCCTTTATTTTTTATTTTTTAAATACATTATTTAAAGTCTTTTTAAGTTTATTGATTTATTTTGAGAGAGAAAGAGAATGAGATGGGGAGGGTCAGAGAGAGAGGGGGACCGAGGATCTGAAGCGGGCTCTGAACTGACCTCAGAGAGCCCGATGTGGGGCTCAAACTCACAAACCACAGGATCGTGACCTGAGCTGAAGTCAGATGCTTAACCGACTGAGCCACCCAGATGCCCTGAATTCTTGTTCTTTAACACATTATGATGTAAAAAAAGTGAATTGTCAGATACCTACAGCACCTGCAGGGTTGTACTTACCAGAGTTTTTGCCCTGAGAGTATGAGGAAGCACAGGAGTGCCAGAGGGAGTGGCTCTAACATCTGTGAGAGAGGAAAAGAGAACATGATAAAGGACGGAAGGAATTGGAAAACTGTCGGACCAGTAGCTTGTGGGACCTCGTGCTGTCAAAAAATTGTTAGAGCTGATACTAGAGGGAATGAGTGGAGAGAGGTGATGGTTGAGGAGTGGGCCCCTTGTAATTAAGATAAAGGAGATGTTACCACTTGTAATGATGGTACTCACAGGCGTGGTGGCAGAGGTCATTTTTCCTCAACCTTTCTTCATGACCAACAATACAATAAAAGCAAGAGATGAAGAGACAAGATGAAAGTAGCTATTAAAATGACAATGACTGCCAAGAGTCAAAATCCTCAAGGTGGAGGGGTGGTGCACCAGTGTCTTTAGGTGACTGCCACAAGCTGGCACAACGAGGGATGTCATCTGATGTCGGGAGACTCAAAGCTGAGGTGGTTGGGGAGATGAGAATGAGAATTGTCTGGAAGTGGCAATGGAGTAGGGAGGATACCCCGTCCACTTTCCAGCCCTGTGTTGGGCGGGGCAGTGGAGGGGAACACAGACAGCAAGCAGGGAGAGGATTTCAGGGACCGCAGTTCCAGGAGATCAGCTTCCAGTTAAAGAGGACAGCATATCAGCATATGTCATAGTTGACACAGGTACAATTATCCTTCTAATAATAGGCTCCTTGTTTCCACATTAGGCCATGTTACTTCCATGGAGACATGGGCAGTTTGGTTTGGGGGCTTGGCGGTCACCACAGAGATCCGATTAAATCCCAGAAGCACTGGCATAGTTGTATTATTCTCTCTGACTCTCTGTGTGATGGAGCTGCCTGGGGTGAGATGCTGTTACAGAGAGGAGTTGGGTGAAGAGTGCTTTCTAGAACAAATGCTAACATTTTAGGAAATGCATGAGTCTTTCCAGTGGTACCTACATCTCACTTCTTGCCTCTCTTTAAATTTAACAGATGAAATTTTACCATGTCAAGAAACACTGAATACCGAGCAGGAACTGTGCCATCTAGATTCACGTCTCTGCAATTTTGATTCTACAGATGAAGGATTGAGGTGTAAGTGTTAAATCGAGATGCCCACCATGATGGTATGTAGCCATCCATGAGACTTGGCCCACTGCTAGGAATTCAGACCACTACGAGGGATACTCACCTGCCAACCTTTGTTGACATTTATGTCCTAATTTTAGCTGGAGTGTTGTTGGAAGTCTATGGTTTATTCAAAACATGAAAGATACTAAATATGTAATTTTAAGGTGATGTTTGATAAAGTAGTTCCATTAAAGACCAGCTTTCAATTATATAGAGTGTTTCTTCTTTAAAATTTCCATGTGATTATGAATAACAAGTGATTTAAACTAATTTCATAAGGTAGGTAAGGTCAGATTATATATGTGCTATTTAAAAAGTTGTAGTAGGAGCAGTGTACAAGAAAAAATGGAAACATCTTTTCACTTTGGAATGGCAGTGGTTTCCATTTGGGAGGATGCCTATCTGGATCAAGGGAGGAACTTTTTTTTTTCAACGTTTTTTATTTATTTTGGGGACAGAGAGAGACAGAGCATGAACGGGGGAGGGGCAGAGAGAGAGGGAGACACAGAATCGGAAACAGGTTCCAGGCTCCGAGCCATCAGCCCAGAGCCTGATGTGGGGCTCGAACTCAGGGACCGCGAGATCGTGACCTGGCTGAAGTCGGACGCTTAACCGACTGCGCCACCCAGGCGCCCCGAGGAACTTTTGAAAAACACATTTGCTGGTATATTCTAAGGCTTATTGAACCAAAATTTGTAGGTATGAAATTTGTGTGTGTGTGTGTGTGTGTGTGCGTGTGCGTGTGCGTGTGCGTGTTAAGCTTTGATTATAATACATAACTATGGCTAAGCAGCTACTCTAGTACACTGTGATGGTTCACCAAGATCTTTTTTGGCTTTCTGTAGTATGTCACGTCTGTGGATTTGAATCTGACATGTGTGACTGGGCATCAGAAACATCTGCTGGGCGAATTTCCTGGATGCGCACAAAAGCAAGAGAGGTTCTTGCATTAGAATCTACACCTCAGCAGGATCAAAGTAGTGATGATGAAGGTAGGACATAAAAAATAATCTTCTGTATATATGATTTTTAGAATTTTGACTTGTGGGTAGTATGAAGATATTTCATCAGGGATCTTGATGTATATACTGAGTGTATTTTATTGAAGCTATATTTGCATAGATATTGAAAGTAAAAAAATCATATTATTGACAGTGTAAAGAAAGAATTATACTAGGTTAACTTTTAATTTTGTAAGTTTTATTATTTAATCATCAAGAGATAGTAGATATTGTGGGAAGAAAAAGGTAAAGTATTAAAACGCTTTTATAAAGCTGACTAGCTCTCCTTTTCACTAGTGTTATCAATGATTTTCTTTCTTTTCATCTAACATTAAATTTGCGGTGTCTGTTTATTTTTCTTTCCACTGCTTTTTCTCTCTTTCTTTTTTTGAGGAGGTATTGTTAGTCTTTTCTGAATTTAGTAATTTAAAATTTTGTCACAGCAGAAAGTAATAGCTATTTTTTCTACTTCCATGTTGAGTTTACTTTCTCCGTAGTTTTGCCTTTTCCAGAATGTCATATAATTGGAGTTATACAGTTGGTAGCCTTTTAAGATTCACTTCCTCCATTTAGTAATGTGCATTTAGGCTTCCTCTATGTCCTTTTCATGGCTTGTTGGCTTATTTTGTTTTAATAGTGAATTATATCCCATTGTCTGGATGTACCAGAGTTCATTCACCTCCCGAAGGACATTTTGGTTGCTTCCAAGTGTTTGGCAATTATGAGTAAAGCTGCTGTAAACATCCATGTGAAGGTTTTTGTGTCAACATAGGTTTCCAACTCGTTTGAGTAAATACTAAGGAGCATGGCTGCTGGATCGTTTAGTAAGAATATGTGTAGTTTTCTAAGAGACTCCCAAGCTGTCTTCCAAAGAGAATGTATCATTTTTCATTCCCATCAACGATGAATGAGAGATCTTGTTGCTTCACACCCTCTCCAGCATTTGGCTGATGTCAGTGTCCTGGATTCTGGCCATTCAAATAGGTGTGTAGTGATTTCTCTTTGTTTTAGTTTGCATTTCCCTGATGCCTTATGATATGGCACATCTCTGATGCTTATTTGTCATTTGTATGTCTTCTTTTGTGAGGTGTCTGTTAAGGCCTTTGGCTTTTGGTCTTTTATCTTTACCATTTTCTTTATTCACCATTGTTTCTTTTATTTCATGCCCTTGATTCCTTTCCTTCTCGAATAGGTTCACTTATTAATTATTTTTTATTCAGAAAAGAGCTGTGGTGATGGTCTTGCTAAGCATTTATAAGCTTCAAGTGTTTTTAATGGCCTCACTCCTAAATAATAATCTCTTTAGTCATACAATTTTTGAATGAAAATCTGTTCATTTTATTTCTAAGTACAGAGTGATGGTTCTTCTTTAGCTACTGATATCTACTGTAGTCATCACGAAGTCTGAGCTCATCTAATTTTTTTCCATTTTATGAAGATTTAATAAAATGTTTATCTCTACTGTCTGAAATGTCATCGTGATTAGTAAAGATGTGAATATATTTTACTTAAAATTTTCAGTGCTCAAAATGCATATATGTTATCACTTGTGGACATGGTATGTTAACTCTTTTCTGGTAAGTTTCTTTCAGTCCCTCTGTTCTTGTCCTCTTGAGTTCCTATTAAATACATGTCCTGGGGGCCTGTGTGTTAGTGGTTTTTATTTGTTGCCCTTATTCTTTGTTCTTGTTTTTGTCTCCCATTCCTGTTAGGCCTTTGTAGTTTTAAATGAGGATTTTATATGCTTCTTTTTTTGTTTCCTTCTTTAGTATCTCAATTATATTTCCATTTTTACCCTTTTTTTAGGGCTAGCTGTGAGTTTATGAAATATATTTACAACTAATCCAACTCCACTTTGAAATAACTTCATACTTCTTGGGGCACCTGGGTGGCTCAGTCGGTTAAGCGTCCAACTTCGGCTCAGGTCATGATCTCTCGGGTTGTGAGTTCAAGCCCCATGTAGGCCTTGTGCTGACAGCTCAGAGCCTGGAGCCTGTTTCAGATTCTGTGTCTCCCTCTCTCTCTGACCCTCCCCCATTCATGCTCTGTCTCTCTCTGTCTGAAAAATAAATAAACGTTTAAAAAAAGAAATAACTTCATACTTCTTCACAAAGTGCACATTGTCTTATAATCATAAAATATTCCTCATTTCTCCCTCCTGTCCCTTGTGTCATTGTTATCACTCATTTCACTTATATGCAAACTATAATCATCAAATACATTGTGGCTATGGCTATTTTGAACTGTTCTCTTTTAGATCAATTCAGACTATTAAAATTAAAAGGTTTTGCCAAAATTTGAAGGTAACTGATTTGCTTTATTTATTGCTTTCCTAGCACTGTTCCTTTCTTTATTTAGATCCGAGTTTATGACTAATCTCTTCCCTTCTCTTTGAAGAATTTCTTTTAACATTACTTATATTCAAAGCCATTGTTTCCTTGTTTATTTTCTGTATAGGTGTGATCTGTCCATTGATCTAAGTGGGGTATTTAAGTCCCCTACTATTATTGTATTATTATCAATTAGTTCCTTTATGTTTGGTATTAATTGTTTTATATAGGTGGGTGCTATCATGTTCGAGGCATAAATACTTAAATTGTTTTGTCTTGTTGTATTGTCTCATTTATTATAATTTAGTACATTTCTTCATTTCTTGTTACAGTTTTTGCTTTAAAGTCTATTTTCTCTAATTTAAATATTGCTGCTCTACCTTTTTTCTGATTTCCATTTGTGTGATAAATTTTTCTCCATCCCCTCACTTTCTTTTTTTTTTTTTAAATTTTTTTTTTCAACGTTTATTTATTTTTGGGACAGAGAGAGACAGAGCATGAACGGGGGAGGGGCAGAGAGAGAGGGAGACACAGAATCGGAAACAGGCTCCAGGGTCCGAGCCATCAGCCCAGAGCCTGACGCGGGGCTCGAACTCACGGACCGCGAGATGGTGACCTGGCTGAAGTTGGACGCTTAACCGACTGCGCCACCCAGGCGCCCCATCCCCTCACTTTCAATCCGCAGGTGTCTTTAGGTCTAAAATGAGTCTCTTGTAGGTAGCATATAGATGGGTTTTGTTTTTTTATCATCCTGATGCCCTATGTCTTTTTATTGGAGCACTTAGCCCATTTACATTCAAAGTGATTCTTGATAGATATGTATTTATTGCCATTTTATTACTTGTTTTGTCATTGTTTCTGGAGATTCTCTCTGATCCTTTCTTGTCTTTGTCACTCTTAGTCTCTGCTTTGTACTCAAAGAGTCTTCTTTAATATTTCTTGCAGGGCAGGTGTAGTGGTCATGAACTCCTTTAGTGTTTGTTGGTCTGGGAAGCTCTTTATCTCTCCTCCTCTTGAATGATAGCCTTCCTGGATAGAGTATTCTTGGCTGCAGCTTTTTCCCCATCAGCACTTTGTATATATCATGCCCTTCTGGCTTTCCAAGTTTTCTGTTGAGAAATCTCCAGCTAGCCTTAAAGGTCTTCTCTTGTAAGCAAAGGACTTCTTTTCTCTTGCCGCTTTCAAGGTTTTTCCTTTGTTGCTATATTTTGCAAATCTAATTATATGTCTTGGTGTTGGCCTGCTTTTGTTGATTGTAACGGGAGTGCTCTGTGCCTCCTGGATCTGGATGTCTGTTTCCATTTCCAGATTAGGGAAATTTTCTGCTATTATTTCTTGAAATATATTTTCTGCCCCTTTTCTCTCTCCTCTTCTAGGACTCCTATATATGAAAGTTATTATGTTTGATGGGATCACTGAATTCCCTAAATCTATTCTCATGTTGCATAATTTTTCTCTCTCTGTTGTTCAGCTCCATTGTTCTCCCTTGTTTTGTCTTCTAGGTCACTAATTCATTCCTCTGCTTCTTCCTGCCTGCTGTTTAATGCATCAAGACTGTTTCCAATCTCATTTATTGTGCCCTTTGTCTCTGATTAATTCTTTCTTAACTTTTATCTCTGTGGTAAGGGTTTCCCTGATGTCTTCTATTTTTTCCCAAGCCCAGTGGGTATCTTTACAATTGCTGCTTTAAATGTTCCATCAGAAATGTTACTCATATGTGTTCCTGAGATCTCTTGTGTGGCCTTAGCTTGTTCTTTCATTTGGGATCAATCCCTCTGTCTTTGTGTTTTGTCTGAATCTCTGCCTTCTTCTCCGTGTTAGAAAAGCCGATTATGTCTTCTGCTCCTGATGATAATGGCTATATGGAGAAGAGGTCATGCAGTGTCCAGGGATGGTGCTTTAGTGTGTGTCTCTGGTATGTGCTGGATGAACTCTGCTGTTGTGTTTTGGCTGCTCTGTCCTTCAGGTCAGTCATCTGCAGAGGCTCTTCTCACCTGCTGCGTGTGGGCAGTGTTGGGTGTCTGGCCTGAATGTGGTGAATTTAAACTATGTGTGCTCTCGTCTGCTTGTGAAATGAAACCTGACGCCACTTCCACCAGAATTGAAGCCCCGCAGAACTCCATGGTCGGGAGATGTGGTGTGGGTAGGGGTTTGTGCTGGTCTTCTGGGGGCGGGGATGCCATGCTGGGACCAAGACAAGCTTCACTGAGAAGGGCACTCTGCCAAAGCCCAGGGGGCTGGGGCTCAGTGTAAGCTGGTTAGGTACCCAGTGTTGGAGCTGCACTGCTTCCTGCAGGTGGCTCTGTGTTTATGTTGAGGGCAGGGGAGGAAATGGTGCTGTGCAGCTCCTTTGTCTTCACAGAGGGATCTCTGTGAACACTGCCTCCCAGGGACGTACTCTGAAAAGAACGAATAATCTCCTCCCTGTGTTCCCCAGGTGTTTTTGGTGCTGTCTGCCCTCAGGTTGTTTGCCTGCCTTCTCTCCAGGAGCAGTGCAGTGCCCTCTGGACTCTATCCCAGCTAAGCTCACTGACCTTTAAAACCCCAGGCTTTAAGCCCTCCTGGTTGCAAGAACTCACAGAATTCAGCTCCTTTTCTTTTCCAGGCAATGATTCTTTGCAACTTTCTTCTCATGCATTCCCCTGGCACTCCTCTCTTGCTTGCCCTTCTCTGTGACCTTCCCCTCTGCAGCACCTGTGGTCTCTTTCTCCCCTAAACTATGTCTCTGCACTTTCTACTTTATTCTACGTGGTCTCATCTCTCCCTTTAGCTGTGGAGTGTGTTCTGCCAGTCTTCGCCTCAATTTCTGGGCTGTTTAAGATGATTTGATAGTTACCTAGTTGTGTTCATGGGATAAGATGAGTCTAGGGTTCTCCTAGTCTGCTGCCAACCTCCTCTCATAACATTACTTACAAAGCAGGTCTATTGGCTACAAACTCTCTCAATTTTCATTTGTCTGAGGAAGTTTTTATTTCTCCTTCATTTTTTGAAGAACAGTTTTGCTGGATGCAGAATTCCAGATTGGGTTTTTTTTTTCTTTTCTTCTTCTTCTTTTTTTTTAATGTTAGTTTTGAGAGGCAGAGACAGAGCATGAACACAGGTGGGTCAGAGAGAGTGGGAGACACAGAATCCAAAGCAGGTTTCAGGCTCTGAGCAATCAGCACAGAGTCCACTGTGGGGCTCCAATTCACCAACCACAAGATCATGAACTGAAGTTGGACACTTATCAGACTGAGCCACCCAGGTACCCCTCCTTTTTTTTGTTGGTTTTTTGTTGTTGTTGTTTTTTTTTAAGGTTTCTTCTTTGTTTTCGATCCTTTGCAGTTTGAATATGACATGCTTACATGTAGGGCTTTGGGTATTTATCTTGCTTTGTATTTTCTGAGCTTCCTGGAACTGTGGTTAAAATCTGATATTAATTTTGGGAAAATTGTCAGTCGATATTGCTTCAGATACTGCTCTTGTTCTTTTTTGTCTTTCTCATTCTTGTATTCCCATTATGCTATGTCACTTTTGTAGTCATTCCCCAGTCCTTGAATATTCTATTCCTTTTTTTCCACTTAAAAAATATATTGGCTTTTTAGTTTTAGAAGTTTCTGTTGACATATTTTCAGCTGTACCAGTCTACTTAGTCTCCCCATTAAAGACAATCTTCATTCCTGTTGGAGTGGTTTTTGTTTTTTGTTTTGATTTTTTGTCTCTAGCATTTAAAATTTTTTTCTTAGAATTTCCAGCTCTTTGACTACGTTTGTCAGTCTTTTTATTTTTCATATTTTCTACTTTTTTTCATTAGAGCTCTTAACTTATTAATTATAGTTATTTTAAAGTCCCAGTCTGACAATTCCATATCTGGGTCTGGTTCTGATACTTGCTCTTTCTCTTCAAACTATGGCTTTTTTTCTTTTTGCCTTTCAGTATGCTTTGTAATGTTTTGCTGAAAGCCAGACGTGATGTACTACGTAAAAGTAATTAAGATCAATAGGTATTTAGCATGAATGACCTTTTATGTTTATGCAACTAGAGATTAGACTCTTTACTCTTTGCTGCAGCTGTAAATGCCTGAGGCTAAAAATTCACCTGGTATTCTTGATTTTATCTTACTTGTTGTTTTTGGGTTTCCCTAGACACATATTCTTAAATGACATCTGAGACCTACAGTTCTTTGAATAGTATTCCCTTACAGGGAGATCCCCTTTTATATGGTAATAAATTGTGAGGTGGAGGAAAAATATTCTTCACTCTTTTAGTGAAATTGTTCCTCTGTTACAAGATCTTCAAAAATGCTTCCTTCCCCAGCCTTAGATGAGACAGGAAAGCTAGACAGGGTTGGATCTGGGTATTTTCCTCCTCTCCTGTGGAAGGCTAGAGCCTGCTGGAGTTGGTATCTCTCTTCTCCTAGGTCAGTTAGGCTCTAGTCAAACTCCAGTTAGTAACATGGTGGTAAAATAGTTACTTTTGAGTACAAACCTTGCTATTAATACCTGAATAATCCAGGTGTATTCTTAGGTGTATTTCCTTAAGACCAACCTTAGTAACAATATTAGTTTAAGGTTTTGTACTTCGTGATAACTTTGCATATCCTGTCACTTAGTTGTAGCCCAAGGTAGTGAATGTTGGTGTATTTTCCACCTCAGATTAAGAGCAGAATTCCCCAACTCTAGTCTTCAACTTCATTGAGAGAATTTGACTGTTATTCCAGCTTTTTTGGTAATATTGAAATTAGTCAAAATCTAAGCTGCCAGAGCCTGAGTCTGGTCTCAGAGTTCAAGAGTTCTGTGGTTTCAACCCTACTCACCATACTTGTTCTTTCCTTATCTTTTTAGATATTTTTTTTGCAATGGATCTGTCTCAACTTTTATAAAAATGTGTTTTTTATCTTATTTATCATTTCTTTGTTTAAATATCAGAGGCAAAGTATTAACTTGCTATGGTATTTTGCTTAAATTCTTACATTTTAAATAAATAAGAGTTTTGCTTAAATTCATAGTTTTTAGAAATTGTAGGAATATTTGCTAACTTGCAGAAATAAAGAATTAAAAGGCTTCATTAATTAAAGGTGAAGTTGTAAAATCATAGAAGTAACTTCACCTTGTCTATATTATTGTATTTAAGAACAGTGTAAATTGGTTGTAAGTATCAGATGTGTTAAAATTGATTGACAATATTTTCACATACTATGAAATTCATAGGTGCAGATTAATAGGGCTGTAGATATCTGATACTTTCATGTGGTTTGGTAAGAAAGAGGGCAGTTCAAATTAAAGTCCCTTGAAAATATTAAGGTTTTTCTAAACCTAAAAAGTAAAAGAGAAATAAAAGAGGAAAGAATTCTGGGAAGAAAGGTGTGGACTTCTTGGTTAAAGAAAGGTTGAATTGTGACATTTTAAAGAAAATGATAATGATTTGTAGCATAGAGATTTTTATATCAGCAGATTTATTTTTATAAGAGCAATGAATTGAAATTTCCTAATTTCAGGAATTAGGAGCCAATTTCAATGCATTTGAAAATACATATGGAAATGAAAACCTATAATTTGTAATTGATGTAATCATTTACGACAGCATATCCTTTTAAATACAATCTTTGTCTTTCAGGCCTGATTTTGGAATATAATAATTTTGTCCAAACAGAAAGCAGCTGATTTTTCTAAATTGCTTCATTTCCCTTTATTTTTCAGGTTACTGTATGTGGCTAGGAGCTAAGGATGCTTCTAGTCTTAACCATTTAGACAGCAAGGCTTATTTAAATAGCTCTGTGTGTCACTGCCGGGGCAAGAGATGCCATCTTCAATTCTATTACTCTATGGAAAGCAGTGTTCTGAGAGTAGGACTATATAGTAATAAGGTGAGAAGAAACTTGCATTTATTTCAGGTTCATTGAATAAGTGAAATTTCTCTTTTGGCAATTTGTGTTTCTATTTCTCAGTTGTGCGTAGGCTTTAGATAGTCTTTAACTTGACTTTATTTAGTATAGCTTTGAAAAGAAATGTTAAGAACTAGCTTAAGAGATACTGTCATGTAGACAATTTCGTGTGATGATTTGCACCATATTATTTTACAGAATTGTTAAAATTCATGGAGCTATATTAAAGAAATAATAGATCTAATGAAAATGAGATTTTTGAGATTCTGTTATGTTGGCTCTGTGTTGACATTCTGATGGGATCTGTTTTGGATTTTAGATCCACATATCTAGAGCTATAATTACGATGGAAACAAATTACTTGTTATGGTACCAGTAGATACAGTTTTTAGAGACTGGTAATTACTGATTAAATATAAACAAATGAGTCAATGGAATGGGCAAAGAAAGGCTCACTGGGTAGAGTGAAAGTTGCAGTGGTAATATTAGCAAATAGGACAAATTCAGGCCTTTTTTCTAAACCTAACTTGAAATGAAAACAATCCCCCACCAGTGGGAAAATATCTGAGATGCTTTCAGAATTTCTATTGTGAAGAAGAATTTATTTATTGATAGAAGTAAAAAAAAAATCACAGGGGTAAATAGTGGTCATTCTAGCAATGGGAAACATTTGAAAATAATTGCAGGAATTCTTACATAGGAAAAAGACAGTAGAAGCATCCAAGTCAAATTCTTTTGGCTTGAGGTGCTTTGAATAAATCTAGTTGTAACTTCCTCCTGACATCAGCCAAATGCATTTTCCAAGAAAAGTTTATTAATTTAGCATTTGTTCTTATCAAGTATCACTAACCATCTGTCAATAGCATTTTTTTGGTTCTATTTTCTTCTGAATTCTGAAGTGCCATCGTAATTAATCCTCGGGTATTGCCTATTACCTATTACTAAGAGATCTGAAAATTCCAGAGAAATTCTCTTTTTTTACCCTAGTTCTATCACAACACCTCTTTCTTTTTCTTTTGTGTCATTTTCTTCTTATCCAGTCTTTTTTCTTTGACCTCTTCTTTTCCAGAACATTCACAGAGTTCTAAAGCATAAAATTGGATAAGTGAATTGGAAGTGGAAATTGGAAGAATAAAATAATTTCTTCCAACTAAATAAGTCAGCTTTTATTTTATTCTCTCCTCAATCTCAGACTCAGAAATTTGTTAAGAAATTATAATATCTATATATTATATATATAAGTTATGAATCATTGAAAGTGAACAATATCAGTGTTCTGGTGACTTTGGGACTGTACAAGAAAAGATTATAAACAAATTGACTTCAGATACACCATATAATAAGAATAGGAATCAAAACTCCATCTCCCACATTATAAGAAAAGAAGTTAATCATGGAGAACTGATCTAATGTATTAATCAGAACCAGTTGGGTATAAATCTTTGAGTACTGAGTGATGTTTGGTTCATTAGTTTACCTAGTATTCTGCAAGGCAAGATCCTATCTTTTCTCACACTCTATTTGCTCTGCTCTGTATACATAACATATAACATATTGGTCACCAATGAAAAATCTGTATCAAAATACATTTAAATTACATGTTGATGATTTATCACAAACTTAAAAAGGACTCCATTCCTATAATTAAAAAAAAATAGCTCTTGATGAAAATGATCATTTATATCTTCCATGAATAGAATAAAGAAAACAACCCTTAGGATATATGCAGGTAACTCAAGAAATATCTAGTAAAATGCTGAAGGTGGTTTTCTTTATTTTCAGAGGACATTAGAATTTGAGAAGTAGAAAATACAGGGAAGTTGTTAAATAAAAAGTTGACTCTTTTTAGGGTCAGCTTACGTGTGTAGCAGTTCTAATTTCTACCATATAAAGATCCTTGAGATTAGGTCTTTATCATCTATAAAGTAATAGTCATAGTAACAGCCTGTATTTTATTCTGAAGAGAGTTTCCATTACCAATGAGCCAGCCTGTGGTACGTTGTACATATTCTGATTAACATTAAAAACAACTGGTTATTCATTATGATTATAGCTAACAATATGGTTTTGTATATTTGAAATTTGCTAAGAGTATGGATCTTAAAAGTCAGCACAAGAAAAAAAAATTGTAACTTCATGATGTTTTGGAGGTTCACTAAATTTATGGTGGTAATGATTTCACAACAATCATTATATTGTACACCTTAAACATATGCATTGCTATTTGTCAGTTATAACAATAAAACTGGGAAAAAATGAAAAAAATTTAAACTGGTAAACAAACAAACAAACAAACAAACAAAAAACCTTCCAAATGTCAAATGGGAAGAACACATAGCTGGGGCAGGCAGGGACGAAAATGCCTTAGAAAGTAGTTTAAAAAGAACAAAAACAACAACCTTGAGTTTGGTACCTTTGATTTCTTCACTGGAAGAGGAAAGGAGAAGCTGAGGTCTCCAGGAGATATAGTCATTTTTTCCTTGAAAGGTAAAATGGCATTATTGATCCTGGTCTGGGAGAGTAAGGACATTTTCAGAATTTGTATTTATTGATTGATTGAATGATTTTAAGATAACGGAACATTAGAACTTCACTTGAACGTTTTTCTGAGCCGAGGGTTTCTTTTTTCATTGGCACCTGTTGAAAGTAACTACATAAGAGTCTGAGATTGAGGAGAGAATAAAATAAAAGCTGACTTATTTAGTTGGAAGAAATTATTTTTCTTTTTCATTACTTGTGCTGTCAGACAGGAAAATGTGTAGAAAACTCTGTATTTCATACACAACATACTTTTAACTTATTGTACAAAAAGCCATTTAAGTTTAGGAAGAATGCTGTGCACTTCAAAAAACTGTAAACACATTCTTCTTCAGGTAGAATAGAGGGGAATTAATTTGTCATTGGAAAAAAAGCAGGATTGCTCTAAGTTATCTTCATAAATGAAAGTGAAGGGACGTGCTGAATGCAACTTGCCAAGCAGTGTCACTAAAAGCGTCTGTGGAGGACGTTAAGTGTCTTGATGCTAGATGACTGAGGTTGTGTAGGAAATTATTGAAAGAAAAATTAGTTGTGTGTCCCAACTTTGGGTCGCTCTGGTTCATCCTGAAGTGACCTGGAGGCTGTCAGCTGAAAATACGTCTGCCGTGGATGTTTCACTGTCTAGTGGAAGTCTTAATAGTTGATATGAATAAGTAATAAAATGAAGTACTTTTTTAATGGGTTTAGACTATCTTCTGAAATATTCAAGACTTGGAAATTGGAGTAGACATCAGAGGGTAAAGGACTGAGTTGAAAATAGATTCGTTTTTAGAAAGTGTTGGCTATGAATGAAATAAGTGAGGCTGAGGGGAGATAAATGCTTACAAGAGTCTGAAAAAGTGTAAGTGTCATGTGAAATTTGAATTACAACGAGATGTTATCTTCTGGTGCTGTTTTCTATCTCACAGTGTTAGGAGGGCACAGGCAGTCGCAGAGCTCAACCTGAGACATATTTATACCACTCTGCATATTCACTCTATTGAAATTTGAAATAATCAATGCATCTTATGGGTAAACATTATGAACAATCTGGTCTATCTTTAGCAGGGAAGTGTCAAATTAACTTGCATGTTGGACAGAATCTAAAGAAATACGTTATTTTAGAGTGTAACAGCATGGTCACAAGTCATAAGGCACAATAACAGAGGCCACATTTTGGAGTGCATTATAGACTTTTACCTCATAGTGTATAGGAGCATAATTTTGCATGTACTTTGTAACCTGGAAGATGATCAGTTTACCAATGCATGACAGAGCATTGTGCTCTAGAAGGCACAAAAAGGTCTTTGAAAGAACAAGAGAGTCGAATGGAAATATAATCTCCAGACAATAACTGTATTGTTTGGAACTTGGAATGAATTCTCCCATAGAAAAAATATGTTGAGATTGTGCATAAGAATATATCTGATAACATCGTGGTTTTTTATGTTTGTTTATTTATTTATTTATTTATTTATTTATTTATTTATTTTTGAGAGAGAGAGAGAGAGAGAGAGAGAGAGAGAAAGAGAGAGAGAGAGAGAGACAGGTGTGAGTGACATGTATCCACTGTATGTTATCATCCAGAGTATTTTCACTGCCTTAAAAATCCTCTGGGCTCTGCCTTTTCATCCTCCCCTGCCTCCATTTTATTGTTCCTTTAAAAAATGTTAAACACCTTTTTACCAGTACTTTAGGCTTCCTAGTATTTTCATATCAACTGAAATGTAATTGAGAGAGCACATGCATGAATATGAGAGTAGAATTTGGGGAATTAGTAATGTCATTTTCTTTGAATCAAAGGAAGAAGAAATATTTTGGACATACAGCGCATCAACTGACAGAAAATGGGTGAAAGCAGAGGTCTTAATTCCAGAAGGACTGAAGACATTTAAGGTACAAAATGGAAAAGCAAGTACTTTTTTATATCGTAAGTTTAATTTGTAGTTTTGCAGCAGTGAATTTTGTCATCCATTTCTAAGTTTAAATTAGCATTGAAATTAATGATATAGATTTCTATATTTGGGGAGAGCCATAGCCTGCTTCTTTTCATTGTACTTAGCCCTTCTCAGGCCACATTTCCTCTGAGTAGAAGAACCAGAGTGTGACTCCTCATGTTTAAAGCATCCTCATTTCACACGGGCTCCCTCCCTAGCACCCCCCACCTCCAACACCATGCACTGGAAACAAGGAAGCAAACTGCATTACGAAGCAGAGAAATAATAAATGGGTATTGAAAATCAGTGAAGACTATGCCAATGTTTTGAATGCAGTAATTCACATCTTTATGAAACATGGATAACTCTACCTTTGCAAAGATATGTCTGCAATGTGCATGTGCTCAGTGGGAATACTATCTCTTAAGCACATTAACTCAAGATTCCGTGTTGTATATAGAGTTGAGATTGTGCAGAAAAGCATATCTGATATTTTTTTAACTTTCATATTAAATATTTACCTGTCATTTCCTTCTTTTCTAATATAGCAATATTGTAAAATGTAGTCATGTCAGTAGGATCAACATTTAAATAGCTGGTATTATTAATTGCCATTCATAATTTTGTTTTTGAAGTGCATTATTTTATTTAAGATTCCTTTCCTATTGTATATAGAGTGTATAAATATTTTTTTGCTGGGCTGTGAGTATAAAATAATAAGACTGATTGTACATGTGGCTCATGAAACCCATTTCATTCCTTTATGATAATACCACATATGTACATCTTTCTAGGTTTGAAAGGGAGAACCCGAATGAAACTGAAGTATAACCATGCAGATTTTTAGAATCCCATTTACTGCTCAGATTGGAATTTCTGAACCATAGCATTTTTGTATTAATCACAGCAAAGTTGAGGTTTATATCATAGCCTATTGCAATAACATTTGGCACTATTTTAATTTTCTAAGCGATATTTATCTTTATAACTTCTGAAAGAGGTACTAAATGATTAGAGTTTCATTCTTTTTACATAAACTGAATATTAAAGTTTGTTTTGTTATTTAACTCAGAGATAAAACAAAATATAAAGGGAGTAATTTGGGAGCTATTCTAGATTTCCAAGTGCATATTAAATGTAATTAACTTTTCAATAATAGCACCCTTTTGAGATCTAAGTTTAAACTCATCAATTTTGAAACCCAAACTGATATCATTTGTGCACATCTGATCTCTTGCTGCTATAAAAATATACAACTGTAGATCCAATAATTTATATATATTTATACTATATATATATAGTATATTCATATGTAGAATGGTATACAGCAGCATACAAAGTTTTTCTATTATTAGATATGATTTAAGTTTAATATTATTTTCTAGACTAAATTGTTAGATATATTTACAAACTGAAACTTGATCATAAGTAATTCTTTTGTTTAAGTTTTTTTTTATTTTTGAGAGAGAGAGAAAGAGGACAGAGTGTGAGTGGGGGAGGTGAAAGAGAGAGGGATACACAGAATCTGAAGCAAGCTCCAGGCTCTGAGCTGTCAGCACTAACTCATGAATGGTGAGATCATTACCTGAGCCGAAGTTGGACACTCAATCAACTGAGCCACCCAGGTGCCCCCTTAAGTAATTCTGAACAAATATATGTATATACATATATATATGTATCTGTATACATATTCATATTTTTGCATATATATGTGTATATACATGTATATATATGTATACATACATATATGTATATACATACATACATATGTATATATATACACATATACATACATATGTATGTATATGTATACATATTCATATTTTTGCAAAGGAGAAAATATATTCAGAGACTTTAAGCTGGAAGAAAGTCAAAGGAATTAGTCTTTATTTCTAGTATCTTACACATTAACAACATCTTGTTCATTGCTGTTCAATAGTATTTTCTGTCATAAGGGGAGATTTAAGTATCTGTGCTCTCCAATATGGTAGCCAATAGCTACCATATATGTGGTATGATACTACATGTGGCTACTGAACACTTACAATGTGGCTAGTGTGGCTGAGGAATGGAATTTTAATTTTATTTTCATTAACTTAATTTGAAATAGCCCTTTCTAGCTTGTGGCTACCATATTGGATGGCAGAGAAATAGTTATTTAATAGCGTCAGGTATTCATACCTCTTGTCCACTCTGGTGGACAGCTAGCCATTGCTCTTGATAGAAGCTCAAGGATAATACTTTGATATTATCTTACATTGGACTGGCAAGTATGGTCATTGCACTTGCTAATACCGTATACTTTCAAAAAACCTTGCAATTCAGCTGGAGACAATGAGACTTCCTTTAATTAGCATTTGTTTGATTATTAGAGAAATTCTTCTCTGAAAATAGATTTTTATATTTATTATTTTAAATATTCTATTCTTCTGTGTGTCCCCTTACTATTTGCCTAACATTTCCCTTCTTGCATTCCAATGCTGATATCAGTAGTTTAAAAACCAGATGCGGTTATAGCTTTTGGTCTCTAAGTAGTGATCATACTTATTCTTTTCCCTGAATATTAAAGAAAGAGAGCAGTGAAGATGATGCTCAAGTAACAAGTTTGCAGTCAGGGACATTGCCAAGGGTGAAGTGGCATGTAGTATTTCTTTTGCTCATGGGTGGGTTCTCAGAGGTGTCAGTGGATCTGCTATGCCCATAGTCTTTGTCCTGGTCCCTTGGGAGGCATATATTATGGACTGCTGACCTTTCTTAAATGTAGGGCTTTTTTCATTCAGACCAATTACACATGTGGGTCAGGCTTCTCAAGTAGGAATTTTATTGGTTGTGTTTGCTTCTCTTTCAACAGGTGTTTTTCTCAGTAACTATTAAATGTCTATTATTCTTTTTTGGAGAGTTATTTTTTTAAATTATTTTTTTACATTTACATTTATTTATTTTTGATAGAGAGAGACAGAGCATAAGTGGGGGAGGGGCCGAGAGAGGGGGAGACACAGAATGTGAAGCAGGCTCCAGGCTCTGAGCTGTCAGCACAGAGCCCGAGGCGGGCTTGAACTCACAAACCGCGAGATCATGACCTGAGCCGAAGTCGGACACTTAACTGACTGAGCCACCCAGGTGCCCCTGGAGGGTTCTTTTAAAGGAGATTATCAACTCATAAATTGTTCATGTTTTTCCTTTTGAAGATTATCTTTCAAGGGACTATTCTGAGCCAGAAAGGTTTTATTGGGCTGGATCAGCTCTGGGTCTATGCCTGTGCACGTGCTCCATCCAGAAAGCTTTGCTCTACAGAGGAATTCACTTGTGCTAGTGGCCAGTGCATCACCCAGGAATTGGTCTGTGACTCTCAGCCAGACTGTTCTGATGACAGTGATGAAGACCCGGCAACTTGCTGTAAGTGAGTTAATGATTTACTTCTTCACATGCTCACATTCACGACTGTGGTTGGATTTAAAAGTCTTTGCACCGAGTGAGGTAAAGTTAACATGTATGAAATACGATGAATGTTTATTCTCACTCTGAAGCTATTAGCACTATTCTTTGTGGGGGTCTCTAAGCTAATTTAAGGCTTTGGTACTTTTTGTTAATACTGAAAACTTTGTTGAACAAGTGAGTAATTGTATTATGGTATGTGTGCGTTTTAAAGAGGAAAATGGGTGGGAAGGGCAACCCCTTTATACTTTTCCCTTTGGAGACATATATTATGGATTGCTGACCTTTATTAAGTGTAGGGCATTTTGCATTCTGACCAATTAGACAGAAAGCTGTGGGGACGGTTTCAAGAAGAGGGCTGCCATTGCCTTCTAGGCAGCCATGATGCCTGTAGAAATGTCAGCCGTGGTTGGTATTCATGACTGGGCAAAATTTAGGTCCAGCACCTCCCTTTTAGGATTTTTATGGAGAGGCTTTGATAGGAGTGATGACAAGAAGTCCCATTATTATTCAAGTCTAGTTGTATTTGAAAGGAAATACAATTTAATTTAAAACCCAAATGATGGTTCCCATATGAGGTAACTTAGCAACTAAGATACTTGCGTCTCTTTGGAAACAATGAATTCTAATTAAATGAATCCAAATCCCGTATCACAAACAAGTGGGTTTTCTTAATTATTAAAAATTTGCCATTTGTTTTGCTGCAGTTTTAGCGATGTATTTTGTTGAAAGAAATATTACAACGTGTCACTTTTTAAATGAAAAGTTCTTTGTACAAAATGCTTCTGTTGATCAGTAGGGATTTTATTAAGAGCAACGGAACAGGATGCAGGAAAGAGGAGATGGGAAAGCGAGGGAGAAATCCTCTGCCTGTTTTTATTTTTATTTTTTTTTAATTTTTTGTTTTTAACGTTTATTTATTTTTGAGACAGAGCATGAACAGGGGAGGGGCAGAGAGAGAGGGAGACGCAGAATCTGAAACGGGCTCCAGGCTCTGAGCTGTCAGCACAGAGCCCGACACGGGGCTCGAACTCATGGATCGTGAGATCATGACCTGAGCCGAAGTCGACGTTTAACTGACTGAGCCACCAGGCGCCCCCCCCCCCCCCGGCCTGTTTTTAAACAGCAATTCCATTAATGCCTCAGACACTTGGTTTTAATACTAGATTAAAAAAAAAATCTACTTACCAGTATAATCTTGGTGGAATTTTTGGGTACAGTCTTTTTTCACTCAAAAAATATGTGAGGACAATTCATTTTCTCTAATGTGTCAGTTTCTTTTCTTTTTAAAAAAATGTATTGAGCTTATTTATTTAGAGAGAGAGAGAGAGACAGAGAGCACGCACGTGCGTGCACACAGTGGGGGATGGGCAGAGAGAAGGAGAAGCAGAATTCCAAGTAGGCTCCACACCATCAGCACAGAGCCTGATGCAGGTGTTGAGAACTCACTGTGAGATCATGACCTGAGCCGAGATCAAGAGTAGGTTGCTTAACTGACTGCGCCACCCAGGCACCCCTGTCAATGTCTTTTCTGTGCCTTAAAATTTCTTACAAACAATTTGGGTCATTTCTTTTGGAGAAATTCACCTTACTAATAGTTTGCACTATTCTTGGGTTCATTGGCTGAAAGTAAATATATTTCTTCTCTTTTCAATTGCACATATCACATATCGACACTTAGCTTTTTTCCTCCCTTTTCCCCCCTCCAGTGAAGGGTTTTTTATGTTCTCCTTGTAATTGTTTCTTTTTTTGTAAATCAAATTCCACCCGGAGTATCAGTAGATATTTTAGCATTTGATTTTGAACATATTTCCCCATTTCTCTTTTTTTCTTGTAGTTTCATTGGTTACATAGTTGGGATTTTTCCAGGGGAGTATATCTTGATACCATTCTGCTATTTCCTTTGAGCGAAGGGACAGATGTCTGTGCTTTTCAACAAATAGTGTTATTTCCTAGTGTGTTAAATTTTCCAAATTATGTCATTTCATTTGAACAAAGAAAACCTGACATGTTTGCTTGATTGAGACCAACTTCATATAGAGGGTGTGACATAAAAATGTAGCCATATTACGTATTATGAAATATTTATATATTGGTGCATATATGTCCATATATTTTGATGCTGACATGAGTATTTCATGTACATATTTGTTCAATCAGTTTTGTTTTGAGGAAGTTATAAAGCAATCGAATTACTAGAATTTATATTATACTACTTTGGGTGCTAAAATAATATATTTGTGCATATATACACATGCTTATATATATTGTTACACACACATATATATTGTTCCCTTTGAAATTTAAAACCACCTTGAAACATTCTACACCTACTTTAAATTTGTATTTTACAAATTGCATTTGTAACGCAAACTTTTCTTATGGTTTCCCATGTTCATAAAGCACAAGCAACATGCTTTTATACCTCCCTTTTATCCCATTTGAGGATGGATCTCTAGGACTGTGTAGCTTATATATGCAGTTTGAATAGCACGAGTACTTACTGGAGACTCAGGAAATATTAACTAAAGAATACTGTTAGTTGGGATTATGGAGTCAGTGTGCTTTTCCCAAAAGTCACACTCAGTCAGATGTTCTTTCATTACCAAGTTCCTCTTAATTTTAGATACTTTTAACAAGAGTAGTTGACCAAGCCTCTAGCCCCATGCCTTTTATAAAGCAGTTAATTGTTAAGTGAAAAGGAGTGTTGCTAGAGTTTTGCTACTCTGGTGTACTTTGTGGACCAGTGACATCGGAATCATCTAGGAGCTCTTTTGAAATACAGAACCTCAGGCCATAGCCCAGTCTTACAGAACCCAAAGTTGGCCATTAACAATGTCTCAGGTGGTTCCTCTGCATATTAAAGTTTGAGAACCGCTGAGCCAAACAGTCTTCAGAAATGGAGCCACAGCTGAGAGAGAAAACAAATGGGTATATAAAAAATAGACTTAAGGCAAACTAGTCAAGAGAGCTTTCACGACAGAAGCTAAAACTCCCATAACTAATTCCTGAGAGCATCACTATAATACCAAACGATAGATTTTATTTTTAAAATTTATTTATTGAGAGACAGAGACAGCACGAGTGGGAGAGGGGTAGAGAGAGAAGAGAGAATCCCAAGCACACTGTCAGCGCAGAGCCCGACCGGTGGCTCGAACTCAGGAAACCGAGATCAGGACCTGAGCCAAAACCCAGAGTCTGATGCTTAGCCTACTGGGCCACCCAGGCACCCCGAACGATAGATTTTAAAAGCAGTTTTATTGAAGAACAATGGACGCACAACAAATGCACATACTTAATGTCTGTGATTGTTGAGCTATACACCTAGTCTTTGTCCAGGAGCTTTTCTGTGTCCTTTTTTTTTTTTTTCAATATATGGAATTTATTGTCAAATTGGTTTCCATACAACACCCAGTGCTCATCCCAAAAGGTGCCCTCCTCAATACCCATCACCCACACTCTTGTAAGAACACTGAACGTGAGAGTTTTACCCTTTTAACGTGGTGGGGCAGCACGTGTGGCCGCACACACGGGGACAGACGCTGGCGGGTTACCGTAGCGTGCGCGCCCTACTCGTACCCGGGCGGCTCGCCCCGCCACCTTTCGCCGCCCTGGGCCCGGGGCGCAGCGGGTCCGGCGGCCGGCGGCACCTGGGCGGGGACTACCCTCCCGCTTCCTCTTCCGCGGCCTCGCGGTCTTCACAGGCCTCCCCGCGGCGGACGGACGCCCTGGGCTTCGACAGCTCGCGGCGGGCGGGCGCCGCTCTTGGCCCTCCAGCAGGTGGGTGCCCTCCAGCAGGTGGGTGCCCTCCAGCAGGTGGGTGCTCCCCGCGGACCCAGCAGCCGCCCCCGGGCCGTGCCGGTGAACCGGCGCCGCGAGGTCTAGGGGTCGTGTTCGCTGGGAAGCACTTAACGCTGCTGTGCAGGGATCCCCGACCCCGACCCCGCGTTCGCGGCGGGCGGCGGCGGCGGCCGCTCGTCCCCCCAACCCCGCCCCGCCTCGAGCTCTTCCCGCGCGCTGTGGCCGTGGCCTCGCCCGTGGCCTCCTGACGCCGCGCCGCCTCCCGGAAGGGGGCGACCCCGCGGCGAGCGGGCGCAGGCCGGGGGATGCTGGGAGGCGTGGCGGCCCCCAGCGGCGGGCGCCCGCGTGCTCCGAGCCCGGGCCGGCGGGAAGGCCCGGGACCGCGGTGACACCGGGAGCCAGCCCCGAGGGAGCGAGGCGTCCCGCCGGGCAGCCCCCCGCCGGGCCGGGAGCTCCCGCGCTTCCAGTTCTTCGAGCAGAAACGGGGCGGTTACTGCAAGGACCGCAGCAGCCGATGGCGCGGTGCCCAGGTATGTGGGTCCAGGGCACCCCCAAGGTTTCCTTCGGGCAGGCTTGCAGAACTTGTCAGACAGAAGTCTTAGAACTTTCGCGAGTGGAAGAGTGCACCTGTCAAAGTTGTAAACAGACTCCATGCCTCTGCTCCGTAAAACTTCGCCGCGCCGACCCTAAAAGTCCCTGTCATCGAGATTTGTGGGGGAGTTTCAAAGGCAAACACCTGTGACAGCACTTTGAGCTTCAAATACATCGTTTAAACGAAGGGGAAAAACAGTCCTGCCGAACGTGTCTTAGCGAGCAGCTAAGTGAGGTGTGTTTTTTTTTTCTTCCCATGCCCCTTTTCTGTCTCTCCGTTCTGAAAATAATTTATGAAAGGCCGTATTTTCGACAAAGCCCTAAATAGAAGTATTACAAAAAAAAAAAAAAAGCACAGTATTGTTGACTGTGTAGTGTGCAGGAGACTTCTAAACGAATTCATCTTGCATAGTTGACGCTATACCCATTGAACAACAACCCACCATTTCCCTGTACCCTTGGCCCCTGATAACCACTGTTCTGTTTTCTGCTTCTAGGAGTTTTAATATTTTAGATACCTCATATAAGCGGAGTCATTATGCTAGGTGAAATAAGCCAGTTATTGGACAAATACTGCATGATTCCAAACAATAGATTTTTGACATTTACTAATATGATCCTGTATAAAAGAGGGACATTGCATTGCAATGTATTTTTAAATATTTCTTTTAAAAACTTATCTATGTATTTTTGTGAGAGAAAGAGAGAGCAAGCATGAGTGGGGGAGGGGCAGAGAGAGAGAGAGAGAGAGAGAGAGGAAAAGGGTGAGAATCCCAAGCAGGCTCTGCACTGGCAGCGCAGAGCCTGATGTGGGGTTTGATCCCACGGACCTGTGAGATCATGAACTGAGCTGAAACCAAGAATTGGACTTGTAACAGACAGAGCCACCCAGGTGCCCCTATTTTTAAATACTTCTAATAAAATAATTAAAATATACCTTGTTCGAAACATATCTAAAGGCATATACATTTGCAAGCTGAACAATTTACATATAAAATATACCTAATTTCTAGACACATTCCACGTGGATGAACCCTAAAGCCATTATGCTAAATAGCACAAGCAAGTCACAAAAAGACAAATATTGTATAATTCTACTTACACAAGGTACACAGAGGGGTCAAATTCATAGAAACAAAACAGAATGGGGGTTGCCGGGGTGAGGGGAGGGAAAGATGGGGAGTTGGTGTTTACTAGGTATAGAGTTTCACTTTGTAACGATGAAGAAGTTCTGGACTATGCCTGATGGTGATGGTTACACAACAGTGTGAACGTACTTATTCTACTGAACTACACTTAAAATGGTTAAAAAGATAAGCTTTATGCCACCTATATTTTACCACACAAAAATAAAATAATTTATATACCCTTTTCAATCATAACATGGAAAAAAATTGTATATGTGTTTCAAAAAGGATGCAAGGTTGGACAGATCTGTGTCCGAATCAAATAGTATGGGAAACTCTGGTGGAAAAAAAAAAAGTTCTTTTAATTGTAGGATTCTTCAGAGCATTTAAAATGCTAGTACTTTAAAGTACACTTTAAAGGAGAAGTCGGAAAAAAACAAAGGAGAAGTTGATACAGTGTTCAAGTGAAGGAAGTTTTAACTAAGAATCCAATGCAGTGCATTTAATGGTCACTGTGGTGCTGTCTCTGGATGTCTTTCATATTTTGAAGAAAAATGTTATGCTAAAAATTTCCTGCAGGCAAGGGAAATAATACATGTAGTGGAGAAAAGATCCTTGTGGCTTTACAGTAAGTATTAAAATGTTTACCTGATATAATCATATTAAGATCTAATATATGCTTATGGAATGCAACATTCCCCATTTATTCCCATACATACTTTTTCCCCCTTATATAACGGAAAAGCGATTTACTTCTGAACTAGAAGATTCATAAATATTTTAATTTTCGTAATCCAGAAGAATTTTCCTCAGCTGCTACAGTGAATTTTTTCTTTGGTCAATATGCTGCAGTGGTTAAATATGCAAGAGAAAGCTTTGTCATAATTTTAAAATATTACTCTGATGAACTCAGCAAAATTTTGCTAAAATTATGAACAATGCCGTTTCTCATGCTCTGATTAGAAATAGTGAAGTGTGTCCTATAATCACGGGAAGTTAAAATAAAAGCAACCAAATAATCAAAAATCACTGTAATGAACACTTATAATATGAATAGATGATTTTTTAGATTTTATAAGTACTTAGCGTTTGACAAATTGGCATTTATTAGTGGCCAAAATGTGTTTGGCTCCCCTGGTTTTTTTTCAGATATTTATAATTGCAACTTAAACTTTTTGAATTATGTAGGGGAATTTTAATGGAAAAACCTAAACTTTGGTGACTGGAATTTGATTTATATTTTATAGCACAGATAAATTCTAGAATACTTTTAAAAATGTCCTTTGAAGTGTACTGGGATGACTGTCATTGGTAGAAACAGCTGAGCAATTGAGCAAGATTTTTACAGAGGTGACTGTACCATTTTGCTTCCACATCCACCTATCTTTAGGGTGATGGATTTCAAAAACAAATGTTCATTTTTCAAAGGACAGGGTGTTTCTCATGTTTTGTGGAAAGTGCAACGATTGACATTTTAACTGGTGAAACATCGAGATAATGAAAGAGATCAATTTTTCTCCCAGTGCCACATTTCAACATTTACATGACCCAAAGTTATTTTGTCTTGAAATCCTCTTTATATCTTTGCCTTTCAGTGACATAGACACAGTTGGGAAGAGCCTATGGAACAGTGGGGTGATGTTTGTGTCACATTGTACTTTCCATCCACAGTTATTGGTCTTATTGCCAATTCACAGTATTGCCTAGTTGGGCAATAGGATGGTTACTGGTTAAATCAGTGGCTACCTGCGGTGAATAAGATTGCTATTTGCACGGATTTATTTCCTTTGTATATTAATATGTATTGCCCAACAGGGCAATGTTGAATTTATTACCCAAACAGGAATGCTTGAGAGGGAGAAAAAAAAGAGGTTTTAATTGTTATGCTAGGACAACAGGCATAAACTGTGGCAACCCAGATGGGTGGTCACCCCACCCATGGAAGATTTTCTATTCCAGGGAGGTGTATTCCAGGGGAGAATTTTGGGTACCCTTGGGAGTAGGTGGAAAAGTTCCTTACCATGTCCAAAACCAAGGATTTGGAACCTTTAAGCACATTTCAGAGGCCAGATATGTATTTTGAGTCTTGCGTGTTTCTACACTCTACCAACTGAGAAGAGTCTGAGGTCACCTAATAAGTGGCAAAGTTCATAGAGAACCAAGGAATTAGACCAGAGGATTTTCCAGATGGCCCGGGAAACAGTCACAGCTTGTTATTGGTGCTTAAGACTGTCAAAAACCAGAAGAGATTCTTCTTTGAGGATTAACTTTTTATCAGTAGTACCCTCTGAACTCTGTAGCCAGAGCTGAGTAAAGAAAAACACATCCAGAAGGTTTCCAGTTAAGTATATGGTTGAATGGCATTTCCTTGTCGTGTGGATTCACCATTAGGTAGTATGCAACATCTTTTCATTATTATAATGTAGTCGTGTTTGTTTTTTGGGAAATCCATTTCAGGGAGAAGACAATATTTGCTTGTAAAGAAAAAAATAGCATTATATATCAGTTATATGACTGTCTAAACAAGCATGCTCTGAGATCTAAATGTTTACATGTAGAGAAAATTTAAGTGGTAGTGTTACTTGCATAGTGGACTTCAGTGTTTTGAGAGTTGACACGTTAGTGATGAACTATCTGGTCATGCAACCAGGCATCCCTGTTTATAGAAATTTGAAGATCCTTTGATTATTAAGATATAGTGAGCTCATTCAATATACTGGTCACTTTGGTCATATTATTTATTTATTTTTTTTTAAAATTTTTTTTTTTCAACGTTTATTTATTTTGGGGACAGAGAGAGACAGAGCATGAACGGGGGAGGGGCAGAGAGAGAGGGAGACACAGAATCAGAAACAGGCTCCAGGCTCCGAGCCATCCGCCCAGAGCCCGACGCGGGGCTCGAACTCCCGGACCGCGAGATCCTGACCTGGCTGAAGTCGGACGCTTAACCGACTGCGCCACCCAGGCGCCCCTGGTCATATTATTTAAAATCGAAAATAATGGTTAGGAGCAGGCATATGGTAGTGTAGTCCCTGGTTTAGGGAGGCTTCATAGTTAAAGAGCTTTGTTGACAGACATTTCAAAGCCCAGATGTTCTGTTTATTAAATTTACCACAGACAAGTACTTAGAGCTGCTTTTCTCTTTGAGGGGTGATTACACTTACTGTGTGGGGTACTTGAGAGGACTAATGGTACTGTATGCAAAACCCCCGGCACCACACTGGGTACTTCCAGTCACATGTCTGTTGTTCGTATTACTAAAGATAATAGGATTAAAAAAATTTTTTTTAATGTTTGCTTATTTTTGAGAGAGAGAGAGAGAGAGAGAGACAGACAGACAGAGCTCAAGTGGGGGAGGGGCAGAGAGAGAGGGAGACACAGAATCCGAAGCAGGCTCCAGGCTCTGAGCTGTCAGCCCAGAGCCTGATGCGGGGCTCGGGCACAGGAACCACGAGATCATGACCTGAGCCGAAGTTGGATGCTCAACTGACTGAGCCCCCCAGCTGCCCCAAGATGATAGCATTTTGATCCTAGGGAGCTTGTTAAAACTTGGAGTTTGTCAAAACTTCGGGTATGTTTTGACCAAGAATTATTTTGTCCCAGTGCTGTAAAAATGCATATGCATGAAAAGGAGTATTTGGAAATAAATTCTTAAATTGTATTAATTTACTCCCCAAGCTATTACCTAAGATAGCCTGATACTATGATTCTTATTGTAGGTAAAGGGAATTTAAGCTCATAAAAACTAATTTCTCAAAAGCACAAGTCAAGTTGTTGCAATTTCTAGTTTACTGCCCAGTCTTGCTGCATTTTTCTTACTAATTTGGTGGCAAAAGTGGTAAAGATGCTATGAAGCTTACCCCAAACATGGAATTAATCTAGAACTAGTTCTTTTTTAATTTTTTTTAATAATTTTTTTTTCAACGTTTATTTTTGGGACAGAGAGAGATAGAGCATGAATGGGGGAGGGGCAGAGAGAGAGGGAGACACAGAATCGGAAACAGGCTCCAGGCTCTGAGCCATCAGCCCAGAGCCCGACGCGGGGCTCGAACTCTGGGACCGCGAGATAGTGACCTGGCTGAAGTTGGACGCTTAACCGACTGCGCCACCCAGGCGCCCCTAGTTCTTTTTTTAAAGTTATTTTATGTATGTATGTATGTATTACTTTTTTCCCAAGTTTTAATTTAAATTCAAGTTAGTTAACATACACTGTTATATTAGCTTCAGGTGTAGAATTTTAGTGATTCATCACTTATATACAACACCCAGTGCGTATCAGGACAAGTGCCCTCCTTGATATTCATTACCTATCTAACCCGTCCCTCCACCCACCTCCCCTCCAGTAACCATCAGTTCTCTAGATTTAAGAGTTTGTTTCCTGGTTTGCCTCTCTTCCCCCTGCCCCGTTCATCGGTTTCTGGAATTCCACATATGAGTGAAATCATATGGTATTTGCCTTTCTTTGACTGACTTATTTAGCTTAGCATATTGTCTAGCTCCATTCATGTCATTGGAAATGGCAAGATTTCATTCTTTTTGAAGAATACACACACACGCACACACACACCCCGTATCTTCTTTATCCATTCAACAGTTGATGGATATTTGGGCTCTTTCTATAATTTGGCTATTGTAAATAATGCTTCTATAAACATTGGGGTGCATCTATCCCTTCAGGTCAGTATTTTTGTGTCCCTTGGGTAAGTACAATTACAATTACTAGTGCAGTTACTAGGCCATATGATAGTTTGATTTTTAACTTTTTTGAGGACCCTCCATACTGTTTTCTTTTGTGACTAATGTAGAAACATAAGTATTTCCTGACTTTTTAGTTGTATATTAAGAGGGAGACGAAAAGCAAAGTCAGAATGTCTAATTTACCTGCAATTCCACTGTGACTAGGCAATTTTTTTTTTTTTTTGAGAAACTATTAAAATGGTGTAATAGAATGAATACCAAGGCACCAACCGTAAACTGTTTGGGTGTCCAGAATCAATTCCCCTCTTTCAAATGGATCTTTTTAAACTACTGACTGAGCTGTTGAATCTTGTTGGTCTTGGCAGAGGAATCAGTTACTCCCTGCAAAGAAAGCTCTACTTTGATGGTGCATCACTGAGCACAGTAGAGATGGCCACAGCCAGAATGAAATGTGCCAAACTTGTAGTTAGAAGAATGTGGAAGGGCGATGCCTCACACATCACATGGAAAACTCGGAGGGAAAAGTAAACTATTCTGATATTCAGAAAACGATTATTACAAAGTGAAACGATTGTTCTGCCCTCCGAAGTTAATTGGCTAATATAAGGTCTGTATTTCAGGAATTATGTTTCCTCCTTAATTTCTCCTCATCTGTTTTTTTCCCCCCATGCATAACAGCACATCATCTCACGTGTGATTTTGAGTCTGGTTTCTGTGGTTGGGAACCATTTCTCACAGAAGATTCACACTGGGAGTTCATGAAAGGATTGGCCAGTGGAGACAACCACCTACCTGATGCTGATCACATAGCAAACACAAATAATGGTAGGACGTTTTCCTCTTAAAAAAATGTTTGCTGTCTTTCATGTTGCAGAATGGTGCTACTATGTATTTTCATTTCTAGCTATAGACTATATACATAGAACTCTGGTTTGTCTTGCTTTAAACTGTCATGATCAACATGATAATTTGTAATTAATTGCGTTTCCCGAAAAGAACATTGTTTTAATAAACAATGTTTTTCTTGCCACACTTTTTTTTTACTTTTTGTTTTATAATTTTTTTTAATGTTTATTTTTGAGGGATAGAGCGCACAAGTGGTGAGGAGCAGACAGAGGGGGACAGAAGATCAGAAGCTGGCTCTGTGCTGACAGCAGAAAGTCTGATGTGGGGCTCAGACTCATGAACCACGAGATCATGACCTGAGCCAAAGTCGGACACTCCACTGACTGAGCCACCCAGGCACCCCTGTTGCCACGTTTTTTACAGGGTTGAAGGCATGAGGGTGGGGGGGAGAGTCTTCTGATAATATTCTCTAGTTGCCAGAACTCATGTACAATAAGTGTGCCTTCTTTTTAGAGCAATCCAATTTTTTCAAAACAGAAAGAAAAATAGTTTAATCTTCTTTCTGGAAACAGAGAACAGAGATTTGGCACCAGCTATAAAATAAATTGACAAATACTTGAATGCAGTTTAATCAGTCTTAAAACTTCTTTTTTTAAAAAAAAAATTTTTTTTCAACGTTTATTTATTTTTGGGACAGAGAGAGACAGAACATGAACGGGGGAGGGGCAGAGAGAGAGGGAGACACAGAATCGGAAACAGGCTCCAGGCTCTGAGCCATCAGCCCGGAGCCTGATGCGGGGCTCGAACTCCCGGACCACGAGATCGTGACCTGGCTGAAGTCGGACGCTTAACCAACTGTGCCACCCAGGCGCCCCTTTAAAACTTCTTTGTAACAATCTTCTTTCTCATGTATTTTTTTTTCTTTTTTTTTTTTTAACGTTTATTTATTTTTGAGACACAGAGAGACAGAGCATGAATGGGGGAGGGGCAGAGAGAGAGGGAGACACAGAATCGGAAGCAGGCTCCAGGCTCTGAGCCATCAGCCCAGAGCCCGACGCGGGGCTCGAACTCACGGGCTGTGAGATCGTGACCTGAGCCGAAGTCGGACGCTTAGCCAACTGAGCCACCCAGGCGCCCCCTTTCTCATGTATTTTTAAGCACCATTACAGTTTTCATATAGCATCTTAAAATAGAGCAATTATAACAACACATGGCATTTCAATCAAGGTTTGGGACTCTCCAAGGAAAACAGAAGGGTTTTGTTCTATTTTCTCTCTTTTGTGTAGATGTCATTGCCTAGGTATATTAGTATCCTTTTAAAACTTTATACTAACACAACTGTATTGTCAATCCTCTTTAAGCTCATACAACCCTCTTGAACATTATTCTGTCTCTTCTTTGAGATTTCCAAGGAAGTATGCCAAACTAGCAGTGTTGACTATATTTTAAATTATAGCCATTGCAAACTGGGGTTGGTAGGGGAGCATGTCAATGGATGGAGAGAGAGACTTTGGCCGTCCATCTGTTGTCTAAAACTATAAACCCAGATTATTATTTCACAGTGGAGTAAGGTCCTAATTTGTGTGTGTGTGTGTGTGTGTGTGTGTGTGTGTGCGCGCGTGCGCGTGCACGCCTGTTAACCTTATTTTTCCTTTAAGATTTTGTGATGGAGTAGATTAAAGTTTGAAACAAAAAGGACACCTCATTGTCCATCTGTTAAAGTGTAATTTAAATGCAGCAACATTCAACCTTTTTGGTGTACCGTTCACAGAATTTGAACAAACATGTGTAGTTGTATAACTATCAGAAAACTCAAGATCTGAAAGAGTTCCATTCTCCCCCAAATGCTATGCCACTTTGCAGTCAATGCTCATCTCACTTCTAGCCACCGGCATCTAACTGATCTGATTTCTGTCCCTATGGTTTTGCCCTTTCCATAATGTCATATAAATATACTAATGTCCTATGTAGCCTTTTGAGTCTGTCTTCTTTTAATTAGCTTAATGGATTTGACTTTCATCCTTGTTGATTGCAGCTCCTTCCTTTTTTTTTTTACTACAGAGTAGTATTCCATTGCATTGATAAAGCGCAGTTTGTTTATCCATTGATCAGTTGAAGGATATTTTAGTTTCTAAATGTTGGTGATTATGAACATGCTATAAGATTTGCATACCTTTTTTGTTTTGTTTTGTTTTTGGACATAAGTTTTCATTTGACTTGAGTACTCTCTCCAGTTCCTTTGTTTAATTAATGTTTTCCTTCTGGTGTTGAGTTAAAGGGCCTCTGATCTCTGGCCCTTTCTGACCTCTGGGAAATATTCCAGTTGCACCTTTTAGAAGTTGAAGTTCCAGCTTCACTCAAGTTTCCTCACCTCCATGCACTGGTCACTACTCAGGTGGAGATTTGGGGGAGGGGGAGACTCTGTGGATCTCTGGATCTCTCTCTCTGCAGCCCTGTCCTCCTGTCCTCTGCCTTGTGGACTCTAGCCAGTTGAGTGTCCCCAAAGTGGCATCTCCATCTTTTCAATTTGAAGAGACTGTCACACTCCTTCTGGCTCCCCACTCCCTACACGGCAGCTGGAAACTGTTTAGGCAGTAAGCTGGGGAAATTGTATGGCACAACTCATTTATTTTCCCTGTCTTAGAGATCATTGTCCTGTGATCCTACATACTCATTGTCTTACATTTAAAATTCTTTTTGTTTGTTTGCTTCATTTCTTTGGTCTGGATATGCTATAACATATCTAGCTATCCTCTTATTGAGTGACAATATCATGACGGTGCTTTAAAATCCCTTCTTGTACACACCTTGTTATATAGGGTGCTTTCAGTTCTATGCAATGAACAGCTATGAGTGAGACTGCTAGGTTTTTACAGAAAGATATGTACTTTCCCTTCAAATCTTAACACTTAAAATTCCAGTAGCAAAATAAGAGTGCTTTTCTCCCATGTGTCTACCAGCAGCAGGCATTATAGTCTCTTAAATTTTTCTAATCTGTGGGTATAAAATGGTTGCTCATTTGTAATCTTTATTGTATTTTACTGAAAAAGATCTTTTCAAATATTTCTAATCTCCTAGATTATTTAGAGCTTAATTTCTCTAAAATTCTGAATCTTTTAGTGTATATATTTTAAAAATGTTTTGTTAAATTTTTTAGGTTTTTGATAGGTTTTCAGCTCTTATAATATTTTAAAAACTGTTTTTGTTTGCTGGTATAGAGAAATGCCATTGTATTTTACATATTGATCCTGTACGCAATGACCTTGCTAATTTTATTTATTATAGCTAAGTGTGTGTGTGTGTGTGTGTGTGTGTATGAACCTAAAATAATTGTGAATATATATGCATATATTATTTTATCTGCAAATAATGACAATTTTATTTCCTTCTATCTGAATGTGAAGCCTTCTGTTTTCTTTGTTTCATTGCACTGGCTAGTTATTCTGGGGAAATGTTGAATAGAACAGGTGATAGCTTCTACACTTGTTCTTATTTCAGAAGAAAGCTGTTAATAACTCAACCTTAAGTGCTATATTTGCTGAAAGATTGTTTTGCTTTATCAGATAGCGATGTTCCCTTCTATTCATAATGTGTTTTTTTTGTGTATATATATATGAATGTATGTTAAAATTTGTCAAATGTTTTTTTGAATATGTGATAACCATATGGTCACCATATTATCTTTTTTGTTTATTCATAACATGAATTTTTCAAATATTAAACCACCCTTGCATTCATGAACCAAATCTCATTTGGTTGGTTTTACTTGTTGTATTCTGACTTTTTATTCTTTATGGTAATATTTGTGATATTTATATCATATTTGATTCATTATCAAGTCCTCTATCTAATATTTTCACATCATGTAAGTAGTCCGTTCTAGACCATTACATTAAAAGCGGATGCATGCTTTGCAAAAGATGAGGTTGAGGCTGGCATGGACAGTTTAACCCACAGAGGCTGAGCCCCTCATTGTTTAATTTTTATACTGTGTTTTTCCTGTCACCCCTCTTGGGTGTGTATAAGTGTTTTACAATGAACCGTGCAGATTACCAGGAACAATCTACTCGATATACTATAATTCCATAGTTCTCTTAGTACATTCTGCAAACCAGACTTAAAATAAATCCGGAGACATATTTTTAGAAGTCCCTGGGTCTGGGTTCAGAGTTCATATTCTCTTTACTCCTTACCTGCCCATATAAATATTAAGACTGTATTCTATGTTTTCGAAATATTAAAATTTTCTTAGGATTTTATTTAGCTTGCAAATAAATTTTCACTAAATTAATAATTTTATAATATCTTTCCATTTAAAAATATATTATCTCTTCCTATTTAATAACAGGGTTTATGGTCTTCTACAAGTTTTTATAATGTTCTTCATAAAAGTTCTGTCCTTTTCTTGTTAGACTTATTCCTACATATTTTGCATTAATGTAATTGTGAAGAGAGTATTTCTCACCATTTTTATGTCTAGGGTTTTATTGTTAAAGTTAAAAAAAATGATTTAACCTTACCAAATTCTCTTATTAATATTTGTCATTATATAAAAACGTAAGTCTTGGGGGTATCTACTGTTAGGAATATATTATTGGCAAAACATGGAAACTGTCTCTATTTTTTCTGTTATGATTACTAAATATATTATTTTCTTGACAATTGCATTCACTAGACCTATGAGATAATGTTAGTCTAAGATAATTAATATTATCTGTTATTAATAATCATGACATAAATCTCTACTTTTTCATTTTTTTTTTTTTTAAAATTTTTTTTTTTTCAACGTTTCTTTATTTTTGGGACAGAGAGAGACAGAGCATGAATGGGGGAGGGGCAGAGAGAGAGGGAGACACAGAATCGGAAACAGGCTCCAGGCTCTGAGCCATCAGCCCAGAGCCTGACGCGGGGCTCGAACTCACGGGCCGTGAGATCGTGACCTGGCTGAAGTCGGACGCTTAACCGACTGCGCCACCCAGGCGCCCCTACTTTTTCATTTTAATGAAAATAACTTTGTTGTTTGCCATTTAGGATATTTATTTTGGGGTTGATCATTAATCTTCATTTAATTGTTTACTTCTAATATTTTTTTAATTAAAAAAATTTTATGTGTTTTTATTTTGAGAGAAAGAGACAGATTGTAAGTGGAGGAGGGACAGAGAGAGAGGGAGACACAGAATCTGAAGCCGGCTCCAGGCTCTGGGCTGTGAGCATAGAGCTCGATGTGGGGCTTGAGCTCACGAGCTGTGAGATCATGACCTGAGCTGAAGTTGGACACTTAACTGGCTGAGCCATCCAGGTGCCCCTACTTTTAATACTTTCTTAAGGTTATTTTCTTTGCAATGGCTATTTTTTTTGCCACAGGATTTTCAGTATTTGTTGATCCAAGTCTGATTTTACCCGTTAATTTGTTGATCTATTTGACTATGTTGATAGAGTGGCTAGATTAAACCAAGTTTCCATTCTTGGAAAGCACTGATTGATCAGCACATATTTTTTGGATAAGGATTTCGAATGTAATTGATAAGTTCTTAATTAGAATTTTATACTACGATCATGAGTGACGTTGCTCTGCAATTTATTTTTTTTTGTTCCTATTTCCATAACTTTTAAATTAGAGCTATCTGGCAATGTAAAATGAGTTGAGCTCCATATATCTCTAAGACTTAAGATCCCTTGAATAATGTTACAAATATTCCTTAAAAATTGATTAAAAGTCACCTGTGGTGCCAGACATTTCCATAAGATTTTTTTTCATCACTTTACAAGTCATTTTTGTGGTAAAACCAATTTAGTCAAACCTTCTGCTTCTTTTAGATTTTGCAGTTTTAGTTTGTATGTCCCATCCTTCAATTAACTGCTTGTTTGAAATTGTGCATATTGTTTTTAAATGACCAGGGGACCAAGATTTTTGAGTATTTGTTAATTTGTAGAATTTTGGTTGTCTTTTAAAAGTATTCAATTGAGTTTTGCTTGAACCTGGGGATTTTTAAGCTGGAATAATTTTTTCAATATCCTCTTTTCCTATGCTATTCTTTTATAGGTGAAACCATTTAATGAGCTTATATAGTTTCTATCACTCTTAGTTTGAAATTAGGGAATAAGAGGTTTTATTCTTTCCTGTTGGTTTTGGGATTTTAAACCCTGTATAAGGGTTGTTGGCTGGCTCAGTCAGTAGAGGATGTGACTCTTGGTCTCATGGTCATGAGTTCAAGTCCCACATTGGATGCAGAGACTAGGTCGGTGTAGAGCCTACTTAAAAAAAAAAAAAGCTCATATAAAGTGTCCTATTTTTCTCATTCAGATGATACTGCTGATTTGCAGCCCTGGTTGTTCGGTTAAATTCATGGTGGTATCTATAAAATAATACATTTTAATTATGAAATCTCTTCCTTCCTGCGTACTTGTATCTAGGAAAATCACCTTCTGAATATGGTATTTTTCAGTCAAAATAGTTGGCTTTCCAAGTTGCCCATCACTTCATGATTATCAAAGGGCAGGATCAGACCTTGACATTGTTCTGCATAGCCTTCCTTGTAAATTTTCAATATTCAATGAGGCTACCCCTGACAGCAGTTCAGACTATGTGATCTTTTGAGCTAAGAGATGTTATCTCCTTGTACATTTGCCATGAGCACATCTACTGTAGTTAAAATCTAAAAGCAGTTATTTTGTTAACGCTCAGATTAGATCTTTAATTAAGCTTTCATCCCCACTAGCACAGACAACAATGTCAAACATGTAAGCCCCAGGAGAAACCAAACTCCACAGGCTGGCATCCTTCAGTACTTTGTGAAGAAACTTAAAAATCATGCTCTCATGAGAATTTCATAAGGGCATGTTGGATATCCAATTGTAAACTTAGAAGCTTCATTTAATTTGATTTCAGATTCTATTTATGACGCGACGTAAGCCAATAAAAATATTTGTTTAGGGGGGTTAGACCAAGAGTTGATTTTAATCCATTGGATTTTATTTTAGATATTTAATGTTATCCATTTGAAAGAACTTTTGGTTATCTACAGAGCTAAATGGTACATAAGTAAAAATGTAATTTTCTTTATCTGATTAACAGTTGAATGTGTGCAAGGATAAGGTGTTAAGAGCAAAGAATTACTAAATATACGATAGTAGAATTTATATCCATGTGCCTTTACAGTTTTTTTTTTTTTTTGTAGGATCATTCATTTATTTCAGGTCACATCAATTTCCAGGAGTGGCCAAACTTGGAAGTCCTGTTCTTACAAAAGCACGCACTGCCTCTACCCCATGTCAGGTAACCAGTTATTGGGATTTGCATTGATCATTCTGTGGTTGTAAACTTTTGGGCGTGGGTTACTGCTGCCAGTAAATGCCTGCTATCTTTTACTACTGTTTTCATGATGAACTGAGAGATTTATATGAGCTATTTCAGCATGAAATGTCATGTCCTTCCAAAAGACCATTTGCAACATATAACTTCAACGGTTCTTTTTGGGGGCCTATTAACGAATTTTTCTGTCATTTTGTATTCTTTCCACGCAGTCCTTTCAAGAATCCCAAACTGGATACATGCTGCCAAAACTGCTGATTATTTTGGCCAACAGTGTTAATTGAGTAAAATAAAATAATCTACACAAGTGCTTGTTGAGAGTAAGATGAAAGGGTGGAAAAAGGGAGATAAACACGGGCACAAAAAAAGAATTCCATTTTGTGCAATTTTATTTTTTCATTTAGTCTTTCTGGTGCCAAGTAAACACAGACCAAGCAATACTCAGGCCATTTCAACAGCACAAGAGAGAAGAAAGCAGAGAAGGGCCCTGGAGGCAGACCTGGTTCAAATCTCAGTTTGTAGCAGGATTCTCGCACAGTCGTGACACCGAGGCTTTTCTTTCCAGGAAGCAACTTTATTTGTGCGGGCACCTCTCGGTTGGGCGCGTACCGAAGAACTGAGCCCCCAATGCCATGTGGCGTAGTTTTTTATATGGTAACACACAAACATGTAGTCTGATTAAGTGGTTTCATGTTACAAGGTCCTGAGGGATGTTGTCACCTATGCATATAGCCAGGTTGCCTTGTGTTTTTGTTTTTTTTTTTCCCTTAGGGTAGGGATCCTACCACAAGTTCTGCCACGGATAACATACTCTCCTGGAGAGCATCCACACTGGAAGCCTAGTATTAGCTTTTTCACAACCCTTTTTCACAGGGTTGTCAGGATTAAAATGTCGTTAAATAAAGTACCCGACAGAGGATCTGGCGCGTAGATGTTTACTAAACAAAATTCCTTTGTTTTCCACAAAATGAACACCTATGTTAGACGTTTCTGTTCAGCGTGCCTTGTTTTCAGTCCTTTTGAGAGTTCTAGCATGCCCATAAGCCCTTTAGGATTCCAGTTTATATTTTTAGTTATCAGAAAGTAATGGAGATCGATACTGCAGCACACTGAATTCATCATCTGTAAGTGTAGGGGTACAGCAGTTTATTCCGGTATTCCTGGTGACAAATTACGTATCATTCAGAGGTATAAATCTAATTATATGTTCAGCTTGATATAAATCTGAATGGGAGTGCCCAGAACTCCTAATGGATTGTCCTCCCTCTTCCCCCTCCTGCCCCCTCCCCTTGTTATTTCCTGCCCATTTCTTTAGGCGGATTATATTTAAAATACCTGCCTGGACTCCCCTTCACCCAAATACACTCTACGCTTGCCCACCTTGGTTTTATTTCTATTAAATCCTATGCAATAGATACGGAATTTTTTTTTTTTTTTAAGAACTCCTGAAACAATTACTCGATCTGTAAAAGTTCGTCACAAACTTGCTTAGCTTTAATTCAAGGCCATAAACTGAAGTGATGTGATCGTGGTCACTGTTGTATACATAACATATGGGATGCAAAACAATAAAATGTATTCTTCCTGTTTTGCAGAAATTCGGAAGTAAACATTAAGAGCTTATTAGTAATTCCAGAGACTCAATTAGAAATCATATATATTTTTTTCTTTGTAAAGATGACCTACATTTCCTCTTGTTTTGCGCTGGTAGCCGTTAGTTCATGGTCAGTGGGATTATGTATCAATTTACAATTGCTTCCACTTGGGAACAATTTTCTCTATTGTCACTTAAACTTGGAGCTTAGCTGTGGTGGGGCCTCAGTGAAAGCCATGGGCAGTTTAGACACTTGATTTATTTCTCAGAACCAAGTACTCAACCCCCCAAGGCTTCAGTGTTAATGGTTTTCCTTGCTTTTTGGAAAAGGAAGAGTGTTTTAAGGAGCCATTACAGGCTGCCAGAAGAGGTGTCTGTTTTTTTCTTTTTCTTTTTTTCCCCTTTTGTCTGTTTCTGCTTGAATGTTAGTGCTTTTGAGTTAGAGGAAGGGATATTTGGGTTATTTTACAGTACTTTTTGGTCTAGGAAGTAGAATTAGCTAGAGGAGGAAGGTTATTTGTAGTCTGAGATACACAAAGCTAATGTTCTTTCCCAACAAAGTATTCTAAGAATATAGTATTACTTTTTTATAAGTCTGTGGTAATGTGTGGTACTTTATAGAACAGCGAAACAACCAAATTCATATCTCTTGAGTAATGAGAAAATCTTGTCAATTTTCCTAACTGGAACATATTGATAATAGTTATACTTGTGGAATAGCACTGTTCTTCATTATAACATGGTAAACTGAGGCAGTGAGCTAAGTATAGTTGGGTGCTTTGATACGACTAATGTCTTCATTTTATGAAATGACACTTTTTCCCTACATAGTCATATGAAGCTGATACACTTGAGAACATTTTTTTTGAAAGGACTTTAAAAACATGAAGCTTTCTTTTGAGTCTTCTTTTCTAACAACAGGCTTGTGGAGTCATTTTGCACAAGTTCCCTTGTCCTTAACCTCTAGCCAGCACATGGCATCAACATGTACAATTTTTCTTACACCTCCCCCCGCTTCCCCACCTTGCTCAAGATGTGGACTTTAATTTAAAAGTATCAGAAGTCCCTTCAAGTCACTGTTGGAAACTTGGCACGTTTCCTTGGAATAGCCGGGAGATAGGATGAACAACACATGGGAACCAGAGGCTCCCATTTCTTACTGATGTTGAAGTGTAGTTACTGTTTTGAATTAACTCGGAAATATCAAATATGAGGGATATTTGTGCTAGGTATTAATATTTTCTGAGTTCTCATATTTGAGTTACTGTACTAAATTACTTTTAGGACTTCGCAATTCATCAGAAGCAGGAAGATTGAGAATACAAAGCTTCTGCTTTCGAGCTAGTTGGCATATTCATCTGTTTAAAAAAATAAATTTCAGCTTGTTTTGCACTTACTTTAATATTCTTGAATTCAAAAGAAATCGTATTTTTTTTAAAAAGTGAATGAGAATATCAGGGAAAAGATAGATGAAGCAAGAGATGGGTTGGTCCCACAAATAAAGTTTATTAGAGCCAGGCTACACGTTCGAACTAAGTTTTCCAGCAACCAGTAGAGACAGATGAGCCATCATTTGGTTTAGATTCAAGGTGGTAAAAATTACAAAGCAAAAATAGTTCTTTGGGGGATTCTCTCCTGAGTGTACATGGTGATCACAACGTAAACCTTCTTTCTCTGACTCAGTACACACACATTGCTTGCCTGCTCACAGCCTGGATGCCTGGAATGCAATAGGGACCAGCTAAGTATGCACTTGCCCCAGTGAAATGTCGGTTTTAGGGATTCCAATGGCAATTCGGTGTTAAGTGCTCCAAGAGGGTGAGTACAACATAACAATCATAATCCACTTATAACAGTTCTCTCGACAAGTTTTGAAAGACCATGTCTTGTAATGTTCTCCCAGTAGAGTGATGAACTCACATTCAACGAGAAATTTAGAAAAAAAAAATTAAATGATTACGGAGTGGGGCTTAGAACGGTGCAACCACACTTTGTTCCCTGATCGTTTTGTTTAATCCACGGATAGATGTTAGCATATGGGATGGATTCTAGAGGAAACAACGTGGTATGGGGGAAAGTAGAGCAGGTACTCTCTCCACCTGTGCATGAGCAAAACACATGGAGGCTAATCATATAAATTAAAACCACAGATTATGTTTAAAAAATTTTGTTTTTTAGCGTTCATCTTTGGGAGACAGAGCGTGATTGGGGGAGGAGCAGAGAGAGAGAGGGAGACACAGAATCTGAAGCAGGCTCCAGGCTCTGAGCTGTCAGCACAGAGCTTAATGTGGGACTCAAACTCAATGTGGGACTGCGAGATCACAACCTGAGCCGAAGTCGGATGCTCAACCGACTGAGCCACCCAGGCACCCCGACAACACACTATATTTTACTGGAGATTCTAAACTTCTAATTAAGCTTATTCAGAGGAAGAATACTCAGGCAAAAACATAATTATGACTAGGAGTCAGAAAAATCACTACGGGTGTGTGTGTGCGTGCATGTGCGTGTGTGATGAATGATCCTGTTCCCAGCATGGACTTAACTCCCAGCTGAGTTTGGAGGAGCTACAGATATCTTCTTTTTTCTCTCTCCTCTCTCTTCTCTTTTCCTTGCCTCTTTTTTCTCTTCTCTTCCTTTCCCTTTCCTCCTTCTTCTTCTTTCTTCTATATCTTGAAGATAAGACAGGTACTGCACATACTAGGCAGGGTCCGATAGGAGGCAGAGAAGGCAGGGTAGCCAAGCATTTGGAATGCAGCTTAGAAAGGGCATGAAGATCCGGCCAAGGAGTTCTAAGACGGAGGAGCCGTCGAAAGAAAGATTCTAGGGAAGTTGAGGAAAGAAGCAGAATTTTTGAAGAGTAGAGATTCATTTGGGCACAGACCAAAATCAAATGAAACAAATAGGAAGAAATCATTTTAATAAACTCTTAAATAATGCCCCGTTAGGTCACTTCACAGAGTTAAGTATCAGAGAGCCTGATTACTCCTTTGTAGACCTGGGCACTCTTCCGGAGAATGTCACGGGACACTGTAGGAACCAAAGAGCAAGTGGTGTAGCCACGGCCATTACCCTTGCAAGCTTAGTTGTTCACCTGTACTCGTAACTATTAGCGTAAGTCACCTGAAATGATGACTTGGATATTTGTCATATGATGTCATATCATATGACATCAAAATGTCATATCATCCAAAAATGATGATTGGATATTTTTAAAAAATATAAATAATGCACAGAGGATGCAATTAAAACCAATAAAATAGTTTGAGCTTCCCCCTCTTTTTTTTTCCCTCTCCAATTTGCAATTAAAAGAACTGCTTTGTTGGAAGCTCTTTTAACCACATGACATTGTCCTGAATACGCTAATTCAGTGCCTTGCCCAGTCACACTCCATATAAACCATGCCTTAGTGAAAACCAAGAGAAGTAAAACATTTATAAATATTAACATTTATCTTACTACTTTTTAATGAATCAGGCATGGATGACAAAAATAATTTCCTTTTAGAATTGTAAGTAGTAAATACATTTTAAATGGTTGGTATAAACATACCTGTGTTTGTAGTTCTGTTTAATAGAATTTTCTATGATAATAGAAGTTTTTCTTTGCTATGTCCAGAATGGTTGCAACTCACTACATATAACTCTTGAGCATATGTTGTAATGACTATAATTGAGGAAGTGGATCTTTCATTTGGTTTCATTTTAATTAATTTGTGTGTAAATAACCACACTATGTTCATATCTTTGCCACTGTATGCATTCTAGTTAATTGTTCCCTTTTCTTTTCATTCTCCCCCATAAAACTCTGGAGTCCCTAAGGACATCTAATGCTTTTTACCTTTTCTGACACAGAGCAGTGTTTTTCATTCTCTGGTGAAGTTTACAGACATTTACGTAAGCACTGATGCTAATAGTCCTGCTCACCTCTTCTTTTCCAAAAAGTACCTATTAACAAAATCTGAATACAAACTGCCGTAATGTATTCTGCAAGGAATTCGCGACACGCATGGTGATTTGACGTTCATGACTTAGTGTTCTACTCCCAGTGGGTAGCAGATTGAAAGGCACAGAGCTTGTGCACTTGACAGGTGCCTATCTGAAATCACAGCTGTATTAATAATTTTGTTCAATGATTTCACTCTTACCAATATTAAATTTGAAAAAAAAAAACTTTGGAAGGTTTCTTTGTCTGTAATAAGCTGAAGAATTCTCCTTAATTCTTTACAATGCCAAGTCTGTTAAAGTAGTAAATTAAATATAAGTCTTGAGCTCTTATCCTGTGAAATATGGATCCCATTGGCATTTACTCTTAATACACTGTTGAAATACCTTAGCACTGGTGATGTACTGAATGACAGTTTGACAGCTTGAAATTCTGATAGGGCATGCATATCTCTTGTACTACTAAGTTTAAAGCTCTGTTTTGCATATTTACAAGCTAGGAATAGGCTGAGACTCTAGCAGGGATCTAAAATTTAATTGTCCGTGAGGAACGTAAATCCTCCCTTTCCATAAAATCTAATCAAACACTCTGTTTGCCTTTACATTTCTTACTTACCTGCCTTGCTTACTTGAGTTTAGGGGAGCATGGTAGTCATGTCTAAAATGAAGTGAATAGCCAGAAAGAATTTTTTGATCAAGTTGTGGCCATTAACTGGACACTGGAAAACTGTGCACTACATTGGAACAGAGAATGCTTGATCTTTTAAAGCTGGACAACTTTTTAAAAGAGCATATAAAACTTTTTCACCTTTAATTTCCACTGGAATTGGTACCAACCATGAAATAAATGGGTAGACCATACGTGTACTAAAATCTGTCCATGTAACAAAATAAAACGATAGCAGTGAAGGAAAAAAAAACAAGAATTTAAAATATGGTGAAACTGGAAAGGAGTCTGTTTTAATCCAAAGAGAAGGATTTTATTTCTGAGAGGCCTCATCTCTGAACGTTGTGTTTTCTTTGAATCCTAAGGCTGCACTTTTCAAAGACCTAATGAGAAAAAGAAAAAAAAAATGCCCTGTGTCTGAACTTGTTTTTATGGAGATTTTGTTGACGTGTTTTATAGAGTGAATCATCCAATTATTGAGGTTGGTCCTGCCTCACACAGTACCTGTTACTTAGTAAATGCTCACTAAATATGTATTTGATAAATGAGGGTCCTGAATTCGATATTGTTGCTACTGCTGTCAGTACCCAAAATAATTCTCTCTTTACGTTTTCTTTACTACCCAGTTAACTGCTCAAACCCTTAGATTAATTATGTCATCTTTGATAATGACTAGGAGGTGAAAGGATCACTCTCCCACTCCCAAAAAAGGATGTTTTCTTTACTTGAATTAAATTATGAATTAACAGTATTATAGGAGCTCCCAAGTTCTTTGATAATGTCCCCATGGGAAGAAATTAATGAAAAGTACTCATTACAGTTTTATTTTATTTGAGAAAATAATTTTTCAACAAAACTTTTTTTTTGGTTTATTGTTTAAGACGGCAAAGGGAATACATAAGTCAAACCTGATCTTGTACACTAAGAATGTGTACCTCCCCGATTCATGAGAAGCAAGAGAGAAAGGTCCTTTCATAGAAGGAAAGAGCATGGAACCTCCTCTGGGTGTGAACCACCCCCATGGGTGTGATATTTTTAATTATAGAAAAGCTCCTGGAGACAGGTAACTGGAATATTGATATCATTCAAAAACATTTTCAACAGGTGCGATTTTGGTATCACTTGTCTTGGCATTCACATCTCTCGGTTTTTACAAGAACATCACTGTCTGGGGATTTGCAAAAGCAAGGTGATCTGATTGGAATCTCCACATCTCAGTGGAAACAAGCAAAAATCAATCTCTATGTGAAGCCTGGAGAATCTACTCTACCTTTTCAGGTAAGCACATAAGAAATCAATACAACTCAACAGAGGATGCTAATTTAATACTACTTTTTTTTTTTCAGAGAACAACATACATAACACATATAAGTTGTTCAGATAGTAATAAAACAGGCACATTCACAATCGGATGAGTACAGATGTTAAACTGGTTTGAGTGCCCAAGACTTATGTGTGGAGGCTTAGCAAAAGTGGAGATAAGAATTGAATAGGAGGAAAAAAAGAACACAAAGAATTGAATAGGATGGCACGGCAAAGAGAAGAATAATAGGAAAATATTTATTTTTTAAGTGAGGGTGGTAGATTATATGAGGTAGTGAAAAAACCTGACCATGCTCACATTTTAATTCTGGTGCTTTATTTTCTGCTTTCCATTGATACTGAGGATTTTTTTAAAAAATGATTTTTATTTGAGAGAGAGAAAGAGAGAGTGCACACACAAGACAGGGAGGGGTAGGGAGAGAGGGAGAGAGGGAGAGAGAATCTTGAGCAGCTTCTGTGTGCTGTCAGTGCAGAGCCCGATCGGGTCTCAGTCTCAAGAGCTGTGAGGTCATTACCTGAGCCAAACTCAGGTGTTGGATGCTTAACTGCCTGTGCCACCCACCTGCCCCAATATCGAGGACTTTTAATCAACCTTTTGTGTCATTTTCTTGACTAATAATAAAAGAAGGGAACTGTAATTAATCAAATGGCTGCCCAAATGGGCATGGCTACCTTCTGGATGACGTTTGAAAGGAGTGATTATAGATTATAGATTATAGATTATATATAGATTATAGATCATAGTGATTATAGATATATATATCTATAATATAGATGAAAACACAGAGTTTTTGGAGTAAGGTGGTCTGAGTTCTGATCTCTGTTCTGCTCATGGGTTGCTAAGCGATTACAAATTACATCCTTGAGCCTCACATTTCTCTATCTGTGAAAACACATAGTGATTAAAGAGAAAGTTAAAATGGTGGCCATGAACATGGGCTCTGGAGTCTGGGGTTCAAGCCAGGTGTATAATCATGAGGTAAGTGCTTAATCCCTCTACATTTGTTCATTCTGTGAATGGGGGTGAGAGTCATTGTTGGAGTGTTGGGAGCCCCTGATAACATACCTTATTGGTCCTCATTTCTGTACCAGTTAAGATAAATATAGATGTCAAACAGAGAGTAAAAATTTTAGAGAAGATGCCTTACAATTTTCAGCCATATGTTTAAATAACGCTTCACCTCAGAATAAATAGATTCACCCAGAGAATAACGGACTCTGCCAGGGAAATCCAGGACTCACACACTTTGGGAGAAACCTTTTCCTATTAGCCAGAGCTAACATCAGGATGCATGCATCTAAGAGTGGGAGTTGAAGGAGAGGCAAAGAGCATGTTTAGCACATCCGGCTTATTCTAACATCACTAACTGGTTAGATCCTCCTGTCCATGGGAGTCATGGGTAAGTAACAGCAGTGTTACTGCAGGGAAGTTCCTGTCCCTGGAAGTTGGAGGAATAGGGAATAAGTATGGACTCCTGTCAGTATTCTTTATAGAACTCCTGGAAGGATTGAATGATTTATACACATAAAGCACATAGTGGGTATTCTGGCATAGAGTGAACACACAAAGGTAGCCATTATTATTCCTGTGATTATCACTTGGATGTTGTCTAGGAATAGTAGGCACTCAAGAAATATTAGTCTTCTTTATTTGGAAGAGGAGTCTCCTCTTCATCAGAACTCTAGGTTCAATGATTAGAAACTGCTTCACTCAGTGAAGGTCTCTAAAATCCCTGATTCTCAAGGATCGTATTTATGATTCCCCTCCAATATTTGGTGGAAAGAAATACTATGAATCTAGTGATTCTTCATAGGAAAGCAGTAAAGGCCAGTCATGAAATCATTTAAGCATCAATCCCCATCACATGTGACAGGACAGACAAAATCAGAACAATCCAATCCTTTGCTTCAGTTATTTATATTCTGTGTTAACAGTTTTTTCATTAGGTTTGCTTTTGGTTAGAATGAAACTTACTGTGAAGATCTTTGAGAGTCCATTGTTAATTGACTTCTTGGGAATTAGAATGTCCTTCTCCACAGAAAAACCTGCACATGAATAATTATTCATGAGTTCCTTGTGATTGCCCAAACTTAGAAGCATCCCTGTTCTTCAGTAGGTGAATGGATAAACTGTCATACATCCAGACAATGGAATATTATTCAGTGTTGAAAAGAAATGAGCTATCAACTCATGAATAAACACAGGGGAACCTCAGGTGCATATTACTAAGAGAAAGAAACCAATCTGAAAAGGCTCCATGCTCTTTGAGTCCAACTGTATGGCATTCTGGAAAAGGCAAAACTGGGGAGACAATAACAAGATCAGTGGTTGCCAGGGGTTGGAGGGGTGCAGGGAGAAAGGAGGGGTGAACAGATGGGGCACAGAGGATTTTTTAGGGTGGTAAAAATACTCTGTATGACAATACGGTTATGGATAAACGTTATTGTACATTGGTCCAAACCTACAGAATGTACAACATTGGACTTTGGGTGATTATGAGGCTCATCAGTTGTGACAAATGTCCCGCGCTCATGGGAGATGATGATGGGGATGCTGTGCATGTGTTGGGGCAGGGGGTGTAGCACATAACTCAGCACCGTCTCCTCAGTTTTACAGTGAGCCTAAAACTGCTCTAAAAATCTTAATAAATGAAACCAGAATGTCTTCTGTTAGAACTGGTTATTTGGGAAATATTTTGAGTTAAAATTCATGCCATTCCTTTCCAGGCCTGGAGGCACTCATTAACCCATCACGTTATTGAAGAGATTCAGCAGTTCATTTTGTTTTCCTCTTTAGTATTTCTTCCTTTGGGGTTCTGGTTTTTGTTTTCTTTGGCTTTGTAGTGCAAAGGGAGATTACTCTTTATTACCCAGGGCGTATTCACTGCTTTGTAGGTTGACCAGTGGTTTGATAGGATTTTATAATTTGGCAGCAGTGGATTTGTGATGCTGTCTTTTTTTTTTTTTTTTTTTTTTTTATGTTTGTTTCTTTTGAGAGAGAGAGATTGCGGATGAGCATGACTGGGGGAGGGACAGAGAGAGAGAATCCCAGGCAGGCTCCATGCTCCACATGGAGCCCGCTGAGGGGCTCAGTCTCACAACCATGAGATCATGACCTGAGCCAAAATCAAGAGTCAGGTGCTTAACCCACTGAATCACCCAGGTGCCCTAATTTGTGATGCTTCCTAAATAAGCCTGGCTCTGCTGTGTCCTTATCTCTCTCCTGGCGTCTCAGCACCTTGTGTGGGCTTCTCTCTCCAGGTGGGGATCCTAATCCACACCAATAATCCTCAGTTTTAATTGTGGTGGCTTTTGAGGGGAGGGAATGGTCCTGGGTTCTTGCGCGGTCTTAATTCACCCTGGAGAAGTTTTTATAGTCTCCGCTTCTGTCCCCCTTAATCCTGTTACGTGGCTGTAGGACACATCTGTTTTAGAAACTGCAGGTGAGTTAAGAGAAAAATAAGAATCTTCTCAGCTTTCATCATTAAGAAGCCCGTTATGGGTCCATGATCTCTAATCAACAATTTGGAAAATTAAAATTTGGAGAACAGTAAGCTTTTGAAAAACGAATCTAGAGATCACACATGACCTCCCCTGAAGAGTTCATTTAGTGAGCTGTTTGCATGTAGTGCCACCCCGATCTCCCTGAGAGTATCATGTGACACACACAGTATGTGTTAGATTAACATTCTCCGCTCTGAACTATTCAAAGTTCAAAACCCAGCTGGCCCCAAATACTTGAGATAAGGAATCGCTGGCCCGTGTTCATATTTTGATGTGAATCAGTCCAGATTTTATACAGACACACAAACACATGATATGTAAAAATACACAGTCATACATTGATAGTCACTCAAGATTAGTTGTAGTTAATACAACTAATATGCACGTGGTAGTACTTAATACATTATTATTACACGTATATTAAATATTTCAAACAAGGAGAAAGTGCAGAGCGAGGCACACATCTTTGTGTTCACACCACGAACGAACTGTTCGCATTTTTTTTGCTTATAATGATAATATCTGTTTGCATGTGAGAAATACAGCTTTTGTCCTCTTTGTACCCATTTCTTTTCCTTGTCCTCTGCTGGAAAAAAAATTGCAGATATTATGTTGGCTTTAATCTGATTTCTGTAAATGCATTTTAAAAATATGAAATATGCGTAAGGATTCTAGGTAGGTGCAATTTTTTTTAATGTTTATTTATTTTGAGAGAGAAGGCAAAAGAGCGAGAGAGAGAGCGAGAGAGAACATGAACAGGGGGAGGGGCAGGGAGAGAAGAGGGAGAGAATCCCAAGCAGGCTTTGCGCTGTTAGTGCAAAGACCGATGCGGAGCTCAGTCTCACAAACCTTGAGATCATTATCTGAGCTGAAATCAAGAGTCAGGCACTTACCTTACTTAGCCACACAGGCGTCCTTAGGTCGCTGCAATTCTCTTTCATTCTTTTATCAACAACAAAAACAGAAGGTAGTCTACCTACAAATAGTCTAGCTTTTAAATATTCAAATATTTAAAGTTTATATCTTGGAAACCAGCTTCTTTGGCACTTTAGTAGACTGAGTCATTTAAGAGTGACCTTAGTCAGCACCTAGTTATCCTGCCATGTGACTAACCTCTGAATATATTTATACAGTGTAATCCAATCCGAACACTGGAAAGGAGAAAGGCATCAAACTGTCCGACCTCTGTGTGCCCTTCAAGCCATGAACTTCTGGTGCAGTGTGGTCCTTTTACTGTTTCTGGTAGACATCACAGCAGAGTACAAATCACTTTGAGTTTCTTAGGAATAAACACCCCTAGTTAGGTAGGTCTTTCATTCTTCCTGGTGGAAAAAGAGAAAGCTGACTCTTTGTTCCTTAAGAACAGCACATTAACAACATTTCAATATTCTCTGCATTTCCTGTGTGGTTTTTGTTGGAAGAATGGAAGTCAAATTAAACTTAAAACTTGAAAAATTGAGAAGAATCTTATTAACTAAGTTTTAAGTTGGCCTGCTTGCTCGGTATGTTGAGCTTTTACAGAAATCTATTCGTTTCATTTACACTTTCTTTCCCCCCTAACTGCTGTTCTTAGTTTTAATATCTAAAGGTGGTACTTCTTCTGAGTACTGCCCATTGATTTCCAGCTGATTTACTCTGAGTTTCCTATTAATACATAATTGTGTCATATTTTAGACTTCATTTTAAAACAACCCTTTTGTGAAATTTTCCACAATGATTGATGCCATGTTCACTCTGTATCAGTCCATGATATAAATCAATAACAATTTCCTGACATTATTTGAAGATTCAGGGAAGAGTAAGATTTATAATACAATAGTAAAAGCTGGTCCAGTCTCTGTAACGTTACAGTGTCCTCGGCCTTCTTAATTTAGGACTGCATTGAATATTGTTCATCAGCTCTCTTCTGCAGTCTCTGCTAAAGACCAGTTATCTTTTTATTTTATTCTGGCAATGCAGTATAGCATAATCATTAATGGCTCAGGTTACATATTTTTCTTATTAGATGTGTGACCTTCAACCAATTGCTTTACCTCTGAAACTTCTGTTTCTTTTGCTTTAAAATGAGGATGAAAATAGCACCGTCTTCACAAGGCTAAAATAAGTGGATGTTCTTGGTATGTAGTAAGCTTTAGAGAAGTTTCTGGTTCCTCTTACTATTGATAGCACCATCATTCAAAACTTGCTATATTCCAGTTTTTCTTTACTTGGTATAATCCTACGTTCTCCATTTCCTCTTAGATTTGTATTTTTTTTTTTTGTTTTTGTTAGTCCTTTTTCTTTTAAAACAAGGTATCAAAGAATCAAAATCTCAATGTGCTAGTTGAGTATTTCTCTGGAAAGGCTTACCTTGGCCTTTCAGATATAAAAAGTAATCACTTGGTTATAAGCAACATTTATAGATTGTTTGGTTCCTGAAAGCAAAAACAAGAAATGATTTTGCTTTTTCAGGGAGTAATATAATATCACTGAATAAAACAAGTATCAGCAAGATCCTGAAAAATAGTTTCAGAAAGGAGAGACCTCTGCCCATCCCTTGAAATTTAAATTCTCAAAATTTTCTTGAGAATCTTCCAAAATGAAGTTTTTGCTTTTCCTTCATTCATGGTTAAAATACCCATGGTTGAAACATTTCTTCTGAGTGAACTCTTTCTCGTTTACTGATTATTAATTGGTTCTGTATTTTCCCAAAAGGAACTGCTTTTGGTCACAAATCAAAAGATCAGCTTAGCTGAAACAAGCAATACAAAATAGAAATAGCCAAGATGATTTTGGAATCATCAGATGGTATTATTTATAGATATAAGATACATTTTTAAAGGAAGGGATCATTTTTCTTTTTAAATGTGGGAGATTTTAATTCATAGTAGAATTATAATTTTTCATTTTATAGTTCTGAATTTAATTCTATAGAAGTAAGCAAGCAGAGGTGTACATGACCTAAAATCATTTTTATTTGGCTTTGGAAGTAAAATATTATACTAACATTTTAATATGAATGTTCAAAAGTCTAGTGGTTCCCTTCAGACAAAAAGATATAACCATATCGAACAGACCTATTCCATAGTGCTATTTCAACTTGTCCCAGGGCCCCACCCACTTTATTCAAAGAATAGGAACATGTACCTCTGTAGAGGCATGGAGAAATACCCCAAACATTCTTTTCTTCAGCTTTCCTTTAAGTTGTGCAGAGCTTCAAATATGGTGGTCAATAAAGGTAATGAGCCTGAAAAATTATGATGGTCAATAAGGGCTTGTCTAATGAGTCTGAAGAATTAAGCATCTGTATTTTGGTTGACTTTAGTTCAAGATGAATTCTAATAATGAATAAAAGGAAAAAAAGTTTCAAAGTCAGAACTGTCCAAAATAAATTACAATCACTTAATGCCGTTCAGCATACTGTGTTTCTCTATTACAGTGCCTGTATATGTTACCTCAACATCCTTTTTTAAAACCTGTTATTATTTTCTGCATTTTTATGAAGTCCAAATTTGTTAGTTTGTTAAGAATCTACAAAAAAAACCCAGTTCTAATCAGAATTTGAAAAATCATTAAAATTTTATACATCTCATTATAAAGTATCAGAAATTGCAGATAAGGCAATAGTCCCTCCTGACCGCGGAGTCTTTATCTTGAGGTTAGTATAGACATTAGTTTATTTTTACTTCTGGACTCTGTTCTATTTATGTAATATATATGTATTTACTACATATATCTACAAATAAAAACCATTATGATTTTAGCCTAGTAGAATCATACTATAAACTTTTCTGGGGGCGCCTGGGTGGCTCAGTCGGTTAAGCGTCCGACTTTAGCTCAGGTCACCATCTCACGGTCCGTGAGTTCGAGCCCCGCATTGGGCTCTGGGCTGATGGCTCAGAGCCTGGAGCCTGCTTCCGATTCTGTGTCTCCCTCTTTCTCTGTCCCTCCCCCATTCATGCTCTGTCTCTCTCTGTCTCAAAAAGAAATAAACGTTAAAAAAAAATTAATAAAAAAAAAAAACTTTTTTGTGTAATTTAATTTTTCACCGAGAAACACATATTAAGGTTCTTTCCATATTGGCACATAGATATTATTTTTAACGGGCATGGTAATCCATGGTTTATATAACCAGCCATTTATTTATTTTTTGATTCACGTTTACGTTTTTCTATGCATTTGCTATCAGAAGCAACATTGAAGTAAACATTCCAGGACAGGCCTTCGTGTGTATTCGTATGAATGTCTCTCTACCATGAATGCTGAGAAGTGAGCTTAATCTTTGTAGTGTGTGCTGTTTTTCTTTTTAATAGATGGCATCAACTTGCCCTCTAGTTGGGCTGCACCAGTTAATGCAGTCAGTTGGTTCCTCCTATTACTTAATTCATCGCTTTCTTAAAATCCTTCTACGTGTGGGAGGAAAATGTTTCCCTCCAACGGTTCCTTGCTGGGTCTGAAACTTAAACTAACAAAGCAGACCGAAGCAGAAAATGTACAGAATTATTTAATGTAAATCTTACCTGACACTGGAGCCTTAATAAGGACAGAAAGACCTTAAGAAGCAGTTAATCCTGAGCCTTTTACACGAGGTTTGATGAAGAGTGGACAGCCGTGGAAAGATGTGATAGGGCAGAGTGTGAGCTGTGTGTAGTAAACAGGGAGAAACTTAGCAAGGCTTTTTCATCCAGATTCCTCTGTGTGTGTGTCGTTTTGTTTTCCCAAATAAGGATGCTCCTTTCCTCCAGTTATAGGGAGGGCGGGCACCTCTTCCATGAAGGCATTACGATCTGCTTCAGGACGCGATCAGAAAGTCAGGTCCTGCACATGCCAATTCTTAAATTCCTCCAACTTGAAGTATGCCATATGCCAAGGTGTGCCATATTTTGGGAAAGCATGTCTGGAACCCCATAATCCTACAACACCCAGAGTGTTCTAGTATATGTGCTCCGGAGCGAGCCGTTCACCCAGAGCGTTCTAAATTATTACCATACACTTTCACATCTCCTTGCTTTTGCTTGTAACGTTACTAGTTTCTCCAACAAAATCTGAAACAGCAGTTGCAACTGAGGTAATTAATTATTGGCTATTAGGTAATTAATATTTTTACCAACTTTTTTTCATATTTTGTCTCACCTGCTTGACAGAAATAATGAAGTGTTTTTCTTTGATGCCCCTAGTATCTTATACATACGTGTGTCTTTGTAGAGCACTTGCGGTGTAGTTGAGTTGTTAATGCATCACACCAAGTAAATTGTAAGATCGTTGGGATCTGAGGTCTTCGCTGATAAGATGGGGATGGGTCACCTACGGTGTCCTAGACTGGCAGTCCCACTACATATCTTTAAGACTCCAGACATAATTTCTCTCTCTCTTTTTTTAAAATGCTGGATTAACAACAGAATAATGTGATTAACAAGAAAGAAAACAAATTATATCAGTCATTATTCAGAGTGTTAGAATAAATTAAATTTAAATGCCTCTGAGTGTTTTAATTTATGAATATTAACTACTCTATGTGGTTATTGATTCTGTTTTACCTCATTAAGTGGGTTTCTCTATATGTATACATAATATAAGTATTTAAATATTCTGATTCGAAAACGAATCACTGCCTCCAGCAGACCCATTACAAATGAATTCATATCTCAATTAAATTGAGTTGTAAACCACACAGTTGATTACCCCAAAGAGCTCATTTTAAATGCATATGACTCTTAATGGCTCCAATGGGAAGGCAACCCTTCAGTCGTGATGAATGTTTCAACTTTTAATTGAAACAAGGTTACCTAAGACATTAAGGTTACATAAGATGCTGTCAGAGCCGTTATGACTTTATAAATTTATAATTTGAATGTTCTGGCCAAAAAGGTTTTCTAAAATTAGTTTGAAAGGTGGGACAGATGCAAATGAGCTTCTCTACACAAAGATAAAGGATTGTAAGACACTTATGGTATATTTTTAATGATTTGTTTTTCTGTAATTATAGTTGATTTTAGAAGCTACTGTTTTATCATCAAATGCTACTGTTGCTCTAGATGACATCAGTATATCTCAGGAATGTGAAATTTCAGATAAGTCACTTCCAGGTACCAGCATACTAAAGAAAGGTGAGTTGTTTTTTGTTTTTTGTTTTTTTTTTTGGTTTTGTTTTTTTTTTTTGTAGTTCCTGAAGTTTTAAACATTAAAATAATTAGTTCCTCCTGATACCAAAATTTAAAATATATTAGAGTCCTTCAGTAATATGGCTCACTAATAGCTAATACCAGGATGTGGGTTATATCACATATCCTTCAAAACCGAAACATATTTTTGAAATATGTATGTGCTGTTTCACAGTCTAGGCTTTAGAGACTCTTCCAATAATATTCTATCCTTGTGGCTAAAACTGTCACATGCGGTTTTTTAGTTATAAAATTATGAAAGAATTTTAATTATTTTGCGTATTATAAAAACACTTATGTAAGAATTCTATCCTAATTTTGTTTGGCACTTCAAATGAAAATATAGAGAAATTCATGTTTCAGAATTACCTAGGAGTTAAAAAAAAAAACAAAAACTTACTGGGTTTGGAAAAGTAATTTAAGGCCAGCCAAAAATTTAAATGCTGACCCTAAAATTCTCTGTTTAAATTCAGAACATAGTATTTTCAGGTAACAGATGGAGTTTGGCTAATTCTTTGACTAAATATTTCATAGACCATTTCAATTAAGGTACAGAAAGATTGTCATAAAAATCATATAGGCATTTTTGAAAGTCCAACCATTATTTCGGCTCTGAGAATGGGTTGAAACAGCATACATTATGCCTGTGGATACTTTGTCATCCTAACACTGATGCCTTTGATCCCTCCTACTCCAGAGGGAGTAAATAGACAACATTAAAGATTTCGCCTGCAAACCATCGCACTTTATTTATTTATTTTTTGTCTGTATACACGAATATTATTTGCATTTGGAAATCAGGCACATCACATTCTGAAGTTATGTTTCATTAAACAACATACTTAGTAAATGGAAGAGTAGCGCTTTTCCAGGAACCAAGTGCAGTCATCAAGGATAATATAGGGGAAACAGTCCTGGATTGAGAACTGGATTGAAGAATTTTAATTAATAGTCCTTTTTTCTAAAGACATCTTTCACTGGTAAGATTGTACAAGTCTGTGTACTAACTGTATATGGTGCCATATATTTATTCAGAACATGTGTTCTGTACTTACAGTAAACCTTTCTAAGCTCTGTATGTGTAGTGGTTTTGATATAGACATTGAGGAGTGCAAAGCAACAGATTTAATGATTAATGTTTTTGAGGGTTTAACCAGAATTACCTTATTTATGTTATTTGATTAGCATTTTCCTTCCCCGAATCAAATACCACATGACCAGAATTGGAATCGCAGAAAGTTGACATTGAAGAGAATGCAACTGGAGGCAACAATGTGGTTAAAAGTTTTAAATTATCACTAAAATTAACATTAGCAGAAGTCTCTGAGAGTACTTGATCTCACGGACAGAGAAATCTTTTCAGAAAGTAAATCAAAACTCAGTTTATGTGTTCTTCGATCCAAGTATTATCTTAGTTGGTTAGAGCATAAATATTTAAAAAAAAATTTTTTTTGATGTTTATTTAGTTTTTAAGGATAGAGAGAGACAGAGGGTGAGCTGGGGAGGGGCAGAGACAGAGGGAGACACAGAATCTGAAGTGGGCTCCAGGCTCTGAGCTGTCAGCACAGAGCCCATCTTGGGGCTGGAACTCATGGACTGTGAGATCATGACCTGAGCCGAAGTCAGACGCTTAACTGACTGAGCCACTCAGGTGCCCCAAGTTAGAGCATAATTCTAATTAGGACAAACTTTTATGACTTTTTCCTGAAAGGCCAATTGTTTTACATAAAGAGAAAAAAAAAACAAAAACCTTTTTTACTGTTTGTGTAGATTTGTTCAATAGGTAATTATAAGATCTCTCTTGTGGAATTTAGTGTTATTACCGGGCAGAAACTTAGGGATGGCACTAGAATAGGCATTAAACAATAAGGCAAGTCCCACTGGTAATGAATTATGTTATATTTGTGGGGCAGAATGGCCAGAGATTTACCTAGACCCTGTGTTTGAATTAAAGCCTTGGAAGGCTTTAATCAGCATGCAAATGGCTATAACAGTTAAGAGCAATTCTTAGTGCCTTATGTATACATTTGAAGCACCATCCACGGGATGAAAACAGAATTCTGATTTGGCCTTTTTATCTTGCTTCTGTGTGCTTAGCGTATTTAAAAACTAGTATTCATAAAGCAATTATACATTCCATTTATTCACTGAAGGGGAAGAGTATGTGTTATCCTCTCCATCTCTTAATGTTGAAGCTGGATTTGTGCCACGTGAGGAAGCAGGCTCTATTTCATCCAGCAAGTTCTGTGATTTTACATCTGATTCCCCAAATGGAGCAGATGAAGCCAACTGTGGTGAGTCAGTACTTTAATCACTTAGTCATTTGGCTAAGATTTATGTGCACCGTGGTCCCCACTTATCCATAGAGGATACATTCCAAGACCCCCAGTGGATGCCTCAAACCACAGATAGTACCAAATCCTGTATATTCTATGTTTTTTCCTATACATATGTATCTATGATAGAGTTTAAGTTATAAATTAGGCACAGGAAGAGATGAACAATAATAATTAAATAGAACAATTATAACAGTGTACTATAATAAAAGTTGTGTGAATGTGGTCTTTCTCAAATACCTATTGTACTTACCCTTCCTGTGATGATGTGAGTTGATAAAAATTCCTCCTTGATGGGATGAAATGAGGTGAACAATGTAGTCATTGTGACATAGTATTAGGCTACTATTGACCTTTAAAAAAAATTCCAGTATAGTTAAAATACAGTGTTATATTAGTTTCAGTTGTACAATATAGTGATTCAAGATTTCCATACGTCACTAGGTGCTCATCACAACAAGTGTACTCCTTAATCCTCATTATCTATTTCACCCATCTCCCCATCTACCTCCCTTCTGGTAACCATCAGTTTGTTCTCTGCAGCTAAGAGTCTGTTTCTTGGTTTGTTCCTTTCTCTTTTTATTTCTTTGCTCATTTGTTTTGTTTCTTAAATTCCACATATGTGTGAAATCATATGGCATTTGTCTTTCTCTGACTTATTTCACGTAGCATTATACTCTCTAGCTTCATCCATGTCACTGCAGGTGGCAAGATTTCATTCCTTTTTATGGCTGAATAAATATAGAACAAATATGAGTATGAATATACTGCATCTTTTTTATTCATTCATCAATCAGTGGACACTTGGGCTGCTTCCGTAGTTTGACTGTTGTAAATAATGCTGCTATAAACCTAGGGGTGCATATATCCCTTCGGATTGGTGTTTTTGTATTCTTTGGGTAAATACCCAGTAGTGTGATTGCTGGATCATAGGGTAGTTTTATTTTTACCTTTTAGAGGAACCTCCATACTGTTCTCCACAGCGGCTACATCGGTTTGCATACCTGTCAACAGTGCGTGAAAAAAGGGTTCCTTTTTCCACGTCCTCGCCAACACTTGTTTCCTCTGTTTTTGATTTTAACTACTCTGACATATATGACATGATACCTCATAGTTTTGATTTGCATTTCCCTGATTATGGGTGATATTTTGAGTACTAACCCTTTATTGGATATGTTATCTGCAACTATCTTCTCCCATTCAGGAGGTTGTACCAAAAATGATAAGATACCTAGGAATAAACCTAACCAAGCATGGGAAAGTCTATAAAACTATAAAACATTGATGAAAGAAATTGAAGACAACACAAAGAAATGGAAAGACATCCTATGCTCATGGATTAGAAGAACAAATATTACTGAAATGTCTATGCTACCCAAAGTAGCAGATTTAATATGGTCCCGATCAAGATTGTAACAGCATTTTTTGCAGAACTAGAACCAAAAATCCCAAAATTTATCTGGAACTACTAAAGACCTCGAACAGACCTGTTTTTCTTTTGAAAAAGAAAGCTGAAGGTATCACAATTCTGGACTTCAACTTATATTACAAAGTTATAGTAATCAAAATAGTATGGTGCTGGCACAAAAATAGACACATAGATCAATGGCACAGAATGGCAAACCCAGAAATAAACCCACAATTATGTGTTCAGTTAATCTTTGATAAAAGGGGCAACAAAATTTAACGGGAAAAAGACCATCTCTTCACCAAATTGTGTTGAGAAAGCTGGATGGCTATGTGCAAAAGAATGCAACTGACCACTTTCTTACTCCATACACAGAAATAAACTCAAAATGGATTAAAGACCTAAATGTGAGACCTGAAACCATAAAAATCCTGGAAGAGAGCACAGACAGTAATGTCTTGGACATCAGCTGTAGCAACATTTTTCTAGATGTCTCCTGAGGCAAGGGAAACAAAAGCAAAAACGAAGTATTAGGACTACATCAAAATAAAAAGCTTCTGCACAGTGAAGGAAACAATCAGCAAAACTAAAAGACAACCTACTATTGACCTTTGGGCTATACATCAGAAAAAGGATCATCAGCTTCCTAACTGTGGTTGACCTTGGGTCAACATACGTATTTACTCTCTGAATGTAAAGTGCGCACTACTCGGGTGAATATTATTTAATGAAGACAGCCAGGATGGAGACCTCTGTACAACTGAAATGACTTGTGCTTGAAAGCAAACCAGATTAGCTTTAAACCAGTAGGAAAAAAAATGAAGAGACCTCTGTAACCCTCAGTTTTGCTGTGTTGGAGTATAGAATTTGAAATAAATGCAAGATAGAACTCAAAAGACAGGAACAGGAGTGTGTTGAAGACATTCCTTTACTAAATTCTTTTTGGATATGTACTCTTCCTCTAAATAATTGCCATTCTAGTAGCAGAGGACTGTATAATGCCTAAGAACGTTCTTTCAAACTATAGTACCAATAAATTGGTCCTAAAACTATAGATCTTGGCTAGTTCTGTATGTTTTTAAATCTTTAAGAGTCTACTTTAATTTTTTCTTTTCTGAAGGTGGGGCATCTGTTCTTTCTGCATTAAACTTCTATGAGTCTAAAGTTATCCTACCATCCTTGGAAAATTATTAAAGAAGGAAAAGAAGGGGATGGTGTTGGTGGACAATATTTGCAAAAGTATTTAAAAACTCTTGTTGAAGGGGCACTTGGGTGGCTCAGTCGGTTAAGCATCTGTCTTCGGCTGAGGTCATGATCTTACCGTTCATGGGTTCAAGCCCTGCATCGGGCTGTCTACTGTCAGTGCACAGCCTGCCTCGGATCCTTTGTCTCTCCCTCTCTCTGCCGCTCTTCTGCTCGCACTTTCTCTCTCTCTCAAAAAATAAATTAATGTTAAAAAATTAAAAAAAAAACTGTTGAAGACAATGAGGTCAGAAAAGAGGGAAGGTTATAAGAATATCACATTCTATTGATCACCCATACCTGAAATGAAGCTCAAGTAGTTTTCAGTCAAGACAGTGTAGGGTCATGGGCATTTTTATGAGGCTTGATGGAGCATCCAGTTGGATAGACTCTTCCAACAATCCATGCAGAATATAGATCAGATTGGGACACATGGGTCCCTCAGTTGGTGTCCCAATTAAGTGTCCCAGTTAAGTGTCCCAGTTAAGTGTCTGACTTTAGCTCAGGTCATGATCTTACAGTTCATGAGTTCGAGCCCCATGCCCGGCTCTCTGATAACAGCTCAGAGCCTAGAGCCTGCTTCAGAATCTGACTCCATATCTCTCTGACGCCTCCCCTACTCATGCTCTGTCTCTCTCTCTCTCAAAAATATATAAATGTAAAAAATAAAAAGAATATAGATCAGATTTATGAGAAAAATCAGGGGCATTGTTAGGTTATGATACATTGGCAAGGGAGCTGTGCTATGACTCATCACCCACTTATATTGAGCATCTATTTTATACCAAGAGATTCACTAAAGAATAAAATGTGATGATTTCCCTCAAGAATCCATTGGAGGAAGAAATACATTGTGTATAATAGTGTTGCAGTATAATTAGGTGTATAAATTTCTGTTACAACTCTAAGGATTGGAGATCATATTCCTTAGAAGGTAGATCATTTCTCAGCAGAAGTTTCTTAAAATGTTTTGTTTTATCTTGCCATATCAGAAGAACTGTCCATTGAAAGTTCTGCCAGGGAGTAACAGTTGTAAGCCTGCCTCTGAATACATTAAGACTGTTACCAAAGGTACATGGTTTAAGAACTTTTTCCATATGAACTCCTGTATCATCAAAACAAATCTAAGATGTTACTATTTTTAGCCTCATTTACAGACTTTCTTAACGATTAGTGTCCATTCAGGAGACAGAAACCACACTAGTAGTTTGAACAAAGCAAGTGTAATGAAAAGAATTATTATGTAATTTTAAAAAGTGGTTATCTACAGCAAGAAATAAAAGAGCAATAAAGAAAGGAATGGCGAATGTGGACCAACTACTACCTCTAGTGCTGAGACGGAGAATCCAAGGGAGGAGTGAATTGGATGAGTGCAGCCTCCCCATATCCCAACAATGACATTTATACTTGACTGGAGAGGGTGTTACTGGGATCCATTGGAAGGTAGAGAAATTTGCTGGGATGTTTTGAGCTAGATTTGGTTAATAGCTGGTAGGCCAAGGCAGAAATTATCCATCAAGATGCCTGCAAAACTCATTGAAGGGTGACTGTAAGTGGGTCACTTTAAATTGCAGGAAGGTGTGGGGCAAAAACAAACAAAATCCCCCAAAGTACTTGGACCCCAAAAGAGAAGCTTCTTACCCTACTGTGCTTTGTGGTATCCATCCTGTGTTGCTACTAACAAAACCAGACATCATATGAGCAGTTCAAAAGAGAAATGTTTACAAAGTCCAGCAGGGCAAGGAAGGGTAGATTTGGAACTGAGACTAATAAATTTATGATGTGCATACTTGCCTAACATTGCCAGGTCTGTAAGCGGTGGAATCATAGTGAATCTAGGCAGTCAGCTTCCAAACCCCAAACTTAAAAAAAAAATTTTAATGTTTATTTTCAAGACGGGGAGAGGAGCAGAGAGAGGGAGACCCAGAATCTGAAGCAGGCTCCAGGCTCCGAGCTGCCAGCACAGAACCTGTCATGGGGTTCAAACTCAAAAACTCTGAGAACGTGACCTGAGCTGAAGTCAGATACTCAACCAACTGAGCCGCCCAGGCGTCCCCAAACCCCACACTCTTAACCACACATCATACAGCCTTTCAAACGCATCATTAAAATAAGACTGGTACTTTTCAGAAATGAATGGTTGCCCTCATATCCACTTTGAGCAATCGGAATTATGAAGCCAGTGATAAAGACTTCAGTTTTGGAGGAGGCATCATGCCCTCAGGCCCCTAGGATATCAAGTGGTCATTTTCCAAAGGTCATTTACCACTGGAATGGTAAATGCTGACTATAACTCTAATGTTCTTTTTCTTTTTTTCCCCTTCAGTTTTATTATTAAATAATTGACATGCATCATTGTATAAGTTTTAGGTATATAGCATGATCGCTTGATTTTCATATATTGTGAAATGATTACCACAGTAGGTTCAGCTAACACCCATCTTCTTAAACAGATGCAATAAGAAGAAAGAAGAAAGGAAAACCCTTTTCTCTTTGTGATGAGAAGGCTTAGAATTTACTTTGCTACCAGCCTCTCTGTATATCGTACGACAGTGTTAGCTGTGGTCATCATTTTGTACCTTAGATCCCTAGTGGTTATTTATCTTGTCACCAGAAGTTTGTTCCTTTTGGTCAACTTCTTCCAGTTCTCCTCCCACCCCCCTCCAACTTCCATCTCTGGGAGCCACAAGTCTAATCTCTTTTTCTATGAGTTTGTTTGTTTTGCATTGTACATCTAAATGCGATCATTCAGCATTTGTATTTCTCTGTTTCACTTGGCCTAGTGTCTTCAATATCTTCTCCATCCACGTTATTGCAAATGGTAGCATTTGTTTTTTTTTTTTGGTTATGAATAAATAATATTCCATTCTATATATGTATATGTGTGTACGTATGTATGTATACCACAACTTCTTTATCCATTCACTCATTGATGGACATTAAAGTTGTTTTTATGTCTTCCCGGTTGTAAATAACGCTGCTGTGAACATGGGGGTGCAGATATCTTTTTGAATTGGTGTTTTTGTTTCCTTTGGCTATGTTCCCAGAGGTGGGATTGCTGGATCGCATGGTAGTTTTAGTTTTCTGAGGATCCTCGAAGCCATTTTCCATATTGGCTGCACCAATTTACGTTCCTGCCAACAGTGCGCAACTTTTCTCCACATCCCCTCCAGTATTTGTTCTCTTGTGTTTTTCGTAATAATCATTTTGAGGTGTGAAGTAATATTGTGGTTTTAATTTGCATTGCCCTAATTACTAGTGATGTTGAACACCTTTGTATATCTTCTTTGGAGAAATGTCTATTCATGTTCTTTGCATGTTTTTTAATCGATTATTTATTTTTGCCCTTGAGTTCTTTATATTTTGTATTTTAACCCGTTGGGAGATAGTTTACAAATACGTGTTTTTCCCATTTTGCAGGTAGTCTTTTCACTTTGTTGATGGTTTTGTTAGGTGTGCAGAAGATTTTTAGTTTAATGTAGTCCCACTACATTATTTTTGACTTTGTTGCTTGTGTATAGGGTGTCATATCCAAAAAAAATATCACCAAGATCTATACCAAGAAAATTAAGTTCTATGGTTATTTTAGGAGTTTCATGGTTTCAGGTCTCAAATTTAAGTCTTAGTTCATTTTGAGTTAATTTTTGTAAGTGGTATAAGATATGGGCCCAAGTTTCATCATTGTACATGTGAATATCCAGTTACCCCAGCAGCATATATTGGAGAGATTGTCTTTTCTTCATTGAGTATTCTTGTCTTCTTTGTCAGTAACGGTTGACTGTCTATGCTTGGGTTGATTTCTGGGTTTTCTGTTCTTTCCATTTGTTTCTTTGTTTTTAGCCAGTACCATATTATTTTGGTGATTGTAGCTTGCAATCAGGAAGTGTGATGCCTCCTGTTTTGTTCTTCTTTTTCAAGATTGTTTTGCCTAGTTGAGTTTTTTTTTTTTTTCGTTCCATTTTAGGTGTGTTTTTCCCACTTCTATAAAAAAAAAAGGCCATTGGAATCTTGATAGGGTTTATATTGGATCTATAGATGGCTTTTGGTAGTATTGACATTTTAGGACTGTTAATTTTTTTCAATCCATATTTTCATTTATTTGTGTCTTTCTCAGTTACTTTCATCAGTGTCTTAAAATTTTCAGAGTAGAGATCTTTCACCTTCTCAGTTAAATTTTTTCCTAAGTATTTTATTGTTTTTGATGCAATTGTAAAATGGGATCAATTTCTTTATTTTTCAGAAAATTTGTTGTGGGCACAAGTAGGAGAGGGGCAGAGATAAGGAGAGAGAGAATCCCAAGCAGGCTCCCTGCTGTCAGTGCAGAGCCCAGCACAGGGCTCGAACTCAGGAAATGTGAGATCATGACCTGAGGTGAAATCGAGAATCAGATGCTTAACCTACTGAACCACACAGGTGCCCCTCGATTGACTTTTAAAGTACGTTGCTTTTGTATTTTGCAACTATACTGAGTTTAGTTGGTTGCCCTAACAGGTTTTTAGTTGAGTTTTTAGGATTTCTTCTATATAAAAACCTGCCATCTGCAAATAGACACCATACATCTTCCTTTTGAATTCTGATGCCTTTTATTTATTTTTCTTGACTGATTGTCCTAGCTAGGACTTCTAGTACTATGTTGAATAGGAGTGGTGAGAGTGGGTACTTTATCTTGTTCCTGATTTTGGAGGAAAAGTTTTCAACCTTTCACCATTAAAGGTGATGTTAGCTGTGGATTTTTCATATATGTCTTTTATTATAGTGAGATATGTTACTTCTGTGCCTGATTTCTTAACTGTTTTTATCATGAATGACCATTGAATTTTGTCAAGTAACTTTCCTTTGTCTAGAGAAATGATCATATGAGTTTTTTCTTTCTTTCTATTAATGTAATGTATCACATGGATTCATTTCCATATTTTGAGCCATCTTTTCATCTCAGGGATAAATTCTACTTGATCATGGTGAATTATCCTTTTAATAGGCTTCTGAATTCAGTGTACTTGTATTTTGTTAAGAATTTTCACGTCTGTATTCATCAGTTTATTGGCCTGTGATTTTTTTTCTAGTAGTTCTTTTCTGATTTTGTTGTCAGGATAGTGCTGGCCTCCTAAATGAGTTTGGAAGTATTGTCTCATAATTGATTTTATGGAAGAGTTTGAGAAGTATTGATGTAAATTCTTTCTTAAATGTTGGGTAAAATTCACCAAGGAAGCCGTTTGGCCCTAGACTTTTCTTCTTGGACAAAGTGACAAAAATTCTTTGCCCTAGTGGAATTTGAGAACTGAAATGTAGGAGTGCCTGGGTGGTTCAGTCAGTTACGCATCCAACTTTGGCTCAGGTCATGATCTCAGAGTGGGTTTGAGCCCTGAATCAGGCTCTCTGCTATCAGCGTGGAACCCGCTTCAGGTTCTGTCTCCCTCTCTCTGCCTCTCCTCCCTCTCTCTCTTAAATATACATAAACGTTAAAAAAAAAAGTGGGATATAGACAATAAACAAGAAATAAGTAAAATGTTTATCATATGAGGAAAATTAATCAGGTAATGGTAATGGGAGATGCCCATGTGGGGACCGAAATTGCAACGTTGAAAAATTTATTTAATTTTAAAATTCTACTATAATTAATGTACAGTGTTAATTTCAAATGTACAATATAGTGATTCAGCAATTCTATACATTACTTAGTGATCATCATGATGAATGTTCTCTTCTAGGATTTTTATGGTTTCAAGTCTCCCAGTTAGGTCCTTAATCCGTTTTGAGTTTATTTTTGTATATGGTATATGAAAGTGGTCCAGTTTCATTTGTTTGCAGGTAGCTGTCCAGTCTTCCCAGCACCATTTCTTTAAGAGACTGTCCTCTTCCCATTGCAGATTCCTGCCTTCTTTGTTGAAGATTAGTTGATCTTATGGCTGTGGGTTTATTTCTGGGCTGTCTATTCTTTTCTTTTGATCTGAATGTCTGTTTTTTGTGCCAGCAACATGCTATTTTTGATGACTACAGCTTTGTAGCATAAACTGAAATCTGAGATTGTGCTACTTCTAGTTTTTTCTTTTTCAAGATTGCTTTGGCTATTTGGGGTCTTTCGTGACTCCATACAAATTTTAGGATTACTTGTTGAAGTTCTGTGAAAAATGCTGTTGGCATTTTGATAGAGATGTCATTAAATTTGTGGAGTGCCTGAGTAGTATGGTCACTTTAACAATATTTATTCTCCTTTGGGTCATTTTTGATTACTGATTCAGTCCTCCTACTAGAAAATGGTCTAGTCAGATTTTCTATTGTTTTCTGACTCAGTCTTGGTAATTTGTGTGTTTCAAATAATTTTTTCATTTCGTCTAGGTTTTCCAGTTCTTTGGTGGATAGTTGTTTATAACAGCCACTTATGATCTTTTGTATTTCTGTGGTGTCCCTTGTAATGTGCTTTTTACGTTTGTAATTTTAGTTATTTGTTTCCTTTCCCTTTTTCTTTGCTTAGCGTACCTAAGGGTTTGCCAATTATATGTATGTTTTCAAGAACTAACTGTTAGTTTGGTTACTCTTTTCTATTGTTTTTCTATTATCTATTTCATTTATGTTTGCTCTAATTTTTATTTCTTTTCTTCTATTACCTTTGAGCTGTATTCTACTTTTTTTAGTTGCTTAAGGCATAGAGGTAGGTTACTTATTTAGGATCTTTTTTGCCTCTTAATGTAGGCTAATTACTATAAACTTCCTTGTTAGAATTGCTTTTATTAAATCCCACGAGTTCTGGTATATTGTATTTTCATTTTTGTCTGTCTCAAAAAACCTTTCTTTTCAATTTCCCCTTTAGCTTTTAATTTGGTCAAATGGCTTTTAGGCTAATGTTGCTTAATTTACATGTGCTCATGAATTTTCCAGTTTTCCTGTTAGTATTGATTTCTAGTTTCATGCCATTATGGTCAGAAAAGATATTTGGTGTGATTTCAGTCTTCCTGAGTTTGCTAAGACTTCTTTTGTGGCATAACATGTGGACTGTCCTAAAAAGTATTCCCTGTGTGCTTGAGAAAAATATCTGTTCTGCTGTTGTTGATGAGAATGTTCTGTGTATGTGTCAAGTCTTTTTGGTCAGTAGTGTTTTTCAGATCCACTGTTGTTGGTTCTCTGGATGATCTATCCCTTGTAATATGGTTTATTTCTCCTTTTAGCTTTGTCAGTTTTTGCCTTATATATTCAGATGCTCCAATGTAGTGCACAAAATATTTATAATTGTTGTGTCTTATTAGTGTATGGACCCCTTTATCATTATATAATAACCTTCTTTGTTTATTATTTTTGGTTTACAATTGGTATCTGGTTTAAGTAAAAGCTAGTCTGCTTTTTTTTTTTTTGATTACCATTTGCTAACAATGTCTTTTTTCATCCTTTTACTCTCAGTCTGTGTGCCTTTGAGAGTAAAGTGAGTCTTTTTTTAGGCACATAATGTTGGGTCTTGTTTTTTAATCCGTTCAGCCATTTTGTGCCATTTAATTGGAGAAATCTGTTTACAACTAAGGTATTTATAGGTAAGGACTAAATATTGCCATTTTGTTCATTTTCTGGTTGTTTTGTATGTCCATCATTTTTTATTTAAACCTGATATTTTTGTGTGTGTGTGCTTTGGTGCCTGTTGGTATCAGTATGCTTTGAGTTCTTATCATGTCTTATGTAATTACTATGGGATTTTCCTAGTAGTTACCATGAAGCTTCCATAAAATATATTTTAACACCTCATTTTTGAAAAAAGTATATTTATATCTTTTGAAAGAAAGAGAGAGAGGGAGAGAGAGAGAGAGAGAATGAACAGGGAAGGGGCAGAGAGAGAAGGAGAGAGAGAATCTCAAGCAGGCTCCATGCTATCAGGGCAGAACCCAAAGCAGGGCTCAAACTCACAAATCGTGAGATCATGACCTGAGCTGGATTTGAGAGTTGGAGGCTTAACTGACTGAGCCACACAGGCATCCCTAACAACTCATTTAAAAATGGTAACAACTTCAGTAAAATGTATAAACCTTATACTTTTACTCCCTCTCTTCCTTTTTGGTTACTGCTGGTATAATATACATATTTTTACATTGTATAATTAGTAACAGATTATAGTTATGGTTATTTTTACTACATTTTTTAAACTTAAGCTAGAGTTTTCAGTGAATTCACCACCACCATTACTATATTGCAAAATCTATGACTGTATGTTTACTATTACCAGTGAGATTGGCACTATCTTCTTATGCTTTATGATGTTAGTTGATGTTCTTTTACTTTTACTCAAAAAACTTACTTTAGCATTTTTGGTAAGGTAAATATATGTATGGAAGATTCCCAATATGTGAGCCCATAGTTTCTCTGCAGTCCCTGTGCAGGTGTGAGATCAGAGTCGGGGCTCCCACAAAGCACCTCCAGTGCTGACTTGGGGAGTTAGTTGTTGTGCGTGGGCTCTTTTTGAGGAACCAGCGGCTCAGGGGAGACCTTTGGGTGGTGCTGAGCTGGCTTAGGGGTAGGGGGAGCAGTGTGGTCAGTATACAGCTGCCTCTCTTCCCAGGCAGTCTGTCTTTGTCTCTGAGGGGCAGGGAGTGCTTTAGCCTCACTCCCTTGTTCTAGGATTCTCTCAATGATGTTCTGTTCTTTACTTCTTCTTAAGTTTATTTAGGAGAGAGAGAGAGAGAGTGAGCACATAGCAGGGCAGGGGCAGAGAGGGAGGGAGAGAGATAGGATCCCAAGCAGACTCCCCTCCGAGCCACCCACGCAGAATAGTTAGTTGTAATTCTTACGAAGGGAGTGAAGTATAAGGAATAACCTATGTTCCCATCTTGATGACATCATTCCTTGTTTTATTTTTTATTAAAAGAATACTTTATCCTCTCATAATTATTTGTTTAATCACACTGCATTTCATAAGATAGTTTTATAGACATGGAACGACGATAGGAGACCACGGTTTGGCAATGGCCCCATGATCATAGTGAATAGAGTTAAAAAATTAGTAAATGAACTCCAGCCTTCTCGTGTCTTTGTTTTCATTTCTTTGCCTGCTTTGTTTTTGCAGTTAATTTTACACTGTGAATCTGTTTATTTATAGAAATTCTTTTCCTTTACCCCATTTTTTTGAATCTATGCATTAAAATTTCTGATGCCGAGTTGAGATGAGGTAAAGACACTAAAAAAATTTAGGGGGGTAAGAGTGGGTAGGGATCTTTTTTCTTTTTTGTAGCAAAAGGAGAAAAGGAAGCCTGTGGATTTTAGGCAGAGAGGCTGGCACTGCACTGGCTAGCATATCAGTTTCCCTGGGGAGAACTTAATTGCTTGACAAAACACGCGTTTCCTCTGAGGAGAAAAATACAATACCACCCTCAGGATTTCTCTTCATAAACATGAATCCTCCTTAAAAGGAATATTGGTATTCTAGAATTTCAGATACTTAGTATTTTAATGCAATTTATTCTAATTTTCTCATTTTCATAAGCATCTCTAACCCAATTTGATTTCTTTTTTTTTTTTTAGATGAAACCAATTATGACTTACCTCAAAAGGGTTATTAAACTCCAATGAATTTAGGTTTTTGGTGCCTCCAAAATCTCTTCAAATTTTTTAGAAAAAAAAAAAAACCAAATATATGTTTTAACTCAATTTTGGTAAGGGAACAAAGTTAGTATTTATTTTAAGGTTGAGAATGTGTAGAGGTTATGGCATTTTGCAGATTATTGGTAATCTTGGATCATTTAATGAAATGTTTCCTTGTTTATATTATAAAATTACAACTACTTTGGTTACAATGTAAGTATACCTAATGAAGCCTGTCTTCCTGCCTTTTTTTTTTTTTTTTTTTTTTTTTTTTTTTTGCCTAGGGGTTAAAAAATAGTCATACTAGCAAAGTTGGAAGTGTTCTAGTTTCTCTGGGCTTGAAGTGCATTTTAAAATTTTCTTTTCCTTCTCTCATGGTCATGAAGATACTCTTCAGAAGTTTCTATTTTTGTGAACAAATGTTAGCTTTCTTAAAGACTAAAATAGGTAATATTACTTTACACAGAGCTTGCTTTAGGTCTGGAAAGTAACTTACAGAGTGGAAAATGAAGATAGCATCAGTGGTTCCTGTTCTCAAGTCCACACTGTATCAAAAGGACATATGTAAATTATTTTGTCCTAATCCACATTATGTAATGTAGATGAGATAGCCAACATTTCAGAAACAACTCCATACATAGTAAAGATATTTTAATATTCCCAAACAATATTTTTTAACACTGTAACTTATTTTTGCCTACAGACTTTTATCACGTGAGATTTTTTTGTTTTGTTTTTAAAGATCTAAATCATTTCTCATGTTCTACTTTCTGTTTGCTCACAGGAAAAACCACCTAAGTCAATACTTAGTATTTGAATTCAGTAAAGACTAGGCAAAGACAGGTTGAGCAGTATAGGAAAAAGGAAAGATTTATGATTTTTCTGATTTACTTTTTCAAACTTAAATACCGGTTGTATATTTCCTCCAAACTACTATATCTGCTAAATATAGAAATGTTGGTTAGCACATCTGGAGCTGAGATATAAAATAGAGACTTAATGAGTTTATGTGTTGGTGTTTCAGAAGCCACCTCCATGTGTATCAGAAATTCGTTACACTCCAGTAGGAGCTTTTGTATTGTGCTTTGAGATTTAGCAACTTCTTTTAACTCATGCATGCATTGGAAGAAAGCTTGAATTACCCCTAGCTACGTTTCTTTTGCTGTGTATTTTATTGAGAATATGAGTGTGTGTGTGTGTGTGTGTGTGTGTGTGTATCTTGATCCTTTAGGGCCGGCTTTTTCTGCATATATTCTGAAAAAAAAAAATGCTTTCAGAAGGTGTTTTTTTTTGTGTGAGATTTGACATATTTAAACTTATAGAATTAAAGGCTTTCTAAAATGCACCTCTCCGTATAACTACAAACTGCTTTTTGGTTTTATAGAAATAGAAGCTACTATTTTCTCCTTTCCAGCTCCTGCTCTTTTCTGTAGGCCTAATTACAAAATAAACCTAAATTTGCTAATTATTGAGCATCTTATTTTTTTATTAAGTGTATATTAGCAAATAAATCCTTGTAGAAAAAAGGATATCTAGTTATGTTTTTCTTAGTAAACAGAATTTTCACTGTTTTAGTCATATTGCCCTCAAATTATAATTTAGACACTGTTTTGCAGTCAACAAAAACACTTCTCTAGACAAAGGTAATTGTAAAAGACTGGAATGAGAAATTGTTGAGGTAAAGGCTCATCATTACTGTGATAAAACCAAGAAGTGAGTGGAGAAAAAGTCCATTCTCATTTATGGAGTCACTGATCCCTGGGGTGGTGGGGGGAAGATATTTTTGTAGACAAGTAAAATCTGGTAAATAACCCATGGTATTATGAACAATCTTTGCTGCAGACAATTATGTTGTTAGATTAGAGAAATTCAGGACAGTAGAGATAAAATAATTAAATAGATAATAAAGTACATGATAAAGAGCCGAGACAAAAAAAATAAAGGTTTTTTTTAATTTCTCAGTTGAAAATTCTATTGAGGATAAAATCTGTATTTAATAATACAGTATTTTTCTATGAGTATTTAAGATTAAATTTTATTTAATTTTATTTATTTAATAAAATATTTAATTTTTATATTTAATTTAATATATATATTTAATAAATTTAATAATTTAATAAATATATTTAATTTAATAAATAATATTTAATTTTATTTATTAATTTAATTAAGATTAAATTTTATTTCTCTTTTCATACTAGCAATGTGTGTGATGAAAAGTATAAAAATGGATAATGATCCTCCCCTATTCAACACCACGTGCTTTTAGGAATCCATATCTCCTAGCCTTGTAGAACTTTATCACTGTAGACAGTGAAATTTACATTTCCTTCCAGTGTTGATATAAACCTCTCTCTTTGGGATAGGTATTTAAAGACACTTGACATCTATGCCTGGGGTATAGATTTAAAGATGCCTAAAGATACCATATGATAATAATATAAATACTAACACACAGTTAGCTATAAAACGCTTATGTTGTACCTGACATTGTTTGGAATGTATTTATATGTATTAATTAACTTACAGTTAAGAAAAGTAAGGCATAAAGAGAATGAATGTTATGGTGCTTTTTACACAGTTACTTCAGGGTAGGGGTGGGAGTGTGAAATGGGTCTTAGTGTTGCTTTTCCTTTCACTAAGTCTTCCAGAACAATTAAATGTGTATGGTTCACAAACAACATAAACCTCTTTACACTCATGGGATTTTAAAAGGAAGACTTTTAAGTAGGCTAATATATCTTAATTTCCCCTGACTATTTCAAGAGTGTTTGAACATTTCTGTCATTTTGCTAGGTTTGTACGGTAGACATAGAAAGGAGTTTTTCCTTTAGGGAAAAAGAATCTCGAGAGAGAATCTAAACATATGTGCATAAAAGAAGCCATAATAATCTATTGCCCTTCAAATATAATTGTTAATAATAATAATAAGAAACTTTTTAAATACCTGCTGAAAGAAATTGTGTAGAGTATGCAAAGATGTGAAGATAAAAAATATACACAAAAAAGTAATGGCTAGAAAAAGCTGATTTTGTTCCATGGACAATAAAAGCCGGACTAGGACAGGAATCTTTAAGCATCTAAGATAAGGATCACAAGGAGGGCATTAATGAAAAGTTTAGGAATAAAGGCATTTTTGACATCATTTGGAAATTCCGTAAGACACAGGGGAATTGGCCACAAGCATGGTTTCAGTTGGAGAATTGAGTTGCTTAAAATGAAAGTGAGGCAGGTTGGTTAGAGTAGGTTTACCTGTGAAGTTAATTTTACATCACTGTGGTGGAGGAGTGAGTACTTGAGGAGGGTGCCTGGAGAGATGGGATAATAATAGGACACAGGTGTTATAAAACCCTTGTCCTCAGGGTCACTTCATTCATTCAATAAATATTTATCAAACAGTATACGTGGGTCTATAACTGTTTCCAGAGAGAACAAGACATATGTGGATTCTAACTTCATAGAGATTGCAGTCTATACCAACCCATATGTAATTCCAGTTTTGATGCACAGTATATAAGGTTACAGAGTTGCCCATGAAAGTTATGATTACTCTATGATTAGCACTAGTGTGGAGATAGCATGTTTTAAAAATGCATTAACATGGGATGCCTGGGTGGCTCAGTCAGTTGGGTGTCTGACTTCAGCTCAGGTCATGATCTCACACTCGTGAGTTCGAGACCCACATTGTGCTCTGTGCTAATAGCTCAGTGCCTGGAGCTTCTTGGGATTCTGTGTCTCCTCTCTGCCTCTGCCCGCTTGTGCTCTGTCTCTCTCTGTCTCTCTCTCTCTAAAAAATGAATATATATTAAAAAATCAAAAAAAAAAAAAAGTGCATTAATGTTTCTTCTTTCTTTTTTTAATGTTTATTTATTTATTTTGAGAGACAAGAGTGAGTGGGGGAAGGGCAGAGAGAAAGGGAGACAGAGAATCCCAAGCAGGCTCTGCAGCTGTCAGCGCAGAGCCCAGTGTGGGGCTCAAACTCACAAATTGTGAGATCAAGACCTGAGCTGAAATCAAGAGTCAGTCTTACCAGACTGAACTACCCAGGGGACTGTAATGAAGACTTTTTTGGAGCAGTTTTAGGTTCAGAGCGAAATTGAGGAGAAGGTACAGGGATTTCCTATACAGCCTCTGTCCTGACTCTTGTAGAGCTTCCCTGTTATCAACATCCCCAATCAGAGTGGGGCCTTTGTCACAACTGATGAACCTACTTTGACACATCATCGTCATCCAAAGTCCACGAGGTACCTCAAGGTTCACTCTTGGTATTGTACATCTTGTGGCTTTGGACCAATGTACAACAATGTGTACATCACTATGGTATCCTACAGAGTGTTTTTACTGCCCTAAAAATCCTCTGTGCTCTGCCTGTTCATCCCTCTCCTGCCCCCAACCATTGGCAACCACTGATCTTTTTACTGCCTACATAATATCTATTGCCTTTTCTAGAACTTCATGTGGTTGGAATCACACAGTATATAGTATTTTCAAATTTTTTTGCACTTAGTAATATGCATTTAAGTTTCCTCCATGTTTTTTCATGTCTCATAAGCGCATTACTTTTTCACTGAGTAATATTACATTGTTTGATATTCCAAATAAATTAGGCTGCTATAAACATCCATGTGCAAGTTTTTGTGTAGACAAAAGTGGTTCATTCTTTTGGGTAAATTCCAGCAAGCATGATTTCTGGATCCTATTTTAAGTATACTTTTAGTTTTATAAAAACACTGCCAAAATATCATCCAAAATGGTCCGACCATTTTTGTATTCTCACCAGCATTGCTCTGCTTCCTCACCATCATTTGTCATTGACAGTGTTCTGGATATTAGCCATTCTAGTAGATGTTTGGTTGTATCTTGCTTTAATTTGCATTTCCTAGATGACGTATGATGTGGAGCATCATTTTGTATGCTTATTTGTTATTTGTAAATCTCTTTTGGTGAAGTCTCTGTTCAGGTCTTTGGCCCATATTTTTTCTTATTAAATAGTTTGTTTTTGTATATTTTGTATGACAGCCCTGTATCCGATGGGACTTTTGTACATATTTACTCCCCATCTGTGCCTTGTCTTCTTATTCTTGTGACATTGTCTTTTGCAGAGCAGAAACTTTTAATTTTTTTAATGTTTATTTATTTTTGAGACAGAGAGAGACACAGCATGAGCAGGGAAGGGGCAGAGAGAGAGAGGGAAACACAGAATGTGAAGCAGGCTCCAGGCTCTGAGCTGTCAGCACAGAGCCTGACGCGGGGCTCGAACTCATGAACCATGAGATCATGACCTGAGCCGAAGTCGGACGCTTAACCGACTGAGCCACCCAGGTGCCCCCAGAAAATTTTAATTTTAATGAAGTTCAGTATATCAGCTATTTCTTTCATGAGTTGTGCTTTGGTGTTGTATCTAAAAAATCATTGCTTTACCCAAAGCCCTCTACATTTTCTCCCATGTTCTCTTTCAGAAGTTTCATAGTTTTGCATTTTATGTTTAGAACTGTGATCTGTTTTGAGTTTATATTTGGAAAGGATGGGAAGTCTGTGTCTAGATTCAGTTTTTTGCATGTGATATTCAGTTCATTACCATTTGTTGAAAATACCTTTTTCCCAATGTATTGTCTAGTCCTTTGTCAAGATCAATTGTGACTATATTTGAGTCTCATTATCTTTTAAAAGAATGGTGATAGAATATAATTGAATAGCTAAGTGAACATAAATGGGGGGTTCCAAACAGAAGAAGTGGTCTGTGGTAAGGCATTGAAATGAGTGAGAAGGACAGTAGTATTGATTTATTTTATTTATTTATTTATTTTTAAAAATTTGCTCTGTTTATTTGCTTATTTACTCAAATCAACTTTACAAATAGTTTTTTTTTTCTTTTCTTTTTTTTTATGAAATTTATTGACAAATTGGTTTCCATACAACACCCAGTGCTCATCCCAAAAGGTGCCCTCCTCAATACCCATCACCCACCCTCTCCTCCCTCCCACCCCCCATCAACCCTCAGTTTGTTCTCAGTTTTTAAGTCTCTTATGCTTTGGCTCTCTCCCATTCTAACCTCTTTTTTTTTTTTTCCTTCCCCTCCCCCATGGGTTCCTGTTAAGTTTCTCAGGATCCACATAAGAGTGAAACCATATGGTATCTGTCTTTCTCTGTATGACTTATTTCACTTAGCATCACACTCTCCAGTTCCATCCACGTTGCTACAAAAGGCCATATTTCATTTTTTCTCATTGCCACGTAATATTCCATTGTGTATATAAACCACAATTTCTTTATCCATTCATCAGTTGATGGACATTTAGGCTCTTTCCATAATTTGGCTATTGTTGAGAGTGCTGCTATGAACATTGGGGTACAAGTGGTCCTATGCATCAGTGCTCCTGTATCCCTTGGATAAATTCCTAGCAGTGCTATTGCTGGGTCATAGGGTAGGTCTATTTTTAATTTTCTGAGGAACCTCCACACTGCTTTCCAGAGCGGCTGCACCAATTTGCATTCCCACCAACAGTGCAAGAGGGTTCCCGTTTCTCCACATCCTCTCCAGCATCTATAGTCTCCTGATTTGTTCATTTTGGCCACTCTGACTGGCGTGAGGTGATACCTGAGTGTGGTTTTGATTTGTATTTCCCTGATAAGGAGTGACGCTGAACATCTTTTCATGTGCCTGTTGGCCATCCGGATGTCTTCTTTAGAGAAGTGTCTATTCATGTTTTCTGCCCATTTCTTCACTGGGTTATTTGTTTTTCGGGTGTGGAGTTTGGTGAGCTCTTTATAGATTTTGGAGACTAGCCCTTTGTCCGATATGTCATTTGCGAATATCTTTTCCCAAGTATTGATTCATTAAGGAAACTGTGATAATAGAGTTCGTTTAAGCATAAATGCAAGAGAAGCACAGAGATTGTTGAATATTAGCTTAACCATGGTAAGGATTATTATACTTAAACAATAGGAAATCCATTTAAGGATTTTTATTGAGTTTCATGATCAAGTTTGAATTTTAAAAGTCTTTAAGTGTTTATACTTTGGCTGCAGTGTGTAGAATGAATTGAAGGGGAGAGTATGGAAATAATGGTTTCAGTTGGGAGGGTTTAAAAGGAAGGGTAAGAGATTATCAGGAACAAAAGTGACATGTAGAGATATGTCATAATAAAAATTTATTAAGTAGAATAAAGAAACACTTTGCTGAGTTTTGGGAGAAAGGGAAAAGGGATGTTGTAAGTAATACTCTTTAGTTTTTGTCTTGAATTAAAAATGTAGAGTTGGTGGGGGGAGCAGGATTTAGGGAGGAGATCATTATTTTCTGTTGTTTGGAGTTCTAACAAGAGAACACTCCGTTAGAGAAGTAATTTTTGGATTTAGTGACAGAAAGTAATTGAAGCTTTGATACTATGCTGGGTTTACTTGGGAGAGAGTATTGAGAAAGATCCAGTGTTTTTAACCACAGTTCTGGCATGGTGGCACCACTTGAAGTTTTCCATTCTGGCTGAAGTATGAAAGATGAAGTATCCTCTCTTCAGAGGAGAGTGATAATTAAGGTAAATACAAATAAGGAAGCATAAAGGTTCAAATACCAAACCCTAAGGAGAAACTCACAATCAGGGAGATATGAGGAAAGATAAACCTTTGAAAAAATTAGGAGTGAATGGACTATTAAGTAGGATTGTATTGGGGTACCAACTAAATGGTCTAACTCCCTAATAAAACCAAGAATTTTTGGGAAAATGAGAAAGGAAAAAAAAATTCCTACTGGAAAAAGGAAAGTCGTTAGTGCTCGTAACAATGCCTGCTATGTGTCAGGCATGATCTGAGACCCCATAGTAAGCAAATGGGCAGAGATCCCCCTGCTCTTAGAGCTTGCTTCCTAATTGGGGAGGTACTGAAACTATAATAAATGAGTAAATTACACATTATTTTTGAAGGGCATATGTGCCAAAGAGAAAAACAAGGCGGAGTAAGGGTAATGGGGCAATGATGTAGTGGTTGGCAAAAGACTTTGCAATTTTAAGTAGGGTGGTTATAGTAGGTCTCAATGACAAAGTGATTTAAAGCAAAGACTGGAAAAGGTAAGGAAATAAACCCTGAGGATATTTTAGGTAAAAGTGTGTCAGACACAAAGAAGGAATTGAGACAGAAACATACTTGGTGAGTCTGAGCAATAGCAAGGGGACCAATGTGATGGAAGAGAGTGTTTATGGGGAGAAAAAGTGGGATATGAGGTGAAAGGAATAAGAAGCCCATCTAGAGCTGTGGTTCGCAATCTTGGCTTCTTTTGAAAAGCTACCTGGAGAACTTCTAAAGCTCTGGATGCCATAACCAATTAAATTACAATGGCTGGGAGGTGGTACCCAGGCATTTGTCAGTTTTAAAGCTCCCCATGTGATTTTAATATGCAACCAAGGGGGTGCCTGGGAGCTCAGCTGGTTGAGCTCCTGACTCTTGATCTCAGTTCAGGTCTGGATCTCAGGCTCCATGGTGGGCTCCATGCTGGGTGTGGCGCCTACTTAAAAAAAGAAAAAAAGCAACCAAGGTTCACAGTCATTCACCTAAGGCCTTACAGGTCATTGTAAGGACACTGGCTTTTAAATGAATGAGATGGGGAGGTACTGGAACATTTTGAACAGAGGATTTATTTACAGGATCTGACTTAACAGAATTACTATGCTTGCTGTAGGGGAAACAGGAGAGCATTAATGTGCATCAAAGACCACCAATAAAATACCTATTACAAAGTTGGGTTTATTGATACTTGGTAAACAAGGAAAATGGCTTCCCTTGGGGATCTGTGGAACACTCAGCAAGGAAGCGTTGCGAGGAACTTGTAATAGCATTTGAGCTTTTGTCGCACGATTTGCGGGAGGGTGCAAGAGAGCTGGAATTCACTCTAGATTGGATGTTTACAAAACCAGGATAATTCTATGATTGTGTGTCTAAATAAATTTTATATGGAAAGTGAGAGAAATGAAACAGTAAAGATCCAACAGTTACTCATGTTAGCCGGGAGAGTGGGATATTTACACAGTTTTTGAGTTGGCACAGTGATCCTTTTGCCTGTGCTCCAATATGATTATACAGTGGTCCTCTTTTTGTCTGTTTTTTTTTCTTATTCGACATGATGTCCTTGAGGTTCATGGTATGTGACAATCATGTTCAACAGAAGAGCACAGTAGCCCTGCTGTTATTGCCAGGCCAGCTTCTGGTAACACTGAGATCTAGCTGACATGGCCAGGAAAGCTGACAACTAATGACCATCAGGGGCAAGGTTAGGAGCAAGAAGACCAAACAGGAGGATATTCTAAAATTGAAGACAGATATGATGGTGACTTGAACCAGCATGATACAGTGGAGGTGGCGGGAAATGGGAAGATTCAGGATGGATTCTGCAATAGAAGAAAAAGGATTTCTTGATTGGATGTGGGGGAAGAGCAAGAGAGTGGAGTTAAGGTGTCCAACCAAGGTCTTTGCCTGTAGAAACTTAGAAGGGCGGTGTTGTCATTTCTGACCTGGGAAAACTATAAGAATAACTAGTTTGAAGGAAAAGCTCAGGAGCTTAATCCTGGGTGTATTACATTTGAAATGTCAATTAGATACTCAGGTAAAGATGTCTGATAGAGAATTAGACATATGAATCCGGAGTTCAAGGGAGAGGTTCAGGCTGGAGATATAAAGTGGTGAGACATCAACATATAGATGGAATTTAAATCCTGACCCTAGAATTCTCTGAAGTAATGAATGTAAAAGATCTAAAGGTCTAGAGCAAGGGTGAAAGGAAGAACCAGCAGAGAAGATGAAGAAAGTAACAACTAGGGAGGGAGGAGGGAAATTCAGAGGATTTACTCTCTTGGAAGCCAAGTATGCACAGTGTTTCAAGAAGTTGGAAAACATGGTTAACTGTCACCTGTTGCTGATCAAATGAGGACTGAGAATTGACTTGGGATAATATGTGATGAGGTCATTGTGGCTCTCGATATGAGGCGTATAGCCTGATGGAAAGGGGCTCAGGAGAAAGCTGGAGAAGAGAACAACTTTCATGAGTTTCTTTCTAAGACTTTAGGAAGGAAAATTGAGAAATAAAGTGGGTGGTGTTCAATGAAATGGAGTCAAGAGAGTCTAACAGCATGTTTCTATGGGCTTATGGGGAAGATAGAATAGGGAGAGATAGTGTGTGACATGAGAGAAGCGAGGATTTTCTGGAGAGATGCAGTTAGGTAGCCAACAGAGGATGTCATCTAGCGCACGAGAAGAAAATGGCCTCAGCTAGGAACCCAAACAGTTTATCTGTGGTAACAGAGGAAGGATGGAGCATATAAGGATAGACACTGGAAGGTGGGGAGGAGTGGTGATGATAATTGTGGAGATTTTGCTTTGGAACCTGGGAATAATGAGGAAGTAGAAGCTTCTTGGGTAATACTAAGGACTCTGATAATAAAAAAAGAAGAGCACATTTTTTTCACTCACTGGATGAATGACTCCCAATTTGGACTACTAAGCCCCTAGGGTCCTTCAGGAAAGAGGAGTCAATAGGCCACTGCAACTATTTCAAAAAAGGTAAGTGAGAATTGTACACTTCTTCATCTTATTTTTTCCAGTTTTATTAAGAAATAGTTGACATACATCACTGTATGAGGCTTAAGGTACACGTTATAGCATTTTCCTTTCTCTAGCTTACCTTGTTGTAAGAATACAGTATATAATTCAAACTATGTATTAATTGACTATTTATGTTATTTGTAAGGCTTCCAGTCAATGGTAGGCTATTAGGTTTTTAGAGACTTGAAATTTATATGCAGATTTTCAGATGTGTGCGGGATCAGCACCTCTAATCCCTGTTTTGTTCAGGGACAGCTGTATATACCAAAAGTTCCCTATCCATTCATGTATCGATGGACACTTAGGCTGTTTCTCCATTTTGACTATTATAAATAATGCTGCTATTTATAGGGAAGTGCATTTATCTTTTCTAGTTAGTGATTTCAGTTCCTTTGGATATATTCCCAGAAATCGAATTGCTGGATTGTATCTAGTTCTATTTTTAATTTTTTGAGGAACATTCATTCTCTTTTCCACAGTTGCTGCACCAATTTACAATCCTGCCAACAGTGCACAGGGTTCTCTTTTCTCTGCATCCAAGCCAGCATTTGTCATCTTTTGTCTTTCTGATGATGGCCATTCTAACAGGTGTGAGATGATATCTCATTGTGGTTTTAGTTTGCATTTCCCTAACGACTAGTGATGTTGAACATCTTTTCATGTGTCGGCCATTTGTAGATCTTTTTTTGGAAGATATCTTTTAAGTTCTTTGCTCATTTTTAAATTGGGTTATTTGTTTTTCTGTTGTTGAGCTATGTGCATTATTTATGTGGTTTGGATGTTAAGCCCTTATCACATGTATGGTTTGTAAATATTTTTCCCCATTCTGTAGGTTGTCTTTTCACTTTGTTGAAGGCTTTCTCAGGTGTGTAGAGCTTTTTAGTTTGATATAGTCCTACTGACTTATTTTTTATTTTTTACTTATCCTTTAAGTGTGATTTCTAAAATATCATCACCAAGACCAATGTCAAGGACCTTTTTTCTTTTGTTTTTCTTGGGAGTTTTATGGTTCCAGGTCTCACATTTAAGCCTTTATTTCATGTTGAGTTAGTTTTTGTGACGGATGTGAGATATGGGTCCACTGTCATTCTTTTACGTGTAAATGTCCAGTTGGCCCATCATTATTTGTTGAAGAGACAGTTCTTCATTGAGCATTCTTGGCTTCCTTGTCAAATATTAGTTGACTGTATTGCTTGGGTTTATTTCCCTCTCCTTATTCTCTCTCAAATATTCCAATGGAATATTTGTCTATTTCTATGCCAATACCATACTGTTTTGGTGATTATGGCTTTATAGTATATCTTAAAATCAGGAAGTATGATGCCTCCTGCTTTTTTCTTTCTCAGGATTTCTTTGCCTATTGGGGGTCTTTATTGGTTCCACATAAATTCTAGGAACATTTTTTCTACTTTTGTAAAAAAAAAGTGCACTAGAATCTTGATAGTGATTACATTGACTCTATAGATGGCATTTGGTAGTACTGACATTTTAATAATTTTCTTCCAATCCCCAGACATGGGATATCTTTCCATTTATTTGTGTCTTCTTCAATCGCTTTCATCATAGTCTCAGTTTTAAAGGTAGAGATTTTTCACTTCCTTAGTGAAACTTATTGTTTTAATGCATTTGTAAATGGGATTAATTTTTTATATCCTTTTCAGAAAATTTATTGTTAGAATGTAGAAACTCTACTGATGTTTGTATGCTAAATTTGTATCCTGCTACATCACTGAGTTTTTTAATTAGTTCTAATAGTTTTTTGGTTGCATTTTTAGGATTTTCTCTGTATAGAATCATATCATCTGCAAAAAGAGGCTATTTTATTTCTACCTTTTGAATTCTGATGCCTTTTCTGTTTGTTGATTGTTTGCTCTGGCTAGGACTTTTAGTACTGTATTGAATAGGAGTGGTGAGAGTAGGCACCTTATCTTGTTCTTGTTTTTACAGGAAAATTTTTCAACCTTTCATATTGAGTGTGATGTTAGCTGTGTACTTGATATATATGGCCTTTTTTATATTGATATATGTTACTTCCATGCCTAATTTGTGAACTGTTTTTATCATGAATGACTGTTGAATTTTGTCAAATACTTTTTTATATCTATAGAGATGACCATATGATTTTTTTTCTTTCATTCTATTAATGCAACATACCACATTGATTCATTTCCATATTCTAAACCATCCTTTCATCCAAGGGATAAATCCCACTTGATCATGGTGAATGATCCTTTTAATAGGCTGTTAAATTTGGTTTGCTGATATTTTGTTGAGAATGTTTGCATCTCTAATCATCAGGGGTATTGGCCTATAGTTTTCTTTTCTAGTAGGGTTCTCATCTGGCTTTGAGTACCAAGATAGTGCTGACCCATAAGGTTTATTTGGGAGTATTCTCTGCTTTTTGATTTTTTGGAAAAGTTGGAGAAAATTGATGGGTTAATTCACCAGTGAAGCCATCTGGTTGTAGGCTTTTCTTCATTGGGAGATTTTTAATTATTGATTCAATCTCCTTACTAGTAATTAGTCGAGACAGTTTTCCTATTTCTTTCCAATTCCATTTTAGTAAATTGTGTGTTTCAAAGAATTTTTCCATTTCTTCTCAGTTGTCCAGTTTGTTGGTACATAGTAACCCTTATAATTTTTTGTACTTTTGTGGTATCCATTGTAACGTCTCCTTTGTAATTTTATAATTTCCCCCCCCCCCACTTCTTTTAAACTTGTTAAAAGTTTGTCAGTTTTGTTAATCGTTTTTTTTATTAAAAAATTGTTTTTAAAGTTTATATATTTTTGAGACGCAGAGACAGAGTGCAAGTAAGGGAGAGGAAGAGAGAGAGGGAGACACAGTATCTGAACCAGGCTCCAGACTCTGAGCTGTGAGCACAGAGCCCAACACAGGGCTTGAACTCACAGACTGTGAGATCATGACCTGAGCTGAAGTCAGATGCTTAACCAACTGAGCCACCCAGGTGCCCCAATTTTGTTAATCTTTTTAAAGAACCAACTCATTTTGGTTAATTTTTAAAATTGTTTTTCATTTCTCCATCTTTTTCTGCTTTAATTTTTATTATTTCCTTTTCTTCTCCTAACCTTTGGCTCAGTTTATTTTCTTTTTCTAATTTCTTAAGGATAGAGTTAGGTTATTTATGTGGGATCTTTCTTCTTAATAATATGAACTTTCCTCTTAGAACTGCTTTTGCTCCATCCTTTAATTTCTTTTATGTTTCCATTTTCATTTGACTCAAAGTACTATTATTTCCCCTTTAATTTCTTCTTTGATTCATTGGTTGTTCAGGAATGTGTATTTAATTTCTGTGTACTCATGAATTATCTAGTTTTCTGTATTTTTGATTTCTTTCATACCATCATGGTCAGAGGAGGTATTTGGAATGATTTCAGTCACATTGAATTTGCTAGGATCTGTTTTATGGCCTAACATATAGTTCATGCTAGAAATGTTCCACGCACACTTGAGTGAATTCTGCTGTTGTTGCATAGAATGTTATGTATAGGCCTATTGGGTACATTCAGTCTCTAGTGTTGCGCAAATCTATTAACTTATTCATTCTCTGGATGATCTGTCCATTGTTGAGAGTGGGGTATTAAAGTCTTCAACTGTTATTGTATTGATGTTTATTTCTCCTTTTACCTCTGTTAGTTTTTGCTTTATTTATTATGATGCTTTGATGTTGGGTCTGTAAATATCTACAATTTTTATATCTGTTGATTTTTTCCATTCCAAAAATTGTTTTTGGGTTGTTTTATAGATGCATTGTTCCATGCTTTGTATATCCCTGTTTGCTTTTGTGTTTTAATGTCTTTTGATAATAGTATGCTTTGTCTTCTTTGTCATGTTTATCTGTGTAATTGGTTCAGGGTTTTTTCTGTGGTTTTCATGAGGCTTACATAAAACATCATAAAATTATAAACCCCACTTTAAGCTTATAACAACTTTCCTTCATAAAAATCCTTAAATTATCACTTCTGTTCTTTTCCCCCTCATATTTATGTAATTTCTGATACAATTCACGTATTTTTTTATATGTGTAACAACAATTACGGTAGTTATGGTATTTTTACTACATTTGTTTTAACTTTTACATGAGAGTTGTAAGTGAATTAGGCACTATCATCACCATCTTACAGAATCTAACTTTGACTCTGTATTTACCATTACCAGTGAGTGAGTTTTATGCTTTCTTTTTATATTTTTATGAAGTTTATGTTATTTTACTTTCACTCAAATAATTCTCTTAGTCTTTCTTATAAGGCAGGTCCAGTGGTAATGAACTCCCTCATCTTTTGTTTGAGAAAGTATTTCTTCTTCATTTATAAAGGATAGTTTTGCTGGGCATCGAATTCTTGGTTATATTCTTCAATATTTTGAATATGGCATCCCATTCTCTCCTGGCCTTAAAAGTCTCTCTTGAGAAATCTGCTTATCGTCTTATGGAGGTTCCCATATATGTATCTTTTCTCTCTTTTTTTTTTCTTACTGCTTTTAAAATTCTTTTCTTGGCTTTGGCAATTTAATTATAATGTGTCTTGGTGTAGCCCTCCTCAGGTTCAGTGTATTTCTGGTACTTTGGGAATCGTGGATCTGGATGTCCATTTTCTTTCCCAGGCTTGGGAAATTTTCAGTCACTATTGCTTTAAATTTACATTCCATCCCTGTATCATTCTTTTCTTCTGGAATTCCCATTGAGTCTATGAGTCCCATAGGCTTACTTTAGTCTTTGTTATCTTTTTGTTATTGTTGTTGTTGTTTCTCTGACTGGATAATTTCCTATGTCTTATTCTTTAGGTCACTAATTCTTTCTTCTGCATTGTATTTTTGAAACTTTCTGTTGAATATGTCAGCTTAATTATTTTTTCAGCTCTAGGATTTCTATTGATTTCTGTATTTTTTGTCAAACTTACTGTTTTGTTTATGCGTTGTTTTCCTAACTTCATTTAATTGTCTATGCACTCTTATGGTTATCTAAACTTAAGATAATTATGAGAAATCTTTTCTGATAATTCATAGATCTCTATTTTCTTTGAGTCAGTTTTTGGAACTTTATATGTTTCCCATGATGGTTTTTTTATTGTTGATTTCTTACGTTGGTATCTACACATTTGAATAATTGGGACTCTCTTCCAGATTTTACAGATTTGCTTTGGCAGACACAGATCTTCAGTAGCCAGCTCTGTTTGGATTTCTAGGCCTGTGACTTTGGGCAGGTGTGGAATGCTATTACGGTCTATTTTTTGACAAGGCAACTGTCTGAGTTGTAAGGTTGGCTGTGGGGAAGGAGTTGTGCTACCGTCTGAGAACAGTTAGATAGGACTACTGTCTTGGTTTTCTAGACAAGTGAGTCTTTGGATGGTCTCACCAGTTGTCTGGATTTTCTGGTCAGGCTGACTAGATGGTCTGTAATGGGTACTATATTTAGTAGTAGATAGAGCTGTGAGTTAATTTCCCTTCATGAGCAGGATAGTAGGACAGGATACAGGATCTGTATAGCTCATTTGGGGAGGCCTGAATCAATGCAAAAGTGCACACTGAATTTCTTGGTCATGTAAGGCCAACAGTTTTCTCTGGAAATGGAGAAAGCCATAGGCTGTTCTCTCTTTTAAAGTGCAACTGGAAGCAGGGATTTTGGATGGACTATGTGGCAGTTCCCCATGTGCTCTGGTTAGGTTCCCCAGTCACACAGGCTGAAGGCTATATGAGCAATGATTTGGGCCTATGAATTTGTTTCTCTGCCCAGGAGCATTGGGAAAAGCACCTCTAAAGGCAGTAAAGCTCTTTGCTTGTTGTCTTAACTTGAGCTAACCTATGCCCCAAGTTCCCTGGCCAAGTAGAGTCATTGTCTTTGCTCTGCTGACTATTGGCTCTGCCTGTCTGTCTGTTAGCTGTAGCATTGCCAGTTTTATATGGTTCCAGATATTTTCACCAGCCCTTCTGATCAGCTGGGGCTGGAAGACACTATCTACAGTGGTGGGGCTGTCTCAACTCCCTTTTCTGGATGGGAGAGTGGAGGGCTGCTCCAGGCTTCTCTGCTTTTCTCAGTCTTTTCAGTCAGCATGGTCAGGAACTACCCTCGATATTGGCTTTGAATTAATCCCCCTGCCTAGGTATAGCAGGCCACCCCTTTACACCTGGTGCTGGCTTTGTTCTGATTTTCTCTTGACTCTGCCTTTCTGCTTATTGGTTTAAGCATTGTTGGTTACATAGCTTTCAGGTGTCTTGCCAGCCCTTCTGGTCAGGTGGGGCCTGGGAGCCACAGTGGGTATGGCTATGTTTCAGATCACTTGCTTGGGTAGGATTGGGAGGAGCCACTCCTGGCTTCGCTTACATTTTCTAGAAACAAGCTTTCCTTTTGAAACCATGGGCCACGAAGAACCCTCAGCCTTGGCTGTGTGTTGTAGTAGGGGAATTCTTCATACGCTGTACTGGCTTTGCTCTGGGAGCTATCAGCTCCATCCACCTCCCTCTTGGTTGGAGTATTGTGGAGCTGTAAAGCTTCCATGTATTCTTGCCAGACACACTGGCCAGATGGAGCCAGGAGACACTGTCCCTGGTGACGGGGGAGGGGAGGATATGACTCCTCGCTTGGGCACGGACAAGCCAGGATCTAGGGTCAGCAACACTCCTTGTGTGAGTACCCAAATCAGGCAGATCTGCCCTTCAGTGAGTTCTCTGGTCAGAGTATGTCCCCGACTTGTTTCTAGTGATGATGATCAAAGCTACTGGTTGGGGTTACTACTTCGATTACTACTTTATTTGGGGTGCTGTAGTCAGAAACTACATCTGCCAAGATCTGTATGCTGGTTGTTGCAAGCTACCCTGCCTTCACTGTCACTGTCAGATTCCTGTGGGAGAACCCCACGGTTTCCCCTGCAATTCTAATGAGGCAAGGCTAGAGTAGGGGCTGTCAGGAAGTGATCCACAATGCAAGGGGGTGATTGGCCCCCTGTGTCCTTTTTTCCCATTGGAGGAATGGAGGCTCTGGGAAGACTTCTTCATGGGTTATTGACCTTGTCTGGGAGAGGGGCAAAGCCGTCAGTGTGTAGTCTCTTCTCTTAACCATTGAGTGTAGTCTGTCTTATCTCTGTGGTGCAGGGGATGTTTCATCCCCATGTTCTGGTATTTTCTCTTCTTTATGAGTAGTTAGTTGTTGTTTTTGTGAGGAAGAGTGAAGTCAGGAATGGCCTATGTCACCATCTTGGTGATGTCACTACCTCTCAAATTTTTAGGCTTAGCAAGAACCTGCATTTATTTTCTTTGGGTTATATGTGTGCATGTGAGTGTGTGTGTGTGCATATGCATGTGATATAAATATATATTTAGAAATAAATGTAACTTAACTCAGGCTCATCATCCCTAAGGGTCACCATATTTACATTTCGATTTTGAAATTTCATTAATGAGTACATTTTAATAATAGTCATTACTATAGTTAAACTTTTTAGAAGAGTGTTAATGCTCTGGTAATGTGGGATGGGTTGTTATTGACTTACTAGATGTACTCGATAGGGCAGAAGTGATGACCAAGATTTTGTTACAGAGGTGAAGAATCAAGTTGGGAAGCACTAAATAGGAACAATGCTGTGATCTACCAGAACGTAAGCCAGTAGGGGATACAGAAGTTTATAGTTTCTTTTATCTCCAGTCCCTATTTTAAGGCCTAGAATGTACTTGATATTCAGTAAGTAATTGTGATGCTGTCAGAGTTTATGTGCCCGCATTTCTGGGTAGCCACCAAGCACTGGAATTGGAGTGTCTACAAAAGAGATAAGAAACTGTAAGTGACTGTGATGTGGCTCATGAACATACAGTTCTTTTATTTGCTTTATTGTTCATCAGACATTGTTTGAGTCCTTATTTAATTCCCTCGACTAGATTAGAATTATCATGAAGTAATAGGGAGTCTGTGTCATCAGGGAGATATATAGGAGAAGTATAAGTGAAATAAAAATTGTACACATTTGGTATGCACATTGTCTCATGTGACACAGAGGACTTACTACTTAGGAACCAAGTAGAGAAGAGTAGATTTGGGAACTGAGAGGAGAAGAACATGTGAATCAGAAACCTATTATGGTTGTAGACAGAAACTCTTCTTAGAAGAGTGACAGAATGGATGAACTCTGTGGTTTTAAGAGGGTTGCAATGACTTTCGTGCCCAACAAGACATGTGAGTAGTGGTCAGGACATCAGGAGCCCCCTTCTAGACTTGTGCCTCTCCTTGGCTGATCCACCTAATTCTACATTTTTTTCCTGCCTCAGTTCACTGCTTTCCTAAAAGACTACATGAACTCAGCCTTAATATTACTGATGTGCCATCCTTTCCTTCTCATTCCCCGTCCACTACTGTTTTAGTTTTTTGATTACTTTTTCAAACTACTCAGTCTTTTTTATGTGGGGATTTAGTGAGGATATGATCTCTTATTGCTAATGTTTAAAACCTAATAATCATATGTACTATTTGGGGACTTATTTATTATGATAGTGTGCTAGATTATGTATGTAGCATGATTCCAGAAAAACTTAGAAATTAAAATTTAAATTCTTGCTCAAAAGACCACTTTGAGTTTCTATTATAATGAGAATATTCTTGTGTTTAGTTTCAAAGAAAAAGCTAACTTTAAGTTTTGGTCATGACTTTTTTTTCAGTTGATCAAATACATGCACAGAACCATTTTAGAAGGCACTGTTTTTGCTGCTGGTATTTGGGGCATCAGTTTCCTTCCAGAAAAACATGTTAGCAAGAGATGAAAGCTTTGAAATGACATTAATGTCGTTAATGCCCCCATTCATCTTTCAACCTGCAACGGCAGACACTTACACTTCCAATCTCTCTGAATTCTGTGATCATTTAGAGACAAATGCTCTCCTAAAGGATGTATTGATTAGGTTGGCTTACACAGATATCTTCACATATCATAAGGTCAACTGATTAGTAACCTTAGTTATGTTGGCAAAACTCCTTAGCCGTGTAACATAACCTAATAAAGTTATAGCAGCAGGGGTTTGAGACCATGAGGGCTATATTATAGTTCTGCTTTACTATAGTTCAATCTCTGGTCGCTGTGATTTCTCTCATATGCAAAGTCTGTTCACCATCTCCCACGATTTCCAAGGATCTCACCCCATTAGAGCCATAGTAAAAAGGTCTAAATGCTCAATTAAATGTAGTGAGTTCAGAGGTCTAGAAATCATCACTTAAGTATCTACTTGGGTTTAGATGTGGTACAGCTTCTTGGCATCATACCTTCCATCTGTTGAGCTGTGAAATGAAGGATGTAAGTGATCTGCATCCAACATTCTTAACATGCAGTCATAAGACAGGCATCAGGACAACACCTGACATTTTAGTTCAAAAAAGAGAAGGAGAGAATGGAAGGTAAACAAGGCACTGGCTCAAAGCAGTTTTGAAATTTCACCTGGGAAAATTTTAGCTGCAGTTCCTTGATTTGGTTGCAAGATCTGGGTTCTTTTTTACACATCCGGACTACTGGTTTCTCCCTCTGAATCATTTTTCGTCTTTCATGAAAGGTAAAGGTAACACACACACACACACACAAAATACTTATGTATTATATATATATACTTATGTATATATATAATACTTATGCATATATATATATATAATTTAATATATAATTTAATGTAATGTGTGTTGAGAAATGTGAAAGGTCTGACATTTACCCTTCTTACAAGCTAGCCTGCCATAGTTTCATGGATGCTGGCAGAATGGGTGAGACTCCTGGGTCAGAGAGAAAGGGTGTAGTACTACTTATGGTATAACACAGCATAAACATCCTGTTTGCCTTGGTTCCTCTTGCTCCCTGAGTCCCAGGAGCAACACAGAGGGGCCCAGGTGGATGAACTGGGTTTTGCATCACAGCTAAGAAAGCCTGAGTTTATAGAACCCAAATCTTTTATATTGTGATTCAAGCAAATGTGTCTGACCTTTGTTTTAGGGGAAGACATTTTCCTTATTATATCATACAAGATAATTTGCTCTCTGTTATAGACAGAGTCACTACCTCTGTTTTTCATAACTGTTTGCTATTTAAATATACTTAAAAAGATGGCCTGGAACAAAGGGGCAGTTAATGACAGTTTGTAAGACATGCAGAAACATAAAGGACCCATTGTGAATTGTGTCCCAAGAGTGTCTCTGTTGGTCAAATTACAGGAGACCCTTAAAACCATATGTAGGATAATGTTATTAATCATTTTCATTTCAAGTTCAGTATTTTGAATGCCAAATGTTATTGTTATTTATGCATTGGTTCTCCTTTAAACTATTTCATTACTTCTGTTTATTTATATAGACATCTTTTTTATTTCATGGCAATTTTGTAAATATTTCCTTACTCTTTTATGTTTTAAATAACTGATGAATATTAACTATTGATGACATCTGTAGTTCAATTATTTTAACATCATAACTCTGAACATATAACCATTTGAATGCGTGAAAAGCCTGAAACTCAAAGAAATACTATTAGTAGAGAACATGTTCTAAAATAGTATATATAGTGTGAATGCCTTTGAAGTTTATAATAACCTCAGCTTAATCGAATAAAGTACAACCTCAATGAACTTAAGCCAGTGTACTGGAATACTCAATTAACTTTTGTCCTCCTTCATGCAACTTTCAGGAGGGTCATGTAATCTAGAGAGACAAAAAAAAAAAAAGACCTAAACAAGGAGAGTTAATCTATTGGACTTACAGTTATTACAGACATGCCTCAGAGATGTTGTGGGTGAAGTTCCAGACCACTGCTGTGAAACAAGTATCACAATAAAGCAAATCAAATTAATGCTTTGGTTTTCCAGCACATATAAAAGTTATGTTTATACTTTATTGTAGTCCGTTAAGTGTGCAGTAGCATTATGTCTAAAATAACAATGTACATACCTTAATTAAATAAATGCTTTATTGCTAAAAAAATTGCTACCATCTGAGCTTTCAAGGAGTCTTTCTGCTGGTGGAGGGTCTTACCTCTGTGTTGACGGTGATTGATCATGTAGTAGGTGAAGGTTAGAGTGGCTATGACAATTTGTTAAAACAAGACAACAGTAAAATTCGCTGCATTAATTGGCTCTTCCTTTCACAGTTTCTCCATAGCATGCGATGCTGTTTGATAGCATTTTACCCCCAGTAGAACCTCTTTCAAAATTGGAATCCGTCCTCTCAAACCCTGCTGCTGCTTTATCAACTAAGTTTGTGCAGTAGTTGAAATCCTTCGTTGTCATTTCAGCAATCTTCACAGCAGATTCTCCATGAGTAGGAGTAAGTTATGTCTCAAGAAACCATTTTCTTTGCTCATCCATAAGAAGCAACTACTCACCATTAAAGTTTCATCAGAGATTGCAGCACTTCAGTCCCATCGTCAGGCTCCATGTCTAATTCTAGCTGTCCTGCTGTTTCCGCCCATCTGTAGTCACTTCCTCCACTTAAGTCTTGAACCCCTCAAAGCCATCCACGAGTACTGGAATCAACTTCTTTCAAACCCCTGTTAATGTTGATATTTTGGTCTCTTCTCATGAATCACAAATGTTCTTAATGGCGTCTAGCATGGTCAGTGCTTTCTAGGAGGCTTTCAGTTTATTTTGCCCAGATCCATCCCAGGAATCATCATATATGGCAGCTAGAGATTTATGAAATGTATTTCTTAAATAATAAGCCTTGAAAGTTGAAATGACTACTTGATCTGCAGGCTGCAGAATGGGTGTTGTAATAGCAGGCATGAAAACAACATTCATCTCATTGTATGTGTCCATCAGAGCCCTGGGATGACTGGAGGCGTTGTCACGGAGTAGCCATATTTTGAATGGAATCTTTTATTTTTGAGCAGTAGGTTCAACAGTGGGCTTAAAATATTCAGAAAACCATGTTGTAAATAGTTGCATGGTCATCTAGGCTTTGTAGTTTCATTTCTAGAGCACAGGCAGAGTAGATTTAGCAGAGTTCTTAAGGGTCCTAGGATTTTCAGAATGGTAACTGAGCATTGCCTTCCATGTACAGTCACCAGCTGCATTAGCCCCTGACTAGAGAGTCGGCCTATTCTTTGAAGCTTTAAAGCCAAGCATTGACTTCTCCTTTCTAGCTATGAAAGTCCATAAGCATCTTCTTCTACCATAAAGCTGTTTCATCTACATTGAAAATACACTATTTATTTTTTTAAAGTTTATTTATTTTGAGAGAGCGAGGGCGAGTGTGGGGAGAGGCAGAGAGAGAGGAAGAGAGAGAGAATCCCAAGCAGGCTGTGTTTTGTCAGCACAGAGCGCTACATGTGGCTTGACCTCATGAATCCTGTGCTCATGACCTGAGCCGAAATTAATTGTTGGAAGCTTAGCCGAAATTAAGAGTTGGAAGCTTAGCCAGCTGAGCCACCAGGCATCCCAGAAAGTCCCCTGTTTCGTGTAGCTCGCTTCATTGATCATCTTAGCTACATCTTCTGGATAACCTGTTGCAGTTTCTACATCAGCACCTTTCGCTTCACCTTGAACTTTTATATGATGTAAATGGCTTCTTTCCTTCAACCTCATGAACCAACCTCTGCTAGCTTTAACCTCATCTTCATCTTCGTCACCTCTCTCAGCCTTCATAGAATTGGAGAGAGTTAGGACCTTGCTCTGGATGAGGCTTTGGCTTCAGGGAATGCTGTGGCTGGTTTGATCTTCTCTCCAGACCACTCCAACTTTCTCCGCATCAGCAATAAAGCTGCTTCGCTTTTTTACCATTTGTGTGTTCACTGGCAGCACTTTTAATTTCCTTCAAGAACTTCTCCTTTGCATCCGCAGCTTCGTTAACTGTTTGTCTCAAAAGGCCAAAATTTTTTGCCTATCTCAGCTTTTGACATCTTCCTCACTAAATTTAATCGTTTCTAACTTCTGACCTAAAGTAAGAGATGTGTGGCTCTTCCTTTTGCTTGAACACTTAGAGGCCATTGTAGAGTTAGTAATTGGCCTCATGTCAGTATTTTGTGTCTCAGGCAATAGGGAGGCCAAAAGAGAAGGAGAGAAATGGGAGAATGGCCGGTCGGTGAAGCAGCCAGCACAGACGCATTTGTTAAGTTCACCATCTTGTGTGGGCATAGCTGATGGTGCTCCAAAACAATTAAAATAGGAACATCAAAGATAACTGATTCCAGATCATGGTAACAAATATAATTGATGAGTTTGAAATACTGTGAGAATTACTAGAATATGACACAGAGACATGAAGTGAGCAAATGCTGTTGGAAAAATGGATTCAATGGACTTAATCACTGTAGGCCACAAGCCTTCAGTTTGTTAAAAAAATGCAATATTTGTGAGGCATAATAAAACAAGGTATGCCTTTAGTATTATATAGTTTAAAGTCTACTTCCAGAGCGTGTCCTGTGATTATACATGTTTAGATTTTATATGATCTTGCACAAAAACACATAGCACAGGGCATGGCCTGTAACAGTTCTAAAACTGTTAGCTATCATTATTATCACTTTTTTTTAACTACAAGAAGCAGCATACTTTTTTAAAAGCACAGGCTTTGACATTAGGTCTGGGTTGGAATTTTGTCCATAATAATGAGCACTGAGAAATTATGTTATCCCCCTTTCAACCTTATGTTTCTCATCTCTAAAACGGGGAAAATAATATCCTCTTTATTTCATGAGAGTTAGGTAAGATGTGACATTTGTAGTAAATGGATGTCCCCCACACTGCAGTTATGTCTTTACTGGTTTAGATCTCTCTGCAAACCACAGCTTGGCCTTCAGCTGGGCTTCAGGTTTAATTTTTATAATTAACCACTTACATGGTTAGCCATTTTCCCTTTGTCCCCTAAAATCTGAGAATTTTTTTGCTGATGTGACTAAAAACAGAGGGAGTTTGGGGTTCAAGTACATGATGTATCAGAACATATTTTTTCCTATAAATTTTTGTTTTGATTTTCTTTGTAGTACTTACATTAACTTGTTAGGTAATTATTAATACTTTTTTTTTCAGAGCAGTTTTAGAGTCACAGAAAAAGTACAGAGTTTTCATGTATACCTCCCACCACCCCCCCCCCATTATGTGCACAGCTTCTCTGACTATCAGCCTTTCCCCCCCAGAGTGGGGCATTTGTTACAAGTGAGGAACCTACACTGATGCATCATAATTACTCGAAGCCCAAAATTTATATTAGGGTCCACACTAGCTGTTGTACATTCTGTGGGTTTGGAAGAAGAGAGAGTAAAATCCATTTGTCAGCATGGTATCATACAGAATATTTTCACTGCCATAAAAATACTCTGTGCTCCGCCTAGTTAGTCCTCCCCCCACCTCCAACTTCTGGCAACCACTGTTCTTTTTACTGTCTTCACAGTTGGCCTTTTGAAAAATGTCATATAGTTGATTTATTTATGGGGGGGGGGCAAGAGAGAGGGAGAAGGAGAGAGAGAACCCTAAGCAGGCTCTACACTGTCAGCACAGAGACCCATATGGGGCTCAGTTTCACGAAACATGAGATCATGACCTGAGCCAAAATCAAGAGTTGGATGCTCAACCAACTGAGCCACCCAGGTGTCCCTCAGAATGTCATATAGTTGAAAGCCTACAGTATAGAGCCTTTTCAGATTGGTTTCTTTCACTTAGAAATATGCATTTAAGATTCCTTCATGTCTTTTCATGGCTTGATAGCTCATTTTTTATTTTTTTAAATAATTTTTTAAATGTTTATTTCTTTTTGAGAGAGAGAGAGAAAGAGAGAGACAGACAGACAAAGCACAAGCAGGGGAGGGAGGGGCTGAGAGAGAGGGAGACACAGAATCTGAAGCAGGCTCCATCCAGGCTCTGAGCTATCAGCACAGAGCCCCATGCAAGGATTGAACCCATGAACCATGAGATCATGACCTGAGCTAAAGTTTGACGCTTGACAGACTGACCCATCCAGGCACCCCACTAGCTCATTTTTTAGTGCTGAATAATATTCCACTGTCCAGATGTATGACAGTTTATTTATCTATTCACCTATTGAGGGACATTTCTGTCGCTGGACATTTCTGTTGCTTTCAGGATTTAGCAATTAGGAATAAAGCTGCTGTAAATATCCATGTGAAGGTTTTGTGTGGACATAAGTTTTCAGCTCCTTTGGGTAAGTATCAAGGAGGACTATAAATTTTTAACTCTTTGTGTGAGACCCAAATTAGCTCAGACGCTTTGTACCTTTCATGTTTATTTCTTACACATGACCGCTTTTAGGCATTATCCCAAACCATCAAAGAAGTTCCAACAGTGATTCTGATATGAGACAGACTGATTCTGTATTTTTTTCCCTTCTGCAGGTTCCTTAACTCCTATATAAATTTATCTTCTTCTGTCTCAGTGAAAAGCTCTCAACACGACAGTGATAGTGTAGGATGATGGACCTGTTTGTCAGTCACCAAATATCCTCTAGTACTTTTTCCTCAGGGGCAGCTACTGTAATTATATTTAAATAACTAACAGAGGCAACAAAGATAGTTTTACTCAAAATAATTTAAATCTGCTTTAGAGTCACTAGCTTTTTTTACCCACAGCCATAGAAACAGACAACCAATTTTTAGAAACTTTATGTCAACAGGTATCCACTTATGAACGTACCAGCCCCTAGCACAAAGTTGGTACACAGTAAACCCTGAGGTAGTGGTAACTGCAAATGTTCGTGCAAATTATGTTGTTTCTGATGATGAGGATAATTGAGAAAGTCGATAATGACGTTCCAAAAAAAGTGAACAATCCTTGAACCTCAGTTATTAAGACGTATCCAGGATAATATATTTCTAAGACGGAAAAAGACATATGTGGGCACCTGGGTGGTGCTGTTGGTGGAGCGTCCAACTTTGGCTCAGGTCGTGATGTTGAGGTTCATGAGTTCAAGCCCCGCCTTGCTTGCCGCTTTCAGCGGGAAATTTGCTTCAGGTCCTCTGCCCCTTCTCTCTCTGCCCCTCCCCCACTTGCGTTCTCTCTTTCAAATATAAATAAACATTAAAAATAAGACATATATAATTTTTAAAGCCATCCTAATAAATCTATATTTGGTTAACAGCTAACCAGATCAATTTCAGCTGATTATTACATTCTCTGATTAACTGAGGTGAGATTTTAAAATGTGTGTAGAAATCTAAATATTTAGGAACAAAATATATTAAACAGGCATATTTGAATTTAAACAACATAATCTGTTAAAAGTTGTCATCTTTGATGGGCCTTATCTAAGAGAACTAGCAAATTGCTATAATGGCTTCTAAAATTTTACTCTCATTAGAACATTGATTTACTTCTACATCAGTATTTCTCTGGATAGTAGTCAATAAGGCTCCCTTTCCAGGAAGCTATGTGCAATAGCTATTATACAGCAGCAATAACTTGTTTCCTTTCTATATTTGCATAACAAGAACTCCTGGATCCTTTTTTTTTTTTTTTTTTTTGATTGTCTGAAATAGGAGTCAAAAGCATTGCTTTCCCAGGGATTGAAATGGCAACATTTGAATACTGAACATTGAAATGGCAACATATTTTGAAACCACGGGAATCTATGTATATTTATGGGTTATTTATTTATTATGCATTTGCAAACAGAGATGGCTTTTAAAAATGCAAAGTCTTCAATATTCTTTTTTTTTTTTAATTTTTTTTTTTCCTTCAACGTTTATTTATTTTTGGGACAGAGAGAGACAGAGCATGAACGGGGGAGGGACAGAGAGAGAGGGAGACACAGAATCGGAAACAGGCTCCAGGCTCTGAGCCATCAGCCCAGAGCCTGACGCGGGCTCGAACTCATGGACCGCGAGATCGTGACCTGGCTGAAGTCGGATGCCTAACCGACTGCGCCACCCAGGCGCCCCAAAGTCTTCAATATTCTTAACATTTATCCCTAACTTCTCATAATTATCATGATTCTTTTTTTGCTCTTGAGCAGCATTTCATTTTGTTTCACCATAAATTTCTAAACTTTACTTGGGAGATCCTCATTGTAAATATAGCAGTAATTTGTTGATTTTTCTGGTTCCTAATATAATGAAATGGAGTTATTCCTTATTAAAGTTGATGCAATATTTAAAAAAGTATTTAATTTTAAAGGTATTTATTTTTATACATTCTCATTGACTTTTGGTCACATTTTGGGTCAGGAAACCTAACAGAAAGCAGGTATATTTTTGAAATCAGATATTTTACAGAAACTTAAGAAATAATATTGATTTATAGTATTTGTAAGTCATTTTATAATATTTTATGTTTATAATGTTACAATTCACCTCACCTTCCTCTTTGTGTAAGTATAGCATTTTCAAAATTGAAAATGATTTTTCACTAGGTTAAAATTTCCTTGTGAGTTTGAATTTTATAATCTTATTGAGTGATTTACTTTATACTTTTATTCCCTAAGCTTCCTGCTTTCTACCTAAGTCTTTTTATAAAGGCACATCTATGCAGTTTAGTATTCTTTCCTTGGATAAAAATAACTAACGGCCAAGGATTCCAGTGCAAAATCATCAAATCTCATTTTGCATTGGGATATATAGTAATATCTGAATGTCCACACTGAACAAACCCAGATTGTGCCTTTTGGGTTTATCTTTTTTTCCAGTCTCACAACAATTAACCATTATTGTCAATAGTTGCAGAAAGAATATTAGATTTGGAGTGAAAATATCTGGATTTCAGACCATCTTACATCTTCATAATTATATGATCTTGGTTAAGTTAATAACTTTCCTGAACTTTCTTTTTTTCTTCTTTAAAACAACTACAACAATAACACCTTCCTCTGGGCTATTGTGAAAGTTTGATCTATATAAAGCACTTGGTTCAGAGTCTATGACATAAGGTATCTGCTATATATCAGCCATAATTTGACACTATTATTATGACTTCCCAGTCCTTCTCTTTTTTTCTTATGGCTTTGTGGAAATTAACTGTTTCTTACATATTTACCTGAAAAGTGGGTCAAATTATTCTGCCCTGCACAAATTACGTAATGCATACAATGCTTTGGTAAATAATTCAGCTCTACAAAATTGCTGGTGAACATCATATTAAATATAATCTGGAATTCTTAAGTACTAAAAATTTTTAAAGTGGCTACTTTTCATGTTTTAGTGTTGAATAATCTGTAGGAACAATTAAATCTTCCAGGTGATGTAATAGTGGCGGAGAAGTAACATGAGTATCAGGATAAATTAGGCAAACCTTGGCAAATCTATAATCAATATGGCTGACTAATGCTGTTTCCTTGAAAAAAATATTTGGAAAAAAGTTTAATTTCTTGGTAATTCTGCTTTATCAATTTCCAGTATGAAAAGAACAACTCTGTTGTGTTTTAATTTTTTAGGTCAGATAGGATCCTTTTTTCCCTCAAATGTGTCCTTTAAAGTATTTAGAGAAATAGAATAAGGTGATTTCAGTTGATCTCTATCCTTTCTAAAGCATGTGAATACTTTGGAGAGCCACCCTAAGAGTCCCATTTTGTTCTTCAGGTTCCAAGTGTGACTTTGAAGCAAATAGCTGTGGTTGGTTTGAAGCAATTAGTGGTGACCATTTTGACTGGATATGGAACTCTAGAAGTAACCTTTCAGCTGAATTTGAACAACAGGCTCCACCTTGGGATCATACTCACAGAACAGCTCAAGGTAAGACACAAGGAGAGGTTCTTAGTTACTACTTCCATTCACCCTTGGTCAGGTCTGAGAAGAGAAAGAGAAGCATTTAAAGTTCTACGTTACTAAGACAAATTGTATGACATTTGAATATTGGCAATTATTCTTACGTTGTCAATATGAAATGACTCCTTTATGGGTGGTGGGGAGGGAGTCCAGTTCTCTTTTTTGACTGAATTCACTGAAATTATTAAGTTTTGTGGACATTTTCACCTAGATGTAGATACTAGTTTAGTATTTATAAGAGTAGACTTGACTCACAATCACTGTTATTGATTTTTAATTGTATAGTCTTAATTTTTGTCAGGTGTAGAATTCAGTGTAGGGTTAAAAGGCAGGTGTTTCAACTCAGTTGGCTGATTTACATATTTGTATTTCAATAGGGCATTTTATGTTCATTCTGAAGAAAAGCAGAAGCTTGTCACAAGTTGCTAAACTCCAGAGCCCGACTTTCAGCCAGGCAGGACCTGGATGCACACTTTCCTTCTGGTGAGTATTAAAATCCGGGACCCCTGGGTGGCTCAGTCATTTAAGCATCTGACTTCGGCTCAGGTCATGATCTCATGGTCTGTGAGTTTGAGACCAGCGTCAGGATCTATGCTGTCAGTTCAGAGCCTGGAATCTGCTTTGGATTCTGTATCTCCCTCTCTCTCTGCCCCTCCTCCATCATGCTCTGTCTCTCTCTGTCTCGCAAAAAACGAATAAACGTTAAAAAAAAGAATACTAAAACCTGTGGTCAACTACCCTTGCAGCCCAGTGGTTGCAGGCATACTCCTGAACTTACTGGACTTTCGGATTTGCCCTGGGTTTGGCTTTAAAAATAGCTATTGCATTTGATTTATACAGTTAGCATTTTACTTGGGAGTATATTATCCATATTTGTTGTGTTCTTTCTTTAGATGAAAGGGACTCTTCCCCTCCAACAAGGGATTATAATTGAGTTAACACTGCTTTGATTTAACACTGGATTGACCTCCTTGAGACAGGCTCCCAGGATCCTGCACTCCAGAGAATGCAACTCGGCAGATATGAGCAACCACAGTTACTGCAAGAAATAAAGGCATCCATTATGATAACTAATAATGAATTGACTTTTAACCAGGTGAAAGAGTCTGTAAGTTAAATATTTAGTCGATCCCATAAATCATTTCCATTTCTTGTGTTTGCTCTTTTTCAGGTTTTATAACTATGGTCTGTCAGTGGGAGCAGCTGAGCTACAGCTACATGTGGAAAATTCCAGCAACCCTACAGTACTCTGGAGAGTATTATATAACCAGGGCAACCAGTGGTCACAGGCGACTATTCAGCTTGGACGCCTTACTCAGCCCTTCCATTTGTCACTAGATAAAGTCAGTCTTGGCATTTATGATGGGGTCTCGGCTATTGATGACATCAGATTTGAAAATTGCACTCTTCCCCTTCCTGCGGAGAGCTGCGAGGAGCCAGATTTTTTCTGGTGTCGACACACCAAGGCTTGCATAGAAAAGCTTCTGTTATGTGATCTGGTGGATGATTGCGGTGATCACACTGATGAGGCCAACTGTGGTAAGTTTTTTTTTTTTTTTTTTTTTTGTTTGTTTGTTTGTTTGTTTTGGTCCTTATTTTGATAGTGGTGATCTTGATCAGGTCACTGTTTTCTAGGCAATCAAAGCAAAGACACTAAGCATTGTTCCAAAGTTGATGACTGTTCAGTTAATTGGGCTACCAGTATTTGTTATGTAGACTCATAAAATCCATACCAGAGACACAGTGATGAAACACAACTACCGAGTCTCAGACCTCATGGAGCTTACTGTTTAACTGAGGAGATATATATTGTTCAAATATTTAAAAATTAACTACAAAATGGCAGCTTAGATAGGAATTACAGAGGGAGATGCTCTGAATTTTTATAATGTATTGAATTTTTTAGAGGTGATGATTTAGCTGAGATCTGACAAATAGTCAATTGAAGCATATATTCAAAAGCCCTGATATGTGACTGCATGGCAGGTGGAGGCCAGCCAGTGTGGCTGGAGTCGAGAGGTCAAGGGGAGACAGAGTGCAGCATAAGGACAGAGATGTGGGGGAGGCTAGGTTTGCAGATCTTGGTAGTCCGTATTAGGGAGGTTTTTCTTCATTTGAAAGTTTTTAGTAAGGAGGGTAATATAATAAAATTGGGCTTGTAAACCATGTCACTGTAAATACAGTGTGATGAGCGGATTGGAGGAGAAAGGTTTCAGGAGACCTATCAGGAGGCCATTGTGGTAGTCAACTAAGGAGGCGGCAGGCAGCCTGCGTCCCAGCGATAGTGATGGTGATGGAGAAACTGATGTTTGGGGAGATATTTAGGAGTGACATTTGATGGTGTTTTGGCTATAGGGAGCAGAGAGTGGCATGTCAAAGATACGTCCTGACTTTTTGGTTTAAATTCACCAAAACATTTATGGTATCTGATGATTGTATATGGTTTGCAGTTTAATAAACCTAGCTCCAGATATATCGTGCCCAGTGCAGTTGATCTTGAAAATGAATTAGAAGCTCAGAGTTGTTTTTTTTTTTCAGATTTCAAAAGTCAGTCAGAAAAAGAGTTTGCATCTTTCCTTGTCTAGAAATAGCAACAGTTCTTAAAATTCAAGCTATTTGCCTATTAAATTGTGAGGCTAATTATAAACCAAAAGGAAGCCATAATATGCTCGGTACATCATAGGAAACACTGCATCAAGAAATTTCCATATAAATTATTGTAGAGAGTGTTGCATATATGTGATTTTTGATATAGGTAGATTGAAGTCAGAATTACCATGCGTCTCATTACACAACTAATACCTTGAGTGGATATAAATAAAGTTGATAATTTAGACAGGGGCTGACATAAGAAGTGTTACTTGTCATTGAGGCAATTTATTTTTTGCAAATTCAGAAAGCTTTTTCATCTTTTCCAAGGTCTCCAAATCCTACTCCTCCACAAAATGTTGATCTGTTGCTGGAAAGAAGCAAATTATCCTTCCGACTACCCAGTAGTAACAGTAGCAGGGAATTATGGCCATACAAGTGTAATAGCAAAATACTTTCAGTGACGAAGTATTAATGAAAGGAAATCATAGTGGCATTAGACTGTCAGTTTCTCCTACAGCTCTCCATATAGACCTGTTACTTTATTCCATAGAATGCGTTAGACATCCAGAAATCTGTGTTGTATTTCCTAAAGGTTCCTATGTTTAGAGACATAGTATTTTTTTGAAGGTGGAGCTACGTGTATTCCCTTTTGAAGTACAGACTGAGCATGCAGTCAGTATGAAGACAGGCAGTATCGAAATCTCCTGGCTTCAGTGCCAGTTATATGTCAAAAAACTTCACAGCTTGACATTCTCCTTCTGCTCCACCGCCAAAGACTGACACCTGGAGAGTACACTGTGGGGCCCCAGTTCACGTCACAGCTGGGCTTGATTAGTCACAAGTGAGGAAATATCAAATGAAAGCTCATCTCCCATTTGACATTTACTCACTTGGTTCCCTTCATTAGGTCTAAGCCCCTGTTCTGTGGTTTTCAAAGACAGATGATTTGTTCTTGCCTGGCTGCATTTATCCACATATGCTTGTATTTATTGTTTCAGCATATTTATTCACCTTTGGCACCAAGTGCACTCACTAAGATGAATAGTTAAAAGATAACTGACATTTGTTTTTTTTTTTTAAATATTAGCTTATGTAAATGAAGCTAAAATGTAGAACTACTCGTTAATTCTAATTCCTGTTTTTTTTTTCCTCCCCAATTAATGCTAGATGTACATTCTGTTGCATTTATTCTAAACCAATCCTTGGTGTCAACAAAATGCTCACATCCTGAGAAATGAATTCCTCTATTACCCTAGAAATTAAGGTAGATCAGCTAGTTGACAAGGGACAAGTCAGGTTTTCCTAAGTGCTTTGACCTTCTAGTGACTGAAAGGAGTTTAAAGTTTCAAAGCTCCGGCTCAAAGGTCTACAATCCAGTGAGAAGAAAAAAAATGCCTCCCAGGAGACACAGCCAAGTGTCCACTGGGCACACAGCACAGCAGGAGGCATGAATAGAGGAAGGAGAGAGGGGCGAGGTGTTTAAGGCACATGTAGAAGATGGCCTATGCCAAGGGGAAGGGTATGAACAGGAAGTTAACTTGGGAAAGGTGAAGCTTGAAAGATAGAGGAATTTAGGCTTAGGTTGAAACGAGTATCTATGGAAGGATTTTGAATACAGAAGGAAAATGACAAACTGCCGTGGAAGAATGGTCATTCTGGCATTGGCATGTTACTGTGGCAAGATGATGCCAGAAAGAAGAGTTTTTCAGCATGGGGTCTGGAAAACACTGGCATCAGAATCATCTTGGGTGCTTATTAAAATATGGATTCCTGGGCTTCACCCCATGTCTGACAAACGAGTAATTTGTACAGGACTTCGCCATGGACTAAGCAATTATACCATGCACCTCAGGTGATTCTGAAAGGTTGAGACCTATGAAAATATGACAGTTCTCAGTTCCGTGTGCGAGAATCACCAAGGGAGATGATGAAGTATCCTGAAGGCCAGATGCACTGTTTGTACAAATTAAATCAACATCTCCGGAGACGAATTCTCGGCTTTAGTGTGTTTTGTTTTGTTTTGATTTTTCATGTTCACTGGGGATTGAAACATTCGGCTAAGGTTGAAATCAGCTGAACCAGAAGTTTGTCGTGTTGGGTCAGCCATGGTGTCATGACCATTTGCATAGAGTTATAGTGCTAGAAATGGTGGAGGGATGGGCATAAAAGGCATTTGGAAAATAATGGCTGAAGTGATGCCACCTTCAGTCTATAAAATATGATTACTTGATTTAAGTCTAGGATTTATTCACTTTTAAAAAACTTTAATGTTGCATTTGAGAAAAAAGTTAAAATGGTTAACCTTGGCAGGAGCAAAATATCAACTGGTATTTTTAATCATAGTTATTTTTGTCCTTAATTTTCTTTTGCTCTCGTTTAATGCCAATTTCAGTACCTGAGCTACAGTGTAACTTTGAAAATGGAATTTGTAACTGGGAACAAGATACAGAAGATGACTTTGATTGGACCAGGAAGCACGGTCCAACCCCAACACTTAATACAGGGCCAATGAAGGATAATACTTGGGGCACAGCTAAAGGGCACTATCTCTACATAGAATCTTCGGAGCCTCAGGTTTTCCAAAACAGAGCCGCTCTGCTCAGTCCTGTCCTTAATGCCACTGATGCAGACGGCTGCACCTTCCGCTTCTATTACCACATGTTCGGGAAGCACATTTACAGGCTGGCCATCTACCAGCGGGTCTGGAGTAACACAAGAGGACAGCTGCTGTGGCAGATATTTGGGAACCAAGGCAACAGATGGACAAGGACACGCCTCAACATTTCCAGCAGGCGGCCTTTTCAGGTATGGATAATGGATTTTGTAACATGTATTTAAAATGCATCAGGATGTCTAGGGAATATGAAGGATTGCTGTGTTCTTGAATGAAAAGCAAGTGGAATTTGATCATAGTTACTTCAGTACACATTTATCATTCAATTAAGGGGGTACCAGAGCTTGTTAAGTTGCTTTTCTCCCTAAATACCCCTAATAATGGGTGATTAACATTTCTAAAGGTGGACACATGTCACTGGAAGCAGCTGAAGGTCCCTCTCACTTTAAGTAATTTTTCTACTGAAAAAAAAATCTGGTGGGAAAAGGAGTTTTGCACAAATTCTGGTATTGTGCCAAAAGTTCAGATTCTTCAGTCTGTTATTTTGAATACTTCATTTGACTTTTGCCACATTTTATAGGTAAGCAACAAAATTCAAGAAGAGTGTATGCTTTGTTGGAAAAACACACAGCTACTCTGGGGCATAAAACACACAGCTAATCTAGGTCTCCTTACTCCCGGTGGAATATTCTTTATTCTGATTCTCACCTACCTTCTCCTACCTAAAAGGAAAACTTGGACTGGCAAGTTTAAATGCTTATGTGGCTTTTTCCATTTTGTGAAGGAATTTAGCATCTATTATCTATCCCTTTGATTCCCTCAGCAATTCCCTGAAGTGGGTAAGTCAGAGATCCTTTTTGTCAGTTTTACAGATACAAAGAAAAAAAACTCAAAGAGGTTATTTATATCTAGCCAAATAGATATTGAGCAGCAGAATGGGGACTTGGGCTGGGACCCACAATTTCCAATTAATTCACGTTCATTCCCTTTGTAATATATCATACAGCCTGTCACATGGAGGAGGGTTGAATATTCTTTTTTCCCTTTGCTCTAACAGATCTATGTATAATTACAAGGAGAAACTTCTTACCTATCCAGGCGAAATTTTTCTTTCCTTTTTACATGTACTAAATTTCTTTGGTACCCTAGTTTAAAGCACTGTCTCTATTTTTTATTTTTTAGTGTTAATTTATTTTTGAGAGACAAAGAGAGACAGACTGTGAGCGGGGGAGGAACAGAGAGAGAGGGAGACACAGAATCCGAAGCAGGCTCCAGGCTCTGAGCTGTCAGCACAGAGCCCAATGCAGGGCTCAAACCCACAGACCATGAGATCATGACCTGAGCCGAAGTCAGATGCTTAAATGACTGAGCCACCCACGTGCCCTGAGCACTGTCTCTATTTAAATGTCTTGAGTTAACAGTTTTATAGCCAAGAACTTAGCTCCAAGCCACCCGTTAAAAGCCATGGTAGATATGTATTGTACTTGGCTCACTAGAGAATGCATTGAGAGTGGTGATGTGTCCAGACAGACATAAGCGGTAGTCATGGGAACTAATCTGCCCTATGTAGAGTGTTATCTTCCTGTTAGCCGTAATGGTAAGATGTCTGTAATGATATGAAATGAAACTGAAGGAAGGTTCTTTGACTTTCATTTAATAATGGCTCATCCACTGCAAATTAATATTTAATCAGATGAATTGTAATTTGGGTCAAACTGGCATTCAGTAGATAAACTCTCCTTATGATATTTACTCAAGAATTGGTTGCCAGGAGAAAATAACCTTGGCAAGGGGGCTGCTTCACATTCAGATGAATATGGAACTTTCCAAGAAATGCTTTGGTTGTGAATCTAAAACACAGAGATTGAAGTTTGAGACTCATTTTGGATTATACATGGAGTGCTCTGTTTGATTTTATGCAATGTTCTTCTCGGCTTTTTATTTTTTTCAATGACATTCGGGCATGAAAAGGTGAAATCAGATTGTGCATGCTTTGTAGATTAATTATCCAAGATAGTAAAAATTGGGTCTAATTTAAACAACTAGATATTTTTCTTGATTGAATAATGAGTATACATAGTTGTTGCAACAGCAGGAATAAGCAAGATTTTAACTCCGGTATTGTAGGTGAAATTACCTACTCTCAGTCCAGCAGACAACAGGTACTCATTTAGTGTTTGTTTAAAAGAAAACTTCAAGGATGTATGTTGACATCCAATATTACATTAATTTCAGGTATACAACATAGTGATTCAACGAGACTGTATACTATGTTCACCACAAGTGTAGCTACTACCTGTCCTAATTTATTGCTGTTACAATACAATTAACATGTTCAATAACTAGAAGTCTGTATCTCCCACTCACCTTCAACCATTTTGCCCAATACCCTCCCCTCTGGCAATCACCAGTTAGTAGTCTGTATTTATAGGTCTGATTCTGCTTTTTGTTTATTTATTAATTTTTTAAAAAAATTCCACTTAGTGGAATTATATAGTTTTTGTCTTGTGTATTTCACTTAAGATAATTCCCCCTAGATTAATCCATGTTGTCTCAAATGGCACATCTCATTCTTTCTATGGCTATATAATATTTCATTGTGTGTATATGTGTGTGTTTGTGTGTGTGTGTGTCTGTATCCCACTTCTTATCCATTTGTCTGTTGTTGGACATGTAGTTTGCTTCCATATCTTGACTATCTTTTGAAATTAGTGTTAGTGTGTTTTTTGGGTAAATACTAATGGAATTATTGGATATGATATTTCTATTTTTAATTTTTGAGCAACCTTCATACTCTTTTCCACAGTGGCTGCTCCAGTCTGAATTCCCACCATCAGTGCATGAGGATTCCTTTTTCTCCACATTCTCACTAAACCTTTTTATTTTTTGTGTTTCAGTTTTAGCCATTCTCACAGCTATATAGTAATATCTCGTGATTTTAATTTGCATTTACGTGATGATTAGTAATGTTGAACATCTTTTTGTGTGTCTGTTGGCCATCTGAATGTCTTTGGAGAAATGTCTGTGTATGTCATCTGCCCATTTTTTAATTGATTTGTCTTTTTTTGGTATTGAGTTGTATAATTTCTTTATATATTTTGGATATTAACCCCTTATTGCATATAGCATTTGTAAATATCTTCTCCCATTCAGTAGGTTTCTTTTTATTTTATTGATGGTAAACTTTGCTGTGTAAAAGCTTTTTATTTTGATGTAGTCCCAATAGTTTGTTTTTTATTTTGTTTCCTTGCCTCAGGAGATATATTTTAAAAAATACTGTTACAGCTGAGGTCAGAGAAATTACTAGTGCTCTCTTCTAGGATTTTTATGGTTTAGGTCTCACATTTAAGTCTTTAATCCATTTTGAGTTTGTGTGTGGTGTGAGAAAGTGGTCAAGTTTCATTCTTTTTCATGTGGCTGTCCAGTTTTCCCAGCACCGTTTTTAAAGAGACATGTTTTCCCCATTGTTTATTCTTGCTTCCTTATTCATAGATTAATTGACCATAAATTCATGTGTTTATTTCTGAGCTCTCTCTTGTTTTTCATTGATCTATATGTTTATTACTCTACCAGTACCATACTGTTTTGATTACTACAGCTTATATATTTTGAAATCTGGGATTGTGATACCTCTAGCTTTGTTCTTTCTGAAGATTGCTTTGGCTCTTGTGGGTCTTTTGTGGTTCCATACAAATTTCAGTATTATTTATTCTAGTTCTAGTCTTTTGTGGTTCCATACAAATTTCAGTATTATCTATTCTAGTTCAGTATTTTTTATTCTAATTCTGTGAAAAATGCTGTTGCATTTTCATAGGGATTGCATTAAATCTGTGAGGTGACATTTCAACAATATAATTTCTCAAGTCCATGAACATGAAATATCTTTGTTTTTTGTGTGGGTCATCTTCAGTTCCTTTTATCAGGGTTTTATAGTTTTCAGAATACAGACCTTTCATCTCTTAGGTATTTATTGTTTTTGATACAATTTTAAATAGTGTTGTTTCTTAAATTTCTCTTTCTGCTACTTCATTTAGAATGTATAGAAACACCTCCAATTTCTGGATATCGATTTTGTATTCTGCAAATTTACTGAATTCATTTATTGCTTCTAGTAGTTTTTTGGTAGTGTTTTCAGTATTTTCATATAATCTGCAAATAGGGAAGGTTTTACTTCGTCTTTACCAATATGGGTCCCCCTCATTTCTTTTTCTTGTCTGATTGCTGTAGGTAGGACTCTGGTACTATTTTGAATAAAACAGAGAGTGCATCCTTGTCTTGCACCTTATCCTAGAGGAAAAGCTCTGTCTTTCCCCATTAAAATGACGTTACCTGTGGGTTTTTCATATCTGTCTCTTACTATGTTGAAGTATGTTCCCTTGAAACCTACTTTGTTGAGGATTTCCATCATGAATGGATTTTGTTCTTTGTAGTATGCTTTTTTGGCATCTATTGAGATGATCATATAGTTTTATCCTTTCTCTTATTGATATGATTTATGACACTGATTGATTTGTGAATGTTGAACCACTCTTGCATCCCAAGAATAAATCCCACTTGATCATGGTAAATTATTTATATTGATTGATGTGAGAATAATGAACCACACTCACATCCCCGGAATAAAATCCACTTAATTGTGGAGAACTATTTGTTTAACGTATTGTTGAATTCAGTTTGCTAATTTCATGTATAGTCATCAGAGATACTGACCTGTAGTTCTTTGTTGTTGTTGTTGTTGTTGTCGTGTCTTTATCCGGTTTGGCTTCATGGAAAGAATTTGCGACCTTTCCTTCCTCTTTTATTTTTTGGAATAATTTGAGAAGTATATTAACTGCTTGGTAGAATTCACCTGTGAAACCATGTGGTCCTAGACTTTTGTTTTTTGGGAGTTGTATGATTATTGATTCAATTTCATTGCTGGTAATTGGTCTGTTCAAATTTACATTTTTCTTCTTAAATTGGTTTTGGGAGGTCATATGTTTTTAGAAATTTATCCATGTTTCTAGGTTGTCCATTTTGTTGGCATAAAAATTTTTATAATATGCTTTTATAATCCCTTGTATTTCTATGATGTCAGTCATTATTTCTCCTCTTTCATTTCTAGTTTGAGTCCTCACTCTTTTGGGGGGGGGTGACTCTGGATGAATGTTTATTAATTTTGTTGACCTTTTCAAAGAATCAACTCCTAATTTCATTGATCTGTTCACTTTTTTTTGGTTGTTCTTTCATTTCATTGATTTCTGTTCTTTGCTATTTCCTTCATTCTCCTGGTTTTGGATTTGATTATTCTTTTTCTAGTTCTTTTAAGTGTAGGGTTATGTTGTTTATTTGAAACTTTTCTTGCTTCTTGAGGTAGACCTGTATTGCTATCAACTTCTCTGTTAGGACCACTTTTGCTGTATCACAAAGATTTTGGACTGTTGTATTTTCACTTTTATTTGTCTCAATGTATTTAAACATTTTTTTTCTTTGATTTTTTTGGTGGGCCAAGAAATTGTTAGCAGCATGCTATTTAATTTCCATGTATTTGTGTAATCTCCAGATTTTCTTGCTGTTGATTTCTAATTTCATAACATTGTGGTCAGAAAAGATGCATGGTATGACTGTCTTTTTGAATTTGTTTATTCTTGTTTTGTGGCCCAACACATGATCTGTTTTGGAGAATATCCCATGTGCACTTCAGAAGGATGTACATTCCACTCTTCATATGTTCTGAATTATCTTTTAGATCCGTCTTGTCCCTGTGGCATTCAAAGCCAATATTTCCTTCTTGATTTTGTCTTTGGATGATCTGTCCATTTATGCAAATTGACTGTTAAAGTCCCTATTATTGTATTACTATTGATTACTTCCTTTACGTTTGTTATTCTGCTTTATGTCACTGGATTCTCCCATGTTGGGTGCATAAATATTTATAATTGTTCTGTCTTCTTATTCCATTGTCTCCTTTATTATGATATAGTGTCCTTTATCTCCTGTTTTAAAGTCTATTTTGTCTGACATCAGCATTGCTTCCCCAGTTTTCTTTTCAATTCCATTGCATGATAAATGCTTCCATCTCCTCACTTTCAATCAGTGTATTTCTTTGGGACTGGAATGAGTCTCCTGTAGGCAGAATATACATTGGTTTTCCTTGTTACCTATTCCATCACCCCATGTCTTTTGATTGGAACATTTAGTCCACCTGCATTTCAAGTAATTAATGACAGGTACATAATCATTTGCATTTTTAAACTTATTTTATCATTGTTTTTGTATTCTCCATTACTTTCTTCTTTTGCTCTTTTCTCAGGGTTTGCTAGCTTTCTTTAGTAATGTACTTGGATTTCTTCTCTTTATTATTTCCATATCTATTACTGTTTTTTGATTTGTGATTATCATTACATTTATCTATAGAATCTTATTAGGAGTCTGTATTAAGTGATGGTCACTAAGTTTGGCCCATCCTAAAATCACTAAGTTTTTACTCCTTTCTCTACCACATGTTAAGTATATGCTGCCATAGTTTACATCCTTTTATTGTGAATCACTTGACTTATTTTCTATAATTATATTTAATTTTTCTGCTTTTGTGCTTCCTACTTTTCTTAATCCTGCTTATGGTCTTTCCTTTCCACTTAAGGAGTCCTTTCACCTTTTTTCTAATGCTGGTTCATTGGTGATGAAATTCTTTTATTTTTGGTTGTCTGCAGAACTATTTATCTCTCCTGATATTTGTCATGATAGGCTGCTGGACAGAGTATTATTGGTTGCAGGGTTTTGTGTTTTCTCCCCGGCACTTTGAATATATCATGCCACTCCCTTCTGTCCTGCAAAATTCTTGCTGAAAAAATCAGCTGATAGTCTTATTTCCCTTGTATGTAGTTTTTTTCCCTCTTGGTATTTTTAAAATTTTCTGTTACTATTTTTATCATTTTGATTATTATGTGTCTTGGTATGAACCTCCTTGGGTTGATTTTGTCAGGGGCTTTCTGTGCCTCCTGGGTCTGAATGTTTCCTTTCCTAGATAAGGAAGTTTCAGCTATTATTTCTTCAAATACATTTTCTGCCCCCTTTTCTCTCTCTTATTTTTCTGGGACTCCTATAGTATGAATGTTATCATGCTTGATGGTGTCACTTGACTTCTCTTAATCTAATTCTCATTTCTTCTTATTCTTTCTTTTCTCACCTGTTCGACTTGATTGCTTTCCGTTACTCTGTCCTCTAGGTTGCTACTTCCTCTAATCTACTATTTATTCCCTTTTGTGTATTTTTAATTTCAGTTATTGAGTTCTTTATCTCTGATTGGTTCCATTTTTAATATTTTCGGTCTCTTTTGAAAGTCTCACTGAGGTCCTCCACTCCTTTCCCAAGTCCAGTGAGTATCTTTATGACTATGACTTTAAATCCTCTGTTGGGCATATTACTTATCTTCATTTCATTTAGCTTTCTTGCTGTGATTTTGTTGTGTTCTTCATTTGGGACATATTCCTCTGTCTCCATATTTTTCTAAATCTGTGTCTGTTTCGAAGTGTTAGGGAAATTCTGCCTGTTTTGGGCAGAGTTTGTTCCTTTTGTTTTTATTGAGCCAGTCTGGGGCAACCTAGGGCTTGAGTTGAACCAGACCCAGTGTTTGCCAGAGCTGCATTAGCACCCAACTGCAGGGCACTCTTCCTGTGTCTTTTCAGAAACTTTCATTGGTGGGTGAGGCCTCTTATCAGATCAGATGTCTACCCACAGCCCACCGCTGTTGGTCACGGTCATGTATGTGTGGTTACCTTCCCCTTTTCCTGGGGCATGAGTCACTTTGGAGTGGTGTTAGCTCCTGTCAGATCTGATTGCACCCTGCCATGCTTGTGGCCCCACTTTGGATGGTCTTCTGCAAAGGGCATTTTGAAGGGCGCATGTCCATAAGACAACATGGAGGTAGGGTGCACGGTGCCAGGCATTGAAGGGGACCTGTAGCCCAGTGGGAAAACCCATGCTGAGGCCAGGCCATGGTTAGGGGGTGAGCCTACAGACGATCACAGAGGTTGGGTACACTCTTAGGAAGCTAGGTGGAGAGTGTTTGCACTGCACTGAATCCTGCAGGTGTCCATATATCTAGGCTGGGTGCTGGGCCAAGGAAATCTTGCCCATGAGCTCTTTTATTCTTCGAGTAGTCTTCTAAAGATCCCTGCCCTTTAGCACATGCTCTGAGATTAGTAAATAAATCTCCCTCCTGTATACCCCAGGCTTTTTTTAAACTTTTGCTTTTATGCTGTATCTCAGTGGGGGCTGTTTCTTGTGCTGTCTTTTTAATGGCAGGGACTCGGTTTCCTCTTGCACTTTGGGTGGCTCTCCTGGAGCTGGATTTGCTGATCTTTAAAATTCAAGGGGTTAAGCCCTATTCACTGTAAGAACTCACAAAATTAGCCCTCTCTGGGTTCTAAAACCAAATGTTATGGGGATTTTTCTTCCCAGATGGGTCCCCTGTGCCTGGGGTGCCTGGTGTGGGGTCTGATCATCTCCCTTTCTGTGTCCTGGTGTCTTTCCTTTTGCAGACAATCCCACCAGTCAGTTGGGCTCCTGGCCACATTTCCACTCTTTCTACCTTCTCAGTGTGACCTCTTCTCTACATTTAGTTGTGGAAAATCTGTTCTGCCAGTCTTCCGGTCATTTTCTGGTTCATTTACTCTGATATAAGTGTTATCTAGGTGTATCCATGGGACGAAGTGAGCCTGGAGCCTTTCTACTCTATCTACTTTCCTAGGTCAACAAGGGATTCTCTTTTCTTTAACATTTGACACTTTAATGAATATACGTGGTGGTGCAGACCTCCTTCAGATCATCTCATTTGGAATTTTGGTTTTTGGACTTGGATGTCTATTTCCATCCCTTGGTTAGCAAGGCTTTTAGTTATTATTTTTTCAAATCAGTTTTCCACACTTTTTTCTTCCTCTCCTGGGACCCCTATAATGTGAATGTTTGTTTGCTTAATGTTGTCCAAGAGATCTATTAAACTACCCCCCCCCCCACTTTTTAAAAGTTCTTTTAGCTTTCCGCTGTTTAGTTTGTGTGCTTTCAATTCACGATTGCTTGTTTAAAGTGAAATACATAGGATAGAACTAGATTGTGCATGTAGGTATAGGAACTGTTCGGCTTATTAATGTCAGTTGAAGTAACTGACCACTGCTATTATGTGTGGCATGGTCTGTAAAGGCTCAGCTGGTCATTACGTGTAAAACTTATGCCAAACTTCTGATTTTTATTATAATCTTTATTGAAGTAAAACTGACATATAACAAACTAAAAATATTGAAATTTTAAACCATCACCACGATCAAGATAATAGATAAATATGCTTCACCTCTAAAAGTTTCCTTATGTCTCTTTGTAATACTTCCATTGGGTCCTCACTCCCATTCCTTGACAACCACTGAATTGGTTTCTCTCAGTGCACGTTAATTTATATTTCCCAAAATTTTATATAAATTGTACAGTATGTACTTTTTCTGACTTACTGCATTCAGAAGATTCTTTTATGTTACACAATGTATCTGTAATTCATTTATTTCTATCGTTGAATAGTATTATATGGATGCAGCACAGATTATCTATTTAATTATTGATCAGTATTTGGGTTGCTTATAGTTTGGGATATTATAAGTAAATCTGCTGTGCACATTTGCATATAAGTATTTATATAAACATTTGTTTTTATTTTTCTTGGTAAATACCCAGGAGTGGAATGGCTGTATCACATGCTAGAATTGTGTTTAACATTTTAAGAGACTCTTAAACAGGTTTTCACAGGAACTGTGTTTTATCCCCATCAGTGGAATATATTAGTTCCAGTTCCTCCACATCTACCCAGTGCTTGTTATTATCAGTCTTCCTAATTTTAGTGTTAGAAGTATATATTATCTTATTGTGGTGTTAATTTGCATTGCCCTAAGCATTAATTATGTTGGCTGTATTTCCTATGCTTGCCGAATGGAACATAATTTGAAGTGTATATTTAAATCTTTCACCCTATTGTTATTATTATTTACATCTTGTACCCAATTTTTAAATTGGATTTTTGTTTTCTTACTATAGAGTTTTGAGCTTTTCTATATTTTCTGATGCAAGCCTATTTTTTAGATATGTTAATTACAAGCTTTTTCTCCCAGTCTGTAGCTTGTGTTTTAATTCTTTCAATAGATTCTTTATAGAAGAGACTCTTTTTAATTTTGATGAAGTCCAATTTATTACTAACTCAGATCCCCTAAGCTTTCATCTCGTCTTTTGCCTCTCCTTTGTGAACTTTGATTACATGTAAATTAAGCTGCTTGAAGTTGTTGTCCCAGAGCATATTCTTGCTCTGTTCAGTTTTTTTTCCTAATTTTCTTTTCCTTCTTTGTTTTATTTTGTACAGTATCTACCTTTATATCTTAATGACTAATCTATTAATCCATTCCAGTGTATGTTTTCATCTCCTACATTGTCAATTTTACACCTAAATTTTGATTTTGGCCTTTATTTCCCCTGTCTCTATATTAGAATATATAGAATAGTTTTAATAACTCTTTTAGATGTTTGAAGTGATAGAAACAAGATATAGGTAAAGATTTCCTGCTTGTGCCCCTCCCAACAATGATTTGGTAATCATTCAAGGACAAAGATGACTTTGAGGGAGCTTTGGGATCCAACTTCAGGCTGGGAACTGTCCTGCCTGCTCAGCGAGCTGCCAGAGGTTACATCCATGCCCCAAAAAGTTGCCCCACCAATCTCAGTCCAACAATAGATCCTGAATCCGCAGTATAAAATCTCCATTCCCTCTCAGTCATGGTACAGGAGTGATCCTACCTGCTCAGGGACTCACCAGGATTGTGTCCATCCATCCTCCTGGAGGTAGGCCTTCCAACTTTGGTCTAACTGTAACCCAGTTCTAACTCCTCACAGTCATGCTCAGGGGGTGTTCCTTTCCACCCAGGGACCTTCCCAGTTACCTGACAGGGGAGCCTTCTGAAGAACCACGTGGGGACCACATTGATCTGCACACCTGGTAACAGGCCCGCATTTACAGTCCCAAATACAGACCACGAGGCAGACCTCGGTCCTGTGCCAGCCATGCTGATCAAGGTTCTGGAGGAAGTTCTTTCCAATCAGGAACCAGACATGATCTGTGTCAACCCAGGCCTCTGGTAACAGGCCTGACAACTGCAAAACCCACTGAGGATTCAGGGGAAGCCACATGACCTTGCTCTAATTCTGGTCAACTGTGATGTTGGAAGCATACTGGAAGCCTGAGGACCTGACAGAAGGAGGTCTTTAACTGCTGAAACCAGTCCATAATGATTGGAAGAGGGTTAGGTTTTTCAAATGCACAGATGGAAAGCAGGGCCACATGGATCATGAAGATTCAGGCAAACGTGGTGCCACCAAAGTAAATGAATAAACCTCCAATAATTGACCCCCAAACAAGTGGAAATTTACAAATTTTCTGACGAAAAAATTCAAAGTCATCTTAAGCTCACTGAGATTAAAGTGAACACATTTACACAACTAAATGAATTTGAGGAAACAGTGCATGAACAACATTAGAAATTTAGTGAAGAAATATAAATCATAAATATAAAACCAAATAAGTCTGAGGCTTAAGAATAGTGACATAACTGAAAACTTCTTTAGAGAGATTCAGCAGCAGACTTGATCATGCAGAAGAGTCAGGGAATTTAAACATGAATATTCAGAATTAGCCACTGAGAGGAAGAGAAAGAAAAACAAGAGTGAAGGAAGCATAGGGGAACTGTGGGACATTCAACTAGAGAAAAATATATGCATTATGGGAGTCCCACAAAGGGAAGAGAGAAAGGAGCAGAAAACTTATTTAAAGAAAAATGACAGACGACTCCCATATCATCAAGGGATTTGACCATTCAGATAATGAAACTCAAAGTATTCCAAAGCAAGATTATCTCAAAGAAGATTACTCTGAGACCCACTATATTCAAGTTGCCAAAAGTTAAAGACAAAAACTGTGAAAGCAACAGGAGAAAAGTGACTTGTCACACACAAGGGAACTCCCACCACATGGCTATCAGTAATATTCTTTTTTTTTTATTTAAAAAAAATTTTTTTTAAACATTTATTTATTTTTGGGACAGAGAGACAGAGCATGAACGGGGGAGGGGCAGAGAGAGAGGGAGACACAGAATCGGAAACAGGCTCCAGGCTCCGAGCCATCAGCCCAGAGCCATCAGCCCAGAGCCCGATGCAGGGCTCGAACTCACGGACCGCGAGATCGTGACCTGGCTGAAGTCGGACGCTTAACTGACTGCGCCACCCAGGCGCCCCAGTGATATTCTTAGCAGAAACTTTACAGGCCAGGTGCGAATGGGATGATATATCCAAAGTACTAAAAGAAAAAAAAAAACAAAAAACAACAACCTGCCCACTACTAATACTATACGTGGTAAAGCTATTCTTTTAAATTAAAAAAATTTTTTTTTTCAACGTTTATTTATTTTTGGGACAGAGAGAGACAGAGCATGAACGGGGAAGGGGCAGAGAGAGAGGGAGACACAGAATCGGAAACAGGCTCCAGGCTCTGAGCCATCAGCCCGGAGCCTGACGCGGGGCTCGAACTCCCGGACCGCGAGATCGTGACCTGGCTGAAGTCGGACGCTTAACCGACTGCGCCACCCAGGCACCCCAGTGATATTCTTAGCAGAAACTTTACAGGCCAGGTGCGAATGGGATGATATATCCAAAGTACTAAAAGAAAAAAAAAAAAACAACAACCTGCCCACTACTAATACTATACGTGGTAAAGCTATTCTTTTAAATGAAATAGAGACAAGACATTCCTAGATAAACAAAAGCTGAGGGAGTTCATCTCCAGTAGACATGCCTTACAATAAATGCTGGAAGGAGCTCCTTAAATTGAAATAAAATTATGATAAGTAACAACATGAATACAGATGGAAGTATAAAATTTACTGTAAATATAAATTTAGTCAAATTCAAACTGCTCTAATACTGTAGTGGTGAACAAATCTAGTATAACTAGTACAAAATCATAAAAATGTATTGAAAATAACTGAAGCTACAATAACTTGTTATTGGATATGCAATATAAAGAGATACAATTTATATGCAATATAAAACATCAATAGCGTAAAATATAGAGGGAGAATAGCAGTAAGTTTGTAGAGTTTTAAAATGCAGTTGAAGTTATGGGGTGCCTGGGTGGCTCAGTTGGTTAAGCGTCTGACTTCAGCTCAGGTCATGATCTCACGGTTCATGAGTTCGAGCCCCGTGTCGGGCTCTGTGCTGACAGCTCAGAGCCTGGAGCCTGCTTCGGATTCTGTGTCTCCTCCTCTCTCTGCCCCTCCCCTGCTCATTCTCTGTCTCTCAATAATAAATAAATGTTAAAAATATATACATGTATGTAATAAATAAAAAAAATGCAGTTGAAGTTATCAGTTTAAAATAGATTGTTGTAACTGTAAGATGATTTATTTAAGCCTCATTGGAAACCACAAAGAAAAACTTCCAGTAGATACACAAGATATAAAGAAAAAGAAATCAGAACATACCACTACAAAACATTACAAAGGAAGACAGCAAGAGAGGAAGAAAGGAAAAGCAAAAAAATAGTAAGAAAAGAATGAAAAATTAAGTCCTTAACTATCAATAATTTTTTAAATTATTACAGTGGACTAAATTTTTCCATCAAAAGCATAGAGTGACTGAATGGCTAAAAATAAGATGCAAGATACCATAATATGCTGCCTATGAGATTTGTGTTAATTTTAGGACACACAAAGGCTAGAAGTGAAGGGTTAGAAAAAGATATTCCATTCAAATGGTAACCAAAAGAGAACAGGGGTAGCTAGCTATACATATATCAGATAAAAACTCTTACAGTCACAATAGCCAAATACAGTCATTAAGTAATGGATAGAGAGAACGATTCTTTGGGAGCATATAGCAATAGTAAATATATATGCACACAACATTGGAACACCTAAATATATAAAGCAAATAGTCACAGGATGGAAGGTGAAAAAACATCAATATAATGATTGCAGGGGCTTTCAAATCCCTACTTTCAGCAGTGGATAGATCATCCAGATTAAATCAATAAAAAAGCAATGGGCTTACCCTACATCAGATCAGGTGGACTTAGTAGACATTTATTCAGCTATGTATACATTGTGCCTGAGCACACGTGGAACATTCTCCAGGATAAATCATATGTTAAGCCACAAAACAGTTCTTAGTAGATTTAAGAAGATTCAAATCATGTCACATATTTTTTTATAACCATGATGTTATGAAACTAAAAATCAGAAACAGGAAGAAAAGTGGACAGTTCACAAATATGTGGGAATTACCACACTTATGAGCAACCAATGGGTCAAAAAAATTAAAAAAGGAAATAAGGGGTTATCTTAACACAAATGAAAATGGAAACACAACATACTAAACCTTAAAAGATGCAGCAAAAGCAGCTTTAAGAGGGAAATTAATATTGATATAAATACATATTGGAACAAAAAAAGTTCTCAAATAACCTAACATTATTTCAAGGAACTAGATAACAGTAACAACAAACAAACAACAAAAACAACTAATCCCCAAATTAGTTGAAGGAAAGAAATAATAAAAATAAGAGTAGAAATAAATGAAGAAGAGATTAGAAAAATAATAGAAAAGATCAATAAAACTTTGACCTGATGTTTTGAAAAGGAAAATAAAATTGACGAAATTTTGGATAGATTAAGAAAAAGAAGACTCAAATAAATAGAATCAGAAATGGAAGAGGAGACATGGAAGTGATGCCACAGAAATACAGTTAAAAGAGACTACTATAAACAAATATATGATCAAATATTGGATAACCTAGAGAGAGTGGATATGTTCCTAAAAACACACAACCAAAGAAGAACACATCATGATGAAACAGAAAATCTGCACATACCAGTAATGAGGTGACTGAATCAGTAATCAAAAACCTCCCACCAAACAAAAGTTTGGGACTAGATGCCTTTCTGGTGAATTCTAACAAACTTTGAAAAATAATACCAATCCTTCTCAAATTCTTCCAAAAATAGAAGAGGAAGGAATATTTGTAAACTTATTTTGCAAGGCCAACATTAATCCTTGTATCAAAGCAGAGACACTTTAAGAAATATTGGCCAGTATCTTTGATGACTATTGATGTAAAAATTCTCCTAAATGCTACCAAACCAAAATTAATAGCACATTGGAAAGATACAACATGATATTAGCAAAACTAAAAGGCAACCGACAGAATAGGAGATGTTTGCAAATGACGTATTAAAGGGTTAATATCCAAAATGTATAAATAATTTATCAAACTCAACACCCAAAAAACAAATAATCCAGTGAAGAAATGAACAAAAGACATGAAGAGATACTTCTCCAAAGAAGACATCCAGATAGCTAATAGACACATGAAAAAATGCTCAATATCACTCATCATCAGGGAAATACAAATCAAAACCACAAGGAGATACCACCTAACACCAGTCAGAATGGCTAGAATTAACAACTCAGGCAACAACAGAGGTTGGCGAGGATGCAGAGAAAGAGGATCTCTTTTGCCCTGCTGGTGGGTATGCAAGCTGGTGCAGCCACTCTGGAAAACAGTATGGAGGTTCCTCAAAAAATTAAAAATAGAACTACTCTATGACCCAGCAATTGCACTGCTAGGTATTTATTCAAGGGATACAGGTATGCTGTTTCGAAGGGGCACATGCACTCCCATGTTTATAGCAGCACTATCAGCAATAGCCAAAGTATATGGAAAGAGCCCAAGTGTCCATCAACAGATGAATGGATAAAGAAGATGTGGTGTGTATGTATACACACACACACACACACACACACACACACACACACACACACACACAATGGAGTATTACTTGGCAATCAAAAAGAATGAAATCTTGCCATTTGCAACTACATGGATGGAACTATGCTATGGAACTACGTGGAGGGTATTATACTAAGTGAAATTAGTCAGAGAAAGACAAATATCATATGACTTCACTCATATGTGGAATTTAAGATACAAAACAGATGAACATAAGGGAAGCAAAAATAATATAAAAATAGGGAGGGGGACAAAACAGAAGAGACTCTTAAATATAGAGAACAAACAAGGTTGCTGTAGCGGTTGTGGGGGGGGTGGGCTAAATCGGTAAGGGGTATTAAGGAAGACACTTGGAATGAGCACTGAGTGTTAAACATAGGGGATGAATCACTGGAATCTACTCCTGAAATCATTGTTGTACTATATGCTAAGTAACTTGGATATAAATTTAATATATATATATGTATATATATATGTGTATATATATATATATATACACATATATATATATGTATTAAAAAAAAGAAAAGATACAACATGATCAAGTGAGATTTATCTCTGGAAAGCAAGGATGGTTGATTTTATGCAAATCAATGAATGTGATACACCATGTTAACAAAATGAAGACTAAAGTCATATGTTACGAGTCATACTTATAGATAAAACATTTGACAAAATTCAAAATCTTTTCATGATAAAGATTTTTCAAATTAGCTATAGAAGAAATGCAGCATAAGAAAGGCCATATATGGCACATACACAACTAATGTAACAATAGTGGAAGCTGAGAGCTTTTCTTCTAATATCAAGGAAAAAACACTGAGAATGCCCACTTTCATCAATTCTATTCAAGTTATTACCGGAAGTCCTAGCCAGAGCATTTAGACAAGAAAAAAATAAAACACATCCATATCAGAAAAGAATAAAATTGTCTGTGTTTGTTAGATGACATGCTCTTAGACATAGAAAACCCTAAACAGTCCACCAAAAACTTTTAGAACTCATAAATGAATTCAGTACATTTGTATGATGTAAGTCAACATACAAGTCAGTTGCTTTTCTATACAAACAATGATCTGAAAACAAAATTAAGAAAATCTTATTTACAATATCATCAAAAAGAGTAACATACTTAGGACAAATTTAACAAGAAAGTTAAACATCTATACCTTCAGAACTGTAAAACATTGATGAAAAAATTTAGAAGACTAGTAAATTGAAAGATACACTGTTTCCAATAATTGGAAGCATTTCTCTTGTTAAAATGTCCATACAGATTCAATGCAATTCCAATAGACATTTATTGGCACTTTTTATTGAAATAGAAAAAAAGTCCTAAAATTTGTGTGGAACCAGTAAAGACTCCACATAGCCAAAAGAAAGAGGAACAAAGCTAGAGGTATCACTGTTCCTGATTGAACAACTCTTCATAAACCTATTGACCATCTAACATGCTTTCTTTAAAAAAATGTCTATTCAGATCCTCTGCCCATTTTCAATTGTTTTATTGGTTTAACTGAGATTCAGTTGTAGGAGTTCTTTAAAATATTTTGAATATTAACCACTTATCAGATATGTGGTTTGTAAATATTTTCTCTCATTCTATAAGTTGCCTTTTCATTTTGTTGATTGTTTCCTTTGCTGTGCAAAAGAAAAGTTTGTTATAGTCCCACTCATTTATTGCTGCTTTTGTTGCCTGTGCTTTTGGTATCTGATGAAAAAAGTCACTGTCTAGATTATTGTCAAGGAGATTTTTCTCTGTGTGATAGAAATTTTATGGTTTTAGGTCTATGTATAATCCTTTCATCCATTTCATGTTAACTTTTGCAAGTTGTATATGATAAGGATTCAATTTCATTCTTTTGCATGTGCATTAATCATCAGGAAATACAATTCAAAACCATGATGAGATATCATCTGACACCGGTTAGGATGGCTTTTATCAAAACATCAAAAGTTAAAAAGTGTTGGGTGTGGAGAAAAGGAAACTCTTATACACTGTTGCTGCAGCCGTTTTGGAAAATAATGTAAAAATTACTGAAGAAATAGAACTGTCATCTGATCCAGCAGTTTCACTTTTTAGTATATATATTGAATGAAAATGAAATCAGTATTTTGAAAAGATATCCTCATTTTCTTGTTTGTTGCCACATTATTCACGATAGGCATGGGATGGAAATAACCTATGTGTCTGTCGGTTGATGAATAAAGAAAATATGCTATATATGTACACTATATATTTTATTCAGCCTTAAAAAAAGAAGGATATCCCATCATTTGTGACATAAGTGAACCTGGAGGACATTATACTAAGTTAAGTCAGACAGAAAGTCAAATACTGTATGATCTCATTTTTGTGTGGAATCTTAAAGTGTAAACTCAAAAAAACCACACACACACACACACACACACACACACACACACACACACCTGGGAAGTGGAGGAAATGGGGAAATGTTGGTCAAAGGATTTAGTTTCAGTGACGAATAACTTACGGGGATCTAATAAACAGAAAGGTGACTATAGTTAATATTGTGTTTATATACTTGAAATTTTCTGAGAGTGATCATATGTATATTCATCATACAGAGACACATACACACATGGTAACTATGCGAGATGATAGATGTTCTAATCATTTCACAGTGTGTATGAGTGTTAAGTCATGATGTAAACCCTAAATCTATAAAATTGTTGGCAATTATACCTCAATGAAGCTGGGAAAACATAATTGTTTTAATGTCCTTCACCAATATTTTTAGCAATGGTTAGTGAATAGTACCTGTTCTGGGTCACTTTCAGGTGAATACTTTTCTTCTCACCATGGGCCATATTTTCCTGCTTTTTAAAAATTCCTTGTGGGGTCACCTGGGTGGCTCAGTCAGCTCAGATCATGATCTCACAGTTCGTGAGTTCAAGCCCTATTTTGATAGTGTGGAGCCTGCTTGGGATTATCTTTCTCCTTCTCTTTCTCTGCCCCTCCCCTCATCTCTTTCTCTCTCTCTCTCTCTCTCTCTCTCTCTCTCTCTCTCTCTGTCTCTCTCTCTTTCTCTCAAAAATAAATAAATAAACTTAAGAAAAGCCTTCTAATTAGTGTCTGGATGGCAGATATGGTAAATTTTATCTTACTGGATGCTGTGTGTGTGTGTGTGTGTGTGTGTGTGTGTGTGTTGCAACTGGCCAGGGTAGGGTGTGTGTGTGTGTGTGTGTGTGTGTGTGTCTGTGTGTGTCTGTGTGTGTCTGTGTGTGTCTGTGTTCCTGTGCTTGTGCTGGTACGCATTTAAATTAGTTGGAAAGAGTTTGATCACTTCTGGTCTTGCTTTTAAGATTTATTAGGTGAGATCATATCAGTACTCAGTTTAGGGCTAATTATTTCCCACTACTGAGGAAAGACTCTTCTGTGTTTCCTGGAGAATGCCTTGCAAAACAAAGTTTTTCTAGTTTGGTAAAAATAGGTGCTATTCCTGGACCTTTGTGAGTACATGAAGTGTTACCTCTAATTCTTTCTATTGGTTCTTCACTAGTATGGTACTTTACCTGTTCTTTCTGACTGCTCAGTTATTCACTGCCTTTTTCCATTGCAGTCATGTGAGAAAGGCAGAGTATTAAAAAATGCAGTTTCCTTGAGGGAGCCTCTGCTAACTGGTTATGCAATACTCTACCTTTCTCTTTCTCCTTAAGCTTTTTTTCTTCCCTCCTCACTTTTATCCTTCTCCCTTCCTTTCCTTTCTTTCTTCTTCTTTCCAATTCTCAAGACTTGGTGAATATTTCTCGAACATTAGTTGTT